>NC_138500.1:75127169-75750919 GCF_964252035.2 Podarcis erhardii | reverse complement strand
TTTTTAAGGCTCCTGCTCCAAAAAGTTAGGCATCTATAACATGCAAATCTTGTTTATCTACCTATCTGCTCATCAACCTCACCTAAGCCAGTTTCTAACATTCATTCAGCCAGTAATGTGATTAAGAAAGAAACTCCAGGATGGGCTATCCAGATAGGAGAAATGGCTGGCATCCTCCGTGGGACAAGCAGGAGGGAGCAAGGGTCATCTGCACCTCGGTGGTGACCTCAAGCCCATCTCTTCGCTTTCTCTCATATAAATGAACAGTTGTTGTTATTCACTCCTACAAGGACAATTCATACATTGCTATAGTGGGAGCAAGATCTGCCTTCTCTGACAGGAATTCTGCATGAAGTTGCATCTTCCTTTCTTACAATATGCAAAGCTTCCCTCCAAACTAACAAAAGGTAAAAAGAGGAGCCTTTGCTGTAGAGTTTTCCTCCCAGCACTGTTTCCTTCCAGCCCTGTTTAGGGAAGTTTTCAATGTTTGATCTTTTATTGTGCTTTTAGTATTCTGTTGGGAGCCACCCAGAGTGGCTGAGGAAACCCAGCCAGATGGGAGGGGTAATAATAATAATAATAATAATAATAATAATAATAATAATAATAATTTTTTAATGCAGATAACTAATACATGCTATTTCCACCCAGTATAATTCTTTTTTCCCCACCCAGTATAATTCTAAATAAAATTTAGTTGTATACCAGCAGCCTGGTGCGATGGTCATAGACAGGACATTTTTAAAAAATAATCCCTTTACTGAGAAACTTGGTTTTGTACAACAGCTCAGCTGGATTTTCCAGTCAAAGAGGATTAAAGCACCTGTGAGTTCATATTGACTGTAATGACGGTTAGAATCCATTGTGTCACTGATCCACGGCAGGCAGGAGCGTTCCAGGCACTTTTTGTTAAAGTATCAGTAACTTCAAAGGGTTCTTATATTAGTAATTATTTCACATACAGGGCTGTGTTAGCATAAAATCTCTATTGGTGCAATGGCAATACTATGTCATTGAATCACTAGGTGAAAATACAAAGCTGTCAGCTGACAAACACTCAAATCTGGACACTTTCCAGAGGTACTTACAACAGTCATACCAGTATTGACCAGTGGCAATTTTTAAAATGGTGGAGGTTGTCATGACAAACCCAAAACCACACCTTCAAGGATATCTCCTATTCCCCCCCCCCCCAAAAAAAGCCATCTGATGACACTGGGGCACCATCTTTGTAGGAATCATGAAAATAATAAAGATATTGTGATCACCACAATTGAACTCTTCCTCCCTTTTTCATAAGCCTGGTTCCCATGCACTCACCCATACAGAAATGTCTCGCCATAGGCCTTAGCTTGCCAGAAACACAGATGTTTATCAGGCCATTTCTCTTTTTATTATTATTATTATTAATTTTTTAAGAAAATTTTTTTTTTACAAATTTAAATAACACATTCGTATCCAATATAATACAAGATTCTTTTAGACTTCCCCCCGCTCCCTCCACAATCCTCATAATTTTAAATTTGATTCACATTTCCTTTATAATTGTATTGCCAGTTAATAAATCTTTACAGCTCTTTTCCCTCTTACAATACCCTTTCTCCTCACAAAGCCTCTTTAAATCCAACTAGCGTTGTCTGTTCATCACAAATATTTTCCAGATAAATCGTAAACTTTCTCCAGTCCTGTGTGAACTTGTGATCTTTTTGGTATCTAATTTTTCCTGTCAGTTTATCTAATTCAGCAAAGTCCGTCAGTTTCCGTCTCCATTCTTCCAATGTTGGTAATTCTTCTTGTTTCCATTTTTGAGCCATTAAAATTCTTGCCGCAGTCACTGCATATTGAAAAAGTTTATAATCACTTCTATTAATTTCTCTTCCTGTAATTCCTAACAAAAAGGCTTCTGGTTTCTTCACAAACGTATATTTAAACATCTTTTTCAACTCATTATATATCATTTCCCAGAAGCCTTTTACTTTCTTACACTCCCACCACATATGATAAAATGACCCTTCCCTTTCCTTACATTTCCAACATTTGTTACATGTCTTATACATTTTTGCTAATTTAACGGGAGTGATATACCATCTATATACCATTTTCATAATGTTTTCCTTTATCGTCATACATGCAGTGAATTTCATATTTTCCTTCCATACCTTCTCCCAATCTGCTAGCTGTATATTATAACCAAAGTCCCTGGCCCAATGTATCATAACCGATTTAACTTCTTCGTCCTTTGTTTGCCATTCCAATAGCATTTTGTACATTTTTGACAATACCTTGTAATCATTATTTATTATCTCTTTCTGAAATCTAGACTCTCCTTCAATATATTTCCTCTCTTTGCAATCCTTTTTAAACATTTCGTTTGTTTGGAAGTAGTGCAACCAATCATATACATGTTTTTTGACTTGTTCATATGGCTTCAATTTCCATTTCCCCCCTTCTTTAATTACAATGTCTCCATAAGTCATCCAATCCTCTCTCATATTTGTCTTTTTGACACTCATGACCTCCAGTGGGGATAACCAATGAGGTACATTTGGTTCCAAAATATTTTGGTACCTATCCCATATTTCTATTAGGGCACCTCTAAAAATATGATTGGCAAAACTTTTGTGAGCTTTCTTCTTTCCCAACCATAGGTAGGCGTGCCAACCAAACCTGTTGTCAAACCCTTCCAAATCCAATAACTTATTGTTTTTTAATATTATCCAATCCTTTATCCAACAGAGACAAGATGCTTCATAATAAAGTTTCAGGTCTGGCAGGGCGAAGCCACCTCTTTCTTTCGCATCAGTAAGTAACTTAAATTGTATTCGTGGCTTTTTGCCCTGCCAGATATATTTTTAAATCATTCTTTGCCACTCTCTGAAGATCTTTGTCCCCTTGATTATTGGAATCATTTGAAATAAGAACAACATCCTTGGAAGCACGCTCATCTTGATTGAAGAAATTCTGCCCCAAAAAGATAATTTCATCCTACTCCACACTTCGAGGTCTCTCTTAATAGTGTTCCAAGTTGTCACATAATTATTTTGAAATAAGTCAATGTTTTTTTCGGGTTAACCATATTCCTAAATATTATACCTTCTTCGCCACTTCCATCTCTTTTTCTCTTTGCACTTCTTCTCTCAAACTTTGGTCCAAATTCTTCACCATAAGTTTAGTTTTCCTTTTATTTAATACAAATCCGGCCACTCTTCCAAATTGGTCAATTAGGCCATTTCTCATGCAGCTGCTGTTTCTCATTTATCAGACCAGCTGCTAATGGCACCTTTGGCATCTATTGGCCTCCTTCGAAAACATCTCAGTGAGTTTCCTGCAGCCCATCTCATTCCACTGCCTTTCTGTCTGCTGGGTGTGGATTCTCATAAAAGAAGCTTATAGGCTCAGCAGGCCAGCTGGATCCTTTGGAAAGGGACCGGCCTCCTGCATATGCTTCTACGTGAATGTTTGAGTTATGGGTTGTGTGCGGTTGTAAAAAATGAGCTCTGTCAAAGCAGAGGTGCAGGTTTCAGGATGGAAAACCCAGAGCTGTAAATTTCTGCTTTGTTTTTTTTTTTAAATGTTTTTATTAATTTTACAGGATACAGAGATACAGAAAAGAAAAACAGACAAAAGAAAAAGAATATAAAAGTTTCAAATTTCCGTAATCCTTTTATCAAAGCTACTGGACTTCCCCACATCCTCCAGACCTTGCATTATTTATAATACAAACTTCAGCAATTTGTCATCTTATTTCATAACTTATTGTATCTTTCAATTTATCATGTTATCAAATTCCAAATATTGTACACCAATTCTTATATGTTTTGATTAAAACACAATAAAATTATTTCCTAATTCCACCTCAAATTTCTTGTACCTTAATTTTCATTTCACCTAATTGCTATTGCTGGGGCTAAGATTTCCTAAATGGTGCATTTTCTTAGCATTCATACAACTTATAATGTTTTTGTAGATAGTCCTTAAATTTTTTCCAGTCCTCTTCCATTGCTTCTTCTCCCAAGTCTCGGATTCTGCCAGTCATTTCAGCCAATTCCATATAGTCCATCAACTGCGTCTGCCATTCCTCCAGCGTGGGTAAATCTTGTGTCTTCCAATGCTTTGCGATGAGAATTCTTGCTGCAGTAGTAGCATACATAAAAAAGGTTCTATCCTTCTTTAACACATTCTGGTCTACAATGCCCAGAAGAAAGGCCTCCGGTTTCTTAGGTAAGGTATATCTAAATACCTTTTTTAGCTCATTATAAATCATCTCCCAGAAGGCCCTCACTTTCGGACATGTCCACCAGAGGTGAAAGAATGTCCCTTCCGCCTCCTTACACTTCCAACATTTATTATCAGACAGGTGATATATCTTAGCAAGCTTGACTGGGGTCATGTACCACCGGTATATCATTTTCATAATATTTTCCTTCAAGGCACTACATGCCGTGAATTTCATTCCAGTGTTCCATAACCTTTCCCAGTCTTCAAACATAATGTTGTGTCCAATATCCTGTGCCCACTTTATCATGGCGGATTTGACTATCTCGTCCTGTGTGTTCCATTTAAGCAGCAAGTTGTACATTCTGGAGAACGGTTTATTTTTTGGTTCTAACAATTCTGTCTCTAATTTCGATTTTTCCACCTGGAATCCCACCTTTTTGTCCACTTTAAAAACCTCCTGAATTTGGGCATAATGCAACCAATCTCGCACCTTGTTTTTTAATTTTTCCAAGCTCTGTAACCTCCAATTGTCTCCAATTTTTTCAATTATTTCCCAATATTTTGGCCAATAGGCCTCCATATTGAGTCTCTTACGTGCCTTGGCCTCCACCGGTGAAAGCCACCTCGGGGTCTTACTTTCCAATAAGTCTTTGTATTTTGTCCAGACCATAAAAATTGCTCTTCTAACAATATGGTTTTTAAACAGTTTATGAACTTTAACCTTGTCATACCACAAATATGCATGCCACCCAAAAGCATTATCAAACCCTTCCAGATCTAGGACATCAGTGTTCTCCAGCAAAATCCAATCTTTCATCCAGCAGAAGGCTGCAGATTCATAATATAACCTCAAGTCTGGCAGGGCAAATCCCCCTCTTTCTTTCGCATCAGTTAAAATTTTAAACTTTATTTGGGGCTTTTTGCCCTGCCAAACAAACTTAGAAATATCCTTCTGCCACTTTCCAAAACATTCCACCTTGTCCACGATCTGTAGGGTCTGAAACAAAAATAACATTTTCGGCAATACATTCATCTTTATAGCTGCTATTCGACCTAACAAGGAAAGTTTCAATCTTGACCAAATTTCCATGTCTCGTTTAATTTCTGACCAACATTTCTCATAATTATCTTTAAACAAATTCAAATTTTTGGAGGTCAGATACACCCCTAGGTATTTCACTTTTTTAACCACATTTAATTCTGTCTCTTTCAGGAACTCATCTGTTTCTGTAGATGTCAAATTTTTTGCTAAAACCTTAGTCTTTTGCTTGTTCAACTTGAATCCCGCCACTCGACCAAAATCAGAAATTAATTCTAAAACTCTTTTAGAACTAGAGACTGGCTCCTGTAATGTTAATACCAAGTCATCTGCAAATGCTTTCAGTTTGTATTGTTTCACTCCGACCTTGATTCCTTGTACCAACCGGTCCTTTCTGATCATGTTCAATAGCACCTCCAGGACTGAAATAAATAATAGAGGTGATAGGGGGCACCCCTGTTGTGTCCCTTTTTCTATTTTGAACTCCTCTGTCACCACATTGTTAACAATCAATTTAGCTTTTTGCTCTGAATAAATTGCTTCTATTCCATTTTCAAACCCCCGTCCCACTCCCATCCCTTCCAAATTTTTCTTCATAAACATCCAAGAAATGTTGTCAAAGGCTTTCTCCGCATCAATAAATATTAACACCGCTCTAGTGTTAAGATTTGTTTGTAAAAGTTCCAAAATGTCGATGATGTTTCTTGTGTTATCAAACAAATGCCTACCAGGGAGAAAGCCTGCCTGGTCCTTATGGATCACTTCATTAAGGACTTTTTTAAATCTATTTGCCAAAATGTCCGCAAAGATTTTATAATCCACATTTAGGAGTGAGATGGGACAGTAGTTCTTAAGTTGGGTCTTTTCAGTTTCTAGTTTAGGTATCAATGTGATGAAAGCTTCTTTCCACGTTTCCGGTGCCTTCCTCCCCTCCATAATCTGATTACAGACCTCCATCAAGGGTTGTATCAAGTAGTCCTTCAAAACCTTGTAATATTTGGAGGTAAGTCCATCAGGGCCTGGAGATTTGCCTAGTTGGAGGTTCTGTATGACACTTTCGATTTCCTGCCGTGTAATTTTACCATTCAGGATTGTTCTCATTTCCTGGGGTATTTTTTGTAATCCATTGGTTTTGACATATTGATCCACCTCAAACTCTTTCTGCGGCCCTTGTGCATAAAGTTCTTTGAAATATCTCTGGAAACACTTTCTAATTTCCTCGGGTTTCTGAACAATTCTCCCTTCAATCTCTAGATTTGTAACTATATTTAATTTTTGTCTTTTTTTCAACTGCCATGCTAGCAGTTTCCCACACTTGTTAGCTGATTCAAAAGATCTTTGTTTCATTTGCTTAATTTTCCATTCCACTTCTTGGTTTATCAATTTCGAATATTGTGCTTGGAAAAATTTCACTTCTCTCAGCACTTCCTTCGACTTAGGCCTAGATCTTAATTTTTTCTCTCCTTCTCTTATTTTCTCCAATATCTTCTCCTTCTTTTCATTCCAGAGTCTTTTCTTTATCGTATTTTGTTGTATTAGAAACCCTCTCATGACTGCTTTGCTTGCGTCCCAGATTGTTCTTTTTTCCACCGTGGTGTTTAAGTTTATCTCAAAATAGTCCTTTAGAGTTTTTTGGGCCTTCTTAACAATCTCCTGATCTCTTAGTAATGTGTCATTCATTTTCCATCTGAAGGATCCGGTTGTATTTAATCTCAATTCCACTTTCAAGGCATTATGGTCGGAGCAGGTTCTTGGGCAGATTTCCACTTTTCTAGTCTTAGGTGCCAGTCCTTTAGTTATCCATATTTGGTCGATTCGTGTCCATGACAGATGAGCTTCAGAAAAGAAAGTTCCTTCTTTTCCTAGGGGGTTCTTAACCCTCCATATGTCAATCAGGTCCATATTGTCAGTCATTTCAAAAAAGGTCTTAGGTAGTCTGCCATCTTTCGTTATGTTTGCTCTTTGCGACTTATCCATATGTACAGACACCACCCCGTTCATATCTCCCAACATGATGATGTTGTTGTAATCTAGATAATCCAGTAAGGTCTCATGCAACTTCTTAAAAAATTCCGATTTTCCATCGTTTGGTGCATAAATTCCTAATATCAAAAATTTTTCTCCTTGTGTTTGAATTTCAATCGCCAAAATTCTGCCTAGTTCATCTTTAAATAAAAATTTTGGTGACAGGCTCTCCTTTGCATATATCACCACTCCTCTTTTCTTGACTTTATCCGAAGAAATGAATTCCTGGCCTAACCTTTTGTTAATTAACACTTTCCTATGGAGCCTTGTCACATGGGTTTCTTGCAGGCAAATAATGTCCAATTGTTCTTTTTTCAAAATATGAAACACTTTTCTTCTTTTTTCCGGGGAGTTTCCGCCATTTATGTTCCAACTAAGCAGTTGCAGAGACATCCTGGATCAATTCGTAAGTCTTACAATGGGGTATCTTGATTTTCCTCCGATCCCGGTGGTGGTAATACTGGTCCAACTCCAAGTGTAGGTTCCGGTAGTGGCGGTGGCCAAGAAGCTGCTGCCCCTTTTTGGAGGTCTTCCCCGTGGTCGTGTAGGAACTTCTGCTGGTCCTCTGGTGTTTTAATTCTTACTTTCCTTCCTTTGTAGGTAAATGATAGTCCTTGCGGAAACTCCCACCTATAAGGGATTGCGTTGTATCTCAACAATTTTGTCAGTTCTAAATATGAGTCTCTAAGATCCAAAAGCTGTTTGGGTATATCTCTGTAAATTTCAGCCTTTTTACCTTGTATCTCCAAAGATTTTTTAAAATGTAGGCCTAGTATCTTGTCTCTTTCTTCTCTCGATCTCAAGATGACCAAACAGTCTCTGGCCTTGTCTTTCTTTACCGATCTACCCAGTCTGAATGCCGTCACAATTTTAAAGTCTTTATCTTCTTCTATTCCCCAGAACTTGGAAAATAAAAGTGTCAAAAATCCCTCCAAATTACCTTCCTCCGATTCTGGGATGGCCCTCAGCCTGAGGTTATTCTCCTTATTTTTCAATTCAACCATTGACAGGTAGGCTTGCTGTTCCCCTACCAGTCTTTGCAGAGGCCTAACTTCTCCCTTAATCTCATCAACCTTTTTTATTCGCTTGCTCTGCTTTTTGAAAGGCTTTCTCAGCTAATTTATGATTTTCAGCTGTTGCTCCTTGCAAATTCTCAATTGCTTGGGTATGCTGGGAAACCTTTTCAGACAGTTTACTAATAGAGGATGTTGCTTGGTCAATTTTTGTTGATTGATTGTCCACCTTTTGGTTCAAAATTGCTAATTGCTCCAAAATTTGTTTCAAAACTGCTTCAGACCCTCCTGCTGCCATATCTTCTGCAGCAGGCTGTTCAGCTTCCACCTCCTGTGCTGTCAGCACAGTTGGGACAGATGATCTCCGTTGATGAGTTAAAGTTGTTTGAACGAGTTGCACAGCATTTTTTTCTTTTTCTTTAGCTTTAGCTGCTCTTGTTTTCCCTGTGCCGCTCATTCCCCACCTGCCTCTGTTCAAGGTCAAATTATCTTTTATTCCATGGGATAGACAAGTCCAGAATGTAAACAATTAAACCTCAGAAAGTCCAAACAAAGTGTAGTTCCCAGGCCTCTATATCTCCACAATCCACTAGGGGGGGTATCTCACAGTTTCAAGGAAGGGAATAATTTTTCCGCCATCAAAGTTCCTATATTCCCTATGTTAAATCCTTATAGTTCCGAGACAAAAGGAAAGTTCCCAAAAGCCTTCTATTTCTTAAAGGAAAGCCACAAGGTAACAAGAAAGGTGACAGCAACAATGTTTAAGTGTTGAGACCTCAATGCGTGTAACAGTTTAAACTCTTGCAACAGTAATCCGCAGTTTGACAGCTCTCTTGCGCGCTGGCAGCCCGACGGCTTGGTTGTCCCTTTTAAATCCAAAAGCAAAGGAAAAACAAGAAGAAAGTTCCAAAAGCAGATCCCACAGGTTTAAGAATAATTTCTCCTTTATCCTTTAACTAAGTCTGTAAATGCACAATAGTTCCACTCTTACGATCTCCTTTAAACTCCTCAGCATTCCTCAGAGTCTTTGCTTTGATCTGTTTAGCAAGATCGGGAGACGGACTTCCTGTTACTCGCCTCCCGTTTTCGGCCGAATTTCCAAGTTTTAAATTTTGGATCCAGATTTTAATACCCCTTACTCACGGGTAAATTACAGCCAATCCGATGTTTTTCAGGAAGAAAGGTCGGCGCTCATCGGCAGCAGCTGCGCGGCTTTGCATCCACGGAAAGAGCGATGAACTCACAGTGCCACTCCCCCTTTCACGTTCCGGAGCCCCTTACGGGGTCCCTTCTGCGCTTCTGGGGGGGCTTCTGGCACCCGCCGAGTCCCACGGCCACAGGCTCACTCTGCCTGCGGTTTTTCTTGATGGGTCTCCGCTTTGCCGCAGCGGACGACCCTTTTCCGCGGAGCCCCTCTTCACAGCGTAAAGAGGACCGCCATTGCCGTTTCGCGTCGCCTCCGGAAGTGAGTAAATTTCTGCTTTGAAAAACAACACTGGTCCCTTGTCATGATCAAAATATAGCAGGTCAGGGTGCGGTCTAGCATAATCTATGAATCAAGGTGGAGTCAGGCAGAAATGAAGCCTGAGAGAATTGTGTGGGTCGTGGGCAGAGCCTAGTAGAATCTGGTAGGCCAAGAGGCTGGGATGTTTGCAGAAAGCCAAGTTGTTTTAACATAATATTTTAGTTATAATTTTGGTATGGTATTGTTTTCTTTGTTGTTTACTGTGGGTTGGTTTGTGCAAAGACATTTGAAATGACACTTGTTCATGGATTTATTGATGAACAAATCAATGTATTTGTCATTGTCAGATTGGCTCTGACGTTTACCGGTTTTTTGTGCTCAGTACTGGTAATTTGCCAGAATGCAGACTTGCTGCATGGACTGCTGAAAGAATCATAGAATCATAGAATCATAGAGTTGGAAGAGACCACAAGGGCCATCGAGTCCAACCCCCTGCCAAGCAGGAAACACCATCAGAGCACTCCTGACATATGGTTGTCAAGCCTCTGCTTAAAGACCTCCAAAGAAGGAGACTCCACCACACTCCTTGGCAGCAGATTCCACTGTCGAACAGCTCTTACCGTCAGGAAGTTCTTCCTAATGTTTAGGTGGAATCTTTTTTCTTGTAGTTTGGAACCATTGCTCCGTGTCCGCTTCTCTGGAGCAGCAGAAAACAACCTTTCTCCCTCCTCTATGTGACATCCTTTTATATATTTGAACATGGCTATCATATCACCCCTTAACCTCCTCTTCTCCAGGCTAAACATGCCCAGCTCCCTTAGCCGTTCTTCATAAGGCATCGTTTCCAGGCCTTTGACCATTTTGCTTGCCCTCCTCTGGACACGTTCCAGTTTCTCAGTGTCCTTCTTGAACTGTGGTGCCCAGAACTGGACACAGTATCCAGGTGAGGTCTGACCAGAGCAGAATACAGTGGCACTATTACTTCCCTTGATCTAGATGCTATACTCCTATTGATGCAGCCCAGAATTGCATTGGCTTTTTTAGCTGCTGCGTCACACTGTTGGCTCATGTCAAGTTTGTGGTCAACCAAGACTCCTAGATCCTTTTCACATGTACTGCTCTCAAGCCAGGTGTCACCCATCTTGTATTTGTGTGAAATATACTCAGAGTCGCAAAGTGATTTCATGCTCTTTATTCAGCTCATAGTGGTGAGGAGGAATGAATGAATGTCCCCTCAAGGTATCTGCTTTATATACATTATTTACACAATGGGCTGCACATGATTGGCTAATTCCAGGATTCTACTGTAGGCCAATCAGGTTGTGGATTCACTTCTATCTGGAGCATGATTGGGTGGTTCCTGCTAACCAATCATACTGCTGCATTGTTCTAGGACCAATCAGACTGCTGCATTCTGAATCCTATTGTTCTAGGACCAATCAGACTGCTGCCTTTTGGAGCCTATTGTTCTAGGACCACTCAGACTGCTGCAGTTTGGATCCTATTCAACTCAGTACATAACACCCCTCCCCTCTAAGTTCCAGTCCTGCCCGGAAGGTCGCATTCATAGTCCTCAAGGTACGCCGGTGGCCTACGTGTGCGTTGCGGCCTGGGGTGTTCCCTGGTCCGGGGTTCAGGATCTGGCTCGTGTTCCAAGGATGGGGCTGTTTGGTCTGGCGCAACCGGCTCGCTCAGTCGTGGTTCTGGTTCCGGTGTCCTTTCGGCCTCGCGGGTCCTCTCTGTATTTACTGATTCTGCCTCTCCTGCTTGCCCCTGCTGCTCTATGGGCCTCACTGCCCCACTGTTCCCTTGGGACTCCTCTGACCTGTCCTCCTCCTCCTGGTTTTCTCCCGGGAATCGTCGCCGTATCTGGTCGCAGTGGCGGCGCCAGCATTGCCCCCCATCTGTTAGCACCTCGTACGACACGGGGCCCGTGACCCTGGTGACTGTGGCAGGTACCCATGCAGGGCCTGCCCCAAAATTCTTTGCGTACACTGGGTCCTGGGCCTCGAAGGTCCGGGGGTTCCTGCCTTCCCCCACCATTACCTCATCCTGAGCTCTATCGGGGTGAAGGCGGTCCAATCTGATTGCAAGGCGCCGACCCATTAGTAGTTCAGCGGGGCTCCGGCCAGTCGTTGAGCTGGGGGTGCTGTGCTGTGCTAGAAGGAATGTGGCAAGGCGGTACTCCCAATCCCCTTGCGTCATGCGGCGAAGGGTGTCCTTGGTGGTCCGCACCATGCGTTCTGCTTGGCCATTGGTGGCAGGGTGGAATGGCGCCGAACGGATGTGGCGGATGGCGTTCTGCACTGTGAAGGTTTGAAATTCTCCTGATGTAAATGCAGTCCCGTTGTCTGAGACGAGAGTGTCAGGGAGCCCGTGGGTTGCAAACAGCCTGCGTAGTACCCGGATGGCTGCGGACGTAGAAGTGGACGGTACCAGTGCGACTTCCAGCCATTTGGTGTAGGAGTCCACCACTATGAAGAATGTTTTCCCCTGAAAGGGGCCAGCGAAGTCCACATGCAGGCGTGACCATGGTGCTCGGGCGGACTCCCAGGACTGGACTGGGGCCCTTGGGGGATCTGGGCGGGATTCCTGGCAGGCCTGGCAGTGTTTGACCCAGGCCTCTATCTCTCCGTCGATCCCCGGCCACCACACATAACTCCTGGCAAGGGCCTTCATTCTTACTACCCCTGGGTGTGTCTCGTGTAGGGCTGTGAGGACCCTTTTGCGGAGGGGCTGGGGAACAACGACCCTGCTTCCCCATAACAGGCACCCCTTGTGGGCTGACAGTTCATGTTTGCGGGTTGTGTAGCCGGCGAATTCTGGCCCGGGGCTGCGGCTGGGCCATCCCCTCCACACCCAGTCCAGGACCCGGGAGATGACCCTATCTTTCTTGGAATGGTGTGCAACTTCTTGTGCCTGAATGGGGCGGTCAGGAAGCAGCTCCAGGCTCATAACCTCTTGTGCAGGTGCTGGGTCGGGGCCTGTTTCCGGTAGTGGTAGCCTGCTGAGGGCGTCTGCATGGCCCATCGCCTTTCCAGGGCGGTGAATCAGTGCATACTGGTAGCTGGCAAGGAAAATTGACCACCTGAGGACGCGAGGAGACAGCACTTGGGGGGTCTGCTTTTCGGGGGCAAACAAGCCAAGCAACGGCTTGTGGTCAGTCACCACGGTGAAGGGCCGCCCGTACAAGAAATCATGGAATTTTTTTACTCCCTTCACGATTGCCAGACCCTCCTTGTCGATTTGCGAGTAGTTCCGCTCGGTTTCGTTGAGTGTCTGGGAAAAGTATGCTACTGGTACCTCTCTTCCATCCGGGAGTTGGTGTCCCAGGACAGCGCCGATGCCATAGGGCGAGGCGTCGCATGCTAGCACCACCGGCAGCCTCTCGTCGAAGTGTGCCAAGACCGAGTTTGAGACAAGCAAGTCCTTGACTGCCTGGAATGCGGCCTCCTGGCGCTGGCCCCACACCCAAGGGGCCCGCTTGTCCAGGAGTCTGTGTAGGGGCTCCGCTACCGCCGCCTTGTGGGGAAGGAAGGAATGGTAAAAGTTCAATAATCCCAAGAAGGCCTGAAGTTCAGTCTTGTTCTTGGGCGCTGGGGCATCACAAATGGCCCGTACCTTGTCCCCAGTCGGGTGAACCCCTTCTGCATCCACCATAAATCCCAGAAAGTCCACTTGAGGCACTCCTAGTAGACATTTTTCCCGCTTCACCTTGAGACCCGCCATCTGGAAACGGTGCAGAACAGTGCGGAGGCGGTCCTCAAACTCCTCTGGTGTGGGCCCGGCAATCAACACATCATCAAAGAAGGGGGTGACACCAGGAATCCCTTTAAGGAGAGAGTCCATTAGATTCTGGAATATGCCTGGTGCCACGCTGACCCCGAATTGCAGCCGCTTTACCCTGAACGCTCCTCTGTGCGTCACAATCGTCTGTGCCTCTGCTGTGGCCTCATCTACTGGCAGCTGTTGATATGCTTGGGCCAAGTCCAGCTTGCCAAAAATTTTCGACCCAGCCAGGGTGGCAAGGACATGGCTGACCACTGGCACTGGGTATGCATGGGCCATGAGGGCCTTGTTTATGGTACATTTGTAGTCTGCGCAGATGCGGACCGAACCATTAGGCTTGACGGGTGTGACGATTGGGGTTTCCCAGGGGGCATTAGGCACCGGCTCCAGCACTCCTTGCTCCACGAGTCGGTCCAATTCCTCGTCTATACGGGGTTTCAGGGCGAATGGGACCCGGCGGGCCTTGAGCCTGACTGGTCGTACTGCGGGGTCAAGCTGTAGAGCAATGGGGGGGCCCGTATACTGTCCCAATTTCCCATCGAAAACCCCCGGAAACTCCTTGCATATGGCGTCCACGTCCACTTGTAAGCTCATGTGGTTCACCCCGGTGATGGCTAGTCCCAGTGGTCCAAACCATGCCAACCCCAGTAAGCTAATGTAGGGGCCCTTGACCACAAGCAAGTCCAGTTGCCGCGTCCGCCCTCGGTATTGCACCCTGAAGGTCCCCACCCCCATTGTGGGGACCTTACGTTTCTGGAAGTCCCGGAGGGTGAATGGGGCCGGCCTGAGTTTGGGACCCCCAGTAGGACACAGTTTCCTTAAGGTCCTTGCCGAGATTATGGATAGAGTTGAACCCGTGTCAAGCTCCATGCGGCATGGGGCCCCCTCTATCTGTACCTCTACATAAATTTTCTCTACGTTGGGGTGGGGCAACTGGTATACCTGGAAGTCTGTGAGCTCCGTCGAGTTGCCTTGGTGCGTTGGGCCCCGGGACCTGGGGCTCTTGGATTGGTCATCTGATGCCTGGCTTCGGGTGGGCCGAGCCCGACACACCCGGGCGATGTGTCCCAATTTTCTGCACTGCCTGCACTCTGCGTTGCGGAAACGGCAGGTCCTCCTCTCGTGACTTTCTCCACAGCTTGCGCAGTTCCCTCCTTCTCGTCGAGGCAGCTGTGGTATGTGGGCTGCTTGAGTGCGCTGCTGTACTCGGTGCACCTCCTCCCTGTCGGATCCCGAGTCGTTGGTGAGGTCTTCGTGGTGGACCCTCGGTTGGGACGGCTGGCTCAGCCGTGCCTCTTGCGTCGACCTCTCAGCAGCTTCCGTTGCCAGGGCCTCCTCCAGAGCGACCTGGAACGTTAGGTTCTTCTTAGCGTAGAGGCGTCGTTGCAGCTTCTCATCCTCCAGGCCACCGACGAGGCGGTCACGAAGCATGTTCTCCAGCTCTGAGAAGTTGCAGAACCGGGCAGCTTGGCGGAGAGAGGTCACAAACCCAGTTATGGTTTCCCCAGGGGCTTGCCGCTTTGCGTAGAAGGCATTTCGACGAGCCACCACTGAGGGCTGTGGCGAAAAGTGCCCCTTCAGCTGTTCCATTATTGTTTTGTATGGAACAGTAGCGACGTCTTCAGGCGCAAGGAGAGCCCGGGCGATTTCAAATGTCTCCTCTCCGCAGACACTGAAGAATATTGCCCTCTTCTTGGCGTCTTCTTCATCGGTGACCCCTTTGGCTTCTAGGAGGAAGGTGAAACGGGAGGCGTACGCTTCCCAGTCTCCAGATGCTGGGTTGAATGGCGAGAAGCTGCTGTCAGTTGCCATTCTGAGTTCCTTGTGTCCCGGAGCTGAAGCCTGGATACACGGTGCGAGGCAGCGGTGCGGCAGGTGGCGGTGCTGCGGTGCTGTGTGTGGCAGTCAGCTCAGCGGGATCCCATCCTCGTCGCCAGTGAAATATACTCAGAGTCGCAAAGTGATTTCATGCTCTTTATTCAGCTCATAGTGGTGAGGAGGAATGAATGAATGTCCCCTCAAGGTATCTGCTTTATATACATTATTTACACAATGGGCTGCACATGATTGGCTAATTCCAGGATTCTACTGTAGGCCAATCAGGTTGTGGATTCACTTCTATCTGGAGCATGATTGGGTGGTTCCTGCTAACCAATCATACTGCTGCATTGTTCTAGGACCAATCAGACTGCTGCATTCTGAATCCTATTGTTCTAGGACCAATCAGACTGCTGCCTTTTGGAGCCTATTGTTCTAGGACCACTCAGACTGCTGCAGTTTGGATCCTATTCAACTCAGTACATAACATTGTGCCTCTCATTTTTTTTGCCCAAGTGCAATACTTTGCATTTCTCCCTGTTAAAATTCATCTTGTTTGTTTTGGCCCAGTTCTCTAATCTGTCAAGGTCATTTTGAAGTGTGATCGTGTCCTCTGGGGTGTTAGCCATCCCTCCCAGTTTGGTGTCATCTGCAAATTTGATCAGGATGCCCTTGAGTCCATCATCCAAGTCGTTGATAAAGATGTTGAATAAGACCAGGCCCAAGACAGAACCCTGTGACACCCCACTAGTCACTTTTCTCCAGGTTGAAGAGGAACCATTGATGAGCACCCTTTGGGTTTGGTCAGTCAGCCAGTTACAGATCCACTGAGTGGTAGCATAGTCAAGTCCGCATTTTACCAGCTTCTTTACAAGAATATCATGGGGCACCTTGTCAAATGCCTTGCTGAAATCAAGGTAGGCTACACCCACTGCGTTCCCTTCATCTACCAGGGTTGTAATTCTGTCAAAAAACGAGATCAGGTTAGTCTGACATGACTTATTTTTCAGAAATCCATGCTGACTATTGGTGATCACAGCATTCCTTTCTAGGTGCTCACAGACTGTTTGCTTAATGATCTGCTCCAGAATCTTCCCTGGTATTGATGTCCGACTGACTGGGCGGTAATTATTTGGGTCCTCTCTTTCCCCCTTTTTGAAAATAGGGACAACATTTGCCCTCCTCCAGTCTGCCGGGACTTCGCCTGTTCTCCAGGAATTCTCAAAGATGACTGCCAGTGGTTCTGAGATCACATCTGCCAGTTCTTTTAATACTCTTGGATGCAGTTCATCTGGCCCTGGAGACTTGAATACATCTAAACTAGCCAAGTATTCTTGTACTATCTCCTTAGTTATTCTGGGCTGTGTTTCCTCTGCTGAATCATTTGCTCCAAATTCTTCAGGTCGGGCATTGTTTTCTTTATCGGAGAAGACTGAGGCAAAGAAGCCATTGAGGAGTTCAGCCCTTTCTGTGTCCCCTGTTTGCATTTCACCATCTTCTCCTCTGAGTGACCCCACTGTTTCTTTGTTCTTCCTTTTGCTACGAACATACCCATCAAAGCCTTTTGTGTTGCTTTTAACCTCTCTAGCAAGCCTGAGTTCATTCTCTGCTTTAGCTTTTCTGACTTTGTGTCTACACGTGCTGGCTATTTGTTTGAATTCCTCTTTGGTGGTTTCCCCCCTTTTCCATTTTTTGTACACATCCTTTTTAAATCTTAACTCAGTTAAAAGTTCTTTAGATAGCCACCCTGGCTTCTTTAGGTACCTTCCATGTTTCCGTCTCATTGGTATTGCCTGAAGTTGTGCTTTTACTATCTCCCTCTTAACAAACTCCCAGCCATCATGAACTCCCTTTCCTTTTAGTATTACTGTCCATGGGATCTCACCCAGCACTTCCCTAAGTTTTAGGAAGTCGGCTTTCTTAAAGTCAAGAAATTGAGTCCTAGTATGCTTGGCTGCTCCTTTCCGCTGTATAGTAAACTTCAGAAGAGCATGATCACTCGCGCCTAATGATCCTTCCACTTCTACCCCACTAACCAGGTCATCAACATTGGTTAGGACCAGATCTAAAATGGCTGTTCCTCTTGTTGCTTCTCCCACTTTCTGGACAATGAAGTTGTCTGCAAGGCCAGTGAGGAATCTGTTTGACCTTATGCTCTTGGCTGAGTTTGACATCCAGCAAATATCCGGGTAATTGAAGTCCCCCATTACTACTATCTCCCTTCCTTTTGCATGCTTGGCCATCTGTTCCAGGAAGGCATCATCTATGTCCTCCGTTTGGCTTGGGGATCTATAGTAAACTCCCACAATGAGGTCCCTGTTATTCTTCTCTCCCTTAATTTTGACCCAAATGCTCTCACTTTGGCTTTGAGGTTCTAAATCTTGGATCTCTTCACAGGTATACACATCCCTGACATATAACGCCACTCCTCCTCCTTTCTTGTCTGGTCTGTTTCTCTGAAATAGATTGTATCCCTCCATTATTACAATAGATAATAGGAGTTGGCAATGGCAACCCTTGAGATACCGTGATTATGATGCTCGTCCGGTCTGGCATCCCTGCCCACCCTTAAGAGAGTCTCTTCTCCAGAGAGCGGCTGGAAGTGGGAAGGCAGAAAAAGGCCCTCCTTTCCTCGAGGCCACTCTGCAGTTTCAATCTGAAATCTTTGGCGCATAGCTGTCAGCTTTTCCCTTTTCTTGTGAGGAATCCTATTTGGAATAAGGGAATTTCCCTTTAAAAGGGGGAAAGTTGACAGCTATGCTTAGGCGCTGTAGTGCTCCCAGAGCTCAGAAACTGCTCATGCTAATGAAACTCCCTGTTGCAAAATCCTCCTAGAACAATGGGAGTCTCGAACCCTGTGTGGGTGGGCAGGCGGCTCAGCCTGGTCCCACTTTGCTCCGGTGGGGGTGGGGTCACTCTGGCAGCGGTGCTGGCGAGGGCTGGGCTGAAGGTGTCCACAAGGGTCCTGGCTCTGGCACTACAGATATGGGAGGTTCTTCTGGGAGCTCCTGTTCCTCCATGGTCTCCTGGTTTCCAGCAGCAGACTCAGAGCCCTGTGCCTGGCCTGGCTCCTTGATGCTTGCTGGGCTCTGGAGTCGTGACTGCTCTTTCATTCTGCTTGCGCCACTGCCTTGCTCCCGTGACTGAGGGGGCCGGCACTGCGTGACATGCACCAATGACATCAGCACACTGCGTGATGTGCTGACGACGTCAGTCTTGCATATCATGCGACGTGCTAACGTGTTGCGTGCATGCAGCACAAGCTGCATGAGTAAGGTGAGCATGTCATGCATGGCCCCTGCAGGGGTTTTTTTTGGGGGGGGGCGTCCTGCTGCTTGAAAATTTTGTGGGCCCTCGGCCCCCTCCCCCCCGATGGCACCTATGGCCACAGGAGAACCTTTATTAAGTGCTCAGCAGTCAAAGGCTAGGTGGTTTAAAAGAAAACACAACAGTGGAGGGATTCATAACCTATAATCTGTTGAAAAGCTTCATCGGTGTTCTGGGCCAACACAGCTACCTTTATTTAGAGTGTACTTTTGTGTTTAAAAAGATGAACTTTCATACTGTAGAGGGCAGTGTTACACAACAACACAAGGGGGCCAATTATCTTTTTACTATATTAAAGGAGCTCTCTGTTCTAAGAGACAGATAAAAACACCACTGCACAGCCTGCTCCCACAAAAGCTGTGGTTACTGGCACACTAGCAATACAAACTGAAACGGAAGTTCTAGGGAGTATCTCACATCTTACAAAAAATGAATTCGGATCCTGCAGACTTCAAGCTCACACAGTACTTTTTCTTTTCTTTTTTAACATGGATGCAAACTTTAAGCTTGTTATGTGGGCAGGTTCTTTGTAAGTTCTTTGTTGTTGTTGTTTTGCTGCAGAATATTCCCTGTGACTCAGATCAAACTGAAGAACTGTCTTCACTATTTACTCTGTTGCTAACCCAAGCTCTGTTTTGAGAGACAACTGGCTGTTTCTCCTCCTCTAACAAACATTGTTCTTTTCCCTCTTAATCCTCTTAATCCCCTAGGTTAGTTTATTGTTGCAGAGCAAGAATAGTTCTTGCTTTCTTTGCATGGTGTGCTGGCAAAAGAAGTTCACAGGGTTACATCTCAAGTGGGGCTTGTTCCTCACAGCAGCGCACGACAGGCCAAGAAATCCTGCATGCCATTCCCATGCACCCCTCACAGACCCTCCAAGTGTCCCTGTTTTCCAGGGACAGTCCCAGATTTACAGAAGCTGTCCCAGGTTCTGATTTGATCCTGGAATGTCCCGCTTTTTCTTTGGACGTCCCTATTTTCATCAGCGAAATCTTGGAGCGTATGCCCTACCAGCCTCCCAAGATGGTTCCACCCCTTCAAACCCACCCCCCCCCCGGCATGGATTTCTACCTACTTCCTTCCTTTTTTATTTTTTTTAAATGATATTTTATTAAGTTTCAAAGAAAAAGGTTATATGAAGAGAAACACAAAATATATAAACATACAAAAAACATCAGAATACAATAAAACAAACAGTTAACACATGAGAAAAGAAAAAAAGGAAAAAATTAAAACACTATTTTTTTTCAAAAAATTAAAAAGGAAAACCCCTCTCTTTAATTTCTTACCATTCATAAGCCTATTTTCTTGACTTCCTCGCGCCCCCCTTTCTTGTATTCCAATTTATGATTAATCAGCAAATTCCTTCTTATTAATTTTATCCTTAATTATCTTTCTTCTCATATTGTTTGTTCCTAATTTTCATCTAATATCTATCCCTTCTTTCATATTTATATTTTACCTTTTTTTTTTACTAGAACCCATTCATTTCATTTCAATGTCATCAACATTCAGAAATTTTACAATATTTTTGTAAATAGGTTTTAAATTTCTTCCAGTCTTCTTCCAACAACTCTTCTCCCTGATCTCGTATTCTGCCCATCATTTCTGCCATTTCCATATAGTCCATTACTTGCATCTGCCATTCTTTCAAGGTAGGTAAGTCCTGTGTCTTCCAATGCTTTGCGATGAGTATTCTTGCTGCTGCTGTAGCGTACATAAAGAAAGTTCTATCCTTCTTTAACACCAATTGGCCGACCATGCCCAGGAGAAAGGCCTCTGGTTTCTTCAGAAAGGTATATTTAAATACCTTTTTCATTTCATTATAAATCATTTCCCAGAAAGCCTTGATCCTTGGGCACATCCACCAAAGGTGAAAGAATGTACCTTCAGTTTCTTTACATTTCCAACATTTATTATCGGGCAAATGATAGATTTTTGCAAGCTTGACTGGGGTCATGTACCACCTGTACATCATTTTCATAATATTCTCTCTTAAGTCATTACATGCCGTAAATTTAACCCCAGTGGTCCACAACTGTTCCCAGTCAGCAAATATAATATTATGTCCAACATCTTGTGCCCATTTTATCATAGCCGATTTTACCGTTTCATCCTCAGTATTCCATTTCAACAGCAAGTTATACATTCTTGATAGTATCTTAGCATTGGGTTCTAACAGTTCTGTTTCTAATTTTGATTTTTCCATCTGGAAGCCAATTTTTCTATCCGAATTATAGGCCTCTCTTACTTGGAAGTAGTGTAACCAATCCCGCACCTTATCTTTAAGTTTCTCATAGCTCTGCAATTTCAATTTATCCCCCTCCTGTTCCAAATTTTCCCAATATTTTGGCCAGTTAGTCTCCACATTAAGTTTTTTCAGAGCTTTTGCTTCCATAGGTGATAGCCACCTTGGGGTTTTGTTCTCCAAAAAGTCTTTATATTTAATCCAGACATTAAACAGTGCTTTTCTGACAATATGATTTCTGAAAGCCCTATGCACTTTTTCCTTTCCGTACCACAGATATGCATGCCACCCAAAAGCATTATCATAGCCTTCTAAATCTAAAATGTCTGTGTTCTCAAGAAGCAGCCATTCTTTCAACCAGCAAAAAGCTGCTGATTCATAGTACAACTTAAGGTCCGGCAGGGCAAACCCCCCTCTATCTTTTACATCCGTAAGTATCTTAAATTTTATTCTGGGTTTTTTGCCCTGCCAGACAAATCTAGAAATGTCCCTTTGCCACTTCTTGAAACAGTCCATCTTGTCTATGATTTGCAATGATTGAAACAAAAACAGCATTCTCGGCAATACATTCATCTTAATAACAGCAATTCGACCAAGTAGGAAAAGCTTCAAGTTTGACCATATTTCAAGATCCTTTTTCACTTCTGACCAACACTTCTCATAATTATCTTTAAATAAGTTAACATTCTTAGAAGTCATATTCACCCCTAGGTATTTTACTTTCTTTACTAGTGTTAAGTCTGTTTCCTTCTGAAACCTCTCTTTCTCAATCGGCGTTAAATTTTTCTCCAAAACCTTAGTTTTTGACTTGTTCAATTTAAAGCCTGCCATCTGACCAAATTCTTGGATTAGTTCCAGGGCCCTTTTAGTACTGGAAACTGGCTCCTGCAATGTCAATACTAGGTCATCTGCAAAAGCTTTAAGTTTATATTGTTTAACCTGATACCTACTTCCTTCCTTTTCCCCAGAAAACCCTTTGCCAAAACCCCAAACCTTCTTCCTGTCCCCTTGGTAACCTCTGTTTTACACAGACCTGGGGGGGTTCCTCTTGAGGTGAGGGTGTCTCTTGTGTCATAATGACTTACACTGAATTAGCCCTGCCATACCAGTTTGTACAGGCTACACCCAGGAGAACAGCTGCAGCCTGTCCCCCCCCCTCAATATAGCAAATATTAGCTGGATTCTGACATTGATTAATTTCTTGGGTTGGGGGGTTCCCTCTCCCCAAACTTGTAACAGTAAAATGTACATTTATAGCTTAGCCCACTTTTGCCTCTGGCATGTGGTCCCCCGGAAGACGGCCAGGAGGGAATGTGGCCTCTGGCTGGAAGAGACCTGGCCCCCGGTGGTGGGCGTTGCGAGCTGTTCAGGGGCTTGAGCTAAACTGGGTGAAGGTGCCTTACTCACTGGGGTGGTGCTGAAGGCTGCTGGCCTGCTCTCTGCTGTACTTCAGCATCACCTGTGCAGATACAGGAGGTAGGTACTGGCTCAGCAGGAGTTAGGTAACAAGGCAATGCTCTGATGGGGACCACGCTGCAGGGGGCGCCAAAATTAGTGTCATACAGGGCGCTGCTGAATTTTGAGAGCCCAAAGTCTACCACTGCTATCTTTCTGGCCTGGCTCCATAGTCTGAGTAACTTGATGCTCAGGTAAAGTCTGAACTTCTTTTGCACAGCCTAAACCCACTGGCTCCCCAGTCTGCTTGCTTGCCTGCCTGCATCTCTCCATATCATTGGCCAACTGCCCTCCTCCTTCTTCCAGTACTGACTGGACCTCCTGCCTTGTCTTCGCCTGCTCCATCTCCACCCCACCAGCCCTGGTGCACCATCCAGGCAGTTCCATCTCCCACAGCATTCTATAAGAAGCAGGAAGCAAGTACTGTACAACTCAGCACAATTGATGCAGTGGATCTAGTACACAGACTTGTTTCAGGATACCCAGAAGACCCTTAGAATGGTGCAGATTGTCTCTGGTCCTCATTCCTCACAATCCTCTCCATTCCTGTATCAATGGGCTCTAAATCACATCTGGTGATAATGGCTGAGGCCTGTGTGATTGGTTTGACCTTGGCTGCTGAAGTGACCCATTGTGACGTTGTTCTAGTGAAGCAGAATTTGTGCTCAATGACAGGTTCTTATTACATACAGGGATACATCACACATTTTAAAATCTACACACAAGCCAAATGTTTGTGTTTACGCAACCTGGACCCCTCCTGATTATCTACATGTATGATGAACACTTTTACAAGAGCAAGTATTATTCCCAGCAGGCTGCTGCTCCCGCCTCAGCAGTGCCTATGCTGGCTTGGTCATGTCCGCAGAATGGAAGATGGCAGGATCCCCAAGAACATGATCTACAGAGAGCTGGCTTCAGGCACCAGGCCCATCGGCAGACCAGCTCTGCATTGCAAAGAGACCTGCAAACATGGCATGCAGACAACCACAATACCCGTAGACTGACAGTCAGGTTTTGCATCCATAGCAGTGAGCAGAGGAGGACGAGCACAGGGAGGAGCCCCGAGAGAAGAAACGCCCTGGTGCATCTGCAGCAGCACGACTGGACACCTTCACCTGCCCCAGCTGCAACAAAACAGGTCTCTCCCATATCAGTCTCTACAGCCACAGAAGACGCTGTCACCTGACAGTTTGACTTCACCCCCAAAGGCACACTCCTCCGCTGTCTCCCAAGACAGACAGAGGCCATTGCCATATACTCTAATCTGTCACAACCAGTTAAGTTCAATGGGAATGCCACACTATTCTGTGGAGAGACGTAGCTGTTACAACCACCAGCTTGACCCAATATTAGCAAAGCAAGCAGCATCCTGCATTTGGCAAGTGAGGACAAGTCTGCCTGCTAAGCTGTCTGTCATTTGCAATTGTGTTATGAAGCACAAAAGGTTGTGCTGATGTAACTGACTCCTTGGTGGATAGCATGCTTTTAAAAGGATGTGTCATTCTGCCAAATTCTGCATGACATAGCAGCCTTGGACATGCCACTACAAAGTCACTGGGGATGCTGGCTGATGCTGAAGGAATCCATGGAGCAACCTTCTACCGAGGCAGCAAACGAAGAGAGCCCATACTTCAGGAGGGGGGAACAACTCTGGTCTGGCATGCTGGATCAAAAAGTGCCCACCACTTATGGACCACTCCTTATAGACTGTCGTGCACACCCACTCGTTAATCACCTGGTGATTGCTGGAAAGCTGCAGAGCTCGCATTCAAATAGTGCTGAATGCAATCCCCATCATAAAGGAGCTAATGGGAGTGTAGTCATAGCCTGGTGCTCCTGATTGTTCATTTTGAAGTGGTTTTGTTTAAATTAAGCATTGAATGCAAGCCCCATAGCAAGGATTCAGACATCTTATCAAATCCAGCTTCCTGAGATTCTTCAACTGGAGATGCCAGGATTGAGTTGGGGGCCTTAAACTCAAAGGGCTTTATTTAAAAATATTTATTTCCTACTCCCCCCCCCTAAGGAGATCTGAGCAGTGTGCAATAAAAACAGTAACCCCCCCCCAACCTCCCCATGACAATATAAAACAATAGATGGCACAGCAGCCAAAATATTTCAGTCTACCTGGATTTTCATGGCATGGACCCTGAGAAAGAAATGGAACATTATTTCACAATTCTTCCCAGCCTTGATGTGGTCAGTGCAGCCTTGGTAGGCTTAGGGCTGATTCACACATGCACGTTCATCATTTGAGGACATCTTGCTCAGTGACCTAGGAGGCTACTTTATACCTGGTCAGACTATTTGTTCCTCTAGTATTGTCTATTCTGACTGGCAATAGCTCTCCAGGGTCACAGTCAAGAGTTTTCAAATAATTAAACACATCCCTTTAAAAGCAGTGGTGCCACAAAATGACAGGACTTTGCTGCCAGGGCAGGGATTAGCCTTGGTGCTTTTGCCAAATTTCTTTTTAAAGGACACCCATACAATTAAGGAGCACGAAGTCTCAACTGGTAAATAAATGAAAACAAAAGAGCAAAACAGGCAATTGCTTGTTGCAGGATACTTGCTCCAGGTCTCTGCATTGCCACGGGCATCGCGGAGTCTGCCTCGCGCCAAGCCGAAGCAGCATTCTGGATCTTCACAAGAGAACTGCTGCAAGGAGGAAAGATGGATGGATCCTTTGTAACAAAGTAGTAGGTTCTGCATAAATGAGGAAGCCCTCCCCAAAATAACATGGGAAGGGGAAGCCCGCGCCTTTCTTTTCCCCCTGCCCTCGCCGCCGGTGCCCCATAGGACTGATCTCACTGCCCCGCGGACGGGAAGGGGCGGCCAGGCCCCCGCCCTCGGCTCCCTCCGGCGGGGGCGCCCCGTCGCGCCTCTGCAAAAAGGCCCCGGGACCACAGCCCCCCCCCCGCCCGCTTAGATGGGCTTAAATTAACTAACTGCCTGCCTGCAAACCTTATTGGTAAATTTGCTCTAAACCCTGGAAGTCGTTCTTAATTTTAAAATGTGGAGTTTGCTGTGATTCCTGGGAGATAAAGTAAACAGGTGCTGTCAGTGTGACATTTGAGTATAAAAAGGAATTACCATTGAAAACCCAGTATGACAGATCAGACTCTGGGGTGAAACGTGCACGTCCCATGACTGAGCCAAGGTAAATGCTGCTTTATTCCGAATCCCAGATGTACAGACGGAGGGGAAGATTCTTCCTCCCAGCTCAAAGGCACGCCACATATTTCTGATGGAGAGCTAAGCACTGGTTAACCAACCTTGCTTGAAACTCCTCCATTTTTAGCAAAGTAGCAGGTTCCGAAATGTTGGCCAGGAAGGGGCTTGGGATACTGGTGAAAGAGGCCGAGCAGCCCCTGGAGGGTCAGGGAGGGAGCCAGGTTAGACTTGGGGGGTCATGTGTGGAAGCCGGCAGCCAAACGTGCGAGGTCTTTGCTGGGATTTAGGCTTCAATCCTATATTTACCTGGGAGAAAGTCCTGCTGAACTTTATTGGGCTTACTACTCATGAAAAACGACGGCTTTCTTGCAGGCATCTCAGCTCCCCATACGACTTACCTGCCAGAAAGGCAGAGGGCACATTCCCATCACCCCCCCCCCATTCTTTTCATGGGTCCTACACGTTTCCACCCCTTTTGTGTATGTTGGTGTACACACCAGGGAGGTGTTGACCACAATGATGTTTTTTCACACCTTTGTTAGAGACAAACAGCTTAGGGATACAGATTGATGTGAAGCTGGTTTGAGAAGCAACTCATCCAACAGTAATATCTTATAACAAGGTGTGTATGTATTTTGGATAACGGTCATGTGAACACAAAAACTCAACAGTGTACATTAACATTACAGTGTACATTAACCAGGAATGTGAACACAGCCATATAGGAGCTGGACAAAATGAATAATTTGTTCTTAGGGTATTATAGCATCCTAAAGGAAAACAACAACATTAATAGCCTATAGAAATTATTAATCCGAATAATAAATTCTTAGCTAGGATGGGGATAATGATACTTGGAAGTCAGGGTGAGAATTGTGCTGAAGAAAAAAGACAAGTGCAGGGAGTTCTATTCAGAGTAGGCTCATTTCAGTTAATGCGGCACAACGGGTCGCTGTGTCTGGCCGTTAAGCAGGCTGGTGGTTGGAGCCCACCCAGGGATGGCTGTGGGCAGAATTCCTGCATTGCGCGGGGTTGGGCTGGATGACCCTCGAGGTCCCTCCATTCTGCGATGAACATTCGGCTTCTTCCTTCAGTGGGTCCTCAGTTGCAGACCACCCGCACTCATCTGTCCCGGGTCAATACTGCATTGCAGGAAATGGGGAGCTCTTTCAAGTTTTCTAACTGCCTCGATTCGGCAATGGCCATGAAACACCTCCTTGCTCTCTCTCTCCTTCCGGACGGAGAAAAAGGCTGCAGCTGAAAGCGAAAAGGCGGCGTCCCTCTTTGCACGGCGGACGCTCCTCGGCGAAGCCCCGGCTCGGCTCCGCATCTGCCCCGCGGGCGGAGAGAGGCCGGAGCCGGGGGGCGCG
The DNA here is from genome assembly GCF_964252035.2 of Podarcis erhardii. Classification (NCBI taxonomy): domain Eukaryota; kingdom Metazoa; phylum Chordata; class Lepidosauria; order Squamata; family Lacertidae; genus Podarcis; species Podarcis erhardii. Next base: position 75,723,975 of record NC_138500.1, on the reverse strand, counting down.
GGGCGGCGGCGGCGGCGCCCAGGGTTCGCGTCCGGGGAGGCCGGGCGCCCGCGGCTCCGGCTGGGGTGGCCAGGCAGGGCTGCGCGGGCCGCTCCGCGTCGGGCGCGGGGAGCAAGCAAGGGGAGCCCAGAAAGGGGCGCGCAGGTCACCGGCGGGCCGCCCTGTCTCTACATATATAGATATAGATATATATACACTCTCTATAGGATCCTTTTGCTGCAATGCGAATTTGTCTCGAGTCCTCGGGAAGGGCAGCCTGGCGGCGGCGGCGGGGGGCGGCGGCTTGGCTGGCTGGCTGGCTGGCTGGCTTCCCCGCCCGGCCATTTCCATAACAACCAAGCGCAGCCCCAAGTGCCGCCCAGACGCCGCGCCGGAGGCGAGCCGAGTCCGCGCTGCGCTGCGCTGCCAAGTTCCTTCGGGGCTGCGAGGGCGGGCGGGCCGGTAGAGGCCGCGGCGAAGGCGGAGCTGGGGAGGCGGGAGCTGGCCTGGGGCGGCTCGGCCGGCCCCTGAGCGCGCTGCTCGGCTCGCTTTCGGGTCGGGCGGCGGGAGGCAGAGCGGAAAGGCGGCGCGGAGGAGCAGCGGCAGCAGCGGCAGCGGCGGCAGCGGCGAGCCGAGCGGAGGAGCCGCCGAAGAGAAAGGCAAAGGCGGCCGGGCTGCCGCCCAGCCATGGCCCGCGAGACGGGCGAGGACGGCTCCTCGTGGAAGAAGCAAGCCGACGACATCAGCAAGATCTTCGAGTTCAAGGAGACCCTGGGCACGTAAGTGGCGGCGCCCGGCAGCGTCCGGGCTGGGCCCCGGGGGTCGGGCAGATGCGCAGCTCCCCGCCTTGGGACCAGAGCAGGAGAGCGCTCCCTTCTCCCCCCTCGGGGCAGAGAATGCCCGCTTTGCCTGGGACCCCCGTCCCCGTCCCCGGGGCCCCTCGGGGCCGCGCCGGCCGGCAGAGCTGGCTCCCGCCGGCCCGGTGCCGGGGCTCAGCGGAGAGAGCCAGGAGACGGGGGCTGCTGGGCAGGGGATGGGCATGCGGACAGGGCCCAGGTGCTGCGGCATTGGGGGGCCGGGCTGGCATGCGCGTGTTTCCGTTTCCAGAGGGCGCCGTGGACATAATTTGACACTTGGGCAGATCCCGTGTTGGCATGTCCGTGCCTCCTTGGAGGCTGCTGCATTATAGCCGTGCGAGAGGGAACTTGGGCCGGGCAGATCTCCCTGGGGAACATAGTTCAGCCAGAGGGTATGAAGCAATGCAGTGCAGTATTTTAATGTTCACATTTGCAAATGCCAGTATATGAGAAGGCAGGTGTGCTGGTGAAAGTGTGCGCGCATGTGTACTCTGCTATTGAGATTTTTAAGGTCTTATGAATCCTTGAAAAGGCGCTGTTCAAATATGCCGTGCTTTTGCATTGCGTAGATCACAAGCTACTTTGAAACAGTGGCAATGATAACTGCCCTTTTCTTTTGGGGGCAAAATGCATGCTGTCATATAGGAATCAGGAGAGTCAGCTGTACATATTAATAGCAATGGAATTTAAAAGGACAGCGTAAATATGGTTTGACTTTTCTGCTTTCTTCTAAAGCTGACTGCAGAGTCTATTCATAGAAAGAAGAGCAGAATAATCAGAGTGGATTGGCTGTGGGGTTTTCCCAGTTCATTGGTGTAGCTTAACTGTTGTTGCTAGAGTATGCCTCCCCCCCTCTTTATTTATAGTGCTTGGATACACAGATCAGCAAAACAGATTTTAAATTTTTTTTTTTTTGTCTGAATCAACATACTCAAATAGTTTAAAGGAACAAGGTGTGATAGGAAAATAGTTTTGAGTTTAGCAGTTGCTTTTTAAATAAGATGTTCTAGGTGCAGATGGCTGTGTATTGTAGGAAAGGTCAATAGACGGACTGCTATGTAGTTGTTGATTTTAGATTTGTATACACATCTGGCTCTGCTGTAAGTGCAGCTGCATTTTTAATGCTATGCCTCTTTAGGATAGCTTAGGTGATAATTATTATGGCAGTATTAACTTGTACTACACTTGCTGCACCCTGCCCGTACAATAAAAACCTCACGCTAGCATTGTCATGACATTTATGTTTCGCTGTATTTCATGGGGGAAGTTTGTTGAAAATGTTACTATCCTGATTTTCTGAATGTGAGTGCAGCAATCGGACATTTAACATGGAGGTGGTTTATGCAGGTTGGTATTGATTAGGCATTCATAATAGGTAGCAAAACACATATTTCACTTTATGTGTGTGCTGCTCTATGGATATTAGCACTATATTTTGTCCCTGGGTGTTTGCTAATAACTTGTACTATCAAGACTTTGTATAATAGAAACAAGCCTTTTCTTGTCATGTAATAATTAATATTAGCTAAACTGTGTGGGAGAGCACAGAGTCATCATAAGAGACTCATTTAAGAAGCAGTATAGCGATGATAAAATTTTACCTCTATGCCTATTTAGAAATGCACTCTGCACGAGTTTGGATGCTTGAGATGGTGTAAAAGGTATTTGACTTTGGGGACAATTCCAGCGCTGCCACTGACTAGAATGCCTATCAGTAAATACTGCATAGTGGCGTCATCTTGCCCTGAAGGTGATGCATTGATTCAAATGGTTTCCTGTAGCTTGTGCCAAAGAAAATAATTATGTTTACTACTAGATCACTTGTGCCATTAACTTTTAATTGGTTAGTGTTGTAATTTATGATCTATGACCACAAAGCTATATTTATCTATATAGTTGTCAACTTGGAGGTTTTGTGGTTTTCTTTATTATAAAACACCTGGACTTAATTTTATGCATGAAAGTTAGGATCAGGAAAAGTTTGGTTAAGAATACAACAGGGTTGCCAACATTTTCGACAATTTCTATTTTAAGCCATTTCCTTATGCTCTGGGTTGTGTGCACTCGTAAAAAAACCCAAAACCAAATTCTGCTCAACACAATCTAACTGCTGTATCAAGGAAAACTGGATTCTGTGACTTGTATAACTTACGCAATTTAAACTTAATTTATTTTACATGGAATAATGGATTCTGCAATTCCTCCTATTTTGCCTGTTGCACTCTGACTTGGTTTGCCACAGGAAGGAATAAGGAGGTCTTCAGGGAACTGGAATCCTTCCCTGCCATTGGAAGACTTAATCATCCATCCATCTGGCTTATGAGATTTCACCACACTTTTCCTACATGCTTTCAAATATATGCTCACTACTATGAGGGTTAGAGACTGGTTTTTAAAATGAGAACTGTGACTCTCAGGTTAGATTCTGCACCTAACAAACCTTGTACCTTGGCTGTGCTCGTTGGAATTGTGACACATACACAGGACACCACATTACAATTAAGGCTGCAATCCTAAACTCTTACCTAGAAGTTGTTGTTGTTTAGTCATTTAGTCGTATCCAACTCTTCGTGACCCCATAGACCAGAGCACGCCAGGCACTCCTGTCTTCCACTGCCTCCCGCAGTTTGGTCAAACTCATATTAGTAGCTTCGAGAACACTGTCCAACCATCTCATCAGTGGGGTCACTCAGAGGAGAAGATGGTGAAATGCAAACAGGGGACACAGAAAGGGCTGAACTCCTCAATGCCTTCTTTGCCTCAGTTACAGATAGGTAGCCGTGTTGGTCTGCCATAGTCAAAACAAAACAAATTCCTTCCAGTAGCACCTTAAAGACCAACTAAGTCAGTTCTTGGTATGAGCTTTCGTGTGCATGCACTTCTGAAGAAGTGTGCATGCACACGAAAGCTCATACCAAGAACTGACTTAGTTGGTCTTTAAGGTGCTACTGGAAGGAATTTGTTTTGTTTTTTCTTTGCCTCAGTCTTCTCCGATAAAGAAAACAATGCCCGACCTGAAGAATTTGCAGCAAATGATTCAGCAGAGGAAACACAGCCCAGAATAACTAAGGAGATAGTACAAGAATACTTGGCTAGTTTAGATGTATTCAAGTCTCCAGGGCCAGATGAACTGCATCCAAGAGTATTAAAAGAACTGGCAGACGTGATCTCAGAACCACTGGCAGTCATCTTTGAGAATTCCTGGAGAACAGGCGAAGTCCCGGCAGACTGGAGGAGGGCAAATGTTGTCCCTATTTTCAAAAAGGGGGAAAGAGAGGACCCAAATAATTACCGCCCAGTCAGTCGGACATCAATACCAGGGAAGATTCTGGAGCAGATCATTAAGCAAACAGTCTGTGAGCACCTAGAAAGGAATACTGTGATCACCAATAGTCAGCATGGATTTCTGAAAAATAAGTCATGTCAGACTAACCTGATCTCGTTTTTTGACAGAATTACAAGCCTGGTAGATGAAGGGAATGCAGTGGATGTAGCCTACCTTGATTTCAGCAAGGCATTTGACAAGGTGCCCCATGATATTCTCGTATAGAAGCTGGTAAAATGCGGACTTGACTATGCTACCACTCAGTGGATTTGTAACTGGCTGACTGACCGAACCCAAAGGGTGCTCATCAATGGTTCCTCTTCAACCTGGAGAAGAGTGACTAGTGGGGTGCCACAGGGTTCTGTCTTGGGCCCGGTCTTATTCAACAGCTTTCTCAACGACTTGGATGATGGACTCAAGGGCATCCTGATCAAATTTGCAGATGACACCAAACTGGGAGGGGTGGCTAACACCCCAGAGGACAGGATCACACTTCAAAACGACCTTGACAGATTAGAGAACTGGGCCAAAACAAACAAGATGAATTTTAACAGGGAGAAATGTAAAGTATTGCACTTGGGCAAAAAAAATGAGAGGCACAAATACAAGATGGGTGACACCTGGCTTGAGAGCAGTACATGTGAAAAGGATCTAGGAGTCTTGGTTGACCACTAACTCGACATAAGCAACAGTGTGACGCGGCAGCTAAAAAAGCCAATTCAATTCTGGGCTGCATCAATAGGAGTATTGCATCTAGATCAAGGGAAGTAATAGTGCCACTGTATTCTGCTCTGGTCAGACCTCACCTGGAGTACTGTGTCCAGTTCTGGACACCACAGTTCAAGAAGGACACTGACAAACTGGAACGTGTCCAGAGGAGGGCAACCAAAATGGTCAAAGGCCTGGAAACGATGCCTTATGAAGAACGGCTAAGGGAGCTGGGCATGTTTAGCCTGGAGAAGAGGAGGTTAAGGGGTGATATGATAGCCATGTTCAAATATATAAAAGGATATTACATAGAGGAGGGAGAAAGGTTGTTTTCTGCTGCTCCAGAGAAGCGGACACGGAGCAATGGCTCCAAACTACAAGAAAGAAGATTCCACCTAAACATTAGGAAGAACTTCCTGACAGTAAGAGCTGTTCGACAGTGGAATTTGCTGCCAAGGAGGGTGGTGGAGTCTCCTTCTTTGGAGGTCTTTAAGCAGAGGCTTGACAACCATATGTCAGGAGTGCTCTGATGGTGTTTCCTGCTTGGCAGGGGGTTGGACTCGATGGCCCTTGTGGTCTCTTCCAACTCTATGATTCTATGATTCTTTGATTCTATGATTCTATGATCTCGTCCTCTGTCGTCCCCTTCTCCTTGTGCCCTCCATCTTTCCCAACATCAGGGTCTTTTCCAGGGAGTCGAGTCTTCTCATGAGGTGGCCAAAGTATTGGAGCCTCAGCTTCAGGATCTGTCCTTCCAGTGAGCACTCAGGGCTGATTTCCTTCAGAATGGATAGGTTTGATCTTCTTGCAGTCGATGGGACTCTCAAGAGTCTCCTCCAGCACCATAATTCAAAAGCATCAATTCTTCGGCGATCAGCCTTCCTTATGGTCCAGCTCTCACTTCCATACATCACCACTGGGAAAACCATAGCTTTAACTATACGGACCTTTGTTGGCAAGGTGACATCTCTACTTCTCAAGATGCTGTCTAGGCCTGTCATTGCCCTTCTCCCAAGAAGCAGGCGTCTTTTAATTTCGTGGCTGCTGTCACCATCTGCAGTGATCATGGAGCCCAAGAAAGTAAAATCTCTCACTGCCTCCATTTCTTCCCCTTCTATTTTCCAGGAGGTGATGGGACCAGTGGCCATGATCTTCGTTTTTTTGATGTTGAGCTTCAAACCATATTTTGCGCTCTCCTCTTTTACCCTCTTTAAAAGGTTCTTTAATTCCTCCTCACTTTCTGCCATCAAGGTTGTGTCATCTGCATATCTGAGGTTGTTGATATTTCTTCCGGCAATCTTAATTCCGGCTTGGAATTCATCCAGCCCAGCCCTGCACAGCATAGTTGATAGCTTCTCTGAGTTATTCAAGACCCTTCGCCACGGCAAGGCAGTGATCCATGAAGGGGCTTACCTAGAAGTAAGCCCCATTTAATTCTGTGGGATTTACTTCTGAGTAGACATGGTTGGGATTGCACTGTAAGATAGCAATCTCATGCATATTCAGCCCGCATGTGCTTGTGAATAAATATTCGTAGCTCTAAAAGCCTGGCTTAGCATTATGGTCCAAACCAGAGGTTGTGGTTTGTTTCACGCCAGACAAACCATGATGATAAGTCAAGGTTTGTTCTTGGCTTGTTAGTAACAGTTTGTTTGAACAAAGCAAACCATGATCCCTTGGTTGGTTGTAATACTAACCTAGGATTTTGGCTAATTTCCTTTGCATGCTAGCAGAGAGCAGCCAAACTGTCCAGACAGGTAGGTGCACGGTAAATCATTAATGATAGCATACCATGGCATGAGAAGCGAGCCATTGTCTACCTTTCCCATCTTTATTAATTTTCCAAAATGCTTATGGAATGGGTCAAGTCTGTGTTATTTTGTTCATGTAGTCCTGAGTCATAAGCAGTGTAAAGCTGGATTGATTTACAGTCAGTTGGAATGGTTTCTTCATTCTTATGCAGTCATATAAGCTACATGGAAAATATTGAATTCCTTGGAGCAGAGGCGGAGGAAGCCACTCGGGCATCTAGGGTGGGACGCCATAGGGATGGGGCGAGCCTCCCATACGCAGAGCCTCTGGAGTCTGCCTGCCTCCTCCCACTCAGCCGCCCTACAGCTGGGGGGGAGGCAGTGGGCAGACAGTTTGGGCAGCACAGAGCCACCCAAGCCACCGTGTCTCCCAGGAAAGACATTGCAGGCCCCATAGTAAGTGCCGCCTGGCATTTTGTCACACCCACAGTGGTGACACCCAGGGCGGACCGCCCCCACCGCCCCCCTTCCTCCACCCCTGCCTTGGAGACCTGAACACTTACGTTCTGCTTCCAATTCTCCTGGCTCATATAGAGGAGATAGATAGACTTTTAAGTGAAAAATAACATGTGTAAGGCCTAGGAGAATGGTTTGATTGAACGCTTTTCAACTGGTGGTACTCGTAAAACCTGACATACTTTGAAGTACCACTGGCTGAAAAGCACTGGTCACGGGAGCTGCTGTAGACATTGTGAGGAAAATGAGCCACGAATGAGTGAGTGAGGCTGAAATTTCATTGGCTTTTGCTGTTCTAAAAGGGCCCTTAGGTTACCAAGACATGCATTTGTGCACAGTGTGTAGCTTGGGCCTGAATGAGAGTATGTGTGTACCAGAAGCAGCAAAGGTTGCCTGCTGTTTTTCCCCACGCAACCACTTGAAGCTGGATCTTTTACATCAGGGATGGGGAACCTGTTGTTAAAATACAGCTACAATAATCCCTGACTATTGGCCATGCTGGCTGGAGTAAAACATCTGGAGGGCTACAAGTCTTTCAGTTCTGATGTCTATTTTTGCTTAGAAAAGTAAGTGCTATTTAATTCAGAGGTTTAGTCCCAAATAAATATGCACAGGATTGCAGCCTTGTTGCATACACTTACTTAGGAGTAGGTTCTAGTGAACTTTCAGCCTAATCTTATGCAGAGCTGCACATGCCTAAGCCCACTGATGTAAAAATTCACAAAACAAGTTCCACTACCAAAAAACCTCTATTTATCATATATTCTGTCATCGTAGCCAATACCAGTACTGATTTCTGACTGCTTATAGCTTCTGATAGGAGAATGCCAAACTGAAATAATTATATATTCTAATCTTGTTTCTGCTGCACCTTTTAAAAGGCTTTGAGCATGTATGTTTTATAGTAGCTACTTTTATAGAATTTACGAATAGCTAAAAGCTTTGTCCATTGTTCCTTAGTCATGTCTATGAGGCAACTAGAAATTATTATTATTTTTTTATAATAATTTTTATTAAATTTTTAAACAATAAACAACAACATACATAAAAACATGTTCTTTTTCATTAACCACATTTCATTCTCATCTTTGGACTTCCTCACATCTCTTGTTCCTGCACTCTAAACACATAAATTTTTCTAGCAAATTATTTACTTAGTTCAATTTATATTATATAATTGTCCAATATTGAATCTCAAATTTTAGAGTTTAAATAACTCTTATTCTTTAAAAATTAATTCTAGGATATTTTTTATCCAAAATTTGTCTTATCTTTCAATTACATTTAAATTTATATTCCTTGTTACTGATTTATTGGAGCCATATTGTTACGGATCTTACATCTTTCTTAACATTCGTACAATTTACAGTATTTTTGTAAATAGTCCTTAAATTTCTTCCACTCCTCCTCCACCAGTTCCTCTCCGAGGTCTCGGATTCTGCCCGTCATTTCTGCCAGTTCCATATAGTCCATCAGTTGCATCTGCCATTCTTCCAGTGTGGGCAAATCTTGGGTTTTCCAGCCTTTAGCGATGAGTATCCTTGCTGCTGTTGTGGCATACATAAAAAAAGTTCGGTCCTTGTTTTGCACACTCTGGCCGACAATGCCCAAAAGGAAGGCCTCTGGTTTCTTAGGGAAGGTATACTTAAATACCTTTTTCAGCTCATTATATATCATTTCCCAGAAGGTCTTCACTCTAGGACAGGACCACCAGAGGTGAAAGAATGTTCCTTCAGCTTCTTTACACTTCCAACATTTGTTATCAGACAAATGGTATATCTTTGCAAGCTTGACTGGGGTCATGTACTACCTGTATATCATTTTCATAATATTTTCTTTCAAGGCATTACATGCCATAAACTTCATACCGGTGGTCCATAACTTTTCCCAGTCAGCAAACATAATGTTATGCCCTATGTCCTGTGCCCATTTTATCATAGCTGTTTTAACCGTTTCATCCTGTGTATTCCATTTTAGCAGCAAGTTATACATTCTTGAAAGTGTCTTAGAGCTGGATTCTAACAGTTCTGTTTCTAACTTTGATTTTTCCACCTGGAATCCTATCTTTTTATCCAACTTAAAAACTTCTTTAATCTGAGCATAATGTAACCAATCTCGCACTTTATCTTTTATTTTCTCCATACTCTGCAGCTTCCAATTATCTCCATCTTTTTCTATTATTTCCCAATATTTCGGCCATTTGGCCTCCATATTGAGTCTTTTCGGGGCCTTAGCCTCCATTGGTGATAGCCACCTTGGGGTCTTGTTTTCCAATAAGTCTTTATATTTTATCCAGACATTGAACAATGCTTTTCTGACAACATGATTCTTAAAGGCCTTATGTATTTTAACCTTGTCGTACCACAAATATGCATGCCATCCAAAAGTATTGTTAAATCCTTCCAAATCTAAAACATCTGTGTTTTCAAGAAGCAGCCAGTCCTTCAACCAGCAGAAAGCTGCTGATTCGTAATACAGCTTTAAGTCTGGCAGGGCAAAGCCCCCTCTTTCTTTAGCATCACTTAATATCTTAAACTTAATTCTGGGCTTTTTGCCCTGCCAGACAAATTTAGAAATATCTCTCTGCCACCTCTCAAAACACCCCATTTTGTCCACAATCTGTAGAGTTTGAAACAAAAACAGCATTTTTGGCAATACATTCAACTAGAAATTAATGCAAATTATTTTGGATAACTCTGGTAATTTTGTTAGTTCAACTACCATGACATAATTTTATAATTTAATTTTGCCCCGATACTGAAACTGAACCATATTCTGCACTGACATGTGTTAGTGAGTGTTAATCATATGACTCATAGGTTTTTGTTTGTTGAAGCATGCATCCTAACATTAGCTTCTTATGCTACCAGTTCATCATTGTAGTGCACAACTGGGACCATGGGAATCATAGAATCATAGAGTTGGGAAGAGACCACAAGGGCCATCGAGTCCAACCCCCTGCCAAGCAGGAAACACCATCAGAGCACTCCTGACATATGGTTGTCAAGCCTCTGCTTAAAGACCTCCAAAGAAGGAGACTCCACCACACTCCTTGGCAGCAAATTCCACTGTCGAACAGCTCTTACTGTCAGGAAGTTCTTCCTAATGTTTAGGTGGAATCTTCTTTCTTGTAGTTTGGAACCATTGCTCCGTGTCCGCTTCTCTGGAGCAGCAGAAAACAACCTTTCTCCCTCCTCTATGTGACATCCTTTTATATATTTGAACATGGCTATCATATCACCCCTTAACCTCCTCTTCTCCAGGCTAAACATGCCCAGCTCCCTTAGCCGTTCCTCATAAGGCATCGTTTCCAGGCCTTTGACCATTTTGCTTGCCCTCCTCTGGACACGTTCCAGTTTCTCAGTGTCCTTCTTGAACTGTGGTGTCCAGAACTGGACACAGTACTCCAGGTGAGGTCTGACCAGAGCAGAATACAGTGGCACTATTACTTCCCTTGATCTAGATGCTATACTCCTATTGATGCAGCCCAGAAGTGCATTGGCTTTTTTAGCTGCCGCGTCACACTGTTGCTTATGTGGAGTTTGTGGTCAACCAAGACTCCTAGATCCTTTTCACATGTACTGCTCTAAAGCCAGGTGTCACCCATCTTGTATTTGTGCCTCTCATTTTTTTTTGCCCAAGTGCAATACTTTACATTTCTCCCTGTTAAAATTCATCTTGTTTGTTTTGGCCCAGTTCTCTAATCTGTCAAGGTCGTTTTGAAGTGTGATCCTGTCCTCTGGGGTGTTAGCCACCCCTCCCAGTTTGGTGTCATCTGCAAATTTGATCAGGATGCCCTTGAGTCCATCATCCAAGTCGTTGAGAAAGCTGTTGAATAAGACCGGGCCCAAGACAGAACCCTGTGGCACCCCACTAGTCACTCTTCTCCAGGATGAAGAGGAACCATTGATGAGCACCCTTTGGGTTCGGTCAGTCAGCCAGTTACAAATCCACTGAGTGGTAGCATAGTCAAGTCCGCATTTTACCAGCTTCTTTACAAGAATATCATGGGGCACCTTGTCAAATGCCTTGCTGAAATCAAGGTAGACTACACCCACTGCGTTCTCTTCATCTACCAGGCTTGTAATTCTGTCAAAAAATGAGATCAGGTTAGTCTGACATGACTTATTTTTCAGAAATCCATGCTGACTATTGGTGATCACAGTATTCCTTTCTAGGTGCTCACAGACTGTTTGCTTAATGATCTGCTCCAGAATCTTCCCTGGTATTGTTGTCAGACTGACTGGGCGGTAATTATTTGGGTCCTCTCTTTCCCCCTTTTTGAAAATAGGGACAACATTTGCCCTCCTCCAGTCTGCCGGGACTTTGCCTGTTCTCCAGGAATTCTCAAAGATGACTGCCAGTGGTCATCTTTGAAGGGTTGGGAGGAAGGGTTGAAATAATATTTCTTCTGGTTCCTAGGATGGGGCAAAACTAGGCTTTATTTCACCCGGGTCCAAGACCCAGTTTGCCCCCCAACACATTCACATGCATACACACACAGGCTGGGAGCCTCAATGGCACCCCTCTGGGGGGTTTTATCTGGGGCAGAAGCCCTGGCTATCCCCCCCCCGTAGCTACGGCTCTGCCTAGGATCTAATAGCACCGTTTTTTAAACTAGTCTTGTGGAAAGCTGGGATAATATTTACATTTCTGGCTCTCACATGCGATTTTTAGGAGTCTGGTTGATGAGGTGTCTGCAGTTTTCCCAACACTAATGGCAAGTGCCCCAGAGACAGGCAAGTTTATGACAGAACAGTGCTTTTTCATGCGTGTCCCATGGCCACCCTGATGCCCCATTCAGGAAAGCCCCTTTAGACCATGACACTTGTTCCTCTGTTTCTGACCACCATCAATTCCTAGCAGTGTTTTTCCCCTGGGTGAACTCCCCTGGGAGTGCAGGGCTGGCCTCTTTCCCCACCAAATGTTAAAAGTGTGGCATTCACTATAACAACTTCATGGTGAGTACCAGAACTTTTTGGCTGAGGAGGGGAAAGCACCAGAGGAGCGCTGGAAATAGTGTGTGCGCATGCGCACGGGTGCTCCTCCGACCCGGAAGAGCATGTGTGTGCACGCACTCTGGCCCATCCTCCGATGGACGGAGAGTCAACCGGCCCATCCTCTGATTAAGGTTGCCGACCTCTGAGTTAGACAAACTGTTGCATCCTCTTGAAAATCTTCAAGGCCTTCTTCAATTTCAAACTGACACAAACATGTTTCGGCAGTGGTTTTTATTTTTTATTTTGTACTAAGCTTACATATTGTAAGGGAACTTAAGCAAGATGCTCACCAGATAGACATTTCTAGACATTTCTAGACATTTCTAGACATTTCTAGACATTCTCTCTCTCTCTCTCTCTCTCTCTCTCTCTCTCTCTGTTCTTGCATTCCGTTGTATCTATTATCTTCTCATAATTAAAAATGTAATCCCTATTTTATAACCTACATAGAATGTATTTATTTTAAACATTTCAAGGCCATGCTCACTTACATTAACAATCATAAACTGCAATAGCACAGCTCAATAAAACCCTCTCATTTAAAACAATTGTCTAAAACAATTCACAGGCCAGCAGCACATCATAATAAGCTAGAACTTTAAAAAATGATTGACATAATAACCAAAGAAAATTAAAGGAATTACAGGCCCCTGCAGAGTATATGCTTTCTCAGTTAGGATGTATGAACATCATGGTAGTATATTTTAAAACAGATTTTGATTACAGTTATATTACTCAGAAACAGAGCAAAGATATATGTTTGCTAATTATTATTACTGTTGTAATGTTGTTAAAAGGTAAAGGTAAAGGTACCCCTGCCCGTACGGGCCAGTCGTGACTGACTCTGGGGTTGCGTGCTCATCTCGCTTAAGAGGCCGGGAGCCAGCGCTGTCCGGAGACACTTCCGGGTCACGTGGCCAGCGTGACGAAGCTGCTCTGGCGAGCCAGCACCAGCACAGCGCACGGAAACACCGTTTACCTTCCTGCTATAAAGCGGCCCCTATTTATCTACTTGCACTTGGGGGTGCTTTCGAACTGCTAGGTGGGCAGGAGCTGGGACCAAAAGACGGGAGCTCACCCCATCGCGGGGATTCGAACCGCCGACCATGCGATCGGCAAGTCCTAGGCATTGAGGTTTTACCCACAGCGCCACCCGCGTCCCTTTGTAATGTTGTTAATTGTTGCTTTTACTGTATCATTGATGCACAAATCAGCCTGCAAAGCAATAAACATGACAGATGCAGCTCAGGAGATTCTTTTCAAGTCTCACTTGCTTCATTAAGCTGTTGCGAATAATAACTTTTCAGTTCATGCTTGTTTTCATACTCTTGAAAATGAGTGTAAAATTTGGTCCTATTAAGTAGGTCCTCTTAAGTGTTGACTATGACTCTTGGATATGTGAACACCATTACTGGTGGTAAGTTGAGAACCATATTATCTAAGTTTGTAACAACCAGGCAAGTCCAAATGAAACAATTATGATCTTTTGCTTATACATCATTTTCAAGGACAGTGGTAGCAGTGTAAACATGCCCTAGATCCACAGCTCTGTGGTGTGTTCTGTGTCATACAAATAAATGCCCAAAGCCAGTGATTTTTTCTAGGAAAAATGGTGTAGGTACTGCGGACTGTTGAGTACCGCCGGAAAAAAAGCACTGATCCCAAGGTTTGGGACACCAGCTGTGCAAATGGAGAGTCCAGGGAGCATGTCAGTTGCTGGGTCAAGGTCACAGCTGATGCCTAGTCTTGTATTGTAGGGTCTGCTGTGGCTTATAATCTTGTAACCTGTAGCCTGCTGTATGCTGGAACACTATATTGATTTTTGGAATAAACCATTTAAACCTAATAACTGTGACAATAGCTCAAGCCCTGAGTCTGAAAGTGGGAGCTGGAACAATATGTGCTTTTTGCCTTGTTCGAAAGGGTGGTTTTATTCTTATGCATTTCTGTGCAAATTTAATCAGTCAGTTGAATGATAATTGACAATGAAATCATTCATGTGCTTACTCAGAAGTAATTTCTACTGTGTTCAGTGGGGCTTTCTCTGGAAAAGTGTGCATAGATTTGCAGTCTGAGACTCGTACAAGTTTTGTTCTCGTTCCCTTCTCACACGCCACTCGCCCTCGTGGGACAGGGAGCACTGCAGTGTGGCCCCTGTCCTGCCATGCAGGGGCATACATGATTATTCAGGCAGGGCTGATCTCGTGGCTCTTTTCAACAGACTTCTCACTCCCCTCTCTGGTCAGGGAGTGCCAAGATTGCTACCATAGAAACACAATACTTTCATTTGGCCAGTAATGTAAAGGGAAGATGTAACAGCTGAATAGAGATTCTGACTAGCTTGTTCTCACTATCATTTCTGTCCATTCTCCTAGGAGTGGAAAAACCTTGATTATATTAGGAAATATGTGTGCATTTGAAAACCAAGGAAAATGTCATTATATTTGAAGTGGAAAATTTATTTAGAATGCAGTGCTGTGCTGGTGGGGGGAGTTAAATGTTTCTGAGTGTGCAGTGGCTTGGATCTAAAAGCTACTTTCAGCTGTGCTGTGGGCCATTTGTCCTTTTCCACTTCTCTATGTGCAGCCCCCCCCCCCCCGAAGAGCTGCTTTGGAGGATCCCTTCAACCCCGCCCCCCGGAGCCAGTGTTGGCTGGGGAAGCAGAGATGGGAAAGGTATCCCTCCTCTGCTGCAAGAGGGGCACCTGCCTTTGGATCCAAACCTTTATATTCCCAGTGAAGTTATGAACTACAAAATGTGTTCTTCCCTTCTACTTTAGACAAAATAGTTTTTGAGTAGAAAAGTAAAAGAACTCTAAGTAGCCTCTATCTCTGAGAGGCTTAAAGCAGTTTTCACACATCTTTAACATCCTCTTTACTGTTTGTGGCTTTCCTGATCAACTGACTTGAACATATGCCAACATCTACTGCTGCGTTTGCTTGGTGCTGCTGTTGTGGTTTCTTTTTAATTATAGCCTAGGGAAAGTGATGCTCCTTTGATGGATTTAGTGAGGTGGTGAATATGATATGAAGCACTCTTGTTCATGTATTTACATCTGTGAGCTTTTCTCCAGGGTAGGGAAGAACCAGACACTTGCCTTTTTGTTGCACAGGTGTGGTGCCAGCCAGGTAGGGTGGTTGCTGGCCTAATAGTAGTTTCTAGTAATTAGCACCTTTCTGAAGAGCAGAGCCATTGGCCTGGACACCTGCTATGGTTGCCCAGGGCAACCCCAAGATTCCCTTGGGGAGCTGGCAGTTCAACCCACATTTACCCCTGCAATTGATTTGGCTCAGTGCCTCCAGCACCTGCAATGACAGGACTGCGACAGAAGTGAAGAAAAAACACACAATTAAAGTATATCTACTATCATTACTATGAAGAAGGCAAAACTCTGCATAGCAAAGACCGGTTGCAAATCCTGCAACAAGGACATTGACACATGAATCGGGGTGATGGCAGTGGGCAAGCTCTACTAGCAGACTAGAGGAGAAAGGTTCCCTCTCAGGTCCACCCCACCCCAAAGCCAGTTGCTTTAGCCTGATGGTTCCAGGGATCTGTCTCTCCTCCTGCCATGCAGCGTGGCTGAATGGCAACCAAAACAGCCCATCGGCCAACCCTAGAAAACAAGAGGGGAAGACTCCAGATGCGTCTTAGGCTGCTCCCCCAACCAATGGGTTCAAAGGAGGATCTCAGTAAGTGGGAAACCAGGGAATTTTGCTAAATTGTACCTTACTTGAGACTTCACTATATCAGATGGCTGCAGTGCATTTTTAAGCTTCACCCTCCTGTGGTAATAATTGTTCCATTGCTGAGACAATCATTCTTGGTAGGACTCCTGGGGTTCTTTGCTTTGTCTTGTGAATAATGTCTTCATTATGCTTACAAACCAGAAAGCAAAGCAAGTTAAGATATCAAGCTTTTATGTAAACAGACCAAATTATGTTAAGATGAAGTAAATACAGTAACAGAGGAGAGAGAAGGGCTGCATGAATTTTCCATTACATGATCAGTTCAATCTTGCTATTAAAATGCCGCTTCTGAAGGTTTCTTTTTCTGTTTCTTTTTGAGTAAGACTATTGTTGCTCAGTATAGCCAATAAGACAAAGAAGAAAAGCCACTGAAATATCTCAAATTTGTACATAAATAATTCAACATTTCAGTAGTTGAGACAAAATCAACGCCATCACTCAAAAGCTTTACAAAACTAGTTCAAAGTATGAGGTGAACCAAAATGTTAATGTTCTTTCCATAAAATACTTTCAGATCCATGTGGGTTTGCTCTATTTCCCACCACCATCAGAGTTCAGCTGGCTAGGACATGGTGCAGGGCCTTCTCATTTGTGGCACCTGGAGTCTGGCATTCCCTGCCATGGGAGGCCTGATTTCTTCCCTTCTCCCCCTGTAATGGTTCTAGGGGTTGCTCGTGCGTAAGTCGTCGCCACACCTGGCTGAGTCACCTGGGTGAACCCTTTCTGTCCGGACAGCCACTCATCCGTGGCTGTCTCAATCGCTGGCAGAATCCGTCAGTGGGCGTTTCTTGAGCGAACGCGTCGTCTCTGGTAAGCCCAGCCAGTTCTCGTTTCCCAAACAACGCTCCCCCACACACCCATCTGTCCTCGGGAAACACGTGTCGGATCTCCAGCGGTCCCTCTCCTTCCATGTACTCTGGCTTCCTGGAGAGAGCATCCACTCTTACGTTTTCCTCTCCCAACACGTATCGTATCTCGAAGGAAAACTTGGAGAACTCTTGAGCCCATCGAATCTGTCTCTGGTTGAGTACTCGCGCGGTCTGCCAGTATTCCAAGTTCTTGTGGTCAGTACAGACCTGGATCTTGTGCCGCGCCCCTATCAACAGATGTCTCCATTGCCGAAAAGCCGCATAGATTGCAAGCAGTTCGCGGTCATACACGGTATAGTTTTGCTCCGACTTGCTCAGCTTCCTTGAGAAAAAGGCACACGGCCTCCAGCCCTGCTTGGCCCCCGGCTGCAAAAGGACCGCCCCGACGGCTCGGTCGGACGCGTCCGTCTCCAGTCTCATGGGCTTCTCCAGATCAACGTGCAGGAGCTGCTCCTCCGAAGCAAACGCCTTCTTCAGTCTTTCAAAGGATTGCTGGGCACATTCTGTCCACGCAAACTTCTTTTTGCTACTGAGACAATCTGTGATGGGCGCGGTCAAGTGATCGAAGTTCCTTATTAACTTCCTGTAGAAGTTGCTGAACCCTAAGAACCTCTGCACATCCTTCCGGGTTTTGGGGGCCTTCCATTCCAGCACTGCCTTCACCTTGCTTGGGTCCATAGCTAGGCCCTTGTCTGACAACTTGTACCCCAGAAACTCGACCTCTCTGGTGTGAAATTGGCATTTTTCCAGCTTGACCCACAACTGGTGCTTCTGCAGTCTCTGTAGTACTTCCCTGACGTCCCTGACGTGTTGCTCCTCATTGTCCGAATAGATCAAGACATCATCCAAAAAGGCTACGCAATTCTTGTACAGCAGGGGCCCCAACATGTGGTGCATGAAAGCTTGAAAGCAGGCAGAGCCCGATTGTAATCCAAATGGCATGACTAAGTACTCAAAAGCCCCTAGGGGCGTGAACATGGTAGTTTTCCATTCGTCTCGGTATTTCAGGAATGCGGTAGTCATGGCAATGTTCCCCTCTCCCTTCGCACTTCTCCTGAGCCCGCGTTTCCTGGCGTACGCCAATAGCAAGCACAGCCTTGGTCAGTTCATCCATAGACCGTGGGCGGGGTGCGCGGGACAACTCGTCCTTTACTGTTGGGGACAGCCCCTCCTCAAACAACATTTGAATTGGTTCAGAGTCCAGATCCCACCCGAGCCGGTGGATTAACATCGCAAATCACGACCAGTAGTCTCTGACGGACTGACTCCCCTGCCTGCACCCCATCAGTTCCCGCCGAGTCACACTCTGCTACACTTCGCTGGAGTACATCGCATTCATTGCCTAGAAGAATTTCTTAAGGTCCTTCAAGGCATCATTTTGCGTCGCCATTAGGGGCCTGATCCATTCGCGCACCCCATCCTGCAGATGCCCCACAATGTATGCCACCCTCTCCCCGTCATCAGCAAAGTCATCATGCTGCAGTTCCAAAGCGTACTCTATTTCCGTTCGGAAAGCATTGTAGTCCTGGGGCTTCCCACCAAACTTGTGTACCAGCCCCGGTACCTTCCTTGCGATGGGGGTGGGTCTGACCTGTGCATCTTGAGCCCGTCTTTCGTCCAGCCGTGCCGTCAGGATAGCTACATGCTGCTCCAAGTCTCGATTCCTCTCTGCCAGACTCTGCATTGCAGCTGGTTGCTCCGGCTCTCCGGCTGTCCCTGTTCGGCTCATCGTGCTGTCTTTCTGCCGCTCCACAAAAGCAACGTCGGTGACTGACAGATTGCTGTAATGGTTCTAGGGGTTGCTCGTGCGTAAGTCGTCGCCACACCTGGCTGAGTCACCTGGGTGAACCCTTTCTGTCCGGACAGCCACTCATCCGTGGCTGTCTCAATCGCTGGCAGAATCCGTCAGTGGGCGTTTCTTGAACTTCTTCCAGCAAAGAAGTTCTTTGACTCCAAGTCTCCTCCTACTCTCCCTGCGCGGAAGTCTTCTGCGCAGGGAGGGTGTGGGCAGTGGAGGACCCGTGCTCTCCCCGCTGGTCTCCGGCGAGGAGTCATGGAGCCTCCTCACCGATTCCCCCATCTGCCCCCCTCCTCCACTGGTGCTACGCTGATTTCCTTCCCCCGCAGATGGGCTGCCTCTCTCCCTCCTGGGACGTTCTCCGGCATCCCTCTGGAGCCCTCCCTCCTCCTCTGGCTCCGATGGCAGTTCCCTGACACCCCCTTTAAAGGATTTTCAAAGAATTGTGAAGACTTTTTTGATTCATCAATATTTATTCTAATTTTGTTCCCTTCTTGCTGGAAGAGCAACACTAAAACGAATGAGTAGGAAGCTTACAAGCAATGTCACCCTCTAGACAGAGGCAGGTGGTGGATGGTATGGCAGTAACCCATTTGCTGCAAAGGGGAGGCTCCAGTGCTGGAGAGGCACCAAAGGGAGCCCTGGTCGCAGTAAATTCTACCCTCTCAGTCTGGTACATCAGCTGCAGGAATGGCAGGACATCGCTTTGGTCACTCATGCTCTGGCCATCTCCATACTTGACTATTGCAATGCACTTCATGTGGGGCGGCCTCTGAAGATGGTTTGGAAATACCAATAGTGCAAAATGCAGCAGCCAGGATGCCAGCCGGGGTCAGATGCTACTTTTGTGCCAGCTGCATCTGCTACTGTGCCTGTGTATGTTTCAGTTTGTAATCTAAGATCTGCATCTGAGGTCCTACTTGTGTGCCTGCCAGTGAAATTGGTTAGGTTGGTGAGCACATGAAAGAGGACCTCCTTGCTGGTGGTCCTGCAATTGTGGAACTCTCTGTTCATTCAGTTCTGGCATTCAAGAAGCCCTTTAAAATCCTATTTTTGCTATTGCCTTAGGATAATTTTGGTTAGGTTCAGTTTCTATCTGTGTATTGTTTTATGAGGTCTTGGTGCTAAGACGTGAGTATTCTAAATCTCAAATAAGTAAACTGACTTGTTGATGTTATGTATTTATTTACACTCCACTTTTTCCCCTGACAGGGATTCAAGGTGGCTTACAGATAAAAAAGCGAACAGCTAAAAATGTAGGGGGGAAATCATTAAAACCAATGAAACACTGATAGAATTAAAACTATATGCATATACTAACAATAAAAACAGCACAATGTCAATCCCCTCGTTATAAGCAGTTGGTTGGCAGGAATAAGAAGTGGGTGGCATAAAACTCAGCAACATGGATTTGGTGCAACTAAGGTTTGGGTGTGGAACTGGACAAAATGTGTAAAGCCCTACACATACACTTAGTATTTATATAATGCTTTAAAAGTTCAAGGCACTTTGCATGAATAGTTTGTAACCTACACAGCAGCCCTGTAAGTTAGGCCAGTGGCGGAGCTTCATGCTCTGGCACCAGGGGTGGAGAGCAGGCGGGGGCGGGGCTGGCGCACATTCTGGGGGCGTGACATGCTGCCTGCAGGGGCGGGGTGCGCATTATGGGGGCGGGGCGGCAGCCGCGATGGAACCCCACTGGGATTGTGCTGCCGGGGGCTGGGTGCTCTCCCGCCCCCTCTTCCTCCGCCAGTGAGTTAGGCCCTTATCCCTTGATTGCAGGTGGGGAGGAAAGCTAAGACTGAGCGAGAAGAGTGCCCAAGGTCGCGCAGTGAGTTTGTGGCAGCAGCA
This sequence comes from Podarcis erhardii, assembly GCF_964252035.2. NCBI lineage: Eukaryota > Metazoa > Chordata > Lepidosauria > Squamata > Lacertidae > Podarcis > Podarcis erhardii. Next base: position 75,703,572 of record NC_138500.1, on the reverse strand, counting down.
GGAGTTGAACCAAGGACTTCCTCATTGAGAGCTTTGTCCGGCCCTCTTCAAGCACCCTCACTTCCCATTCCTTTCATGAGTTTGAGGTAATATCTGAAGAAGGCTGCTTCTCTTCTCCTGCATCAATAGGAGTATAGCATCTAGATCAAGGGAAGTAATAGTGCCACTGTATTCTGCTCTGGTCAGACCTCACCTGGAGTACTGTGTCCAGTTCTGGGCACCACAGTTCAAGAAGGACACGGACAAACTGGAACGTGTCCAGAGGAGGGCAACCAAAATGGTCAAAGGCCTGGAAACGATGCCTTATGAGGAACGGCTAAGGGAGCTGGGCATGTTTAGCCTGGAGAAGAGGAGGTTAAGGGGTGATATGATAGCCATGTTCAAATATATAAAAGGATGTCACATAGAGGAGGGAGAAAGGTTGTTTTCTGCTGCTCCAGAGAAGCGGACACGGAGCAATGGTTCCAAACTACAAGAAAAAAGATTCCACCTAAACATTAGGAAGAACTTCCTGACAGTGAGAGCTGTTTGACAGTGGAATTTGCTGCCAAGGAGTGTGGTGGAGTCTCCTTCTTTGGAGGTCTTTAAGCAGAGGCTTGACAACCATATGTCAGGAGTGCTCTGATGGTGTTTCCTGCTTGGCAGGGGGTTGGACTCGATGGCCCTTGGGGTCTCTTCCAGCTCTATGATTCTATGATTCTATGATTCTAGGATTCTTAGCCACCATGGTATACCAGGGAGCTCTCAGATATAGAGAGGTTCACACAGATGGCTGAACTTGCTATTCACATCTATTTATTTATTTTAAGAATTTTCATACCACTTAATAATGCCATTTCTGAGCAGAGTATAATAGGGATACAGGGACTTCCGGGTTAGCGCCATCGGCAATGGCGGAATTCCTCTGATCTAGAGGAACCCGCTCCGCGAAAATCGGGTCTTGCCGCGGCAGCGAAGGCGGAGACCCTTTTAAAATCCCAGGCGGAGGAAGCCTGGGAATGTGCGATTTGGCTGACACCAGGAGCGCCCCCCTACACGCAAGGAAACCCCTTTTTCAGGGATCCGAAGTGACGTGGGGGTGAGCGGCACGGTGGTTTGAATCGACCGCTATTTTTGTGGAGTGAAGCCGCGCAGCCGTTGCCGGAGAGCGCTGACTTTTTCCTGTGGACAATTGGACTCTAAACAAGTACCCATGAGTAGAACGGAAAATTGGGCTAAGAAACATTTTAATTTGGCACTCGAGCGGGAAGGTTCTAAACAGGAAGTCCGCCTTCCACTTTTGTAAATAGCCTGAAGCAAAAATTGTGCAAGCTAAAGTCTGGAAAGTTGTACATAAAGGTTTAAAATTCCTCCTGTTTTAACCATCTAAACCCCTCTTGGAGCAGGAGTAAAGAGGGGGAATTTTGACTGTTTAAGCCTGCAGGAGAGAGAGTAAAGAAAGATAAATTTCCACCGTCTCAAACCTGGGAACGGGGTGTCAGAGACAGAGATTTTTGGTGAAGTTCATTGACTGTGAAAGGAGCATCCTTTGACAGATAGTTAAAGAAGAGAAACAAATTGTCTCCAATGTTGCCTTTTGCATTTAAAAGAAACAAGAAATCTGAAAAATGAAAGTAACTTTTTTTTGTTGGATCTGCTTTCAAAAGATGGATACAAATAGAAATTGTCTCCTCTAGAGGGAGCTTGTTAAATTGTTGCTGGAGTTGATCTGGGGACTCTACAGCTGCGGTGATAAGGATTGTGGGATCAGACTGTGACCTTGAACAAAAATGTGTTTGGAAGAAGTTTTGGTGCCTGCCTTTTGCAAGACAAGCGCTTTGTTGGAGCAGATGCATGAGAAGATGGACTTGATGACTGTTGCAATCAAAAATTTTGGACAAACAGTGAATATTTATACAGAAACCATCCAGGAGCCAACTCAGGAACCTGCTTTGACAGAGCAAGTGCAAACGCAGAAGATAATGGAGGAGGCTGCTGTTGAACCTCAAGAAATACAAATGGAGAAGCCCAAGACCCTACAGGAGCATAAGCCGTTGTTGTTGAAGGTTGAATCTGGTGTGGGCCAGGGGGGGTCTGGAGTTGTGGGGGCCCTTAAGTTTGGAGGGACTTTGAAACATGCCTTTAAATATTTTCTGGACTACACTGTTGATTGTGGGGAATGGGACTGTGGGGAATGTGCCAATCTGCTGAGGAGAGACGGAGATATTTTTGAGTTGGAACATCCCCGAGACCTACTCCTCAATGAGAAAGGAAAGGAATTAAGAAAGAGATCAACAAAAGATAAGGTAAAGTGCAAGTACAAACAAGAAGAAGATCTGCAGAAGGGACATGGAAAAGACTTAAGAGCCTCGGACATAAGATTACCAGGTTGATGGACTAGATGGAACGGACAGTAAGGACTGACATAACCCGAGACCAGGAAGAAGAGACGTGGGAGGAAGATTGGAAGAATTTTTTTTTTTTTACTTATATTGGGAATTAGTGTAAAATTAATGAGCATTAGGAAAATGTTGGAATGAAAATATTTGGCTTTAGTAGAAATGATATAAGGAATTATGTACAAATAAATATTAAGTTTTAAGCTTTAAGGTATTTTATAGAAAGATAAGGTTAAAATAAATTAAGGTAAATTGAACGACAGAATATAGTGAAAGATGGAAAGGATCTGCTGAGTTAACTAATAGGTTAGAATGTTAAGACAAATTACTCAATAAAAATTGAGAAAGATGGAAAGAATTTGCTGAAACAAATAACTAAACTAGAATACAAAAAGGGAGGTGTGAGGAGGTCAATGAAACAAGTAAATGAAGGATGGAGATATGGAATATTGGATGTGTGTGTGTGTTTTTTTTATTGTTATTGTTATTGGTATATTGGTTTTCATGTGTTTTTTCTTTTTTTTCTTTTTTTGATGTACTGTTATGTATGTTTTGTTAATTTTTTGTTCTCTTTTGTGCCTTTTTTGTAATTTTTGAAACTTCTAATAAATATCATTTAAAAAATAATAATAATAGGGATACAGGAAGAGCTATAGCACAACATCAGTTAAACTAAGACATTAAATAAGAAAAACATGTGCTGGGGTTTTTAAGTTCAACAGGGAGGGGACCTGTCTTCTCTTAGCAAAGGTTTGAACACACTTGGATACCAGCTGTGTGTCTGGCCACTAACAGTGATTTCTCTGAAAACCTCAATAATTGAGCAGGGATATAAAGCATCAAGTAGTCCTTAAGATATATTGGACCCAGGTTGTTAAGGGCCTCGTAAACCTGGTGTGCAGCACATGAGCACCCAGTTCGAGCATTTAAGCACTGTGTTATGTGCTGGCATTAGCTTCTCCCAACCTACAGTCTAACTGCAGCATTTTGCACCAGCTGAAGCTTCTGGACCATGTGCAATGGGAGCCCCACAAATTGCAGTAGTAGACTTGAGGTTACCACAGCCTAAATCACCATGGCCAGGCTGCCCCTGTCCAAGAATGGGCATTGTTGGTGTACCAGACATAGCTGTTCAAAGACACTCCTAGTCACTGAGGCTATTTGAGCCTGTAGTGACAAAGATGGATCTAGGAGCACCCCCAAACTTTCCACCCGTTCCTTCAGAGGGAGTACAACCCCATCCAGAACAAGCAACTGGCCAGTCTTCCAGACATGGGAAACAACCAACACCAGTGCCTCCATCTTCCCAGGGTTCAAGCACAGTTTATTGGCCCTCATCCAGTCTACCACTGTGCCCAGGCAATATTCCAGATCTTGCACAGCTTCTCCTGACCCAGATGTTATGGAGAAACAGAGCTGTGTGTCATCAGCATGACACTTTGCTCCAAATCTCATCATGACAGCTCCCAACAGCTCAATAGAGATTTAATTTTAATTTTTTAAAAATAATATTTATTAAGTTTTCCAGTTTAACAATCCAGTAAAGGCCACATTAAAGACATTTCAAATTATAAAATAATCAAACAGTCCGAATATTAAGCCAAATCATAAAACTTTGTTTGACTTCCCATGCTCTGAGGTTGGAGGATTGCCATCATCTCTCATTTGGACTGCTTTCTTAATTAGTCTAGGTGGTTCCCATAAATCAATCTGATGTTAATGCTTCGTTCATTTTCACAGCCTCTGAGCCTCTGAGTTCGTCCAGCAAGCGAGTTATATCAAAACAGTATATTTCTGTGTGGGTGTTTATTTTCTTCCGCATCTTTCACTTTCACTTCTTCCTGCCAGTAGTTATCCAATACAACATGTCCCAAAATGGAGGAAATCTGGCTTTCTGCCAGATTTTCCAGCAGATGGCCAATATGCCTCTTTGTTTCATCTCATACCAGAACAGATAAGCCTGAACTTTGGCTGGAAGCCTCAATTCCCATCTTCCTATCTTAACAGTCCATCAGAATTAATTGCAAATTCGTAAATCTTTCCCACACAGTTAATAATTAGATCAAAATTATGTCACTATTACAGTACAGTACAGTCTCGCTTGCGTTTATAATCAATCGGTAGTCAGACTTTCCAGGGGGATTTGCCAAGTAAAGTAGCAAACATGCAGTATATAAAAAAGAAACAAAGGAGGCTCCCCCCCTTCCGTTCTGACATGCCAGTTCCATAGTCTCTCTTCCACTTGAATCCTTTAGCTCCTCAATGGCTGAATCAGTTCGCAGAGTAGTTTATCTCCCCTTACTCAGAACATGTCTGTTAATTAAGTCCGAATTACCATCTTAAAAAACAGGAGTTTGTTGGCTCATGGCTGCGACTTTGGAGAGTTGCCAAAGAGATGCACAGTGTTTTCCACCCAGCGCCCCCTGGCCCTTCATTCCTACCAGCCCTGGGGGGGTTGATTACTCCCATCTCATCCTCAAAATATCCCATGTGAATGTAATCAACAGCCTCCGCCATGTCAAGCTAAACCGGAAGTGCTCGATATAGATTTTAAACAGCATTCAAGACAAGTTCATGCGCTGCAACACACCATAATGCAAGGACCATGTGACTGAAACACAATTTCCCAGGACTGTTCTCTGGATACAACCTGCTGGTAGTAATGAAGCCACTGCAAAGCAGTGCCCCTGCTACCCATCCTGAAGAGCTGGTCCAGAAGGGTTCCATGCTCAATCATATTAAAAGATGTGATTGTAGGACTTTTTCTTTTTCCTTATTATGTCATCAAAGCATCAAATCTCTGCAAGTTATTATTCTCATCCTATACTGTGTGCTGTAAGGAGGAGGTTGCTTTTTAATGGAGTTGTGTAAAGATATGTCAAGGCTCTTCAAGATGAAAAAATACCATGTCGTACAACTCTAATTTTGAAGCACTGGCCATTAATTTTAATTAACTAGCCCCCATATTTATGTCATCATAAACTGTACTGAACAGCAATTCTCTTGCTGAAAGCTATACAAAGGCTCCATCATATAAACACAAATGATAGGAACTTGGAAGAGAGCAGGAATAGTAGATAGACTGTTTAGAAGGACAAAGTGGATCTTACATACCATCACCATGTATCTAATGCTCTCTATTTAATGACCCAGAGTATAACATGAAGTTTTATGCACTTCACATAATCCTATTTGCTGCTATCGTGGCTATCGGCACAATCCCATATATATTTTTGCTCAGTTCTGTGTTCAGTTGAGCTTACTGTCTTGTAGATAAGTTTAAGATTGCCATCTTAATGAATTTTGAGTACTGTTCTCTCTCCCCCCACCCCAATTCAGTTCATTCTGTGGAATCAGTGGAGCTCTTTGCTGGATTTCTACATGTCGTTAACATAAAATCAGAAATACTTCTGTTTTTCACCAGCTGCAATATAGACTAGCACTGGAATAGCCAGCATGATGCTGTTCAGATGTTGTGAACTGCAGCGGCTCACCAGCATAGCCAATGGTCAGGGATGATGGGAGTTATAGTCCACAACATCTGGAGAGCACCACATTGCCTACCTAACTTGGCAGCTCCTTTTGTCTCATGACTCAGACGTAGGGACATAGGAAGCTGCCCTTTAATGAGTTGGATCCACTGGTTTATCAAGCTCAGTGTTGTCCACAATGTTGTCTCCTGTACTGAAACAGTCCAGGTTTCCCTGAATGGCCATGAAGAGATGCTTGGTAAATAGTTATATCCTGCTGGATAACTTAAGTAGTGGGACAGTTTCCCTAATAGTCAGTGACGCTGACCATGTCTATGTTTATCATAAAATAGCTGGAGATTATAAATCTTCCAGTTTCAAGCTTGCATCAGCATGGCTTTCCTGCTTGTTTTTGCTTCTTCCAAGGATTGCCTCTCTGAAGGATCTGCCTGCAGTACTGCTTTCCTATATTCTGTCAAAATGACGGAATTCTGCTAACGCTTTGTGAGAGAAGCCTGGATGAAGAGGGAGGAAGGTCAAAGCAATTCCAGTGCAAGTCCACTAGTGTGCACTTCATTTACTACTCACATATTATGCTTGAACATTTCTCCTTTATACTGTCACCTCCTGTGCTTTTATAACACTAACAAGTTCACTTAGTAATCAAGTGTGACACTAAGTTTTATTTCCAAAATAAAGTTTGCTTATATCTAAAGCAGAATGCCCATAAAAATAAAATGTGAAAGACAGTCATCTTCTCCTTTGGTATTTCTATGGTCTGATCTACAAATGCACATTGTTTCCTTGATGTCTGTACCATTAAATGATAAGTAGCATGTATGACTTGCTCATTACAGATATAATACCACATATATAATATTAATTTAAAAGGGAGTCATCCCAAATAATATGGCTCAGTTCAGATGTCATGAACCTAAGTCTCTAAAATGTAGTTTGAAGGTTTTGGAATGTTCCATATGTACTTCCTCCCCATTTATCCTCTCCTTTTGTGTACAGCTTTCCTTTTTCTGTGTTTAGTTAATTTATCTATCTGTGTACCATTTTTATAGACTATTTAATGTGCAAATAAAAAATGTATCATAAAGACACTGCAGTCTCCACTGTGCCTCATTCCCAAAAGGAAGCATGGACCCTTGGCTGAGCCCTGGAACTCCTGGCATCTCCGCACCACTTGGAGATTGGGGAGGCAGGCAGCGATATTTTCAGCATCGACAGAGTCAGTTTAAACTTTCAGCTGCCAGGCATCAGGTGTGGAGAAAACAACCAATGAACTTAGAATCATAGAATCATAGAGTTGGAAGAGACCACAAGGGCCATCGAGTCCAACCCCCTGCCAAGCAGGAAACACCATCAGAGCACTCCTGACATATGGTTGTCAAGCCTCTGCTTAAAGACCTCCAAAGAAGGAGACTCCACCACACTCCTTGGCAGCAAATTCCACTGTCGAACAGCTCTTACTGTCAGGAAGTTCTTCCTAATGTTTAGGTGGAATCTTCTTTCTTGTAGTTTGGATCCATTGCTCCGTGTCCGCGTCTCTGGAGCAGCAGAAAACAACCTTTCCTCTATGTGATATCCTTTTATATATTTGAACATGGCTATCATATCACCCCTTAACCTCCTCTTCTCCAGGCTAAACATGCCCAGCTCCCTTAGCCGTTCCTCATAAGGCATGATTTCCAGGCCTTTGACCATTTTGGTTGCCCTCCTCTGGACACGTTCCAGTTTGTCAGTGTCCTTCTTGAACTGTGGTTCCCAGAACTGGACACAGTACTCCAGGTGAGATCTGACCAGAGCAGAATACAGTGGCACTATTACTTCCCTTGATCTAGATGCTATACTCCTATTGATGCAGCCCAGAATTGCATTGGCTTTTTTAGCTGCCGCGTCACACTGTTGGCTCATGTCAAGTTTGTGGTCAACCAAAACTCCTAGATCCTTTTCACATGTACTGCTCTCAAGCCAGGTGTCACCCATCTTGTATTTGTGCCTCTCATTTTTTTTGCCCAAGTGCAATACTTTGCATTTCTCCCTGTTAAAATTCATCTTGTTTGTTTTGGTTCTCTAATCTGTCAAGGTCGTTTTGAAGTGTGATCCTGTCCTCTGGGGGTGTTAGCCACTCCTCCCAGTTTGGTGTCATCTGCAAATTTGATCAGGATGCCCTTGAGTCCATCATCCATGTCGTTGATAAAGATGTTGAATAAGACTGGCCCCAAGACAGAACCCTGTGGCACCCCACTAGTCACTCTTTTCTGGCCCTGGAGACTTGAATACATCTAGATTAGCCAAGTATTCTTGTACTATCTCCTTAGTTATTCTGGGCTGTGTTTCCTTTGCTGAATCATTTGCTCCAAATTCTTCAGGTCGGGCATTGTTTTCTTTATCGGAGAAGACTGAGGCAAAGAAGGCATTGAGGAGTTCAGCTCTTTCTGTGTCCCCTGTTTGCATTTCACCATCTTCTCCTCTGAGTGACCCCACTGTTTCTTTGTTCTTCATTTTGCTACGAACATACCCATCAAAGCCTTTTTTGTTGCTTTTAACCTCTCTAGCAAGCCAGAGTTCATTCTGTGCTTTAGCTTTTCTGACTTTGTGTCTACACGTGCTAGCTATTTGTTTGAATTCCTCTTTGGTGGTTTCCCCCCTTTTCCATTTTTTGTACACATCCTTTTTTAATGTTAACTCAGTTAAAAGTTCTTTAGATAGCCACCCTGGCTTCTTTAGGCACCTTCCATGTTTCCGTCTCATTGGTATTGCCTGAAGTTGTGCTTTTACTATCTCCCTCTTAACAAACTCCCAGCCATCATGAACTCCCTTTCCTTTTAGTATTACTGTCGATGGGATCTCACCGAGCACTTCCCTAAGATTTATGAAGTCGGCTTTCTTAAAGTCAAGAAATTGAGTCCTAGTATGCTTGGCTGCTCCTTTCCGCTGTATAGTAAACTTCAGAAGAGCATGATCACTCGCGCCTAATGATCCTTCCACTTCTACCCCACTAACCAGGTCATCAACATTGGTTAGGACCAGATCTAAAATGGCTGTTCCTCTTGTTGCTTTTCCCACTTTCTGGACAACGAACTTGTCTTCAAGGCCAGTGAGGAATCTGTTTGACCTTATGCTCTTGGCTGAGTTTGACATCCAACAAATATCCGGGTAACTGAAGTCCCCCATTACTACTATCTCCCTTCCTTTTGCATGCTTGACCCAAATGCTCTCACTTTGGCTTTGAGGTTCTAAATCTTGGATCTCTTCACAGGTATACACATCCCTGACATATAATGCCACTCCTCCTCCTTTCTTGTCTGGTCTGTTTCTCTGAAATAGATTGTATCCCTCCATTATTACATTCTAATCGTGGGACTTATCCCACCAGGTTTCAGTGATGCCTATTATGTCATATTTAGTTTGCTGTACCAAGAGCTCAAGCTCATCTTGTTTATTTCCCATGTTTTGCGCATTAGTGTACAGACATTGAAGTCCATTAATCATTCCCCCATGTCTCTTATTTAAGGATTTTTTCCTCCGACCACTAGGTCTGCGTGCTGTTTGCTCCGTTTGGTCTATGACATTTGGATGATCATCTTCATCAATTGAGAGACTCCTACCTTCAAGAGCACTGTCTCCCTCCCCCACATTAGTCAGTTTAAAGCCCTCCTGATGAGGTTTCTGAGATTTTTGGCAAAAAGATTCCTCCCAACCGTTGTGAGGTGCAGCCCATCGCTTGCCAGAAGTCCATCTTCAAGAAACTGCAGTCCGTGATCTAAGAATCCAAACCGTTCCTGTTTACACCATTTGCGAAGCCAACTGTTCACTTCCACTACTTTTCCCTCTCTCCCTGGGCCATGTCGTTCAACTGGGAGGACAGATGAGATGACAATTTGTGCATTTAATTGCTTCAATTTCCTGCCCAGAGCCTCATAGTCTCTTTTGATCTTCTGGAGGCTATTGCTTGCAGTGTCATTGGTTCCCACATGAACCAAGAGGAAGGGGTATTTGTCAGTGGGTTTTATGATTCCTTGCAGTCGTTCAGTTACATCTTGGATCTTAGCCCCGGGGAGACAGCACACTTCCCGAGACATCTTGTCAGGCCCACAGATCACTGCTTCTGTTCGCCTCAGTAGGGAATCCCCTATCACCACTACACGCCTCCTCTTAGGTTTGGTCGGGGTTCTTCCGTGAGCTGTCCGTTCCAAGGTCGCCTGCACATTCCCTGAGGACTGACTTTGCTGCTCATCTTCATATACCTGATCGACTGTAATGAGGGAGAGATCCTCAAATGGAGTCTGCTCTTTGTCTTCCATGCTAGGGGAGAGGACCTCAAAGCTATTGTGTATTTCTAAACAATCAGAGCGAACCCTGGGCCTCCTACTTCTTTGAGTCACATTGCATGTAAAAACTTGCATGTTTTTAGGGAGCCAATTGTCCATATTTTGGGATCTTACAGGTGGTTGACAAACATCTGGTTTAATTATTGCAATTCCCAGTTTGGGTGCAAAGGCAGGACATTTATTGAGCCCTTGGGCCCCCACATACATAGTTGAGAACAAAGAAGTGCATGGCAACTGTTAAATCTGACACATCTCTATCATTGTGTCTTAAGCAATTACTCAACTCATTCTCTCATTTGACAAGGGAACCGTGACAAAATCAAAAACTAATTTGCAGAGCAGATAATATAAATACTCTATTTCATTTCCACTGAGTGTCACTTTAATAAAAACCTGAGACTTTTAATCACTGGCAATCACAGTTGAATCATTTACTTTCAGTAATATTGCTCATATAAGTCTTATAACAGAGAATAATGCTCTCATTACTAACCCTTTTGTCATTTATCTGTGTCTAGCCAAACGATAATGCAGTTTGGTCCTGAATGAAAGCTGGGTGATTTATTTCTTCAATACCCATGGTTTCCATTTCACCCCCTGATGTATTGCTTTTCGGCCTTTTCTATAAAATATTTTCCTCCCTTTATATTCCACAAAGTTCTGGGGAGTGTTCTAGGCAGCACATATCCTGCATGAATGACTGAGTGTGCCCTAGAACACACCCAGAACCCTCCCCTATAGTTGTATGGGAAGATAATAATAGTTGGCATTTGTGTAGCACTTTAGAGTGTTTCACAGACATTATCCTGTAATGGTGAAAAGACAAAAATCCTATAAGGCAGGTGAATGTTATTTTCCCTGTATGACAGATGGGGTGGGTGCTGAGGTTGAGAGACAGAGAGAGACTAGGTTGCCTAAGGCCTTCTAGTTACCCCTTCACAATAGAGGTGACAAAGGTCTGTATAGCTAAAGCGATGGTTTTCCCAGTAGTGATGTATGGAAGTGAGAGCTGGACCATAAAGAAGGTTGATTGCCGAAGAATAGATGCTTTTGAATTATGGTGCTGGAGGAGACTCTTGAGAGTCCCATGGACTGCAAGAAGATCAAACCTCTCCATTCTGAAGGAAATCAACCCTGAGTGCTCACTGGAAGGACAGATTGTGAAGCTGAGGCTCCAAGACTTTGGCCACCTCATGAGAAGAGAAGACTCCCTGGAAAAGACCCTGATGTTGGGAAAGATGGAGGGCACAAGGAGAAGGGGAAGACAGAGGACGAGATAGTTGGATAGTGTTCTCAAAGCTACCAACATGAGTTTGACCAAACTGTGGGAGGCAATGGAAGACAGGAGTGTCTGGCGTGCTCTGGTCCAGGGGGTCACGAAGAGTCGGACACGACTAAACAACAACAACAGAGGTGACATTTGAACCTGAGGCACTTTATACTGTATGTGTTATAACATTGTGACACGAGATGGCGTTGTGGAGTCCTGTTTTTCACCAACGGGATTTCCCTGTATGAAGTTTACAGTGTGTTTAACTGAATCACTTATTTGATGGGTCTAGATCCAGCCCAGATATCGTAGCTAATTCTCAACACAATCTTACTTAGGAGGCATACAAGATAGCAGATGGGTAAGCTGAGCTTGTAGGTACGTTTGCCCATCTTTACAGAGTTTCTGACTGAGGAGACCTTAAAAGGCTTTGGGGGAACCCCAAGTTTCCCTGGGACACAACTGGAATTTTTTTGCTCTGGTGTGTTATTTATCGTTTTCTAGGTGAGCATGAACCTTTTGTTCATGAAACCTAAGAACTAATTTTGGAAGAACAACTATGCCAGCCTGTTGTAACAAATAAAGACAGAGCATCAAGCAAAACCTTAAAGGCTATCTAATGTATTGCTGTTTGAGCTTTCAAAGGGAGAGCCTATTCCAATATGGCGTAATGTTACCAGATTCCCCCCCTCCCCCAGAATTGGGGACACATTTTTTTTTTGAAAAAAATAAATAAAGAGGTAGTATCTAAAGCACAGAATGAACTCAGTAGTAGCTAAAGCACAGAATGAACTCAGGCTTGCTAGAGAGGTTAAAAGCAACAAAAAAGGCTTTTATGGGTATGTTCGTAGCAAAAGGAAGAACAAAGAAACAGTGGGGTCACTCAGAGGAGAAGATGGTGAAATGCAAACAGGGGATACAGAAAGGGCTGAACTCCTCAATGCCTTCTTTGCCTCAGTCTTCTCCGATAAAGAAAACAATGCCCGACCTGAAGAATTTGGAGCAAATGATTCAGCAGAGGAAACACAGCCCAGAATAACTAAGGAGATAGTACAAGAATACTTGGCTAGTTTAGATGTATTCAAGTCTCCAGGGCCAGATGAACTGCATCCAAGAGTATTAAAAGAACTGGCAGATGTGATCTCAGAACCACTGGCAGTCATCTTTGAGAATTCCTGGAGAACAGGCGAAGTCCCGGCAGACTGGAGGAGGGCCAATGTTGTCCCTATTTTCAAAAAAGGGGAAAAGAGAGGTCCCAAATAATTACCGCCCAGTCAGTCTGACATCAATACCAGGGAAGATTCTGGAGCAGATCATTAAGCAAACAGTCTGTGAGCACCTAGAAAGGAATACTGTGATCACCAATAGTCAGCATGGATTTCTGAAAAATAAGTAATGTCAGACTAACCTGATCTTGTTTTTTGACAGAATTACAAGCCTGGTAGATGAAGGGAACACAGTGGATGTAGTCTACCTTGATTTCAGCAAGGCATTTGACAAGGTGCCCCATGATATTCTTGTAAAGAAGCTGGTAAAATGCGGACTTGACTATGCTACCACTCAGTGGATTTGTAACTGGCTGACTGACCGAACCCAAAGGGTGCTCATCAATGGTTCCTCTTCATCCTGGAGAAGAGTGACTAGTGGGGTGCCACAGGGTTCTGTCTTGGGCCCGGTCTTATTCAACAGCTTTCTCAACGACTTGGATGATGGACTCAAGGGCATCCTGATCAAATTTGCAGATGACACCAAACTGGGAGGGGTGGCTAACACCTCAGAGGACAGGATCACACTTCAAAACGACCTTGACAGATTAGAGAACTGGGCCAAAACAAACAAGATGAATTTTAACAGGGAGAAATGTAAAGTATTGCACTTGGGCAAAAAAAATATGAGAGGCACAAATACAAGATGGGTGACACCTGGCTTGAGAGCAGTACATGTGAAAAGGATCTAGGAGTCTTGGTTGACCACAAACTTGACATGAGCCAACAGTGTGATGCGGCAGCTAAAAAAGCCAATGCACTTCTGGGCTGCATCAATAGGAGTATAGCATCTAGATCAAGGGAAGTAATAGTGCCACTGTATTCTGCTCTGGTCAGATCTCACCTGGAGTACTGTGTCCAGTTCTGGGCACCACAGTTCAAGAAGGACACGGACAAACTGGAACGTGTCCAGAGGAGGGCAACCAAAATGGTCAAAGGCCTGGAAACGATGCCTTATGAGGAACGGCTAAGGGAGCTGGGCATGTTTAGCCTGGAGAAGAGGAGGTTAAGGGGTGATATGATAGCCATGTTCAAATATATAAAAGGATGTCACATAGAGGAGGGAGAAAGGTTGTTTTCTGCTGCTCCAGAGAAGCGGACACGGAGCAATGGTTCCAAACTACAAGAAAGAAGATTCCAGCTAAACATTAGGAAGAACTTCCTGACAGTAAGAGCTGTTCAACAGTGGAATTTGCTGCCAAGGAGTGTGGTGGAGTCTCCTTCTTTGGAGGTCTTTAAGCAGAGGCTTGACGACCATATGTCAGGAGTACTCTGATGGTGTTTCCTGCTTGGCAGGGGGTTGGACTCGATGGCCCTTGTGGTCTCTTCCAACTCTATGATTCTATGATTCTATGATTCTCTTTTGTGGTTTCTGTCACGCGGCCTTCATCTGGGCCCTGGCCGACTCTCTTGGAGCGCTAGCCGCCATGGAGTAGGCTCGGGTCGGACCTGGGCTTGGCCACGTGTCCTTGCCCTCCCGGTGCTTTCCTATCTCTCCTCCTCAGTGGCAGCAGCAGCAGCAGCAGCGACGCGGCAAGGTTGGGGCTCCCCTCTTTTTTCTTCTTCCTCTTTCTCTCTCTTCCTTCTCCTCTTCTTCTCCCTGCATCGGCTCTGGGGTTTTCCTGGCCCCGGAGCGCCGCTGGGCAGTCAGCCAGGTAGCTGGGTGCTCTCACTCCCGGCTTGATTTGGGTCACAGGGGGAGGGTGTCAGCAGTTCCCCCAGTTGATGCGCTGGGCGTCCCCAATTCCTCCTCGGCAGTGGCGGCGGCAGCGGCAGCGGCAGTCTCAGCAGTCCGGAACCAGCTTGGTAGCGCAGTTGGCTCTGGCTGGCTTCAGGAGTTGCTCGCTGCTGTTGCGCCCGCCATTTTACCTCACCGGAAGTCCCCAGATGATGTGTTTTGTGCCGTTGAACCAATCACACAATATTCATTCCCTACTAATAAATGTACAACACTTAAGATATAAATCCGGGGACATTAAATGAAATCCGGGGACATTCCAGGGACGGACTTTGTCCAGGGACAGATTTGTAAATCCGTCCCCAGGAAACAGGGACATCTGGTAACCATAAATATGGGTACATGGGCCTCCACAGGAAGAATGAACTTGCCTGCAAAAAATTCATGCTGCGATGCATTAATTAGTCTTTAAAAGTACCCCAGTACTCTTTCCAAGAAAATGTAAAGAGCTGCACAGAATTAGACCAATAGTACAGTCTCACAATGGTGTGTCATATAGCAGATGCTTCTGAAGCTTCCCACGGGGGACACAGCATCACTCCTTTTCTTCAAAGTGCTGATCACGGCCATGGAAAGCTGGTAAGAGGCCCAGGCCAGATGGAAATGTATGCCCCATTTCAGTAATCTTTACCAAAGGGTCCATCTTTGCCTCTACGTACTGGGAGACTTGGAGTAAGCAACCTCAAAATCGCATGCCCATGCCCATGCCCACCTGCTCCCCACTCTCTTCTGGCCTGGGGCTGATTCACATATTCATGTTCACTAGTTGATTTGTGACTTGACTCATAGCTAACTGCAGTCCAATGAGAAGTTTTAATATCAGGTGATATGAAACTTTCGTCTTGAGATGGCTCATTCACACCTGAAAGTGTTCTCTTGATGCTACAGTTAACAAGTGAGGAACAGGCAAAGCATTCTCAAGTTCAGTGGTTTTCAAACTTTTTTCTCTGGGCCATATTTCCAGAATAAAAATTTATTGATAAAAAATAGATTGGGGAATTTTTTTTGAGAGATGTATGGTGAAGTTGACATATTTAATTAGATAAAAATAATTGTTGATTGGAAACTCCTTGGGTATTTTTGCATGAAAAAGAGCCAATGTTTTGAATTATTTTTATGTATAGCTGACAGATGAATAATTGGAAGCCCTACCTCCTTTTCTCCCCTTTTTCTTTCTTCTTCCTTTGTTTTTGTTTTTATTTAGATTCGTTTTTTCATATTTTTGTATTAAAGGAAATATACTTTGTAGTTGATCTTTGCATTTCTTTTAAGCTTTAATTTATTTATTTTTAAAAAGGAAAACAAAAAGAAACAACCCAGCAGTGCTTGATTTATAACATAGAACACAACTATTTTGTCATATGATCATGGGGCATCCAGAAAGTATAAAGCAATGCAGCTACATGAGAAAATGAATAATTCCCAAAATATAATATTGATTGTCCGTGAATCTTCCCACCACACCTGCCACCCCTCCTGTCACACCAGTGTCACCCCTTTTGAGAGTCACTGCCTCCGTGAAAAGGAAGTAAGTGGAGAAAACACAGGGAAATTAAGGTTGCTCCCTCTCGCTGCTTCTCTACCAGACTTTTAGAAGACATCTGAAGGCAGCCCTGTTTAGGGATGCTTTTAATGTTTGATGTATCATAGTATTTTAATATTCTTTTGGAAGCCGCCCAGAGTGGCTGGGGAGGCCCAGCCAGATGGGCGGGGTATAAATAATAAATTATTATTATTATTATTATTATTATTATTATTATTATTATTATTATTATTATTATTATTTCCCCTTTTCCCCTTCCCCTTCTCACCTCTCTCAGTCCTGGAATGGGCCTCCTTGAAGTGCTATATTGAAATACTATGCCTTTTGTTAAGTTTGAACAGTTTCACAGGTTGAGGTTTATGCTGTTTACTGGAAAGTGGTTGGAATCTAGCAGGTGAGACACTTTGCTCCAGAATTGTGGGCGATGATCAGTTTGGAAACAAGGAAACATTAGGGGAGCAAAGTGGATCAAGCGGCAGTGTTTCAATCCCTTTTGGCTACTGGAAGTAATTTTGTAATGTGAAAGAGAAAAACTCATTCTGTGAAAAGGTCTTCAGTTTTTCAAGCTGTCAGTCATTTTGACTAGTGCTGGCAAAGAACTTTTAGGGTGAGGAAAAAAGCAGTGTGAATTCGGTGAGGTAAGTATTGTGTGCTGCTAGGAAATCATTCTGCCATGGCAACCAGTTTGCTTCAGGTCAGATCAGCTGCAAATGTGTAGGTGTTAGTTGTCTTTACTTGTTCTTTTCTGTAACAAACTCCAGAATCCACACCCCATATGCTTTTGGCTGCAGCAGTGTTTAAAATACTCCTATCAACAAGTAACCTATCAAACAACTTTTCATCTCCCTCAGATACTTTATCTGTTCTCTACTAGTCTCTACAGGTATCCAACCGCTCCTCCTATCATCCAGCACTAAAAACAGCTCTCAAGACATACGTTTTGGTAGCTCAGGTGTTTGTGTTACTCAGTTATCAGTGCAAGCGCAAAGCATTATTTAATGTATCCTCCAAAGCTTCTGTTTTATTGCAGTAGGGAATTTTTAATTCTTGCTTTACCGCTTTGCTTTTATTACATTTATATCCCATATTTCTTCTAGGGGGCTCAATGTGGAATACCCATTTCATCTTCACTACAACCCTGAGCGGTTGATGAGACTGAGATGCTCACCCAGCAAAGTGAGCTTCATTGTTGAGTTGAGATTTGAACTCAGGTCTCCCAAGCTGAGTTGCATTTTAAACTCAGGCCCAACACCCTAAGCACCACTGACTTACTAGTTGGGTAGGGACTCTACATTTCCTTGGATTCCCCCTCCCCCTGGAAAACCCCCAGACTTCCTCAGAATTGGAAACCTCACGGTTGAGGCAAAGCTGCTCTGTGAGAGATCTGACCACAGGGCCAAATCTTTGTTTTTCCCAGTGTTTTTCTTGCCATAGGGTAGAGCAGGAACACTGCCCCTCTTCTTCCCTGTTTCTATAATGTAGCATATTACAGAATGACTTAAAGGCGCAGTGTATGTGACTGTTCCTTCTCAGGAAACAGCTGAGCGTTGGGAGATTGCATGAATTCAGCTGAATACCCGTCTTGGGTATGTGGCACAGAGGTATACGTCTGGCGACGTAGAGGAGTCCACCAAAGGAAGAGGAGCACATGTGTAAGAAAGTGAACCAGCCCCTTGTTTAGTTGCCCATAGACTTGTGGCAATGCCTAGTGCCCAGCCATTGTTTCTGGGGCGCAGTGAGGCTCAGCTGTCTTGCCTCTACAGAGGCAAAGGAAGTGTTGTTGTTGTTGTTGTTGTAACCTGTGCCTGGTGGGGCTTTTGCTTTTCCCCCAAGGAGCAGCAGCGGGTGCAGGGCATGTGTGCACGTGTGTTTGTAGCCACCCCTCCCACGCAGCCCATGACTGTGATGCTGCACAGCCTGCAGGCGCAAGAGGCAACCAGGCACAAGTCTCTTGAAGAGTGTCTCTGGTGGCTACTGGTGTTAAATGTACACCTGTCAATGGTGATTGCATTTGTGAACTCCTGGATCTGTCACTGAGCTCCAGGTTCCATTTTCCTCAGACGTAAGTAGTTTGCTCAGTTTGCTTTCCTTTATCTTTATTTACCTACTTAATTTATCTCATAGCAGAAATGCTCTGGGAAGCCAGTGTGGTGTAGTGATTAGCATGTCAGACTAGGACCTGGGAGATCAGGATTCAAATCCCCATTCAGTCATGAAGCTTACTGGGTGACCTTGGGCCAGTCGCAGTCTCTCTAGCTACCTCTTTACCTAATGTAGTGTTGGAAGGGGCTCCAAGGGTCATCTAGTCCAACCCCCTGCAATGCCTAATCCCTTTCCTGATACAGCTCAGGCACATGCATCCTCTGCTGGCTGAAAAACCAGCCAAGAGGTTCATTTTTGTACTTAAACAGAGGTAGCTGCCAGCAGGCCTGATTGTTCTCTGCCTTTGAGTCAGGCCCACTGCTAAGATATGGGGATTTAACCCTGTTATTGTGATGCACCTTCTCTTGAAAGAATATTAATGCAACTGACCATATAGGCAAGTGTAGGGGGCAGAATCTGTGTTACAATGCGCTAGGAATTTTCAGCAGCTTTATGTTTATTAAGGTATGTTTAGAAAGTGGTAAGATAAAGAGAGATAGAGAATGAGAGTTGCTTTTAAAAGAAAGAAAGAAAAGGCACAAAATGACTGGTTAGTGCTTACTTAACACAAGTCCCAAAGGAACTGTTTTAGTGTATGTAGCAGAGTACTCTCTCAGGCAATGCCTGGGCCCCATTGCGGGAAGAGGAAAAATGCAAGTATTTCAGGCTAGCAAAGATGGAGACAACCTGTTTCTCAAATTCTGCTATTTTTATGTTGTTTGCAAGGAAGGTTTGGGCAGAGATTAGCAGGATTCAGCCAGTCAGGGGGAGGTAAATCCTGTGACCCATCACTTACACAGGGGATCATCAGTTTTAACCCAGTGTGTTCTGAGATGAGATAATAGGTGTTAATTTTAGTACCCTTTTCAGGGTTTCTTCCAAGATACCTGCATATTTGGAAGAGAAAATACCTGCATATTTGGAGGAGAAAAGCACACATACACAGTGGCTATGTGTCAACTACTATGTGCCAGTGGATTATGACTGAGAAGGTTGTCTTTGAGCAGAAAAGGAGCATTCTGAAGAACGACAGGGAGTTTCAGTTTCATTTGCACTAGTTATTATTAGGACTAGTAGGTTAACCAAAGTGTGTTTGTCATCTAAGCTCTCTCTTTCTCTGGTTCTTAGGTAGTCAAACACGTGTTTCCTTCATGCTCGGCAGCCTAATGCCTCAGTATAATTCTTATCTTCCTGTATTGCAAAAGACGATTGGATTTGAGATATTGGAAACTGGGTTGAAGCTGAATGCATATAATCTGTCTTGCTGCATGAAACATGAGTACTGCAGTTCTGTGAGGACTGCTATAAGATAAAATAATGATATGTGTGTAAGATTTTCAAGTCCCTTAGAGAACAAAGTTGCACTAAAGCTCTATTGGAAGCAAAAATAGCAGGTGACATCTTCAGTCCAATATTCTGTCTGGAAGATCTGCATTTTAACTCCCAAAACATAGACCTACCTCAAGAAGGGGTTCCACAGTTGAAGAAATGGTTTTCTTGGGAAGCAAATGTCTGCCTTCTAATTTTTTTTGCATGACTGTGTCTTTGAAGGGGAGAGAGGAATAATTAACCTCCAGTACTTGCCAGTTGTTGCCAGTCAAGAGGAACAGTTTCATCTGTTGTTACTTGTCATAGCTAGCTGATAATACATGATTTAGAAATGCCCATAATTAGTGCAGCATGTAAAAATCTAATATCAGGGGCTTTAATGATTCAATAATTTAATTTAAATTTTAGAAATTCTACCCTGCCTTGCTTTCAAGGAACTTAAGGTGGCCTGGCAGGGGAACAGCAAAGGGGGTGGCCCTTTGGGGGTGAGACAAGGGCGAGGGCCAGCCCCCCCCCCGTGGTAATGTTATTAAGTAATTATTTAAATGCTTTTAGGTGTTTTAAATAGTTTTTAATCAGTGGTGTTTTGAATTTTGGCTTTTTTCTCTTTCTCTTTCTTTTTCTTTTCTTGGGGGTGGGATGGACGTTTAGTTGGGGCTGGGGATTGGTTTAATTTTAGTATGATTGTAAATTATTATTATTCGGGGGGTTTGTTTCCACTTTTTTTTTTGTTTGTTGTATGATTTGTGTTCTGTTCTAAAGGGGAGAGTGTCAGGGCTGCCTGGGAGTGGGCCCCAGCCAACAGAATGACTGGGGCAGGTTCCATGGGGGGTGCGTGCACTGGGGCACCCGATTTCAGTGATCATGGATAGGAGGAGGAGTTATGCTAAGACCAGACCATTTCATTACCGAGGAGGCAGGTTTAGTCGTTATTTGAGGACTATCCCTACCTCTGGGTCTGGTCTTGACCAGGCAGATACTGGAAGGTGCTGCTGTGCAATGCCAGGTCAATGATTCACAAGACCACTGCCATCCATGACTTGATCATGGATGGAGGACTTGACCTGGCATGTGTAAGAGAGACTTTGTTGGATGAAGCAGATGGGCCTCTTCTTGCCGCTGCTTGTCCATCAGGTTTCTCTTATGCACAGCAACCCAGGCCTTGTGGGTGGGTGGGGGGTTTGGTGTACCGACCTCCCTGCTGCACCAAGGATTCCCTGCCCAAGCTGCTTCAGGTCTGGCAGATGTTCTCCTGGAGACACCTAGTTTGGTTGTCCTAGGGGATTATAACATCCATGCCAACACAACCTTACAAGGGGCTGCTCAGGACTTCGCGGAAAGCATGGCCTCCATGGGGCTGTCCCTGAATAGGTTTAGCCCAACTCATAGCCGTGGACATGCCTTAGACCTGGTGTTCACCTCTATGGATGTGGGTGATCTGACACTAAGTAAAAGTGAAACAAAATAAGTGCCATGATTGGAGCACTTCCTGGTGCAACTAGACTTCTCCGTGACCCTTCTCTTCTGCAGGGAGGTGGGGCTGATTCGGATGCCCCCCCCCTTAATGGATCAAATGGTTTCCAGAGAGTGGTAAGGGATGTTTTCTCCCATGTTGATGGCCTTTCAGCTGATTCCCTGGTGGCCCGCTGGAATGCAGAGTTAACCAGGGCTATTGACTGTCTGGCTCTGAAGTGCCCTCTCTGATTGCATGCAGCCCGGACAGCCCCATGGTTTTCTCCAGGGCTGAGGGTGATGAAACAATTGCTGAGATGGCTAGAGTGCCGGTGGTGGAAAACTCATTTTGAATCGAACTGGACACTGGTTAGAGCTCAGTGTCGAGCCTACCAAGTAGTAATAGCCTTCCCAGACCCACTGGCGGTTATTAAACTGCTTCTTAAAAAAAACTTCTTTGGACCTGGCCAATATGGCCAACTATCGCTCAGTCTCAAATCTTCCATTCTTGGGCAAGGTGATTGAGCAGGTCGTTGCTGGACAACTCCAGACATGCCAGGAGAATGCAAATCATTTGGATTCCTTCTAGTCAGTATTCAGGCCTCATCATGGGACTAAAACTACCTTGGTCACGCTGGTCAATGATCTCCAGCAGGCTAGGTGAAAGCTAGGGTGAAAGCTGTTTCCTAGTTCTGCTGGATCTCTCAGTGGCCTTTGATACCATCAACCATGAAATCCTTCTGGACTGCCTAGAGGAGCTGGGAGTTGGGGGCACTGTTATATAGTGGTTCCACTCCTCCTGGGCCATGTCCAGAAAGTGGTGTTGGGGGATGAGTGTTCAGACCCCTGGGCTCTCACTTGTGGGGTGCCTCAGGTTCCTGTCCTCTCACCCATGCTTTTCAACATCTATATGAAGTCACTGGGAGAGATCATCAGGGGATTTGGGTTGGGTGTTCATCAGTATGTGAATGATACCCAGCTCTACCTCTCTTTCAAATTAGAACCAGTGAAGGCAGTGAATTGTCCTGTGTGAGTGTCTGGAGGTGGTTGGAGGATGGATGGTGGCTAACAGATTGAGGTTGAATCCTGACAAGACAGAAGTACTGTTTTCGGGGGACAGGGGGCAGGCAGGTATGGAGGACTCCCTGGTCCTGAATGGAGTAACTGTGCCCCTGAAGGACCAAGTGCACAGCCTGAGAGTCATTTTGGACTCACAGCTATCCATGGAGGCGCAGGTCAATTCTGTGTCCAGGGCAGCTATCTACCAGCTCCATCTGCCTACATTGGCTCCCAGTACGTTTCCGAGCACAATTCAAAGTGTTGGTGCTGACCTTTAAAGCCCTAAATGGCCTTGACCCAGTAGACCTGAAGGCGTGTCTCCACCCCCATCGTTCAGCCCGGACATTAAGATCCAGCTCTGAGGGTCTTCTGGCGGCTCCCTCCGTGCGAGAAGTGAGGTTATAGGGCCTTCTCGGTGGTGGCACCCACCCTTCGGATGTCAAGGAAATAAACAACTACAGTGGTACCTCGGGTTACAGATGCTTCAGGTTACAGACTCCGCTAACCCAGAAATAATACCTTGGGTTAAGAACTTTGCTTCAGGATGAGAACAGAAATCACGCAGTGGCGACGCGACGACAGCGGGAGGCCCCATTAGCTAAAGTGATGCTTCAGGTTAAGAATAGCTTCAGGTTAAGAATGGACCTCCAGAACTAATTAAGTTCTTAACCCGAGGTACCATTGTATCTGACTTTTAGAAGACATCTGAAGGCAGCCCTGTTTAGGAAAGTTTTTAATGTTTGATGTTTTATCGCTTTATTATTATTATTATTATTATTATTATTATTACTACTACTACTACTTATATTCTGTTTGGAGCCACCCAGAGTGGCTGGAGAAACCAAGTCAGATGAGCAGGGTATAAATAAATTATTATTATTATTATTATTATTATTATTATTATTATTATTATTATTAGATTGATTATAATGGCACATAACAAGACAGATAATATTCTAGACTAATTCCAGTACAATAAAACAGAAATTCAGCAGTCATTAAAACAAACACAATCTAACCTAGCACAGACATTTTTAAATCAGCCAAAAGCCTTATTAAAAATTCCTTCACCAGACATCTTGTGCATATGACTTTAAAGTCTTTTCCTGGGAGATCTCTAAATGAGGCTCTTGGATGATCATAGAATTGTAGAGTTGGAGGGGACCATGAAGGTCATCTAGTCCAAACCCCTGTAATGCAGGAATTTTTTTGCCCAACTTGGGGCTCAAACACACAACCTTGATATTAAGAGTCTCATGAGCTATCCTGGAGGCTGAAGGAATACAGTTAAGGGCCCGAGCAGACTTAATTTGCAGAGCATTGCATAAGGTGAATGCCACAACAAGGAGCTTTAGAAGTAGGGGCAAAACAGGAATTACGTTAGTGCTTTGATTATTTTTCTTTGGAAGATCATGCTAACCAGAGGGTATGTTCAGAGCACAGCAATTCCCTTTAAAAAGGCTTCTGAATGATTTATCCCAAATAATGCTATAGTGCTTCTCTTGTAATATACATGTGACATCACTTTCCTGCCCTTCCCTTTGTTAAGCTCAAAGTAGCTTTCATGACGATCCTAACAGTTCCATGCCCTGGGTTCAAAACGCTGTCAAACCATTCTTTAATAGACATAGGATGCCATCCTGTGCACATTTGGTGGATAGAAGTTCTAATGAAATCAGAAGCGGATCCTTCTGAGCATGCATGCACTGGATCCGAATATTTAAGAATGCCTGGCCAACATGCAGTCAGCTGTGTTGCTGCTGAAGTATTATCATTTGAAAACAAGCAGTTAGACTTCCAGAATGAGACTGGACAGGATTCCCCAGGTTTTCAAATGTGAATTCCACATAGTCCAGCTTGCCTTTTCCCAGTCTCAAGACCCAAATCACCCTTGGGGTATAAAATGAGTGTGAAGGTTAATATTAATGGAGCAGCATCAATGTGTGAATTGGTTTACAGAGTAACTGAAGCACTCCTTTGCCTTAAAAAAGTCAGGTCCCTGCCCCAAAGAGCTTACAATCAAAATCTTAACAGTAGTGGGAGACAACAGAAAGATGGGAGGGTCCGTTTGGGAGCTATTATTATAAACCAAGGATTTCCAGATGTGGCCACCTGAAAATTAAAGCATACAAGGCACTTTGAGCTATTTTATTTTTAAGAAACCAAACAAGTGTTCTATATTTATTGGAAAACGCACTCCTGCTCTTGCTCATCAAGTCAGAGAGTACCTGTCTATTTTTATTCCTCATCTCATTTTGTGCCTGTCTCTCAGCTTGTCAGATTGCAGCAGTTCTTTCCCAGCTTGGAGGTGAAGAAGCTGCTTTAGAACTTGGATGGCTGTTGGAAGGCCGTTGCACATTGAATTTGTAATGTGGAACTTTGTTCAAGGGATGCTGGCGATGAATGATTCTGGAACTGTCTTTTTCTCCTTTTATGATTCATGGGATTCTCCTCATCAGAATAACCTTTTGGAGATTTTAACCTAAAGCTTCTTCAGTGGCAAAACAGTCTTTCATCATGCAAAAAGAGGATGAAATATCCTAGAACACTCAGCAAAGAAAATGTATGCAGAATGTTTCATAAAGCCCTGAATAAAGCTGCCTTCTTCTTCGTCTTCTTCTTCTTCGTTTGTTAGTGCTGCAGGCAGATGGCTGCAGAGAAAAGATACTGTCATGTCAAGTTGAGCTTTATGTCCTCAGTTCACCCCTTCTGTTAGCCAGCCTCTCTAGCACCCAGTCAGCATTTTATTCTGGTTTCATGGCAGTTTTCATGTCTATGCCTGGCTTGTGAAAATAAATGGAGAGTGTAGTTTCCCATCATTATCAGTCACAAGTGCAAATATATGTGTTGCTGTGGTTTAAAGTGTGAGTTCAGAAACACTCAGCACTGGTCTAGTTTGGAAGTCAATGCAATTTGTGGTGTTGGCTTTAGCAGATAGGAATGGTGTGTAATACTTCATATCACAATAGCAATGGAGGTGGCATTATTTTTCTTAACTTGCATAAACATACCTCCTGACTACATTGGCAAAATTATAGTCTTTATTTGCTAGGAAAGCTTTGTGGCTTCTCTGGCATTAGAATGAGAGGTTTTGAGCAGTGCAGGTGCTGTCAGTGGAAGTGACAGGGAGGAGGAAGGGAAAGGAATTTCTTCAAGGAAGGAAGTTACAGAAAGTAAGTGGAAGAATTTGCAAGATGCTGGATGCTTGTGGTGAGTAAGAGTTTCCCTTTAAGGGATCCAGCAAGGAAGCATTTATAAATTGGAAAATAGTTCAGTTTTTCTTTGAAGCTTCCCCCATATGCTACATTGAAATAAATGAAATGAAATGAATGGGAAATTTATGGGAGCACTGGCATGCAGGTGACGGACTCTCCCTCCTTGGAGGTTTTTAAGCAGAGGTTGGATAGCCATCTGTCATGTATGATCTAGCTGCGGTTCCCTTCCATCTACAGTTCTATGATTCTACAATGTGGAAATAGTAAAGCACATCCTTTTCCTCTGGCTGCTCCTCAGCTCTAAACTTTCTGAAGCTGCTTCAGCCTCTTAAAAATGGCTCTGGGGCCATGCATAAGGCTCCAGGACATGGCCTGAAGCCACAGGATACAGCATGTTTGCTGAGTCTAAACCAGGCTTCCTCAACCTCAGCTCTCCAGATGTTTGGAGACTACAATTCCCATCATCCCTGACCACTGGTCTTGCTAGCTAGGGATCATGGGAGTTGTAGGCCCAAAACAACTTGAGGAAGCCTGGTCTAGACAGATCTGGGTTTTGTTAATCCCTGGTTGAGAGGCCAATTTTGGAACCCTGTGTACCTTGTCTTTATCTCCATGATGGAAGAGAGGCAGGATATAAATATAATAGTGTAAATGACCATGTAACATATAATTAGCCCTTCAGTTTGCCATTATCTAAATATCTGTAAGTTACATAGATAAAAGAATATGCAGATCATGAGATAATAATGATTGCACCATGGCAAGTCCATGAGTTGCAGAATTAATGGGATTGCACTCCCTCATATATCTCCAGGAGTCATATTATTTCTAGACTTCAAACTCTGCTGTAGAGAGAAAGTATTTTTTTAATGTGTATTACTATGGGAGGAAGTCAAGATTTTCAACTGGAATTGCAGAGTTAATTCTTTCCCCCCTTTGGCATTAAAGCTCTGCGATTAATATCTGCCTCTGAGCTCGCCACATTAGAGCATTCAGCATCCATCAAGAAAAAATCTCCAAGTCTAAACATTTTCATTATGCATACTTATCTGCTTGGAAGGTAAAAGTGGTTTATCTCTTTCCTCTTTGAAGCACGGTGCTGGGCTGACAGATTGTCCTTTGATTTCTTATGAACTGGCAAGAAAAAGGGAATGACTTTGAGCCTTCTCTGGCAATGCACCATAACTACTCAAAACGCTTTTGTATTCTGCAGGATCAGGTAATCAAGGTTGGATAAGCCATGACGCTGAGCATCCACACACACATTCAGTAAGGACTCCTGGAACAATCCTTCTGTGGCCACTATGCCACTTCAGAATACCAATGCATTTCATTGTTTTTATAAAGATTTCTGTACCCTGCCCTGAGATCTATATGATACAAGGTGGGCTATGGATATGTTTAAATATAAGTAGGGTAATTGTATGACCAAATGCTTTTAACGCCAAAACGTCCCTGCCTATGGAAAGCTAGTATGCCAGAGGTATGTCCTGATGTCCTAGATTTCTAGGTGCTACATGTTTTTTATATGGAGAGATTCACTCACATTGTTTTTACAGTTTCCCAAGAAAAGCTGCACCACATGCTTTTACTGAACATGTACATTGGCTTTGAGTACTCTACAGGGTAGGACCACAGCCAACTGAGTCCCCAACTTTGATGCAATTATCTGTTTCTTTTCTTTATTTTGGTTTCCATTTTTATTGTAAATTTCTGTGCTACATAGAGACATGGTAGGTCAAGCCCTAAATGCAGCAAACAACAAAAATGCAGGTTTCAAACAGAAATGAGAGGCGGAAGGAAAAGCCTGTCACATAAGACAGGCAAATCTTACAACAAAGTACAGGATTACATATACATTTTGGATTACATCAGTCATGTGAACACAGTTTAAAAACTTAGCACTGGAAGGTAGAAAAGCTTCCTATCCAGGAATGTATAGAGGTGTGTTTTAGGGTGCACATTAACACCCACATGAGCTGAATGAAAGCCTTAGCAGGTGCAGGGATTTCATGAAAGACAGGTTGATATGGGAAGAGTTCCATAACAGTAGGAAGTTTTTAAAAAACTGCTGTAGGGTGATGCTCCCTTGAGTACTAACACAAAGATAAAGCACTACAGGGTGGTAGGGATGTAGAGGCGCCCCTGGGTTATGAAACTCATCTGTGCAAAAATAATTCTTAGCGTTTTGTTCTGAGTCAGTGTTTTGCACACTCTGGACATTTTCTGTCCATTGATAAAGTGAAGACTGGCATTTAAGTAAACGTCTTTTGCCAAAAGAGAATACACTTGAGAATACAAGAAAACTCCACAGGAAATAGGGGGAAATATGCATTACTTAACACTGCAAGTCCTACAGTAATAGCGTTTAGTCGACTGAAGGACCTGCAGGGTTTATGCCCTTTGAGAATGAACCCACTGTTATCCTCAGATTACATAAGAAAAACTCAAGCAGGAAACTTGTGATCAGATTCACCCAGCCATAATCTCATTATAGCAACTGCATGCTGTAGGGAAAAGCCAGTGAAACTTGGTTACTCACATATTTTAATAAAGGTGTCTTTTGGGACCTAGACAGCATCTTAAAAAGCAGAGACATCACCTTGCCAACAAAAGTCCGTATAGTTAAAACTATGGTTTTCCCAGGAGTGATGTATGGAAGTGAGAGCTGGACCATAAAAAAGGCTGATCGCCGAAGAATTGATGCTTTTGAATTCTGGTGCTGGAGGAGACTCTTGAGAGTCCCATGGACTGCAAGAAGATCAAACCCATCCATTCTGAAGGAAATCAGCCATGAGTGCTCACTGGAAGGATAGATCCTGAAGCTGAGGCTCTAGTACTTTGGCGACCTCATGAGAAGAGAAGACTCCCTGGAAAAGACCCTGATGTTGGGAAAGATGGAGGGCACAAGGAGAAGGGGACAACAGAGGACAAGATGGTGGGACAGTGTTCTCGAAGCTACCATCATGAGTTTGACCAAACTGCGCGAGGCAGTGGAAGACAGGAGTGCCTGGCATGCTCTGGTCCATGGGGTCACGAGGAGTCGGACACTACTAAATGACTAAACAACAACAACAACATTTTGGGATAGGGTGTGGGGGAGAGAAAGGATCCTTAATCCTAATAAAGTTGCAGTGTTGTGCACTTACTTAGAAATACGTATTGCTGAATTCAGTGGATCTGACTTTGAGGGTCACCGGAGTCTCTATAGTTGTAATTGCTAATTGTCTTGGAAGTGGGATTACCAGTTTTAGCAACTTGATTTGCCTACTTGAATTCAGTCTAGGGACATCATCCATGGTGTGTTAGAATTACATTTCCTTTGGTGATTTCCTTTCAGCTAGCTAGTTGAAGGGTTGCTATTAGGGTAGTAGAACAGAGCTGCAAATTCTCAGTAGCATATGTAAGTGGAGCAAAACCTAGAATAAGTTTTAAAATATTCTCTTGCTTGGGGCTCATTTTGTTCTCCTTATTCTTTCTCTTTCTCTTGCCAGATTTTCAAATATTGCTGGGAATTTAAAATGACCTCTCAATTTCCAGTGAATGTAGTAGCAAGTGCTATATTTCTCTGTGTGTATTTCAGCTGGCATAAGCAGTGCATTCTTCTAAGGGTGATCACTTTCAAATATTTTTTAAAGCTTCAGACACTGCACACATCAGTTAGAGCAGATTCCATGAAGAAATATTTATTCTGAGGATTTTTAAAAATAACACCATTAAAATCAACCCTACATATTTTTATGTAGAAGTGAGTCCCACTATATTCAGTGGAAAAGTGTGTTTAGGATTCCAGCTTGTGTCTCAACGGAAAAGTTAGTTTGACCTAAGACCTCAGCATAAAGAAACGTTCAAGAATTTGCATCTTACTTGCCTTCCAAGGGCTATAAAAGCAGAAAGCTTGCTACAGACTAAGCAAAGTTGTTGTTGTTGTTTAGTCATTTAGTCATGTCCGACTCTTCGTGACCCCCTGGACCAGGGCATGCCAGGCACTCCTGTCTTCCACCGCCTCCCGCAGTTTGGTCAAACTCATGTTGGTAGCTTCGAGAACACTGTCCAACCATCTCTTCCTCTGTCATCCCATTCTCCTTGTGCCCTCCATCTTTCCCAACATCAGGGTCTTTTCCAGGGAGTCTTCTCTTCTCATGAGGTGGCCAAAGTATTGGAGCCTCAGCAAAGTAAACCTTTCATAATACTCATCATTAAATTTGTGGGGCAAAAGAAGTCTGGCCTGCATGTTAAAACATTTATTCAGTGGGACTTTGGCAGGAGTGGGAGAAGCAGCAGCAGCTCGTTAGGACCCCAAGGATTTCTATTGCCTGGTGTCCAAAGCACTTATTGGTCAATCACATCTCCGACTTCACTCATTGGCTAAAAGCATGGCCAGATAGTAGCTGCCAGGCTATTTCATCTCATAGAAATCACTTGGAATATGGTGCCTGCACATTTTGCTTTATAACTTCTTTCTCTGAGGGCTAGAGACTTCCTTAAAAAGAACAGAACAGAAAACTCATCGTCTGGGGTCCCCATTAATACCCCTTGTACCCACTTCTCAGTGTGCCTGCAGACAGCTGCTGTACTTGTTCAGCTCAGAAGTCTTCATATATTCTTTAAAAAGAAACAAACACCAACAAATAAGGCTCCACCTTTTTATGCTCATTTTGGTTTTTAGAAAATAATTAAATAAGATTAATCAGTTATTGGATGGCTTTGCACACCTCTTTTGCCATAGTGATGAAAATGGCAATTGCCCTCAGGGGCGGAGGAAGGGGTGTGTGGTAGGTGTGGGCTGCCCCAGGTGTCTCCACTGGGGGGGGGGTAACAAAATGCCGGGCGGCACTCACTACGGGGCCTGCAGTGTGCCTGAGCCACGCATCTCTCCTGGGAGAGACACAGTGGCTTGGGGGCGCGCAGGCTCCGCGCTGCCCAAACGGTCCACTTGCTGCCTCCCCCCCCCCAGCTGTAGGGCGGCTGAGTGGGAGGAGGCAGGCAGACTCCTCGGAGGCTCTGCGGTGCGCCCCACCCCTATGGGCGGCTCACCCCAGGCGCCCGAGCGGCTTCCTCCGCTGCTGCCTCTCAAATAAATGATATCTTTTTTAAAAATGATATTTATTCAAATTTTAAAGGTTACAAAGAGAAACAATACATAAAAACAAGTCACATCAAAGAAAAAAGAAAAAAGAAAAACAGATAAAAAATAAAAAAATAAAAAAATACATACAATCAAAAAAAGAACAAATCAAACCTTTACATAACTTTCTTTCTTTAGCTTATTTCCTTGACCTCCTCACACCTCCCCTCTATGTATTCTAGTTCAGTTAAATATTTCAGCAAATCCTTCATCCTTGTTTTTAGCCTAATAATTTATCTTAATATACTGTAATTTTACATTCTCTTTCACCAATTAACCATCCATTTTTACTTTATTTAATCGTATTTCTCATTAAAACTAATATTTTTGAACTTGATCTCTTAAGACATTTCCCCTAGGGTCATAAAAAATTCATTCCACGATTTTTCCATCTCTCATTAATTTTTTTTTTTTAAAAAATCTCCATATATACACTTCAAATTCCCAATTTTTTTCCGCCGTCTCCCCTCCCCGGTCTCAGCCCCTGCCGCCAGTTCCAACCTCCAACAGTCCATCAACCTGGAGATCTTATATCCGAGGCTCTTAACTCTTCTTGACGTCCCTTCTGCTGATCTTCTTGATAATCTTTGATGCTAAAAAGCAGATCTCAGGGGAGCTCCAACCCAATGATGCTTAGATTCCTTCTTAACAAGTCCGCCCGATTTCCATAGTTGAAGCTAGGGCCCACAAAGTATTCCAAATCTTGTTTCACAATTCCTCCAAGTCCAAAGGCCCCAAAAGCTCCAAGCTCCTCCTGGCCCAAATCCATATCCCAAAAGTCGATTGATCCCTGCATAAGGGGATCTCTCCCACTTTCCTTTTCCAAACCAGGCCAGGCTCCCATCTTTACAATCTGGCGTTTCCTAGTTACAGTCATATAGGGCTTCAATTTATAATCCTCCATTTGCCTCTGTAAGGTTAAGGCTCCCCCTTGTATTGCATTATATTCAGCAAGAGCGACTTTCTCCTTCTCCAATTCATCAACTTGTTCAATTAAAATAGATTCCTGTGCCGGATTTTTGTCAACTTCTGTACTACTGCCCACTTTTGTACCCAAGATGTCAATATTGGTAGCCATGACATCTATCTGTTTATGTAACTTTCCCAGCAAATAGAATGTCCTATTCAGTACAGAGACTACTTCTTCCTTAGCCGACATTCTTGAGATGTTCAAGGTCAAAGCTGGTTTCCCACAGTCTTTATCTTAGCAGCTGCACCCTTGTAACAATGTCCCAAGGCTCCCTCTAGAGCAGTGTTTCCCAACCTTGTGCCTCCAGCTGTTTTTGGACTACAATTCCCATCATCCCTTGCCACTGGTCTTGCTAGTCAGGGATGATGGGAGTTGTAGTTCAAAAACAGCTGGAGGCACAAGGTTGGGAAACACTGCTCTAGAGGAAGCCAGACTTCATTTGTATCAATCCTTTCCAGCACAATTCCAAAAGTAAATTTAGTAACAATTTTTAGTTACTTTTTCTTCTTTTTAAGTGCAGAAGCGGACAATGGAAACAATGTCCTTCTTTTAGACTAGCTGTCAAATTTATCCTGTTCACCGTCGATGGGCTTTTGCAAACCGCTCCCAGGTTCAGAGACGTGGTGCTTCAATTTTAAATTTTAAATTTTTACCTTCTCCTACAGATTCTCCCCCCGCTTCCAGGGGGGATTAAATAATTTCAATCAGTGGAGTTTTGGTCCTTTACATAGGACTTTCCAAGACCTTAGTTCCAAGACCTTAGTTCCAAGACCAAGACTTTGCTTCAGTCTATTTACGGAAAGGGAAGGTGGACTTCCTGTTTGAGCCTTCCCCGTTCGGTGCCAAATTAACTTATTTAAAGGTCCAATTTTCCGTTCTACTCACAGGTTGTTGTTTAAAATCCAATTGTCCACAGGAAAAAGTCAGCGCTCTCCGGCAACGGCTGTGCGGCTTCACTCCGTAAAAATAGCGGTCGATTCAAAACACCACACCGCTCACCCCACGTCACTTCGGATCCCCGAAAAAGGGTTTCCCTGTGAGTAGGGGAGGCACTCCTGGTGTCAGCCGAATCCCACGTTCCCAGGCTTCCTCCGCCTGGGATTTTTAAAGGGTCTCCGCCTTCGCCGCAGCGGCAAGACCCGATTTTCGCGGAGTGTGTTCCTCTCTGTCAGAGGAGCTCCGCTATTGCCGATGCCGCTAACCCAGAAGTCCTCAAATAAATGATATCTTTCTTCCATCACAGGAAGACAACCTCTCTTTTGCCATTACTAGGAATAAATATCCTCATTTTATTTTTGCCCATAAAACGTCCTTCTATGAAACAAGAAACAAATGTCATCAGCTACATGTGCGTCACAGGCTTCTTCTTCTTCTTCTTCTTCAGCCTTGTATTATATTTGGCTTTCAGGAAACAGCTGTTTCACAAACCAGGCAACCATTCTAGCCATAGCAAATTGGGCTATTTAGCAGCGCAAGATTACTTAATTTTTTGGATTTTGCTATTGGAAATCCAGGTACAAAATGGTCTCATCTTGTCTGGTTTAAAACATGCCAGTAAAGTAAAATAAAATAAAATAAGCTTCTCCACTGTTCTAATTTCTAAACTGATTGGCTAGTAGGTTTAGTCATTGGATTATACAGTCCAAGCTTTTTTTCTGCACAGGCTCAGGGTTTTCCATCTGTTGTCACACCCATATCGCACAGCCAGATCTCATTCATTGATATTGATGCTTTAAATAACTCAATTATATACTTTTAATTAAGAAGAAAAGATGCTGAACTTCATTGTGTCCCCCCCGCAAAAAAAATTAGTCACCCCTTCTCTCTTATCCCTAGGTATTAAGAGAGATTAGATTAGATTAGATTAGATAAATTTATTGTCATTGTCCGTATATACACAGTATACACAACAACGAAAATCAAACACCCAAGACCGGATTCACATACACATTTGCACGTATCTCCAACACTCTCATCCTAGTTACAGATAGGTAGCCGTGTTGGTCACTCTCATCCTATTCAGACATAATCTATTAAAACATACATAATCCAGAATATAACACAACCTATTAGAAGCATAGCATAACCTAAAACCTATCTCATTCCTTACTACTCACTGCTTGCTATTTCTTACAACTGGCCCTGAGATCATTATTTAGTGCAATCAGAGCTCTTGGATAGAAACTATTCAGAAGGCGTGTGGTTCGTGTTTTCATTGTCCTGTATCTTCTGCCCGAAGGCAACAGTTCAAAGAGGTTGTGAGCAGGATGGGTGGGATCTCTCAGGATATTGTGTGACTTCTTCAAGCTGCGAGACGTGAAGATCTCATCCAGGGTTGGTAGTTGGAGCCCAATAACATTCTGGGCAATTTTAATTATTCTCTGTAAAGCTTTTTTATCCATTCCAGAGCTGCTCCCATACCACGATAATATACTATAGGTTAAGACACTCTCAATGGTACTATGATAATAGGACAGAAGTAGGTGCTGAGATAGATTCAATCCTCTGAGCATTCTCAGGAAATACAACCTCCCCTGCACCTTCCTCACAACCATATTAATATTTGCAGTCCATGAGAGGTCCTCAGAGATGTAAGTGCCCAGGTATTTAAAACTACCAACCCTCTCCACCTCCTCGCCATTTATGTGCAATGGTAAAAATACACTTTTCTTTCTCCTAAAATCAATTATGAGTTCTTTGGTTTTTTGGTGTTAAGCATAAGATTATTTTCTTTACACCATTGAATTAACCCCTGTACTTCTTTCCTATAAGCAGCCTCATCATTCTCACTAATGAGCCCCACCACTGTTGTATCATCCGCAAATTTGATGATTGTGTTGGACTTATACAGTGGGGTGCAGTCAAATGTGTACAGGGAATAGAGAAAGGGGCTTAACACACACCCCTGCGGGGCTCCTGTGCTTAATACTAGAGTAGAAGAATAGTAAGGTCCCATTCTCACTGTCTGCGGCCTATCGGTCAGGAAATTCCTTACCCACAAACAGATCTTCTGATGTATACCCAAATTGGTCATTTTAAGGAATAACCTGTCTGGTAGAATTGTATTAAAGGCAGAACTGTAGTCCACAAACAACAGCCTTGCGTAGGTTCCCTGTCGTTCTAGATGACTCAGTACAGTATGGACAGCGATGGAAATAGCATCATCAGTAGATCTATTTCTTCTGTATGCAAACTGGAACGGGTCTAGAGTGGATGGAAGACCAGCCTTAATATAATCTAGCACCAATCTCTCAAAGCATTTCATAACGACAGATGTTAGGGCTATTGGTCTGTAGTCATTGAGAGATACCACCACTGACTGTTTAGGGACTGGCACTATAATCGATGTCTTCAGGCAGGTAGGGACAGAACCCTGCAACAGGGATAGATTAAAAATGTCCGTAAATACACCAGCTAATTCTGCAGCACAGTCCCTAATAACTCGTCCCATAATTCCATCCGGTCCAGCTGCCTTCCTAATATTAATGCTCCGAAAAGCACGTTGTACGTCGGAGGTCTGTAATAAAAGTGGTTGTTTATCAGTAATAGTTTCTGATGATGTGCTGGTAGCCAATGCTGTAGTGACGGTGGTTCCAGTTTCCACCTCAAAACGACTGAAGAATTGATTCAGCTGATCAGCCAGGTGCGCACTGCTGTTAGCCAGTTCGTTTTTAATATTTTGCCCTGTAATTTGTCGCAGGCCTTGCCATACACGACGAGGGTCGGAGCTCTCAAAATGCTTTTCGATCCTCCGGCAGTACATAGCTTTGGCATCCCTAATGCCCTTTTTCAGTTTGGCTCTAGCTTCTCTATACTGTTGCGCATCGCCAGAGTGAAAAGCAGCATTCCTTGCCTTTAACAGAAGATACACATCCCTGTTTAGCCAGGGCTTGTTGTTAGGAAACACCCGTATTTGTTTGGTGGTAGTAACGACATCAATGCAGCTTTTGACATAGAACAGTACTATTGAAGCGTATGTGTCCACATTATTCTCCACAAAAAGTGACCATTCAGTGTTCCGAAAGCAATCTTGAAGTTGCTCGGGTGCACCTTCTGAATTTGACTTTTGCTTACTCTCTTTGCAACACTCATTTGAATATTTCACAAAGGCTCTGCAGGTTGATAAGTAAATTTAATTGGGATCTTTTCCATGTACAAACAACACACACACCTACCTTTGTTTCAAATACAAAGAAACATTTGTTCTAAGTAACAAGAAGGGTCATTTCAGCTGTTTCTTAACGCTATAAAAGCAGCAGCAGAAACCAAAAGTACAAATGAAAACAAAACAGAGAAGCAACATATGAGGAGGGAAGAGAGAAAGAGAAGGTAAATGGATTCTGCTACTCACTTGCTCTACAGCCTAATGGAATTAATCTTGCACCTGAAGCCCTGAGTTCCTTGACTAAGCACTTCTCCAATGTAGCACAAATTGCATACAGAAGAGAAATTTTGCAGCCCCTCCATCTGGGTGCATGCCCGATGATACATGGGGCGCGGGCGGGGGGGGGGGGCAGATCCCTGGATTCTAGCCAGTGTGCTCATGAGGCCCTCAATACTTCTTCCATCACAAACACTGCAGATCTATTATTTTGCAAGGGAAATGTTAGAGGTTGCAGACAGTTGGTGTCACATTAGTGTAGTCATTTTGAAAAGCTACCGGTATCTTCTACATTGTAATATGTATAGCATCAACCCAAAAACAAATAGAATGTATTTCTGTTCAGGTCCCCCTTATCTAGTAAGGCAAAAGTTAGCATTCTTATGTTAGAGTTGCATGAGCAACTTCTGAAAATTATTATTTATAGAATAAAAAATAAATGCAAAGTACTGTTGAATTCTAAACCATATCTTTTTTTCAAAAGAATTGTGGATGCTGTGTTTTCAGCAGTGTAATTTAGATACAGACAATCTAACAGGGTTACAAAAATGTTGGAAAGGCATTTGGGTTATGATGCTGACCTAATAAAATGGGGAAGAATATGGAACAAGTTGCCTATTAAACCATCTTCAGCAAGGATTCAAGAATCCACTCTTAGGCTAATGTTTAAAATCACCACTGTGCCCTGGTGATTTTTATCATACTTTAGCCCCAGTTACTCCTCAAAATGCTGCTGCTGCGAAAGACAAAGAGCCACGCACCCCCATTTCTGGTGGGAGTGTCCCCAGTGGCAGCTTTTGTGGAGATGGTGTTCATATAAATTAATTTAATCACAAAACAAAAATTGATACTAGTCCCTTAATTAGCATTTTTAAGGATATGGGATGGGCTGAATGAAGATGGTTTGGATAAATAATTGATTCTATATTGTCCGCTGCTAGGATGCATATTGTAAGAAAATGGAAATGGAGGATTAAATAAGTATTTATGGTTTAGTCAAATCTGGTCCATAGCCATTGCTGAAAAATTGAAAAATACTAGGGATAAACAAAACAAGATTCAGTTTCAGCTGTGAGACAAACATTTATTTTGTATATAAATGATGATAACAATGTTCAAGTGCCTCCTGCAAAATATGATACTATTTGGAATTATTTGTAACTTTTCAACTTCAAGTTACATTATCATAAGACTTCAAGGACAATATCCTGCTTTTTTTTTTTTTTAAAAAAAGAATATGTTACTACCTTCCAGCATCAAGAATAATAGTTTTTTTGTATGTTATTGAATTGTATATTCTTGATTAAACAAATAAAAACATTAAGAAAGCAATGTAATTTATAGTGCTGCATTATTATTCAGCGAATATGCTTCCCAGTAAAAAACCTTAAGCTAAGCTTCAGCAATTAAAATGAGATATTTAGCAGCTTTATTTTAGTATTTGTTTAAGCATCCTATTCTGAAAGATAAATTCATGGTCTGCACCTAACATTGACCTGAAAACCTCATCTACTCCAGCCGCCTGCAATCCAGGAATCTCTGACCTGGGGGTGGAACAAATGTCCCTGTGATCAAGAGTCTGATGCTTGCCTGCCTGAGCTGTCCACAAGATCGCTTGGCATTGACACCTGAGTTCATTATTCTTACATGCCATTTACCGTATTTTTTGCCCTATAGGACGCACCTTTTCCCCCTCCAAAAATGAAGGGGAAATGTGTGTGCGTCCTATGGGGCGAATACAGGCTTTTGCTGAAGCCTGGTGAGCGATAGGGGTCGGTGCGCACAGACCCCTCTCCCTCTCCAGGCTTCAGAAAGCTCTGCGCAGCCCTAGGGAGCCCGGCGTGAAGTCACGCCGGGCTGCCGAAGGTTGCGCAGAGCTGCCTGCGCTCCCGGGCTCCACGCAGCTCCGCGCAACCCCCTGGAGCCCGGCGCGAAGCCGCGCCAAGCTCCCAAAGGCTGCGCAAGCTCCCAGAGTGATGCCGAAGCTGCACTCAGCTTCGGCATCGCTCTGGGACCCGTTCCGGGGGCTGGGGTCGGGGGAAGCTCGGGCTTCCCCCGCCCCCAGCCGCGCAAGCTCCCAGAGCGATGCCGAAGCTGCGCTCAGCTTTGGCATCGCTCTGGGACCCGTTCTGGGGGCTGGGGTTGGGGGAAGCTCACCTGGGTGGGGGGGGGAAAAATAATTTTTCCCCTTTATTCCCCCCCCCCCAAATCTAGGTGCGTCCTATAGGGCAAAAAATACGGTAATTTAAAAAAGAAAGGTTTTATTTTTCTCTCTGTGAGTGTGCAAAAGTAAGCTTTGCAGGATCAAGCTACTTACTTGTGTGCGCAGAAGGGAGGATTCTTAGGGCAGTGTTTCCCAACCTTGGGCCTCCAGCTGTTTTTGGACTACAATTCCCATCATCCCTTGCCACTGGTCTTGCTAGTCAGGGATGATGGGAGTTGTAGTTCAAAAACAGCTGGAGGCCCAAGGTTGGGAAACACTGCTTAGGGCAAGTGGTTCCTTCCAATTGACTAGATAGGCATGCTACACAGATGTGCCTTTCTTCAATTCCAGTAAATCCTCAAGAGGGTAATGAGTGAAAACATATGAATGACAATTGTAACAATACATCGTAAATATAGGCAGTTCTTTATTCTTACTGATAAGACGGCACGGCTTTTATTTGTGAGCTTCCTCATCTTTGCCAGAATTTAAATATACATGCTACTGGGGTGAGTCCTCTGGACACAAACACTGTGGTTCGAGGTTTATTGAGTGGATTGGAGTGGATTAAGGCAGGGGAGGCTAACCAGATATTGGACTCCAACTTCCCTCAGCCCCGTTTAGCAAGGACTGTAGTTAGCAAAAGTCCACCAGGGAAACTTTGGTGGGAACTTCCAAAGTCATCGGTAGGCAAACTAAGGCTTGGGGGCTGGATATGGCCCAATCGCCTTCTAAATCCGGTCTGCGGACGGTGCGGGAATCGGCATGTTTTTACATGAGTAGAAAGTGTGCTTTTATTTAAAATGCACCTCTGGGTTATTTGTGGGGCATAGGAATTTCTTCACCCCCCCCCAAGTATAGTCTGGCCCCCCAGAAGGTCTGAGGAACAATGGACCGGCCCCCTGCTGAAAACATTTGCTGACCCCTGAGCCATCAACATGGCCAACCTTGTGCTCAGTGGCAGAATCTCCCCCCTTTCCATGAGAAACCAGATGGCAGTTCAGCCTGAGATCCAGCTTCCACACTTCCTGTCACCTCTTGCAGGCAGCCATTTGCCATCTGCCCAACAGCACAGCCAAGAAAGAATCTCGGGTTTCACATCTGAAGAGGTTTGTTACAAATGTCAAGAATGCTCAGAAGTTTGCATGTTTTGTTACCTTTCACATAAGATGGACTGCACTGGCATGCGTGAAATCATACCCTGTTGTGGGATCCTTGCCATAAGTCCATGGACCTACAAGGAAACAAGTACCGTATTTGTGTTGAAAGCTATTCTGCATTGTTACATTGTACTGACGTAAAAGCCTGACACCAGGAATCATCAGCTTGGTCAGAGACAATGATGTTATCTGAGAGATGGAGCTAGCATTTCAAATCTAGTTTACAACAGTCAATTATGTATCACAGCTGCTGTAACTTCATGATTTAACACCCATACAAAATCGCACGCAGCTCATGTTTACTTGAAATTAAAGTGAATTCAGTGTGATTTATTCCAACTTGGTGCCTGTAGGACTGTAGCCTTTTTAGTTAAGTGGAAGCTGCATAAGATGATTTTGATGACAAGGGAATTGTGAGAGACCTGTGTCTTGCTGTCAGATAAACTTAATGTGATTTCATAGAATCATAGAATCATAGAATCACAGAGTTGGAAGAGACCACAAGGGCCATCGAGTCCAACCCCCTGCCAAGCAGGAAACACCATCAGAGCACTCCTGACATATGGTTGTCAAGCCTCTGCTTAAAGACCTCCAAAGAAGGAGACTCCACCACACTCCTTGGCAGCAAATTCCACTGTCGAACAGCTCTTACTGTCAGGAAGTTCTTCCTAATGTTTAGGTGGAATCTTCTTTCTTGTAGTTTGGAACCATTGCTCCGTGTCCACTTCTCTGGAGCAGCAGAAAACAACCTTTCTCCCTCCTCTATGTGACATCCTTTTATATATTTGAACATGGCTATCATATCACCCCTTAACCTCCTCTTCTCCAGGCTAAACCTGCCCAGCTCCCTTAGCCGTTCCTCATAAGGCATCGTTTCCAGGCCTTGACCATTTTGCTTGCCCTCCTCTGGACACGTTCCAGTTTGTCAGTGTCCTTCTTGAACTGTGGTTCCCAGAACTGGACACAGTACTCCAGGTGAGGTCTGACCAGAGCAGAATACAGTGGCACTATTACTTCCCTTGATCTAGATGCTATACTCCTATTGATGCAGCCCAGAATTGCATTGGCTTTTTTAGCTGCCGCGTCACACTATTGGCTCATGTCAAGTTTGTGGTCAACCAAGACTCCTAGATCCTTTTCACATGTACTGCTCTCAAGCCAGGTGTCACCCATCTTGTATTTAACTTAGAAACTATGCTGTGGTTGGTTTGCCCCCCTTTTTTACTATATTGATTATGTTGTGACTTTCATCAGGGAAAGATTGGAAATGGGCCATGACTTCATGTGCTCCTCCCCCCACTCCTCTCACAGAGGGGAGGGAATTCATGACCGAATGGCCCTTGACCTGCAGTTGTCTGAATGCAGATGGCTACTTCCCTGATGGGGAGAAATCAGCTCTTTAAATTGGGCATGGTTGGGGCTGAATCAGTATTCCAATAACCACTGAGTCTCCCATTTCGTTTTTCATTTCTCTGTCAGGGGAGAGAAGGAAGGAGTGAGGCAGGGAGTGTGTCAGCTTGCAGTCCAGCCCCAGTCTCTCCCCAGGGTCAATTCTGGAATGAAAGCATTGTCCAAACAATTCCTCTGTATCTCAAGGGATTAATTTTGCTTTGCCTCTGAAATATAATTCCTAGTAAACCTTCATGAAGCTCTTCTTCAGGCTTGAAACTCAAATCAAAACACTTGATGAACACACATTCTTGCTTGGCGTATAATGCCCTCTAGTATGTGTTTACTGATTTGGCCAGAAAACTGAAAGGTATGTATGTATGTATGTATGTACCATATTCCCCCAGGTTCCAAACTGCCCACAAACCCTTCAGTTTCTGCTTCTTCCCCTGCCCAAGGGTTTGATCCTTTTGAGACAGTCAAAATGATAAACCTAACCCCTAAAGATGCAGGTTTCCTCCCCCTGATAGCATGTTGTAGATGGGTTAAGTTGGCTGCCATCTTGAATTCTACCTGTACTGACTGGCAGCTAAGATCAGTATGTGTGTGATATAGTACAAGGGAGGCTGAGGAGAATAGATCTGAAAACGTTATACAAGAGCTTCTCACCTTCTAGTTCATCTTGTTTGTTTTGGCCCAGTTCTCTAATTTGTCAAGGTCGTTTTGAAGTGCGATCCTGTCCTCTGGGGTGTTAGCCACCCCTCCCAGTTTGGTGTCATCTGCAAATTTGATCAGGATGCCCTTGAGTCCATCATCCAAGTCGTTGATAAAGATGTTGAATAAGACCGGGCCCAAGACAGAACCCTGTGGCACCCCACTAGTCACTTTTCTCCAGGTTGAAGAGGAACCATTGATGAGCACCCTTTGGGTTCGTTCAGTCAGCCAGTTAAAAAATCCACTGAGTGGTAGCATAGTCAAGTCCGCATTTTACCAGCTTCTTTACAAGAATATCATGGGGAACCTTGTCAAATGCCTTGCTGAAATCAAGGTAGGCTACATCCACTGCGTTCCCTTCATCTACCAGGGTTGTAATTCTGTCAAAAAACGAGATCAGGTTAGTCTGACATGACTTATTTTTCAGAAATCCATGCTGACTATTGGTGATCACAGTATTCCTTTCTAGGTGCTCACAGACTGTTTGCTTAATGATCTGCTCCAGAATCTTCCCTGGTATTGATGTCAGACTGACTGGGCGGTAATTATTTGGGTCCTCTCTTTCCCCCTTTTTGAAAATAGGGACAACATTGGCCCTCCTCCAGTCTGCCGGGACTTCGCCTGTTCTCCAGGAATTCTCAAAGATGACTGCCAGTGGTTCTGAGATCACATCTGCCAGTTCTTTTAATACTCTTGGATGCAGTTCATCTGGCCCTGGAGACTTGAATACATCTAAACTAGCCAAGTATTCTTGTACTATCTCCTTAGTTATTCTGGGCTGTGTTTCCTCTGCTGAATCATTTGCTCCAAATTCTTCAGGTCG
Organism: Podarcis erhardii; assembly: GCF_964252035.2. Lineage (NCBI taxonomy): Eukaryota > Metazoa > Chordata > Lepidosauria > Squamata > Lacertidae > Podarcis > Podarcis erhardii. Next base: position 75,661,600 of record NC_138500.1, on the reverse strand, counting down.
GGCATTGTTTTCTTTATCGGAGAAGACTGAGGCAAAGAAGCCATTGAGGAGTTCAGCCCTTTCTGTGTCCCCTGTTTGCATTTCACCATCTTCTCCTCTGAGTGACCCCACTGTTTCTTTGTTCTTCCTTTTGCTACGAACATACCCATCAAAGCCTTTTTTGTTGCTTTTAACCTCTTTAGCAAGCCTGAGTTCATTCTGTGCTTTAGCTTTTCTGACTTTGTGTCCACACGTGCTGGCTATTTGTTTGAATTCCTCTTTGGTGGTTTCCCCCCTTTTCCATTTTTTGTACACATCCTTTTTTAATGTTAACTCAGTTAAAAGTTCTTTAGATAGCCACCCTGGCTTCTTTAGGCACCTTCCATGTTTCCGTCTCATTGGTATTGCCTGAAGTTGTGCTTTTACTATCTCCCTCTTAACAAACTCCCAGCCATCATGAACTCCCTTTCCTTTTAGTATTACTGTCCAGGGGATCTCACCCAGCACTTCCCTAAGTTTTATGAAGTCGGCTTTCTTAAAGTCAGGAAATTGAGTCCTAGTATGCTTGGCTGCTCCTTTCCGCTGTATAGTAAACTTCAGAAGAGTATGATCACTCGCGCCTAATGATCCTTCCACTTCTACCCCACTAACCAGGTCATCAACATTGGTTAGGACCAGATCTAAAATGGCTGTTCCTCTTGTTGCTTCTCCCACTTTCTGGACAACGAAGTTGTCTGCAAGGCCAGTGAGGAATCTGTTTGACCTTATGCTCTTGGCTGAGTTTGACATCCAGCAAATATCCGGGTAGTTGAAGTCCCCCATTACTACGTTCTGACCTTAATCCTGACATACTACATTTCTGGTTGTAGGAATACATCTCCGCCCACCTCCACAGGGGGAGAATATTCCATAAACTCCAAGGTGCAGAAGTTCAACCACAACACTAGTTATTACCTAAGTGAGATTGAGGTCCATATAGTATGGCACCATAAATTATACTGAATTAAAATGGGGCATTTGTCAATTTTTTAAGACAAGCAACTAGATGATTCAAAGACCTAGAGCAGCCCTTTCCAAACTCAGTAATAATAGCAGATAAGTTTCCCTGAAAACAGTTTGGCTGTCATTATTGACCTTGCTCTGTCAGGGTCATCAGCAGATACAGTGGTGCCTCGGGTTACAGACACTTCAGGTTACAGACGCTTCAGGTTACACACTCCGCTAACCTTGAAATATGTTAAGAACTTTGCTTCAGGCTGAGAACAGAAATCGTGCTTCGGTGACAGTGGGAGGCCCCATTAGCCAAAGTGGTACCTCAGATTAAGAACAGTTTCAGGTCAAGAACAGACCTTCAGAATGAATTAAGTTCTTAACCCGAGGTACCACTGTATAATTATTGTGTCACACTCTCAATACTGGTGTGTTCTGGGACACATGGACACTCCTCACCCCCACAGGACACTGGTGAGACCATATAGGTCTGGATAGCACACATCTTCCAATGAAGTCAGTGTAGGTTTTTAGCTCCCACAAGTCCCCCCATATACCTGGCCAACATTCTTACAGTTTATGAAAGCTTCATTTCTGGAAGGGATTATTACTTGCTCCAGACTGCCTGATGCACAAGCGCACCAGTACAAACGCCAGTGAACCTCTGGTGCACCTCTAGAATGCATATTAGAATCCTTGACAGTGGAAATAGGTTTCTTGGTAGATGTGCAGAGGGCAGGGGCCATTGACTGATTAGAAAGCTTGGGAAAGATTCCTGGAAGTTTCAAAACCACTGTGTTAGAATATCATAAACTAGGCACTGTCCCTTTCAGTAGCAATTTTAAGGCGCCATTTGCTTTGAAAACTCCATAAGCTTCACATCTGGCCTCGGGGCTCAGTTTAGCTTCTTGACCTTAACATTCCCTTCCTCCTTCTCCTTCGATTGTAACTGATTGTACAGTTAAAATTTCTTGTAACTGAGAGAGGCATTTGGCTTCTAGCCATTCATTAGTTAGGACATTGTGTTGACAAACATGACAAGTACAGGAAGATCAAGTGGCAAGATAGAGCAAGCCTAATTGGACTTTGGTTTCATAAGACCTTTCTGCAAAACCAGCACCACACAACTGGATTTGGTTCAAGTACTATTCTAATGGACCACTCTGACAGCTTCAACCTCAGCATGTCTTACAGACTTACCTCCTAATTATGGTTAGAATTGCAGCTGTTATCAGATGCACTTGACTCTGTTCAGATGGAACGCCATCTCTGAATGGAAAGTACAGTACTTGCCCTGTGAGAGCCACCTTTTTCCACAGTGTGTTGTGATGCTATGTAATGCCACACATTTTGAGCTGACAGGATATATGCTACTGTCAGGTGCTAAATGATACTCCATTCAACATAATGGCTGAAGCAAAAGAAACAGTTGTCATCTGTGTGCAGATATATAAGCTGTGACTGTCTCCATCTCATTCTTTTTTTCAAATGCTAGAAGCACTTTCTGCTTAACTGAAAACAACAAGTCTAAGGAAATATATTATAATATAATATTCATTCCTAATGTCATATTTTCCTGTACTTGCCAAACCAAGAGAGGTTCAAAGAGAAAGTCCTGAATATGCAAGGAAGGGAACCTGGAGTATGTGTACATTGTGAAATCCAGAGCTTCAGCAATTTGCTCTGGAGGCAGGGACCCGAACCCAGGGCTTCAAGTTACAAGTGAGGAGAATAACTTTCTGTCTGTAAGGGCTGTTCAACCGTGGAATGGTCTCCCTCGGGAGGCTGTGGACTCTCCTTCCTTGGAGGTTTTCAAGCAGAAGTTGGAGGGCAATCTGTCAGGTATGACTGCATGGCAAGAGGTCAGACTAGATGACCCTGAGAGTGCCTTCCAACTTTCCAATTCTATGAGTCTCTGATTCTGTGATCTGGCATTCACCCTTATAACCCTACATGGATTAGGGCCAGGTTAGCAGGAGAGTCATCTCCTCAGTCCTGCCTGGAGCTTTTCCAGGTTCTCCCACTTAAAGAGCTGAGATGAGTGGCAACTAAGGAGAGGACTTGGTGCAGCACCAATTATGGAATGCCCTCCTCATTAAGACTCACTTGACAATTGCATTAAGATCTTTTCTGCATCATGTGAAGTCCTTTGTCTTCTTCCACACCTTTTGGAACTACATTTTTTATCCTGGAACTGATTCTTTTTTCTGGGTTTTAAATGTTTTAACACAAAATTATGGTGCTATGCTGGTTTTTATGTGGGAAATAGAATTGATTTTAATGTTTTCCTTTTTGATGGTATATTTTATTGTATAAACTCTGAATTCCCCAGAGGGGAATTGATTAAGTGGTCAATAATGTCATAAATTAAATAAACAATAATCCTTAAAGAGTGCTGCAAGATAGGTCAGCTATTATCAGCATGTTTTAGATTTAGGTGCGTGGGGAGGCTGAGAAAGTTAGAGTGGCTTGTCTCCTGCCACCTTGTGTGTTCATGGCCGAGATGAAGCAGGGGCTAAGTAGGGTAAGCCAAGAGATAATACAGATTTGCCCAAGTTCACCCAGCTTGCTCCCTAGCCAAGCAGAGACTTGGGTCACTCTAAGCATCACACCCCACTGGCCACCATCTCAATGAAAGAGCAGCAGACTAGCTTTTCAGAAACTTTGGTGGAGCATTTTGTAAGAAATATAAATGACTTGAGTGATAATATCTATAGTGAGGGAACCCTATAGCAAATAAGATGGTAAAATATTTAGGGGTAAGGATAACTAAAAATGTGAAGAAAATATTTGAATATAATTATTAAAAAACTTGGAGCAGTAGTCAGTCAAAGTTGAAAATATGGGAGAAAAGGAAGGAATCAATCAGTACAAGAATTGCATTAGCTAAAATGTTTTTGTTACCCAGATTAATGTATCTTTTTATGTATTACCCTGGCACATATCAGAACGGATATTGAAAGGGTGGCAAGGGAAACTTGATAGCTTTGTTTTTGCATCCAAGAAACCAAGGACGGCAGGAAGATATAGGTATCATAGGATCCAAGATGGAGTATGGGGGATTCCCAACTTTTGTTTTATATTACGAAGCCTACCAACTGAGACATCTTATGATTTGGTTGGAGGGAGAACAGGGGGATGATTTGGGGTGTATTGAGTGGGAGAATTTGGAAGTAGTAGGAGGGAAAATAAGAATATTTGATAGGAGAAAAAGGGAAGTAGATAAACTATCAATATTTACGGGGTCCATCTGGGTATGGGAGAAGTGGAGAAGGGAGCTTTTTCCTGACTTCTCTCCCCTTACCAAAATGTGGTATTATGATAAAATGGCCCCGTTAAGGAAGCTCATCCCAAAGGAGGTAGGGGATAAATTAAAGGAGATCTCAATTGAGGAGATGGAGAATAGTTGGGGAATAGAAGGTACAATGGAACAGGAAAGTGGTATTTGGAATAAAATTAATTGGTTACTGAAAAGACAAATTTCCTGTCTGCTAAAGGAAGAAGTTTAAAAATGTAGTAAAAGAATTATTACACCCTTTGAAGAATTAGTGAAAGGAGATAGGACAAATAGGGCCAAAATAGTTTCAAAATTGTATAAGGTGATATTAAACAAGGGGAAATCACCATAGGAAAGTTTGAAAGAATACTGGAGGTTAGATACTCAGGAACAGATTTTAGATGAAGATTGGGAAATAATCTTTCGACAACCACCCTTTGTTGCGACCTCTAGGATAATCCAGGAACAGGGGTTGAAGCTGGTACAGAAATGGTATTATACACCAGTAAGGTTATATCATATTACAAAATCTGGAAGTAAGAATTGCTGGAGGAAATGGGGAGTGATGGGAACGTACAGTCATATGTGGTGGGATTGTCCGTTAGTTAATGAATTTTGGAAACAGATTGGTATAGAAATATCAGGAATTGTGAGAAGGAATGTGGAAATAACTAAATTAATGGTTTTTATTACCCTGAGTTAAAAACAAATGAGGACTGCAAATGGGTAAAATTGATGGTAACTGCAGCCAGACAGGTTATAGCAAGTAATTGGAAAAATGCAGAAGAGCTAGGGGTGAACCAATGGAGGAAAAAACTGAATAATATTATAATTTTAGAATACCTAACTGTGAAGATACATAGAATGAAAGGGTTTAAGGTCAGTGAGAAAGAGGAGCATTGGTTTGAGAAGATACTGAATTATTTGAGTAGGTTTGAACAATTTGGGGCAATTAAAATGTTAAAAGTTAAATAAACCTTGTGGAAGGAAGAGTGTTAAGGTATATAGAAGTGTACATATGGTTGATTTGAATATGTTATTATTTAATATCATTGAATATATATATTATTGAATATTGTATTCCCAATGTATCAGCCGCCTGGAGGGCTTCACTGTTGGTGTTTTGGTGGTTGGTAAAAAATAAAACTTAATAAATAAATAAATACTCTATAGTGAGGGAATATTTTATTTAAATTGTAGTTTTCTCTTGCCTTTGTTTTATGCGGATATTATTTTATAGATTTGGAAGACAGAATTATAGTCATCTGATCTTCTTTTGGATTTTGAGCAGAGGATAATATAGAATATCTCCAAAATTCTTATAACTCAGAACCAGATAGCATAAAATGGGGAACAGTACACATAAGGCCGAGAATTTTATGATCCTTTAATTTTTATTCTGAAGCATAAGATGCTGATCCAGCACATACGTGCTGCCAAAGACAAAGTTTAAGGATGTGCATTTTTCTAGGCATGGAAAATGCATGCATTTGTGTGTGTGTGTGTGTGTGTGTGTGTGTGTAATGTGAACGGAGGTTGACCGTGAGCCCTGCACATCTAAATGTGGCTCCCATTCCACATACACATTTGGATTTACACAGCTACAGCACACAGTTCCCAATCCGGGGAAACAGTTTCCACATGTGATTCTCTCTGGGAAAAGACTTTCATTAGTTGCAAGTAAAGTAAATACAGTGGTACCTCGATTCTCAAACTTAATCCGTTCCAGAAGTCTGTTCCAAAACCAAAGCGTTCCAAAACCAAGGCACACTTTCCCATAGAAAGTAATGCAAAACGGATTAACCCATTCCAGACTTTTAAAAGCAACCCCTAAAACAGCAATTTAACATGACTTTTACTATCTAACGAGGCCATTAAAATGAAAGCAATAATCAGTGTACTGTACTATAAAATAAATAAGACAGTATTGTAGATCATAAAAATTAAATTTTCTTCTTACCTGCACTGATGATAGTCATTGTTTGGATGGGGGGCTTTTATCCATTTCCGCAGTCACACAATCAGTCAATCCATCAGTAGCTGAACTGGGTTCCAGTCACACACAAAAAATTAACTGAAAAAGCTTCGAAAACAAAAATGCAAAATAAATAGCAAAAACAAAAGTGGAAAATTTAATCTGTTTTGGAAGTCCATTTGACTTCTCAAATGTTTGAAAACCAACGCACAGCTTCTGCTTGGTGTAGGTGCCCCGGAAACAATAGCTGATAGCCGCATCGGACGTTTGGCTTCTGAAAAACATTCGAAAAACGGAACACACACTTATGGGTTTTTATCGTTTGAGGATCAAGGCATTTTGAGTACCAAGGCGTTTGAGAACCAAGGTACCACTGTACCAGATTTCATAGAATCATAGTGTTGTGACGTGGGGTTTGTGATTTCAGCTCTCTTGACATAATATGCTGGAGACAGTTCTCTAGTAACACTTCTTTATTAACGCAACAAGACTGAAACTTGAGGAGGGGAGAGCTACATTTATAGGGACAGGGAACTAGCTAGAAAGGATACATTTTGGAGGGAACAATATCAGGCAATCACAGTCCTGCCTTTTGGAGGCAACCAATAAGACAGAGGATCCAAATACAGCAGCTTAAATGAACCAATAGTAGCTGTACCCTCTGGAACCAAAAGGCAGTTACTTTACCCTAATGCAAATACAGACAATAATAATACAGATATAAAATCCTTTGACTCAATACACAACACCCCTCCCCCCCCTAGTGAGCACAGCAGACGTAATCTCTCAGGTACTGCGGGGTCCTACAACTTCTACTTGATCTCCTGACAACAGGTGTTGCCGGTTCTGGATTGGGTGTCACCTGTGGTAGGGGGGCTGCTATAGGGGTTTCGTCAGGAACAGATGGAGTCCCAGACATCTCAGGGTCCCCTACCTGTACCTCGTCATCCTGAGGACTAGCAGACCCTGGTTCATTTGCTGAAGCCCCTGGTGATTGCACCTCTGGGCCATTTTCACTCTGGTCTTGCAGCTCTGCGTCGTTAGCCAGGGATGAATTATCAGACTCCTCCCTGCTGAGCGCCCGGCGCCTCAGCTGATCTATATGTCTCTTCCAAACTTGTCCATTTTCCAAGGTCACATAATAGGACACAGGTCCACTAGCCCGGGTGACCACACCAGCCACCCACCGTGAACCTCGTGAATAGTTCCTCACCCAGACCAGATCTTCAGGGGCGAAATACCTTGTTGTGTCAGTCTCAGCCTGGGGGTTTGCTCTTGAATTACGGTTTGGCATTTTATCCGGGTGGACATAATCCAGCACCGTTACCAATCTTCTACCCAAGAGCAGCTCAGCTGGCGACTTGCCCGTCGCAGTACATGGCATCGCATGCTGCAAAAATAACATTCGCGCGATGCGAGCTGACCAGTTACCCTCCATTAAGCGCGCAATGGATTCTTTGGCTGTTCTTACCATGCGCTCCGCCTGCCCATTGGAGGATGGGTGAAAGGGCGCGGATGTGACCCCTCTTATGAAGTTATCAGCCAAGAATGCCTTGAATTCTTGGGATACAAAAGATGCCCCATTATCTGATACAATGGTCTCAGGTAACCCGTGGGTTGCAAACAGCTGCCTCAACACCTTGATTACGGCAGCTGATGCCATGCTAGGGACCATCGCCACTTCTAACCATTTGGAATATGCATCAACGATAACCAAAAAGACCTTCCCCTGGAATGGCCCAGCAAAATCTAAGTGCAGCCGGCTCCAGGGAGATCTGGACTGCTCCCACCAGTGAACTGGTGCTCTGGCCACTTCTGGCCGCACCTCTTGGCATGCCTTGCATGTTCGTACCCATTGCTCTATGTTCTGGTCCATTCCAGGCCACCACACATAACATTGGGCTAGCGACTTCATCCTGACCATTCCCGGGTGTCCCATGTGAAGCGTCTCAAGAACCCTGTTTCTCAGTGGTGCTGGGATGATCACCCTATCTCCCCACAGGAGACAACCCTTATGCATGGATGCATAACCCTTATGCATGGATGCATGAGCCCTTGAAAAATCCCTGGGGCCACACAAACTCCAAATTGTAATCTGTTAACTCTGAACGCCCCTTTATGTGTGACAATAGTCTGTGCTTCCGCTGATTGTGGGGTTACTGGCAGCTGTTGGTAAGCTTGTGCCAGGTCAAGTTTGGCGAACACCTTGCCCCCAGCCAGTTTAGCCAACAGATGTGATACGACTGGAATGGGGTATGAATTTCCCCTGAGTGCCTTATTGATAGTACATTTGTAATCAGCACAGATCCTAACTTCCCCATTTGCTTTAAGGGGAGTGACGATTGGAGTCTCCCACTTAGCGGATTCCACGGGTGAGAGAACTCCCTGCTTGACCAATTTATCCAGCTCTGCTTCGATCTTGGGTTGCAGTGCAAATGGCACTCGCCTTGGTTTGAGTCGGATTGGGGCCACCCCAGGGTCCAATTCGAAGTCAACTGGGGGCCCTGTATAACAACCCAGTTTTCCATTAAAGAGACCAGCAAATTCTTTGTATAATGCCTCACTCATCTCGGGGCAGGTTTGGATTGAATTAAGCCCTGATATACTCAGTCCTAGGGCGGGAAACCAGTCAGTGCCCAAGAGACTGGGGCGACTGCCCTTCGCAATCACCAGTTTGAGTACCGCCTGTTTGTCCCGGAACTGTACTCTCACGGCAAACATTCCCATGACATGGATGCGGCCCGCTGAGTATGACTGCAAAGTTGCCGGGAAGGGCTCCAGAGGGGGCAACTTACCCCTGGGGAAGAATGTCCTCGCGGTCTGGTCCGACACGATAGTGAATCCAGATCTGGAGTCCACCTCCATGTCGCACAGCTGACCCTCAATCTTCACCTTGACGTGTGCCTTGCCTTGCGCTGGAAACTGCACGACCCTCCCGTTGATCTCCGTTACGTAGTTGCAGTCCTTTAGAACATGGTTTGCTGTGGCCGATCTGCGATGCTCCAGTCTAGGTGCTCCTGTCGCTCCCAACGCCGCCGATCTACAGACCCTGGCGATGTGACCTGTCTTTCCGCACGTCCGGCACATAGCATCCCGGAAACGACAACTCTTCCACTCATGGTTTCCGCCACAACCAGGGCACCTGCCTCGGTGATCTTTGTGCACTGTGCAGGCCTGACGCACTGACTCGACCCCATGAACTGGGCTCTGGCTCGGAGTAGCCTCTAGCTCGTCCATGGCATGCGCAACTTCTATCTGTGGCTTAGGGGCCCTGCGACTGGCATCAAGCTCCTCTCTTTCATAATTCTCCATGGCGGTGGCCTCCTTCAAGGCTGAAGCAAGGGTAACCTCTTCTTTAGCCACGATGCGTCTTCTGGCTTTCTTGCTGCTCAGACCACCGACAACCCGATCCAGGAGAGTCTCTTCCAGATCTTGGAAGTCGCAGTGCTGAGCGAGCTTCCGCAGTTCAGCTAGAAATGCAGATACAGACTCCCCAGCACGCTGCTGCCTCTTATGAAACTCCATCCGCCGGGCCATCTTGGTCTCAGTAGGCACTAAATGGCTTGTTAGGCAGGCAAGAATATCTTTGAGAGATGTCTCACTTAGCTTCGCTGGGGCAAGCAATGCCTTGGCCAGCTTGAAGGTCTCAGGCCCACAGTAGCTCAGGAATGTGGCCCTTCTTTTGCTGGCATCGGTGATCCCTTGAGCCACTGCGAAGAACTCGAAGCGTTCGACGTAGTCTTCCCACCTGTGGGGCTCTGATGGCTGGAAGGGCTCCAATACCCTTGGACTCTCCATTGTCCTGTGGGCAGGGTCGTCTTCTCAGCTGGCCAGTGAGTCTTGTTCTTAGCTACAATCCGGACTCTGAGGCAGGGCTGCGTTTAACCGCTCCTCAGCATTCCGGATCCCATCCTCGTCGCCAGTTGTTGTGACGTGGGGTTTGTGATTTCAGCTCTCTTGACATAATATGCTGGAGACAGTTCTCTAGTAACACTTCTTTATTAACGCAACAAGACTGAAACTTGAGGAGGGGAGAGCTACATTTATAGGGACAGGGAACTAGCTAGAAAGGATACATTTTGGAGGGAACAATATCGGGCAATCACAGTTCTGCCTTTTGGAGGCAACCAATAAGACAGAGGATCCAAATACAGCAGCTTAAATGAACCAATAGTAGCTGTACCCTCTGGAACCAAAAGGCAGTTACTTTACCCTAATGCAAATACAGACAATAATAATACAGATATAAAATCCTTTGACTCAATACACAACACATAGAGTTGGAAGAGACCACAAGGGCCATCGAGTCCAACCCCCTGCCAAGCAGGAAACACCATCAGAGCACTCCTGACATATGGTTGTCAAGCCTCTGCTTAAAGACCTCCAAAGAAGGAGACTCCACCACACTCCTTGGCAGCAAATTCCACTGTCAAACAGCTCTTACTGTCAGGAAGTTCTTCCTAATGTTTAGGTGGAATCTTCTTTCTTGTAGTTTGGATCCATTGCTTCTCTGGAGCAGCAGAAAACAACCTTTCTCCCTCCTCTATGTGACATCCTTTTATATATTTGAACATGGCTATCATATCACCCCTTAACCTCCTCTTCTCCAGGCTAAACATGCCCAGCTCCCTTAGCCGTTCCTCATAAGGCATCGTTTCCAGGCCTTTGACCATTTTGGTTGCCCTCCTCTGGACACGTTCCAGTTTCTCAGTGTCCTTCTTGCACTGTGGTGCCCAGAACTGGACACAGTACTCCAGGTGAGGTCTGACCAGAGGAGAATACAGTGGCACTATTACTTCCCTTGATCTAGATGCTATACTCCTATTGACGCAGCCCAGAATTCATAGAATCATAGAATCAATTGCATTGGCTTTTTTAGCTGCTGCGTCACACTGTTGGCTCATGTCAAGTTTGTGGTCAACCAAGACTCCTAGATCCTTTTCATTTGATAATACAAAAATACTGTGGTGCACAATATCTGGAAAAAGCAAGATGTAAGAAGTTGGTGGTCATTCATATAAGTTGCAAGACATTAGCATGGTTTTGCGGGGTTGCCAGGACACAGCATGTGGTCTGATACCAGTCAGCCAGAGAAATGGCTCCTTCTCACTAGAGTCAAGTACATTTTATCCCCCTTGGGCTGCAATGTCATGGCTGAATTGCAATGAGAATCCATTTTCAGGAATTAGCAGATAAGTAAAAATAAAAAGACACCCAAATGAATCCCCACCCCCCGCTCCCCAATACTGTGATTTGAGCCTATTTAATAAAATTTGAGGAACCTAATGAAATGGTTGTTATCAGTATGTGTGAGCAAGGCTGAAATTCACAGAGAATGCATTGTTACTGTCCAAAGCTTGGCCCCCACATGCCAATCGGACTGCAGAGTACTTAAGTATACAAATTAGTTCCATTCGTCTGGCTATATGCTTCAACCTTGGCTGACAATATGGAACAATTTTTTGGCCCTTGGAAAAGAGGAACATTTTGGAAGGGATATAAATTCCATTTATTTAGATTTAAAGCATCTTTCAGTTGTCAGGGCAGATCCTTAAGAGAAATATGTGCCCCTGGGGAGGTCTGACACTCGTGGGCTCCTCATGACTACTCTCTCCCCCAAACTGGAACATGCAGGCAGGATAGTATGACTACATACCTCTTTCCTCTAGGAAAAACAGATGCATGTGTTTGTTTTCCAATTCTTAAAAGGCCAGAAGAGAGAATCACACACACTCAAGCCACAAAAACGGCCCTCAAAGGTTCTGAGCTAGAAGCACTAGGAAGAGGCATGGTTGGAAAAGTACGGAAGCAAATCTCATAGCAGAAGTGGAATTTGTGTTGAACAGAAATATGGCAGTTTTCATGAGCTGGAAGCTGCATGATTTCAAAAGAGCTATATCTATGAAGCATGGCTACATAGAAAATGGAATATAAGGCATAAAGAGTTAACTAAATTAATTAGACCTGTTAATTTCTTCCTCTGAAAGCAATCAACAGTGCAGATCAACATCAAAGTGAATCAATTTAAAGCAGCCCTTGTATGGTGTAATTAAATAATTGTAGAACAACCCAATGCTTTCCTTTTGCAAAAAAAAGGCTGCATAGCTCCAAGGACCACTTTTACATCTGTATAAATTACAACTGCTGCCCTCTCATTTAAAGAAACTTTGCAGTAGACTCCTAACCAAGCCTACTCAGAAATAAGTCCTATTGAATTTAATAGGGTTCCCAGGTAAATTAGTTTAGGATTGTCACCTTAATTGGATATTGCAGGTGTTTCTGGATGAGACTGATTACCTAGACAAAATTACTTAAAATGTGTTGCCTGATTAATCTGGTACAACTTTTAAACTATTAAAAGGGTTTAAAATCCATAAATCTAAGCAATTAATAAATTTAGACACCAATCCATTTACATGGATGCAAGCCTCACTGAAATAAATGACTTTACTTCTGTGTAAACATGTATAGGGTTACACTGTCAATTTTGCAGACTGAAGTAACTCATTGGCTACACTGTTTTAACAACAACAACAACAACAACAATAACAACAACAACGGCAACAATTCTATAACTGCCCTTCATCTGAAGATCACAGGGTGGTTTACAATATAAAAACCCATACGGTGGTACCTTGGTTCTCAAACTTAATCCATTCCGAGAGTCCTTTTGACTCCCAAAACAGTTCGAAAACCAAGGCGCGGCTTCCAGTTGACTGCAGGAGCTTCCTGCAGTCAAACGGAAGCTGTGCTGGACGCTTCTGGAAAACATTCGCAAACTGGAACACTCACTTCTGGGTTTGCGGCATTTGGGAGCCGATTTGTTCGGGAGCCAAGCCATTCAAGTACCAAGGTACCACTGTACCATAATAACAAACTAAAACAAACCATTGTTTAAAAGACCATAAGATATTTAATTAGCCAGAGGCCTGGGAGAAGAAGAATGTTTTTGTCTGGTGCCTAAAGATATATAATGATGGTGTCAGGCAAGCCTCCCTGGGGAGATCATTTCACAAACGGGGAGCCACCACAAATAAAGCCCATTCTCATGTTACTGCTCTGCAGACCTCTTGTGGAGGAGGCACATGAAAAAGGGCCTCAGATGATGATGGCATGGTCTGGGTCAGTTCATAGGGGGAGAGGCAGTCCTTGAGGTATCGTGGTCCCAAGCCATTTATGGTTTTATAGTTAAAAATAAGCACTTTGAATTGAGCCCAGGAACTAAATGGTGGCCAGTGCAGTTGGGCAAGATCAGTGTAATATGCGCAAACCATCTTGCGCTGGTGAGCAACCTGACTGCTGAATTCTGCGCTAGCTGATGTTTCTGAATCATCATCAGAGGCAGCCCCATGTATAACACATTGCAGTAACAGATAGGTAGCCGTGTTGGTCTGCCATGGTCAAAACAAAATAAAATAAAAAAATTCCTTCCAGTAGCACCTTAAAGACCAACTGAGTTAGTTCTAGGTATGAGCTTTCGTGTGCATGCACACTTCTTCAGATACACATTGCAGTAATCTAAGCTAGAGGTTACCAGAGCATAGACTATGGAAATTAGGCAATCCCTGTCCCGGTAGGGGTGCAGGTGGGCCACCAACAGACACTGATGGAAGGCACTCCATGCTGCCGAGGCCACCTGAGCCTCAAGCGACAGCAGAGGATCCAGGAGGACCCACAAGCTATGTATCTGCTCCTTCAGAGAGAGTGTAGCCCCATCAAGAGCAGGAACCCTCCCAGACGGGCAAATGAAGCTACTGGATTATGCAGAGATGGCAAGATTGACTGGGAAAATCAGAAATCAGGTGGATCAAACCTTCAATAGAGAATGGGATAAATATAGACTATAAAAGAACACTGTAAACACTTTGGCATGCTTTAAATAACTCTTGCAATGTGACAAAGACTTTGGATGTTATGGAAGACTGAAATTTGGATGAATTTATAACAAAGGTATTTAAAGAAACCACAGAGGGGAGGAGGGAAGTCCTAAGATTCGGAAGAATTTTGTTTTAATTTTAATTTTTTCAAGAATGTTAGTTGTATGAATGAACTTGTAAAACCAAATAAAACTTTATGTATAAAAAAGAGAGATCAGAAAACCTCTTCGCCATCTGGTCTGGGGAACCACCCACTAACAGTGCCTCAGTCTCTTCTGGTTTGAGCTTTAATCTGTTGGCTGTCATCCAACATTACCGAGGCAAGACATCGGTCCAGCACATCCACTGCCTCACCTGAGGATGTGAAGGAGAAGTAGGAGTTTCGAAGGAGAAGAGTTGTGTGTCATCAGCATATTGCTGACAACGTACTCCAAAACTCTGGCTGACTCCAGTTAGCAGTTTCATGTTAAGCAAGAGCCTCACGCTGAAGCATCCATGGGGCCAAAGAGCAGTCTGCAAGCATTGCCCTCTGGAAACCACCATCCAAAGGTGGTTTGCCGGCTACCCCAGAAGGATACCATGGCTGATTGTATTGACAGTCGCTGAGACAAATACACATTTCCCTTGTCTCTCTTCCAAGAGGAGTCATCATACAGGGCAACCAAATAAGTTTCTATGCCAAAACCAGGCTTAAAGTCTGATTGAAATAGATCTAGAAAATCAGTTTTCTCTAAGAGCTCCTGGATCTGGTCGGCACTCACCTGCTCAAGAACTTTGGCCAAGAAGGGGAGATCAGCAACTGGCTGATAATTACTTATTTTTACTGAATCCAGAAGGGTTTTCTTGAGGATTGGTTTTACCACTGCTTCCTTCAAGCCAGCAGGGACCACCCCGTCTCACAGGGAGGCACTAACCACCTCCCTGGGCCTGCCAGGGGTCCTCTGCCTGCTAGTTTTCGTCAGCCAAGAGGGGCAACGGTCCAGAGTGCAAGAGTTTGCCCTGACCGTCCACATCCCCGAGCCTGATATTAACTGGAAAGCCATTTTGTTACCACTGTAATTGTTTTCATTTAAACCCATTATATTTTTGCAAGCTGCATTCATAGAATCATAGAATCATAGAATCATAGAGTTGGAAGAGACCACAAGGGCCATCGAGACCAACCCCCTGCCAAGCAGGAAACACCATCAGAGCACTCCTGACATATGGTTGTCAAGCCTCTGCTTAAAGACCTCCAAAGAAGGAGACTCCACCACACTCCTTGGCAGCAAATTCCACTGTCAAACAGCTCTTCCTGTCAGGAAGTTCTTCCTAATGTTTAGGTGGAATCTTCTTTCTTGTAGTTTGGAACCATTGCTCCGTGTCCGCTTCTCTGGAGCAGCAGAAAACAACCTTTCCTCTATGTGATATCCTTTTATATATTTGAACATGGCTATCATATCACCCCTTAACCTCCTCTTCTCCAGGCTAAACATGCCCAGCTCCCTTAGCCGTTCCTCATAAGGCATGATTTCCAGGCCTTTGACCATTTTGGTTGCCCTCCTCTGGACACGTTCCAGTTTGTCAGTGTCCTTCTTGAACTGTGGTGCTCAGAACTGGACACAGTACTCCAGGTGAGGTCTGACCAGAGCAGAATACAGTGGCACTATTACTTCCCTTGATCTAGATGCAATACTCCTATTGATGCAGCCCAGAATTGCATTGGCTTTTTTAGCTGCCGCATCACACTGTTGGCTCGTGTCAAGTTTGCGATCAACCAAGACTCCTAGATCCTTTTCACATGTACTGCTCTCAAGCCAGGTGTCACCCATCTTGTATTTGTGCCTCTCATTTTTTTTGCCCAAGTGCAATACTTTACATTTCTCCCTTTTAAAATTCATTTTGTTTGTTTTGGCCCAGTTCTCTAATCTGTCAAGGTCGTTTTGAAGTGTGATCCTGTCCTCTGGGGTGTTAGCCACCCCTCCCAGTTTGGTGTCATCTGCAAATTTGATCAGGATGCCCTTGAGTCCATCATCCAAGTCGTTGAGAAAGCTGTTGAATAAGACCGGGCCCAAGACAGAACCCTGTGGCACCCCACTAGTCACTCTTCTCCAGGATGAAGAGGAACCATTGATGAGCACCCTTTGGGTTCGGTCAGTCAGCCAGTTACAAATCCACTGAGTGGTAGCATCAGTGGTAGCATCATTCCCTAGCACATTCTCTCTTTTGTTGTGCAGAACTACAGGGTTTCTGAATTCTTTCTTTGCTATGCTCCTTTTTGTTTCTGTGACACAGTAAGAGGCATTCTTTTTCTTTTCTTTCTCTCTTGGTGCACCACTGTGGTGGATCTGTACCCTCATCTTCATTCCCCCATTTTTCTCTTTTACTATCCCACAAATATTTCTGTAGCCTGAACTCTCAGGCCCCCTCCAGTTCTCTTCTCCTTGCTCCTTGCCCTCCTCTCTGCAGGGGTTGAGGGCAGTATTACTTGAGGATTTTGCTCTCTCAGCTTTTCCTCTCCCCGATGGAGCCTTTGATGCAGGGGGGCAGTGCAGTGTCTGCTTCCACCAGAAACCTCTGGCTGCAGAACAGGCAGGGCGTTGCAGAAATACTGCCACAGGCGTTCTTTTCTCTTTTTAAAAATTTTTTTTTATTAATTTTCCAATTTTAACAACGAAACAACACCAAACAATACAAACAACAACAAACATAGACACATACATACATTTTTGCTTTCTTAACCTCATTTTCATAAGCCTCTTTTCTCGGACTTCCCCGTACCTTCCCCTTTTTGCATCCTAATTTCAAAATTTTTCAGCAACCCTTTTAGCCAATTATAGTTTAACTTATTCTCCTTTCAATTACACTTTGAATCAAAAGATATATATAGCTGTAATTATACATCTTCCTTTCCCTTAACACTTTAACACTCCTCAATTTTATAGCAATTTTTAAGATATGCTTTAAACTTCTTCCAGTCTTCCTCCACAGTCTCTTTCTCTTGGTCACGGATTCTGCCGGTCATTTCTGCCAATCCCATAAAGTCGATCACTTTCGCCTGCCACTCTTCCAGCGTGGGTAACTCTTGTGTCTTCCAATACTTTGCTAGAAGGATCCTTGCTGCCGTTGTGGCGTACATAAAAAAGATCTTATCCCTCCTTGACACCAATTGGCCGACCATACCCAAAAGAAATGCCTCTGGTTTCTTATGAAAAGTACATTTAAGTACTTTCTTAATTTCATTATAAATCAGTTCCCAGAAGGCCTTAATCTTTGGTCAGGTCCACCAAAGGTGAAAAAAGGTACCTTCGGTCTCATTACATTTCCAACATTTATTATTGGGCAAATGATAAATCTTCGCAAGCTTGGCTGGGGTCATGTACCACCTGTAAATCATTTTCATAATGTTTTCTCTTAAGGCATTACAAGCCGTGAATTTAATACCTGTGGTCCACAACTGTTCCCAGTCAGCAAACATAATATCATGACCTAAGTCCTGTGCCCATCTAATCATGGCTGATTTAACTGTCTCATCAATTGTATTCCACTTCAACAGCAAGTTATACATCCTTGATAAATTCTTCGTATTGGGTTCTATCAATTCAGTTTCTAATTTCGCAGGCGTTCTTTTCTCTTTGGGGTTGCCAGCTTTTGAATCAGCGCTTGTAGCTCTCCCTTTAACAGTAGGTTGTTCAGCAGCAATTGGAAAGTGAAGAATGTCCAGCCCCATACAATTAAAAGCTTCATCTGTTGACATTTCCACATTGTGCCTCTCTTGGAAGGCAACAAGAAGCAGGCCAGTCAACTTTTTCCCTTGCCAGTTTGCAACTTTAATTTCTGCCACCACTTTTGATGGACTTGGAAAAGCCTTTACAATAAGAAGTGGGGAAGAGCTGTGATAGTAGGTGTGCAAGTACAGGGGGGGCTGCAGTGAGTCCCCAGGCCTTATGCTGCGGGGAACTTTTGTAAACACAGAGAGAGCAGAAAACTCTATGGTAGTTCCTTCAAATTATGCATGTACCCCAAGCACTTAATTTTTATTTGTTGTTCAGAGCATAATTGAATGGATCTTTTATTCTTCTGTGCAGTTTTTTTTAAAAAAATGCCTTGTTTATATGCTTCCTGAGGATTAGGCAGTGAATTAAAAATGAGCGGTTTACAGACACACAAATTCCCTTCTACTGTGGGAAAAATTGAAAGAAGCAAATGAACACATTCCCCTTTTATTGGTGGTAGATATACATTCCCCTTCTTCACTCCCACCCCAATGTTAAATTATAAACATTTCTTAGCACACTTCACAATTGGTACTCTGATACAAGATCAGCTGTGTTGATTTACTTACTTAGCACACTTTACTTACCCAGTCATCAGGGTCACAGTTTTATCTTCAGCTGCGTAAAAGGTTTAGAGCAAGACATGTTTTCTGTGGCTCTTTCACTATTTTTAGCTAATCTCTGTGGCCACCCTACAGATTTGTTCAGCCTAAGACAGCTTAGGCTAATAGGGGGAGACGGTTGATGAGGACTCTGTGGACTTGCCTGTAGAGTAATGCCACTCACTGGCTACGTCTGCTGTCAGGATTTTTCTCCTCCCCTCCACAATTACTGTATCCTTTTTCTTGGGATCTCTGCAGAGAATCTTGTTTAAGTTACATGTGTACTCTATGAAATGGTATATTTGCCACAGTCTTTTGTTGTTCCTGTCTTCCGTCTTGCAAGTGCTTTGCATAGGCACTTGTTCATAGGAGCTGGGAAAAGTGATATGTTGTGGCTTCTGTGAACCTCAGAGAAGCCTTGGACCAGCATACTTGGGTCTAACCATTCATTTTTGGACTGCTTAAATAGATGCTGAGCTGGACAAGCATATTGACAAGGCAGCTACGGCAATGGCTCACCACTCTAAAAGGTTATGGGAGAATGTGATGCTAATGTCCAATACTCAGATGAAGATCTATCAGGCTTGCATGTTGAGCACGCTGCTTTACGGAAGTGAGTCTTAGGCAACTTACAACTGCCAGGAGTGATGCCTCAATGCGTCCACGTGCACTGTGTCAGGAAGATTTGGGGTGTCACACGGCAGGACAGAGTCTCAAAGAAAGATGTGCTCTCCCAAGTCCACATTCCCAGCATGTTGGCACTCCAGTCATGTCCGCAGAATGGAAGATGGCAGGATCCCCAAGGACATGATCTCCAGGAAACTCGCTTCAGGCACCAGGCCCATCGGCAGATCAGTTCTGCGTTACAAAGAGACCTGCAGGTGAGACATGAAGGCTGGCTACATTAACCCTGTTATATGGGAATCCCTTGCAGATGAGCACAGTGCCTGGAGACAGACAGGTGGTGCATCTATAACAGTGACCAGAGGAGGAATGGCTGCTGAGGAGCGCAGAGAAGAAATGCCATGGTGCACCTGCAGCAGCGCAACCGGACACCTTCATCTGCCACACCTGCAACAAAACAGGTCTCTCTCATATTGACCTCTACAGCCATAGCAGGTGCTACAACCTTCCAGCAGTTTGACTTCACTCCCAAAGGCGCATTCCTCCATTGTCTCATGAGACAGACAGATGCAAAAATTAAAAATGTTAGCTAGGGAAATCTAATATGGTAATTATTTTAGCACACCAAGGGAACTAAAATTGAAATCCTGTCCAACTGACCTGACAGTAATTCCATCCAACTCAGCATTTCTGAGTAGACATGTTTGGGATTTTATAGTAAGCCACTCTGTTTCTCAGTTCCGTATGTTAACCTCCACACGGAAGCATATCCAGAAAGGAAGGGATCATTCCCAACAGTCTGGAGAACTGTGCCCTTCAAGACAAAATATTTTCACTCAAGTCTCAGTATGGAACTATGTTTGCCAGTTAAAATTGGTTGGATCCAGACCTACTCATACTTGGAGCAGAGACACTAAAATTAATGGGTCTTGGGTCCATTTATTTTGCTCAAAGTCTGGATCCAGCCCTGTGAAAGCAGGAGGGGCAGGGTTGGGTATTTCTGCAGGGAGAATTAGTGGAGAGAAGAGAGGGTTGCCCTTTGCTGGCCGATTCTCCCTTAAAACAGACACTGGGCTCCCCACCCCATGCTGCTTCTTCTGGCCTCTGGCCAACTGAGCCCCGTTGGAGGAAAGCAATAAAAGCACTCTGGAGGGGGGATTTGTAAGGGAGAGTTGGCAGGCATGGGACGGATTAAGCACCACTCTCAATGGCTGATACTCTTCTTCAAATCTCTGTACAGTATCATACTGTGTGATCGTGCCTTCGTCAGGACTTCTGAAATAGAATGATTTGCTCCAATATGAGTGATGCATTTATGCTACTATTTCTCTCAGATTTTAGTCAACAATTTAAGAGAGAAAATGCTGCAAGTTTTGGAAAGCTTACACATGACCTGTTTCAAACATATGCTGAAAGCATTCCAAATTTTGGGTGTTCTCACAAAATGATGCTTAAATTGGTTTTTGCATAATTTTAAAGTGAAACATGCATGGTTTTTTATTTGATTTTTTAAAAAGGACTTTTTCTCCTGGGTTACCAACATTCACAAATGTGTAAAATAGTACAAGAGATGTTCGAAGGCACTTTTAGCAACAAGTGTGAAAAAGAGGGCTGATGCCAAATGCCTCTAAAAGCAGAAATTGGCTCAGAATTTGAGGTTCTGTAGAGTTGAATCCAGTGTCTTGCACAGGAGATTCAAGGCATGTTTTAGTTTTGGTAACCCACACCATGCCTAGAGGATTCTGTGGAGACAGCACACTAAACAACAAAGAGCAGACATTCTCCAGGGCTGTCACCACATTTGACTTCTTGGCAGTGGAAAACAGATCCCAACACACAATACGCCGTCTGCAGCTTGCACAGAGACTTCCAGGCACAGGCACAGATTCATGTTGTTCCATACCTTCAAGCCATTTGAACCTTTAGTTCACAGGTGTTCAGCTTTAAAAGTTGTATGACAGACAAAATATTACCCCCATCCCATCACCTCATTGTCAGCAAAACCTGTATCATGTCCTGCATGGAGACCTTGAGTCCACATTTGTTGCAGTCCTGACCAAAGTGTCTGATGCCTTATCCTGTGATTATATTGTGGGATCGCCTTCAGCTTAAGCAGCCTGATGATGCTGATAAGGTGCTTGCAGATTTACATCCAAGCCTGGCCTCTTGACCCTGACCCTTCTTGGCTTATTGAATTTAGCAGAGAGGGTTTGATTGGTTGGGTCTGGAGTGTGGCTGGTGCTTCAATATGTGAGGGGGTGGTCCATACGGCCTTGAAAGAGGCAATGGTGGGCCATTTCTAAAGAAGCCAGCTCCGGACCAGTTGGCTTGGATGAAGAAGCACATCCTTTTTAGGGAACAAACACCCCCCCCCTTTTTAGGGAAGTGGGCTAGACCCATTTCAGTCTGGGTTCAGTCCTGGTCATGGGACTGAATTGGCCTTAGTCCCGTTATAGAGGACCTTTATCAAAAGCAGGACAAGTGGAGTTCCACTTTGCTCCTTCCTCTCACTGTTTTTGTTTGGAGCAGCTCTCTAGAATGGATATTGGGGGCAGTGTTCTTACAGGACTTCAGTTCCTCTGGCAGAGTCCAGAGAACAGTGCTGGGAGAGTGCTTGATGGTTGTGCTGTGGCTATGGGGGGCTGCAGGGCATGAGTCAATCTACATGAAGCCATTGGGAATAGTCCTGAGGGGATTTGGGGTAAGTGCTCAATATGCTGATGACCCTCATTTCTATTCTCTGTGATATCTGTATCAGGAGCAGAGCTGTAGCATGGGTGGGGCAAGGGGAGCTGTTGCCCCGGACACATTTGCAGGGCGCATTTTGCTCCTCACGCCACCCGCCAGCCCTGTGCTGCTTTGTGAGTCTGATCCCACATCCCAGGCTCACAAAGCAGCACAGGGCTGGCAAGGCATCAGGAAGACACAACAGGCAGGCACCCTTTAAACCAATCCAACCCAGACTGATGGGAAGGGTAAGTGCCTGCCCTACTGTGGCTTCCTCATGTCGCCCTCCGCCACCCCCACCCCCACGACACAAAGGCACGCTCTGCCACTGATCAGGAGGTGCCCTGCAGGCCCTCAGCCTGTGTCTGGAAGCAGCAGTGGGCTGTGGGGTTTGTTGCTCTGGGCTTGTTTGGGAGGAAGGGGAGGATATTAACTAACTAACTTACTAACTAACTAACTAACTAACTAACTAACTAACTAACTAATTAACTAACTGAATAATGTATCCCTTGTGGCTTAAATGCCTGTCTGAAAAATGGTGACTATAGTTGAGCGTGATAGTATTTGCTGCCGCAACTTCTTTTCCAGATATGAAATGAACAGATATGAAATGAACATGAGTTTGTGGCTCTCAGTGTTTCAAGGAGGCAGTTGATGTTAATTGTTTGAGCTTGGGAGAGCGATTTCTACATTCATGACTTCCTATGTAGGATTTAAAATCCTCTTGGGGCTAATACCTTTCCAGATTTTGGGTTTTTGGTTATAGTTCCCATATTAAACATTCTTTCTCCAATATGGTGGGCATTTGTGACAACGTCTGAAAATGTATTAGTAACTAAGACACAATGCAACGCTTTAGAAGATTTTCTTTGACAGCTGTATCCTGTCCTTCCTCCAAGGAGCTCATGATGGCTATCCAGGTTTTTTTTTATGGGTTACACTGAGAGAAGCCAGGAAGCTTTATGATTCTGAGGATTTAGATCCAGTTCTATCTTGTCGAAGGCTGTGGCTGTTCATGCCCTGCTCATCTCCTGGCTGGATTGCATTGTGGTGTTTTAGATTTAGGATTGCCTGTGGAAAGTACTCTTACTTTCTACTCTGCCTCACTTATTTAAATATATAGAGACAGTTGTAGAGCTCTGAGGCACATCTTCTGGAAGAGATGCACTATTCTGTCATGCACACTTCCTGTACCTCCTCCCTATCTTGCAACTTGCACCAACTTTGCCTTTTCATTCCATGCAAACTGTGGGGAAGGAAGTGCTATTTCAATATGCTACAAGACACTCCCATATTTATTAAATAAATATTGGGAAAAGTGTCACCACTGAAAATGGGTAATGTATTTTTATTGTGCTCAGTTTAAGTCTCCCATTAAGGCAGAAATCGTTTCCTGATAACTCCCGTGCTCTGGTTTTCATGAACATTTTTAGTGGTCAGGGGACCAGCAGTCAGGAGAGTTTCCTATAGAGTTGGAAGGGACTTGGGAGGCCATCTGATCCTACACATTGCTCAGAGCAGGATCTTCAGTGTAGGATACATCTCTGCCAGCCTCTGCTTTAATACCTCTAGCAAAGGAGAGCCTACCAACTCTTGACAGTCCGTTCCACCAGACTGTGGACTTTTCCTAATGTTTATCTGAAGTCTAGCACCCCACACTTTCCACCCAGTTGTTCTAGTCCTGCTTTTTGGAGCAACAGAAAACAAGCCTTCTCCGCATGTTCTGAATGTTTGTGTCCCTATTCCATTCAGCCAATCACCAAGAGGGCAATTTCTTATTCTTAATACATCCTCTACTTTTCAGTCAGCAGTGCTTGTCATCTTAAATTAAGGATTTCTAGGACTTTACACCTATCTTTTCACCCTTTCCCCAGCTTTCTAGATCGCCATCAGGTCATTCCAGCCACACTGAAAATGTGTTGTCTAACTTCTCACTAATAAGCATTTTTATTAGACTCACATTAGTTTTGGCTGAGTAGCTGAGTAGACAAATGTTGCATTCTCCTTCCAGCCTGGACTGAGAGACCCCTGGGCATGCGAAACTCTTAAATAAATAAATGCTTAGAAGTCAGTTCTTAGAAATCTGGTTGTTTCCACTGTTTTAATAACAGTATACGAGGGGATAAGCAGGCATGTCATCTCGACATCCTCTATAAGCTGTGTGAAGCTGGCAGGAATTACACAGTTGATCTTTGACTGAGCCCCTGACCACCACTACTTGCTAACCTGTCAGAGAAGGTTATTCTTTTAAGAACAGACTCATTGTGAGGCAAGTTGTCATTTTAAATCTGCACATATTGAAATAAATTAACTTTTGCAAATTGAACAATAGCCAGCACTCCTGCAGCTGCAATTCTGGGTGCTCAATGACACATCTCCTCAATGACACATAGATTTTGTATGAAATCTAGTACTTTGGCTAATGAGACATGCAAATGGAGTGCCCTGCCAGGTCTAGGTGAGTTGATTACAGAAGCAGACTTCATTTCCCTGTCTTCCAAGGTGACTTGGTGTTAGGAGGCTTTCAGATTAAATCCATCTGTCTCTGTCCCAGCTAGTATTCTGTTATATCTAAACTTCTGAGCCGAAAACAGGCTGGATGCCAACAATGCAGGTCACTGAGCAAGTCTGCAAATCTCTAGTTCACTGGTTGACTGTGGCAAGAAAGAATTGCTTCCAAGTGACCAGCCAAATAAGCTTTTGTAAACCAGAAAGCCATCAACGTGTGCCAGTAGAGTAATGTTACCATATTTTTTTCAAAGAATCCAGGGACAGTTTTTTTAAAAGAGAGAGAGAGAGAAAGTTATTTTTAAAAGTTGTTGGGGTTTTTTAAATTGAGAAGTAGTGTCTCCTCTGTCACGTGGCCTTCCTCTGGGCCTTGGCCTGCTCTCTTGGAGCGCTAGCCGCCATGGAGTAGGCTCGGGTCGGACCTGGGCTCGGCCATGTGTCCTTGCCCTCCTGGTGCTCTCCTACCTCGCCTCCTCAGTGGCAGCAGCAGCAGCAGCAGCGACGCGGCAAGGTCGGGGCTCCCCTCTTTTTTCTCCTTCCTCTTTCTCTCTCTTCCTTCTCCTTCTCCTCTCCTTCTCCCTGCATCGGCTCTGAGGTTTTCCTGGCCCCGGAGCGCCACTGGGCAGTTGGTCGAGTGGCCAGGTGCTCTCGCTCCCAGCTCGATTTGGGTCACAGGGGGAGGGTGTCAGCAGTTTCCCCCACTGACACACTGGGCGTCCCCAGTTCCCCTTTGACAGTGGTGGCAGCAGTAGCAGTCTCAGCAGCCCAGAGCCAGCCTGGTAGCGCAGTTGGCTCTGGCTGGCTTCAGGAGCTGCTCGCTGCTGTGGCACCCACCATTTTGCTTCGCCTGAAGTCCCCATATGATGTGTTGTATGTCATTGAACCAATGACACAGCATTCATTCCCTACTAATAAATCTACAACACTTAAAATATAAATCTAGGGACATTAAATGAAATGCAGGAACATTCCAAGGATGGATTTTGTCCAGCGACAGATTTGTAAATCCGGGACTGTCCCTGGGAAATGGGGACATCTGGTAACCATACAGTAGAGGTATGTGTTGAATGGTGGGCTGCATAAGACCAAGGCTTCTCTAGTTCAGCATCCTGCTTCCAATAATGACCAACTAGGTGATTCAAAGAATGCCACATTCAAGATCTCATGGCATCTTAGACTGTGTATAGAGGCTGTTTTTGCACAGTGCACTTTTATATACAGCAGTTTTCAGTAGTGCAC
Organism: Podarcis erhardii; assembly: GCF_964252035.2. NCBI lineage: Eukaryota > Metazoa > Chordata > Lepidosauria > Squamata > Lacertidae > Podarcis > Podarcis erhardii. The sequence goes on along the minus strand of NC_138500.1, from coordinate 75,636,047 downwards.
ACCTTCATGTGATGATGCCTTCTAGAGCAACAGCCCCTATCTGTGCTGTCTGTGTTTATGTAGTTTTATGTAGTTTTGTGGTAGTTTTATGTAGTTTTATGTAGTTTTTCAATTTCATTGTTCCGCAAGGGACAATGACAATAAAGATATCGTAATCGTAATCGTTATTGTCTGTACACACAGGTGGGTATGTCTTCAAATTCTGTGCAATGATGTTATCTACTTCCCACTGCTCAATTGCTGTTTCCAAACGCTTCTCTTTAAATAAAAAAATCACAGTCTTTCAAAAGAGGGACTAGAAACTGATGTGTTGATATGCTGAGCTATAGAGGATATATATATATATATATATATATATATATATATATATATGGAAGACATGGAAGACAATCTTACTTGGCCACGAGTGATCGCCAAAGAAATTTTATATATTTCATGTCTTCCATGAAAACGGTCTGAACAGTGAGTTTGTAAGTCTATGTAGAGGCTATTAAGTTACTGTGCTTCTTCTTCTTCTTCCTCTTTTGCTTATTTTATTCATTGACAAGCCCTGCAACATCAACAGGCCTGTCCAAGTAGGAGAAAACACTCTCTTCTTCGGCAACAAGTGCCTAAGAAGTGCATTCTTGGCACAAAATGGATTGGAATGTGTTTTAGATAGATAGTGTGGGGACCGGACGACATGGGGGTGACGTTGTATTTACAGCAGCCCCCAAAGGTGCCTGCATCCATCACCAAATGCAGATTGTCATGCAATGTGTACACATTCATAGATGCCTCCATTCTTTGCTACCCCCCTCCCCCATTCAGAGACATGCCTGCCCTGAACATGAAAGGTTGTTTAGCTATTGTGGCTACTAGTTTGGTTTTTGATAGACCTGCCCCTTTTAAAAGGCACCTCATCATTTTGTGTATGCCAGATCAATGGGTGAAAATTCAGCACTCACAAGTAACCTGCATGATTAACCTGCATATGTTCTGTGCATATTAGACAATGTATAGGCTGTGCAGACTACGATGTTCCCCTATGTCATGACTTGGCATATATGGGTCAATCCCTGCGTCACAGGTAAATGACACTCTTTGGGGAGATGCTCCTTTTCCTGTGATAGAAATAGCACAAGGACCCAGCGTGAAAGAACTCATTGCCAACTGTGGTATTTTGGGACACGGTGATACAAAACTGGTTTTATTTATGTTCAGCAGTGATTGGCTACTCTCTTGCTCTTGCTTTCTCTTGCTCAGAGGATTAAGACCTTGTGAAGAACAGCTCCAGATTCAGCCAAAAGGTGGGTGGTGGGTGGAGAATGAAACTTGCTATGTTCTATCAATGTCCTCTCCTAAAGCCCAGCCAGATAAATGACTCAGCCTGCTGCTGCTGCTGCTGCTTTAGAATCCCAGGGACATGTTTCAGGAGCACTCCCTAATTCCACAATGGCTGTACAGGACATCAGGAAAATATCACACATATTCTTAATCTATTTTTAATGATGGATTTGGGGTTGCTCTTTTAAAGATTTTGTTGCCTTGCTGTTATTTATATGTATTTTTTGTTTGTTTGTTTTCTATACCGCCCTTCATCAAAGGATCAAAGGGAGGTTTACAATATAAAAACACAAAAATACATACCATAGTAACGAACAAAAACAATACCCCCACCCCCCAGTTTAAAAGCCAAATTGAATTTGCCAAATTGAATTAGCCAAAGGCCTGAGAGGAGAGGAATGTTATTGCCTGGTATGTAATGTTATGTAATGAAGGTGTCAGGCAAGCCTCCCTGGGGAGGGCACTCCACAAGTGGGGAGCCACCACAGAGAAGGCCTGTTCACAAAGGAGGCACACAAAGAAGGACCTCAGGTGCTGAGTGCAGAGTGTGGGTTGGTTCATATATGGAGAGGCAGTTAGATGGTTTTCAATGTTAATTGGTTGTGTGTGTTTTTTGCCTTGAAATTCTAGGAGATGCAGGGAAAACTCATTTTTGGGAGAAGTAAACAGGAATTATTTATGGATCCTTTTCATGTTCTCTCATCTTTATGCAGCTAGTTTTCATATGTCACTCAAATGCAGTTACTTCAGAAGTAAATGAAGGCTTCTGTTTAAAATCGTGAGCCAATTAACAGAAGAGATGTTGACATTCCCAGGAAAGAACATAAATCATAAGTTAGCAGAATGCATATGTAGGGTGGCTGGGTGCAAATGAGGAAGGGCTCCTTTATATTAATTTATATTAATAACTGTGCAGCAGAGGAAACTTTCTAAATTAGTTACTCACCAGAACTAAACACATACTCCAAGTTTCTTAGCACAGTGACTGAGATGGATCTGAATTATGTGATTCACCTATATGAGTACATCAAAAAGGTGGGATTAGCTGCCAACCAATTTAACTCAACTCAAGCTTCTTTTGGAATCCTGTGAGAAAATAAACATGTGCATGCTCTACACTTAGAAGACTATTTCAGGAATGTCTTGGGAGATCCGAGGAGTTGCTTGAAGAAACAATTATTTAAGTGGTGACTGCAAGGCCCCCCCCCCCGCAAGTTGCTGCTTTTCTCTCTAAGATAAAACAGAAGCAGTCCTTTCACCAGCCCAAAGTCTGGACCAGCTGCAGTTTCTCCAGCCCTGCTGATACGGCAAAGCCTTTGCCGGACTGAATCCCTGCAGTAAAGTGAGTGTTTTCTTTACGGGTCTTCACATGACCCCACCATATGTTCCGTGAGCCAGGGGGGTGGGAATGAGTGGATTTGTGCCTGCTAGCCATGCCTCCCAATACCTCCACACCTCCTGGCCATACACTCTTGCAGACGCATGACTGGCATTTAGTTGGAAAACACCTGTGCATGCATACAGCAACAAGGATTACTGTCTGATCTTTGCCACGTGTTTCTGAAGGCTTGACCATTTGCTTTCTGTATGCCTTATTCACATAGTCTATAATTACATGTCTTGCTAGTTTTAAGATAGAGAGGTGACTTATTCTGGGTAAAGATACACTAGAAGAAACATAAATGCCCTACAGTGGCTAACAGCCGTTCAAAACATACCTCACCAGCTGCACTATGTAATCTGGCAAGCAATGCATGGCATAATGTTTTAGGGTTTGTGCATATGCATGTGTCAGGGGCTCAGGAGCAAAAGCACAGGAGGGGGAGGAAATGGAGAGCGAGGGGGAGGAATCCGAGGGGAGCGTAGGAGATGACAGTGGCCCGAGGGATTCCATGAGCCTCTCCAGCGAATTGGAAGATTCACAGAAGGGGGCGCCAGTGGCCAGGGGTAGGGGGTTCCCAAGGGGAACGCCCCAGGAGCAAGGGGGCAGCAGGGACTCCCAGAGCAGTAGTTGGAAATCAGGACCAGCTTCCCCACCAGAGCAGAGTGGGGGGGAAGAGTCCCAAGTATCGGGGCCAGTGCATTCCCCACCAGGGAGAGAAGACGAGGCAGAGCTGACCACGCCTCCATCGGAGAGTCGGACAACGGAGGGGAGGTCAGATCCGGCCAGTATCCCGGAAGAGGGAAGCAGTGACAGAAGTAGTGTAACGGTTAGGAGAAAGGTCACTGGGTTGGCGCGAGAGGCAAGTTCAAATGTACAGGAGCGCGGGACAGCAGAGAATGAGGGTTGGGAACCGGGTCCTAAAGCCCGCCGGAGGGAGGGGGAGGAGCTAAGCGACTCAGCATCGGAAGAGTCCAGAAAGGGCAATGCCCCAGCGGGCAGGAGGACCCAGAGGAGGAGAGAGCAGCGGAAAAGGTGGAGCAGGGCTAGGATCTTAAACTGGTGTCAGAGGGGAGGAGACTCAGACGGGACTTCGCCGATCTAGAGTTTAAGACGTAGGGCTGCACGCTGTGGCTTTGAAATGGAAACTGAACTTCAATAAAGACTTTTGTACATTAAGACAGCCTAGCGTTGGTCCTCTGTGAGCTGGGACCTAGAGGCAGCTCTGACAGCATGGATGCTAAAGATTATGTGCCCACTTTTCCCACCCTGTTTTTTAACTTCTACAGACCCTGCTGAATAATGGCAATTCTTTCAACTTTCGTTAAAAGTTGTCGCCCAAATAGGAACAAACTTGGGACTGTGCTTTACTCGGGGACGGGTATATGAAAAAGAGAATCTGCCTCTGGGAAATAGTTGGAGCATGGAACGGAATCATTTAGCAGAACTTTCATATAATCATTTTGCTTCTGCTAAAAACCCATTTGGTGGTCTTCAACATTGAGCTATTGCAAACGCTTGGCAGGTCATGCCCCCCATATTGTTTGGGGGTTTCTTATGATCCCCTGAGCCACACTGGGGAGTACATGGGTGGAGGGGGAAAACCCCATGGTGCAGGTGGAAGCCCCTGTGCAGATACTTTCTCCATGCATGATTTTGTCTTTGTTTGTTACTATAAAATGGAATGGGCTGCGTTTCAAATCTGGAGTTTGTTTGATCTGTCTCATTTGCTTGTTCAGTTTTGAAATTATAGTGAAAGATTAGTCAAGCAGACCTCAGAGGCTCTTCTTGTCCCTTGATACAGTATCTTTGTATCCCATTTTAACATAATAAGAGTCGCTTGTTTTAACAGTGGGGGGTTAGTTAATGAGCTGTAGTACATAATCCAGTTAGGCGTCTGCTCTCAATTACTTTTAAAAACTTCGTGTACTAATGACTTCAATATACAATGTGCCAATAAATAGTTGAGGTGGCGGTAGTGTGTTTGCAGCTGCCACCTTTGGCCTATTGACTATGTTGGTGGTCAAAATGAGTAGGATATCAAGGTATCTATTGCAACCACACTGGTACCGTTTGTGTCATGCAGTACAGTCCTATGCACATTTGCTCTGAAGAAGCCAGCAATGAATTCAGTGGAGCCTACTCTGAAGAATATGTACAGAGGATAGAAGCTTGTGTCACATATGGTGGTATACAACTTATGTTTTACTCAGAGTAAATCCACTGAAATGAATGAACATGACTAAGGGTTCATCCAGAGCATGGGCCCAAGAGGTTTTCTCCTTGCCACATGGTTTTCTAGGCACTGGTCTGAGCAGTTTTTCGCTTGTCCTGATGCTTCTCCCCAGGAAAACATGCTGTATACCAGTACTGAACTGGAGCAACTGTCACTCTGCAGAAAAACCAGTTTAGTGGTAAGCAGCAAGTTTCCCAGGGGGAAAGCAGTGGGGCAAGTGGAGTTGTGTATGCATCTTAAGTTAGGTTCATTAAGTTCAATAGATGTACTCTGAGGTAAACGTAGCTGAATGGTACCCACAGTGTCAGGTGTTTTAAATGCTAAATTCAGGGATGAAAAACAGGTTACTGAAAACGAACTGCTATTATAGTCCCTTACTTATCATGGTGGTAAGGAATGTCCACAGTGAGGAATTAACCCTTGATTGTTGAACGTACACTTACAAGTTACAAAAAGGCGTGTCCTTTAGTCCTAGACTCTCAGGCGGTAGCTGTCATAGAGAGGCCCTGCCCCTACCTCAATCAACATGATACATAATTTGCAACTCACAAATTACTTGTTTTTTGGGAGAAATTATTCACAACAATATTTATTTCATTTCATAAAATTGATATACTGCTCAATTTTTTTTTTACAAAACAAAACAAAAAACTCAAAAAAATAAAACACAGGCAGATGCAGCCCATAATAACTTTTCTATTTAATAGGGTGCCATGGTATTGAAAACATGGTCAGTAGTGCAATGCTTTTAAAAAATCTTAAGAGGAGCTATGAACTGCTTGCAAACCAGGCAAAAGGTCACAGTGCCAGCTGTGTATAATCTGTAAGTTGCTCCCCAAAACAATCTCCCTCTGTGATGTATGGGACCCTCACTAAATCAGCTTGTGTTTGTGCAGGACGTTTGCTGTGAGCACACAGTCCATGTTTAAACCATTGCATGAGGAATTCCTCAGGCAGCCACTGCACGTCTGGCCAAGGTAAATAGCTAACCCACTGCATGGATATTTGGGCCCCTTCACACACAATAGATTTTCTAGACAGGTATGACTTCTGCTTTTAAAAAACAAATGAAAATCTTGTGGATAGTCCTGTGCCTATTCTTTAATTTATGGCACACATGCACACACATATCTCTGGTTTGGCCATTTGTGTGATCTGAAATCTCACTTGGCGGTAGGTTCCTGCATGGTGGAAGTGAGCCTGGAGCACTCACTACGCAGGATTCTTGTTGTTTGCTGTGCAGAAGTGATACCCATGCGTGTAATTAACATGTTAAATTAAGCTTACCGTCATTTAAGCTCATGTACTGTTTGGGGGCAGCTACTCACAGCACTAAAATCTTGGAAATCATAAATGGGAAAATCCTTGCTATGTAATTTTTCCCTTCTCTGTCCCAGGTTGTTCCTCTGAAGTGCTGTACAGTGGTACCTCAGGTTACATACGCTTCAGACTCCGCTAACCCAGAAATAGCACCTCGGGTTAAGAACTTTGCTTCAGGATGAGAACAGAAATCGTGTGGCGGCAGCAGGAGGCTCCATTAGCTAAAGTGGTACCTCTAGTTAAGAACAGTTTCAGGTTAAGAACGGACCTCCAGAACAAATTAAGTTCTTAACCTGAGGTATTCTTCAGAGCTTTGTCTTAATTGAACGCTAAGATTTTTCACTGTATTCAGTGGGATTGCTATAAATCTTGCAAGTTTATTTAATTTTCCTCCACTCCCTCCCCCCTGAAAGATTTCATTGACTCTGTGTACAGCCCTTTATACCTAGACTGGTTATTACTGTAATTGCTACAACATTAGAGTTTTTGCAGAAATATCCCCAGTGGCCTTTATTTGATATAATGCAAACTGCAAGCAGAATTGAATGGAAAGTATTTCAAAATTATCTCTTGCTCTCAGGCCAAGATCCTAAATGCCAAGTTTCAGCCTGAAGCCCAAGCTGTACATCTGTTATATCGCCCCATGATTCTAGGATTGTGAATGGAAACCCTGAGACGCTTAATTCTGATGGCGCCAGGTCAATACTATGGCTAGTTCTGTCTACTAGGAGGAAATTGCTCATACGGTTTTATACACCGCAGAGGAACTCCCTGCAGTGCAGGAGGGGCAACTCATGACGAATAGGCTCAGCAGGGAGTGTCTTGTCTCATCAAGGTCATTTCTACATCTTGCAATTTTAGGTGTACTCCCAAGCTTGTTTTGTGCTCCTGAGATGTAAAAGTGTGTAGGCAACAAGCCTCTGTCACTGAGGTGGCCCCAGTGGCTAGAGGGTTTTTTACCAGCCACAGCTGGTGCAATAGTTACTGCTGGGCCTGGACTGGGAGAGCTTGACCACTGTAGCTCAGGCACTGGTGACTTGGATTACTGCAATTGGATTACTGCACTCTAGGGGGCCTTCCATTGCACTTGATCCGGAAGCTGCGGTTAGTGCGGAACATTGCAGCACAGCTGCTGACAGGAGGTGACAAGGAAGGCTCCTCAGCACCCGGTGCGGCGTGTCGAGGGGCAGGGCAAACTGCCCACAGGGGCGAGGCAAACCACCCGGTGGCGCATGTGCGGCGCCAATACAGACGGTGCTCAAGCGACACCCATACCGACGGCGCCTGCACTCCCTCGGCCACCCCACAAATGAGTGTAGCCCTCAGCCGGCCGCCATTTGGTCACCCCCCCTCAGAGTGACACCCCACCCCCCTTCCTACGCCCTTGCCTGTCTGTATACAGCACCTCTACTGTACATACAGCAGACCAACACTGGTTGACCATTTGATGCTAGACCAAGGTGTTTGTATATAAAGCCCTTCACAGTTTGGGACCAGTTTACTTGCAGGATCACTTTAATCAACTTCACTTCAATTTGCAGAACTTGCACGGTTACACATGCACATAACGCCCGCTCCACATTTGTAAAAAATCAGTTGTTTAGCATGGCTGTACCTCCACTTTGGAGCTCCTTGCCTATTATGCATCAGGCAGGCACCTTCGCTTTATCATTTTGGGCACTTGTGGAAAACATTTTTGTTCAGGCAAGCCTCTCCAGATAGGTAGAAGCTACATGTGTTTAATCTCTTTTTAACTATTGTTGATTTTAATCATATTTTGAATTTGTAAATACCTATTGGTCTGCATTTTAATGTTTTTGTTTATTTTTTAATAAGCTGCTTAGAGGTGTTTTTTTATAATCAAGCAGTATATACATTTTGTTAAGTAAAGGTAATACATATAATGTATATCCTATTTAAAACAAAAAACAAAAAAACCCCAGCAATGCCATAGTGGATTCAGCATTCAGCATTAAAAATGTATTGTAACTATCAGTGGGTTAAACTATAACCTTATTTGTATAATCAATTTTTTGGATTCAGATCTTTTATAATATCTGCTTTTTAGATTGTGGCTTTAGAACACATATAAATTGTCATTGAGAGCAGTACATGTGAAAAGGATCTAGGAGTCTTGGTTGACCACAAACTTGACATGAGCCAACAGTGTGACGCCGCAGCTAAAAAAGCCAATGCAATTCTGGGCTGCATCAATAGGAGTATAGCATCTAGATCAAGGGAAGTAATAGTGCCGCTGTATTCTGCTCTGGTCAGACCTCACCTGGAGTACTGTGTCCAGTTCTGGGCACCACAGTTCAAGAAGGACACTGACAAACTGGAACGTGTCCAGAGGAGGGCAACCAAAATGGTCAAAGGCCTGGAAACGATGCCTTATGAAGAACGGCTAAGGGAGCTGGGCATGTTTAGCCTGGAGAAGAGGAGGTTAAGGGGTGATATGATAGCCATGTTCAAATATATAAAAGGATGTCACATAGAGGAGGGAGAAAGGTTGTTTTCTGCTGCTCCAGAGAAGCGGACACGGAGCAATGGTTCCAAACTACAAGAAAAAAGATTCCACCTAAACATTAGGAAGAACATCCTGACAGTAAGAGCTGTTTGACAGTGGAATTTGCTGCCAAGGAGTGTGGTGGAGTCTCCTTCTTTGGAGGTCTTTAAGCAGAGGCTTGACAACCATATGTCAGGAGTGCTCTGATGGTGTTTCCTGCTTGGCAGGGGGTTGGACTCGATGGCCCTTGTGGTCTTTTCCAACTCTATGATTCTATGATTCTATGATTCATCTGTTGATGTTCCCAACCTCTTGTGTCTTTTCATTTGAGGGCAGCTGCCGTGCTTGTGGCCTTCCATCGTTAGTTCTGCAGGTGTAGTAAGCTTTTGTCATTTTGAGTTTCAGGTGCATCTTTCTTTACACCTTTGCTGCACAATTACTTAGGTATGGCTGTGGACCCACAATAATTTTATCAGGCAAATAAAGAGAAGTGTGATAGCTGACCACTAAAAAAGGTGCCTGTTTATATGATATCAAAATGGCAGACCACTTTGTTCATTTGGATGGACAGTTTTTTACTGAGGAATGACAAGTGTAATGAGAAATATACACCAAAGTAATGGTAGAGGCAACAGTACAAACATGCTGGGCTGTAATTTAAAAGTTGCAGGTTGACATGGAGCATTGCTCAGACATTCTTGAACTATAACCTTATGACAGAATTCATAAGGAATTCAAGAATTAGTGAGCTTCCAGAAGTATATCAAGAACATGTAAGATGCAAAGATCAAATCCATGTTAGGGCTGCTATACATCCGGGATTTCAAAGGTGGAATTGAAAGGCTCAACAACTTTCAGGGTGTCCTGGTTTTTACTTTTACCAATTCATTTAATTGAAGAAAGTGGAAAGGCAAAATTCTGTAGCTCTATTACAGTTTTGCTTTATGTGTTTGTAGTATTCATAGCCTTCCTTTCTCCATTTAGGTGGCTACATTAAAATGAATGACAACCATAAAATCATAAGTATCCATAAAAGTGAATTAAAAAAGCAGAACCACTCAGGCTCATTTTCAGACTCTCCAAAGGCCTGCTGAAGTTAAAGAACATTTTTGCCAGTCTGCCAAGAACTGCTGAACAATTGAACAAAGCATCTTCCTAAGGCAGAAAGATTGTGCCAATTCTTGCTTCCAGGGGTGGTGGTTCATGAAGTCACACCTGGTGTTTTCTTATGTATGCAGTTCTGGAATCCAGTTAAGTCAAAACCAGCACCTTTAACTGAATCCAGAAGCAAGAACCAACTAACCAGCCATTTAAACTCTTTTAACAGTAGGGTGATACGTAGAATACTAAACCGTGGACAGGCTGATCCTTACCTGCTTCTCTGCTCTGACCATGCTGTGATATTCATTCAGCCTGATGTTTAAGGAAGTGGAAACCTGTGAATAGGATTATTTTGGTGGCATTGATATGTTGTCAAGTGTAGTGACAGAATTTGTCACTACTTGTCAGATTTTCCTTTGGGTAGAAAAATCTGGTGCTGTGACATGCTAATTCTGACCTTGCTGCCAGATTTTGAAATTCCCACCACTTGCCCAGTGACTGCACGTAATTCAGTAGTTGCAGAATCTGGCAGAAGACAGGCATTCTATTGAAATTTGTTACCTACATGCTCCAGGGATGTAAAAACCTCTCACCTATCCTGGTTGCGTTGCCAAAAGCATCCTGTAGATATGGTGAGCACCATCTGTCGCAAGAAGACTCAACTGCAGGAGCCTTTGGAAGGGGGGGGGGCGGTGTCCCTGGCCTACCACTGTCCACTTCAGTTTCAGAGTTGACCTTTATCAAAAACAAGCGGCTGTTCTGCATTGCAAATTTTAAAATAGGATATCCTGCTGAAAGCAGTACAAATGGCTAACTGTCACAGATGCTTTAGTTGAGATTCCTGCATTGCAGGGGGTTGGACTAGATGATCCTTGGGGTCCCTTCCAACTCTATGATTCTATGGAATTTTCAATTCTGTCAGCAAAGTTTCTTGGTTTTGTTATTATTCAGTTATTATTCAGAGATGCTTTAACACAGGTCTGATTATGGAGAACGTCTTGAGGTGTGCCCAAGAGCTTCAGCACGCCCCATGGCAATATCAGCTTCCTTTGGTTAAGTAGTGGCTCCAATGACAATGTCTCATAACCTGTGCTGGAAGTTTGGGTGAAACTCTGCATGCAGAAGAGGGCATTTGCACGGGTTAAGACAGAGTTAGGGCCCTCCAGGTTTCCAGATGATCAACTTCTCTCTGTTTTAATTAGACTGATATGCACAGGTTGCATCCTGCTGACAGCTTCCCCCTCCTCCTCTCACTCTTCTCTCTCGAACCTCAAGAGGAGAGGTCATCTTCAACTATCCTCTGAGACAACAAAGGAGCAAGCATTGCTGCTTTGTTCTTCTCTAGACTACTTAGTTAGACAGGAACCAGAAACTTTTTCTGTTCAAATTATGCATTTCCTACAATAGTAAACAGGTAATGACCTCCCAGTGTGACTAGCTTTGGGGTCTAGTCATTCCCTGATACCTTCCTCACGTATTGTTTTCATTTAATATCAAAACTTCCTAGTAGTATGACTTGACCCCCCCTTTTGAGTCATTAGCACAGCCTTATGTCTACTATGACATCATTGTGAAATGCGTTTTTGTCATGTTTGCTCATTTTAATCCACTCCTGGTGTCTTGCTTGTGAAGTGCCTCACCCCCTTCATTTTAATTGTATTCTAAATGGTTGCAATGACAGTCTAACTGACCCTATACTATTTTAATTAAATCAAATAAAAACAAAAAAGACACACATGCAGCAGGGGGGAGGGGGCTCAAACACTCCTTTCTTGTAGAAGATTACATGGAATATGAATTGGCACGGATGGGGAGAGATATACAGATTTTTTTTATAACCCCCAAATGCTGGGTGGCTAAAAAGGTTGAATGATTGGTGCAAGAAGCAGGAGCTGAAAGAGAGAAAACACACACACACACATATTTTGCCACTGGAACTGTATTAGAACAGTTGGCAGTAGGAGAGCTTTTATCTGCCCCCCCCCAAGTTCCTTCCTAAATCTAAGGCTAATTTTATTGTGAGTGTCTGAGTCACCATCTTATCACACAGCAACAGACACTTCATAAAGCTTGAATTAAATGAATCAATATCTAAATAAAAAAATTGATAACAAGATCACCTTTGTGATACCAAATCTTAACAAAAAATGTTCAGAAAAAAGCAAACAACTGTTTTGCATGACCTCAATAAATACAATTTTAATTGCAACCTCGATGGAAACCTTCAGAATCAGGAAATACAGCAGAAGGAAACTGTGCATACAGCCCCAGGGAAGACACTTAGGCACCACACAACAACCCCCCCTCCCATATTGCTGCTTCCTCTCTCCGTGATGTTGTCCAGAGTCCAACATTTCTGCTTGTGGTGATGCTCATAGAAGCCATTGTGGTTTGCTACATAAGCTGAACATTAGGCACATTACAACCCACAAGTTCTGTATTGCTCCTGAGTAGCTAGGACAGATGGATTCACAAGAACTATTTCCCCCCCTGAAAAGATTAGGAAATTTCCCCACCTTTAACTGAGATGGGTTTGAACAACAATCATATGTGAATTCATTGCAGCAAAGAAAGTTGAAAACAATGTTAAAATGCATCTTTGGGCTATTTGTGGGGCATAGGAATTTGTTCGTATTTTTTTTCAAAATATAGTCTGGCCCACCACATGGTCTGAGGGACGGTGGACTGACCCACGGCTGAAAAAGGTTGCTGACCCCTGCTTTAAAGGAACCACTGGGATCTTATTCAACATTTGTGTAATCTGATCCCGGCTGAACTGGTACCTGCAAAACTGCTGTCTGGCTGTTTGGAGCTGGTTCTGCTTGTGCAGCAAACAGGCCACCAAGGTCCTCTTGCCAAAGCCCACCACAAAAGTGTAGAGAGCCAGGGGTCTGGGTCTTCCTGTAAGGCTCTTGCTTCCTTGTGGTTGTTGAGGCGTTCAGTCCTGTCCGACTCTTCGTGACCCCATGGACCGGAGCACGCCGGGCACTTCTGTCCTCCACTGCCTCCCGCAGTTTGGTCAAACTCATGCTGGTAGCTTCGAGAACACTGTCCAACCGTCTCGTCCTCTGTCGTCCCCTTCTCCTTGGGCCCTCCATCTTTCCCAACATCAGGGCCTTTTCCAGGGAGTCTTCTCTTCTCCTGAGGTGGCCAAAGTCTTGGAGCCTCAGCTTCAGGATCTGTCCTTCCAGGGAGCACTCAGGGCTGATTTCCTTCAGAATGGATCGGTTTGATCTTCTTGCAGTCCATGGGACTCTCAAGCGTCTCCTCCAGCACCATAATTCAAAAGCATCCATTCTTCGGCGATCAGCCTTCTTTATGGTCCAGCTCTCACTTCCATACATCACTACTGGGAAAACCAGAGCTTGAACTATATGGACCTTTGTTGGCAAGGTGATGTCTCTGCTTTTTAAGATGCTGTCTAGGTTTGCCATCGCCTTTCTCCCAAGGAGCAGGCGTCTTTTAATTTCGTGACTTGCTGCCTTACAAATCTCTTAATTGTGGAAATATAATTTTGTGCCCACAAAAGTATTACTTGCATGCAGTGCTATTTTTTCTAGAAAAAGAGGTGCTGGAACTCACCATGAACACCTGCCTTATTCTCTGAGAATGGCAATAGTGCCCACCCAAGAGGTGCCAGAACTGAGTTCCAGTGAGTTCCTGCTGAAAAAAGCCCTGCTTGCACATATGATTTACTAGAAAAACGTTAGGTGAATTTAGTTTGGCTTATGGTTTCCAGGGGTTGGCTGTGTGCACTTCACTAATGAGTAAAATTTTTAGAAGGCAATGTAGAACAAGAATAATAAATAAACACAAGTGGTTTTTGAAACATTTACGCTGCACCATAGTTGCTTTGTAAGTTAGATCACTGGACAGAAATATAGTTGGTTAAATCTGTTATGTACTGAAGTTCTCACCCTGGGCCAGCAGGGGGATACTGTAGATAGTTTTTATGCGGATTTATTGATTGGGGCGTGACCTTGCTGATTTCTTTACGATCCCAATCAGTCACTACAGCGTCTGGCACGTTTCCTCTGCGCAGTAACTCCTGCTGTCTCTTCAGTCACGCCTAGCAGAGTGGACACAGCGGTAAAGCTGTCACTTGCTCCAGACAAACATACACAGTACAGGTTTGTCTATTTACAGTTCTTTATTGCGACATTTCTCAGAAATACAGTCTTGGACTCCTCTCAGCCATGACAAACATGTCCGTCTTCCTCAAAGACACAGAGGAAAGAGAAAGAACAGAGAACAAGCTCCTCCCAGCTTCGAATCGCTGACGTCAGAAAGTGACGCACACCTCAGAACACTTAACCAGTTAAGTTCTGAACTCTAACACCCCCTCTTGCGTTGCTTTCTGACAAGACCTGTGAAACATCTTCAGCAACACCCTGTGAGAGCAATCCCTTCCCCAATGCCTTGCGCCCTCCCTTGGCGTTCCTGTCAGGCATCTGTGGAACAACCTCACAACTCTCAGATTCGCACTGTGCGAAACTTACCCACGCACCTGTGGCCTGATACCTCTCAGGTGGAATACCCTTCGTTGTGCGACTGGACCGCCTGGGCACAAACTCAGGTGTTTCCTCTGGCTCACCGTCACCAGCAGGTGTGTCCTCAGCATCCCGGGATTCCCCCTCTGACTTGGAACCTCCTTCTGAAGGAAGCCTATGCTAGTGTTTCAGAGGAGCAAAAGGGGATATTATCCAAACTACAATAACCAGAATTCCTGGGAAAGTTAGTGGTGCAAAACCCATGTATGTTTTAGGGTAGATTTGTCATTGTCTTTCAAAAATGTAAAGTTCTAACTAAACAAACATTGTAATGCTGTTGAATATGATTCTGTGTCTTTCCTGTTGAGCAACTGGATTTTCAAAAACAGCATAATTTCTTGAGTACAGTGGAGGATCAAGAATCCAGAAGTATATGGAGTATGTACATAGAAACCAGGACATCAGTACAAAATGGTAGCAGTGTTACGTTTAGCATGCAGCCATGCTTTTCTTGTTAAGAAGTTAACAGTTCTAGAATAACCTAACTAAGCTGAAGCTACCAGACCCTTAAAACCTATTGAACAACCAATTTTAAATTCTACACACAAATTTAAAAAATATTCTCAAATATAAGTAAGATTATCTGTGATGTGGTGACAGGGAATCTAATCTCATTAAAATCCTTATGGGAATCCAATCTACTCTGTGAAATTGAAATTGCAGTCTGGCAAAAAGCTTTTTTTAGGTATGTGGGGAGAAGCCTTTTAAGTCAGTGTCAGCTAAAACATTTCACAGATGGGGCCACACACCTCTGGAATGCCGCAGGTGAAGCTCTCACGCAAATCTTTTACTTTGGAAAGGATGTCAGTAATTAGGTTCCTATATCCATTTGTGGTGAGAATGAAAACCTGTACAATTATTTGGAAATTAGTCTTTGAGGAGTTTTTTCTATTACAGGGCGGGAGATCCAACCTGATCCAAGGCAAGCTTTATTAAATCTGTTTATAGATGACAATAAGAATTTATTATTTAAAGGCCTAGTAAACTTTTTCATGTCTGCAGAGAGAAATATAATTACAGAATATTGAAAAGCAGCTACTATCTTAACTCTGGAGGCATGGTGGGATAGAATATGGAATATGGAACCCAGCCCTTTTGAAGAAACACAAAGCTCAGGAATTCAAAGACCAAAATCAATTTTGAAGCTGTATGGTGCATGTTTATTCAGTACAGTGGAAAGTATAATGTTGTCCCCCTCACTAGCATCTACCCATGGCAAACTCTGGGACAATCTGTGAAGATGGAAAGAAGATGATACTTAAGTACTATAATCAGTGTTAAACTATTGTACAAATTTGCGTAATGTTTGACTATAACAGTTTCTCTAAATATACACGCTTGCGTCCAGTTTTCCCTAAAATACTTATTTTTGCAAAGCAGTTTCCTCTAAAATGCCGTTTTGTATGCCATTTCCACCAATATATACATTTCTATATACATTTTATTCCAATATGTGCATTTTTGTGCACATTACATGGTTGAAGAAAGGCATTGCAAAATTCAGAGACATGAATTTCAAAGCATGGCTGTTGTCAGGAAACTGCCATCGGAAGAACAGGTGGCTGAAGGGCTCCAGGAGGATAGAAGAGACTCAGCAGCAGAAGAGGGAACCAGTAGGGGGGGAGCAGGAGCTCCAAGGGACAGGAAGTCGGAGGGGAGGCTCTGGGACACTTCCAGTGAGAACAGTGAGGAGGTATCAAGGCCCCCTTTAGCGACCCCCACCCCTCGCCGGAAGCTGTCACGCAGGGAATCTAGGAGACGCGTTTCCGTTAAGCAGCTTTTATGCTGGAAGCGTTTCCGCAAGCGCCCACTGTCGGATTCTACCAGTGACTAACGGAGCCATGTCCAAGGGCTCCGCTCAAGGCAGAGCTTTGCTACGTTAAGCAAACTCCGAGGGACTAACCCTTTTACGCACAAGTAGCTCATTGTCCCATCACAGCAATCCGACAGACCCTGAAAGCGCTTGTGCAAGGAGAGGCATCATGAGCAATCCAGCCGGAGCCGGAGAAGGGGGAGCAGCTGCAGCCGTTCTAAGCCTGGAAGAAAGGTACAGGATGTTGGAGGTTCAGTTAGCCCTGCAAACGGCTAGGCTTGAGGAGAGGAGGGCTCACGATGCAGAGAAGGGAAAAGCCACCCAAGTCTCAAGGAAGGTGCCGGGACTGGTGCAGAAATTTGGGGGTGATCCCAGGAACTATCAAGCCTTTAGGACAGAAATGCAATATGCCCTTAATCTGCAGTTTGATGATTTTCCTGATGAGGAATCGAGGGTGGCGTTTGTGATTGGCCATCTAGAAAAAGGGGCGAGAGACTGGGTGAGACCCCTGATGGCAGCCAATAACGAGGTCCTAAAGGACACAAGGAAGTTTTTTCGCGCCATGGATTTGATGTTCTCCAGTGAGATTGAGCAGGGAGTGGCGCGCAGACAGTTAATGGCGTGTAAGCAAGGGAACCGATCTGTCCGTGAGTACTGGACTGAGTTCACCATGTTGATCCATAAATTAAGTTGGGATTTGTCTGCGGAACCGATACAAATGCTGTTCGAAGAAGGATTATCTTCGGCAGTAAAAGATGAACTTTCCCGGGCGCCCAGGGCGGAGTCTATGGACCAGCTGACTAAATCAGCGCTGGCCATAGGATCACGGCAGGAGGCTAGAGCCTTGGAGAAGCGGGAAGGGAAAGAGGAGCGTTGGAGGGATTTCCGCATTCCAGAGATTCCAGAGCAGCCTTCCCAGCCAGCAGAGCCGATGGAAATTGGAACAGCGTGCGCGCGCGCGCGCAGTTTCAAACCCCAGCGAAGGGCGGAAGAAGGAGGGGAAAGGTGCCAAGAAATGTTTTCTCTGCCAACAGCCAGGTCACTTTGCCAGGGTTTGTCCGCAAAGAAAGGAATGGCAAGGAATGGCGGGAGCTGTTGGGGAGGAGGCGGAGGGAGCTCAGGAGTCAGTAAAAGCCAACGCCTGGCTGCAACCATCGGGGCACAGCAGCCAGGCCAAGGATCAGTGAATGTGCCCACGCCGGAACCACCAAGACCAGCGCTAGTAATAGAGGTGTTACTAGAACTGGCAAACGGACACCCGCTAAAGGTTAAGGCGCTATTGGACTCAGGCAGCTCCTGCAACTTTATGAGTAAGGAGTTTGCAGCCGCACACCAGATACAAACCATCCCTTTAAAAAATCCTCTGCAGGTGACCACGATTGATGGGAGGGCGCTGTTGGGAGGAGAAGTTAACCAGCAGACTGTACCCATGACAATGAGGGTGGCAAGACACACGGAACTGATAGCGTTTAATATAGCCACTTTGGGAGGAGCGCCCATCATTTTGGGGATGAGCTGGCTAGCGCTGCATGATCCGCTCGTGGGATGGCATCAGAGAGTGGTTTCCTTTGGGTCAGCGCATTGTATGGGACACTGCACGGAAAAGGGGGGCCAAGTAGGTACCCAGGCCACGTTAGCAAAGATAGAAGCAACAGATCAAGGAAGGGTACCACGACAATATGCAGATTTGGCCAACGTCTTCAGCGAAAGGGAAGCAAATAAACTACCCCCGCACAGACCCTTTGACTGCCAAATCAACTTACTCCCAGGAGCACAATTGCCAGTGGGCAAGGTGTATGCAATGTCAGACAGGGAGATGCAGGAGTTAAGGGAGTTTATTGACAAAAACCTCAAGCGTGGGTTCATCAGAGAGTCACGAGCGGTGGGGGGTAGCCCAGTGTTCTTTGTGGACAAAAAAAATACAGATAAACCGAGATTGGTTGTGGACTTCCGGGCCCTGAACGCAGTGTCCGAAACCGTGACTTTCCCCATGCCCAGAATCGATGACATTCTGACCCGGGTGAGAAAAGGGAAATTTTTTACCAAGCTGGACCTGAGGGGGGCGTATAACCTGATACGTATGAGAAAGGGAGATGAGTGGAAAACCACTATGTTCACCCCCTTGGGGGCCTTTGAGTACTGCGTTATGCCTTTCGGCCTCCAGGGGGGGTCGGCCGTTTTTCAATCATTCATGAATCACGTCCTAGGACCATTGCTTTACAAGAACTGCGCTGCGTTCTTAGATGACGTACTAGTGTACTCAGAGGATGAAGAGCAGCATGTGCGAGATGTACGAGAGGTACTGAGCAAACTGCAAGAAAACCAGCTGTGGGTGAAACTGGAGAAGTGTCAGTTTCACACCAGAGAGGTGGAATTCCTAGGGTACCGGTTGTCAGACAAGGGGCTGGCCATGGATCCTAGCAAGGTGCAAGCGGTACTGGAATGGAGACCACCGAAAACTAAGAAAGATGTGCAAAGGTTTTTGGGGTTCGGAAACTTCTATCGGAAGTTCATCAAGAACTTTGCCCACTTAACGGCCCCCATCACGGATTGTCTCAGCAGTAAGAAGAAATTTGTCTGGACGGAAGAAGCGCAGCGAGCATTCGAAAGTTTAAAGAGGGCGTTTGCTTCGGAAGAACAACTCTTACACGTGGATCTGCAGCAGCCGATGAGAGTGGAAACCGACGCGTCTGACAGAGCGGTGGGCGCCGTACTCCTCCAGCCGGGACAGGATACGTCAGAATGGAGACCGTGTGCCTTCTTCTCGAGGAAGTTGAACAAATCCGAGAGGAACTATACCGTGTACGACAGGGAATTACTCGCCATCCATGAAGCGTTCAAGAGATGGCGACACCTGTTGATCGGGGCGCAACACAAGGTTCAAGTGCGGACAGACCACAAAAATCTAGAATACTGGAGGACAGCCCGAGTACTGAACCAGAGACAAGTAAGATGGGCGCAAGAGTTCTCCAAGTTCAATTTTGAAATTCGCTACGTGCCGGGGGCAGAGAATGTCAGAGCGGACGCTCTCTCCAGAAAACCTGAGTACTTAGAGGGGGAAGGAGCGGCGGAAGAAAGACATATCATCCCTGAGGACCACTGGGTTTGTGGGGCGGCATTGGTGGGGCAAAGAGAACTGGTAGAGGGTACTGAGAACGATGAATATGCCCAAGAAAAGCTTAGGGAACTCAGGGAGACAGGTGAGAACACAGGGGGTTTTGAGGAAAAGAATGGAAAACTATATTACAAAGGGGCACTCTACATACCAGATGGGGAACTAAGAGGGCGGGTGCTCAAACAGTTGCATGACAGCCCCACGGCGGGGCACTTCGGACAGCACAAGACCATGTGGTTGGTTACCAGGGAGTTTTGGTGGCCCAAGGTGAGGGAAGACGTGCGGGAGTATGTCCGGGGATGCGACAGGTGCCAAAGAGCAAAGGGAGAGAGGTTGGCGCCAGCAGGGTTATTAGAACCCTTACCCACCCCAGAAAGGCCATGGGAAATGGTATCCATAGATTTCATGACCGATCTACCGAAATCCAAAGGGAAAACAGCGGTCATGGTGGTAGTAGATCTACTAACTAAGATGTGCCATTTTATAGCTTGTTCACATGCAGTCACAGCGGAAGAAACCGCAAGGTTGTTTGTAAAGCATATTTTCAGGTTGCATGGCGCCCCCTTGAGGGTTTTAAGCGACAGAGGGAAACAATTTACTTCCAGGTTCTGGAGGAAGCTAATGAGCTTGCTGCATGTGGAGGTAAGTTTTTCCACCGCCAGGCACCCAGAAACAAATGGGCAAGCAGAAAGGGCAAATGGGGTTTTGCAACAATATCTGAGGTGTTATGTAAAAGACAGAGAAACTGATTGGGTAGATAAGTTACCTCTGGCAGAATTTGCCTACAACAACGCGGAAAACGTGTCCACAGGGATGAGTCCCTTTCTGGCCAATTATGGGTGTCACCCTCGAGCGTTCCCAGGAGAAGGAGGGGAGAACTGGAGTGTACCGGCGGCGGAACACTTTGTGGAAGAAATGGAAGCAATCCACCGGCAGCTCCAACTCAACTTGGAGAAAGCCAAAGAAGAATATAAGAAACAAGCAGACAGAAATAGGAGGGAAGGTGAAACCATAAGGGTGGGAAACCGGGTGTGGCTATCCACCCAAGGACTGCCGTTTAAGGGAGGGTGTAAGAAATTGAGACCCAAACGGTTGGGACCCTTTGAGGTCATACAACAGGTTAACCCAGTAGCATTCAAACTCAGATTGCCCAGTCACATGAAATTGCACCCAGTATTTCACAGATCATTACTGTCACCGTACCGAGAGGGACGGGAGTGGGGGGAACGTGAGAGGGGGGTCACCCAAACACCTGTCATAGAAGAGAGAGAACGCAACATGGAAGTGGCAGGAATCATTGATTCCAGGTGGAAGGGGAATCGGGTGGAATACTTGGTAGAATGGGAGGGGGAGGAAGAGTCAGAAAACACGTGGGTGCCAGCAGAAGAAGTCCACGACGAGGTTTTGATAGAAACGTTCCATCAGCGTTTCCCAAGAAAACCGCAGCCGGTGGAGCGATTTAGGAGGGAATACTTCGGGACCACTGATGAGGAAGGGGTGTTTGAAGGGTTCCCAGAGTCAGGGGGTGAGGAGGCGGCATACTCCGACGAAGAAGAGGAAGACGGGGAAGGAAATGGAAGGCAGTGGCTAGAAGTGTTTGAATCCTCTGAGGACGAGGAGAGTTCCTTCCGAGGCTTTCCAGCCTCACCGCCTGTAGAAGAGGAGGCGGGAGGGGGTGGAGGGGGGCCTGGAGGGGAGGTGGATGTCAGGAAACTGCCATCGGAAGAACAGGTGGCTGAAGGGCTCCAGGAGGATAGAAGAGACTCAGCAGCAGAAGAGGGAACCAGTAGGGGGGGAGCAGGAGCTCCAAGGGACAGGAAGTCGGAGGGGAGGCTCTGGGACACTTCCAGTGAGAACAGTGAGGAGGTATCAAGGCCCCCTTTAGCGACCCCCACCCCTCGCCGGAAGCTGTCACGCAGGGAATCTAGGAGACGCGTTTCCGTTAAGCAGCTTTTATGCTGGAAGCGTTTCCGCAAGCGCCCACTGTCGGATTCTACCAGTGACTAACGGAGCCATGTCCAAGGGCTCCGCTCAAGGCAGAGCTTTGCTACGTTAAGCAAACTCCGAGGGACTAACCCTTTTACGCACAAGTAGCTCATTGTCCCATCACAGCTGTATTTTGGTTCACATAGTGCTGTGAAAAGAGTGAATTGTGTAGGTTCCCCTTTGAAGGTGAACGGAATTGAAAAAAATATTTTATTTATTTCATTTAATTCTTATCTTGCTTTTCCTCCCAAAGGAGAACCCAACATATTAGGTTTTGATAGGTCAGTTAATTAATATTCTGTGGGCTCATAAAGACAGGCCAATGGGCTGCCAGATATTACGGTGGTAGAAGGTAATTGATTTTAGGGTCCTGATGACGTGAGTATAAAAGGGCAACCCCAACATTGTCCAGGATCAGTGGAAACAGTTTTCCCAGTATGGCCAGTTTGGACAGGGAAGAGCCTGAGAATTGTCAACAGAGCCCAAGCAAGAGGTTGAAGAAGATGAATGACTGGAATCACTGCAAGCAGAAGCTGCTGAGTAAATCTTCATATGCACCTTTTCAGGTTTCTCCTTCCTCTTGTTCTTTGTCTTTGTTCCTCCTTTTTCCATCTTGCTGTGAGCGAGTGCATGTGGTGGTTCTGTGGGTGGAATATCCTCCAGATTCTGCTGCAGAATTAAGGTATTTTCTTCCCCCAGTGTGCAGTGGTTTCTTGGCATACAAATCGGTATAAGATTGCTCCTCTGAAGAGAGGAACTTTGAAAACTGCTGCACTGGAAAATGACAAAGGGATGATAGAGAGAGGCTGTGCCTTTCTGCCTTGTTATCGACAAGCTTGTCTCTGCTGCAGGATTATTTACTCTAGAAGCTTACTGGGGCTCTCTCTCCTGTGCCAGAGCTTTCAGCACTCAGTTAGAACTGGTCGTGTGTGAAGTCTTTTGGAACAGATGAATTTCTAGGTCTAAATACTGGGATAAAACCTGTCCTGAACCTCTGCTCAAAACACATACTTGGGCTATTTGATTGTGTGGTATCGTGTTTGATAGCATCTGAGATGGTATCATCTAAACTGGAAGTGTAAGTAAATGTTTCATTGTTGCAGAATTAACTGCAGTGAGATAAGGGTCTTGCAACATAAGCTTTGAGCCTCAAGCTGTCATCGTGTTCCTTACAATCATCTAACACGCCTGTTGCTTTCTGGTATCTCTTGGGGAAGACTTGCTCAGCAAAGTGAACTCCACGGCTCTTCTTGTTTGGTCACTGTGTTGTGATCCCCTGTTTCAAAGCATTTAGATAATTTTGACTTACGTAATAAGGTACAGACCCTCTGTTGCCAGGAGCAAGAAGGTGTAGAGTAAAACCAGGGCTGCCAACCCAGCGGGCACCATGACACCTGTGAAGGCTTCCACTGGTGTCCCAGACTCTGAACTTCCTTTTTTAAGAAGCCTCCAGCCCCCCTAGAAAGATAGTTATGGGGCAACATGTTCAGGAACCTTCTGAGTGCTGTGAAATGAGAGTGAGTGTGGCATGACCACCTTGTAGACTTTTTCCTGGTTCTATTCTCTGCTGCTGATAGGTAGCAAGTGTGTGTGAAGTCAATATTGTGTGATGTCCACAACCAAGGCCATCGGGACATAGCTAGCTTCCCATTGCAAGCATAAGGTTTTCAGGGGTGGCTATCTTGCTGATTTTGTGTTATGCCATGCCTCTCCATGGCAGCTATTTTGTGGCAGGGACCTCCAGCAGTCTCCCAAAATGCGAGTGTTGAATAGGACAAGGGAAACCCAGGTTACAATCTCTATATTGTTATCATTTTGCTCATGCCAGCCAATAAGTAGTCCAAATAACATTCAAAGGTCCTTCCTGGGTGTTTTAATAGGGTGGTAAAAAATAACTTCTCTCATCATTGTGGAAGTTACTTACACAAGAAAGCACAGATTCATTTGTTATACAGAGTGCCCCCAAACTGGCCGGCATTTACAAAAAAAGGAGGAACAGTTAAATGTAGCCCTATACAAGATCAGCTGATATCTGGGAACAGTCAGGTTATAAGAATACTTGGCATGACCCTCAGAAAAGTCAAAATAAATTTAGCAAAGATAAATTGGAGGGCAGGTTTTATGAGCAACAACAGTGTCCTTAATCCTAAAATTAATAATACATTTTGCTTGTCTTGAGTAGTCTCGTGCTTTTGCTTCATGTCCAAACTTAAATGCCTGAGATATTACTATAGGAAAGTAACCTTTGCATTTGCCTCTGTGGCCTCATGCAACTGTCAAGCGCTCTGCTGAAAGCCTGCAATCCTGATAATCCTGCTTGGTGGAATTGCTGCAGATTCCCTTTCCACTGCCCTGTCTGATTCCCCAGGATGATAGAGAGGAACTTGTAGTAACTGGAGATTAGCTTAAACTACAGATGTTTGTAGGCTTCTTTTCTGTGACTGATAGTTTCTCTGCCTCAAGCTGCTTGATAATCAGGTGAAGACAGCAGGTGGTATTTATAGTGAGTGAACACTTCTGCCTTATCAGGTGTGGCAAAAAATTGTATCTCCAGAGAAGGCAGCTTTTTAGGGGGTTTCCCCCAAATCACTTTAAAAAATCTATTTGCCTTTACAGAACTTCAGTATTCTTTCCTATAACATTATGCTGAATCCAACTGAGCCTGTTACTAATGGATGCTTCACTGCCCAATGAGAAGTTAAGGACTTCAGGTAGCAGATCATTTGAGACATTTTTCTGGGGTGGTAAAACTGAGTCGAGTAACAGTAATGACAAGCTCACTTGTGGCTTCAACTGCAGTGGTCCCTCTACTCTGCCCTCCCTTGGTTTGGCTCCCCCTCCTCTTCCTGTGCTCCAGGGATCATGTACTGTTGCCGCTCTGCTGTGGCTCCCATCTCATCTCTGTCAAAGGGACTTGGAGGAGGTGAGCAGCAGCAGAGCAAATTCACTGGCCAGTGAGAATGAAAGAGACACCGTGTGTCCTAGGACTGCCTTAACCATCCACATGATGGGTCAGTTGTTTGTCCCATATGGTGGGGTAGAAGGAGCAGCAGCAGGAGGAGGCTTAGCCAGGTTTGCAATGGGGGTGAAGAGGAGGGGTGTGTTTGTGTGTGTGTGTGTGTGTGTGCAGTGCAGTGCTCTGCAAGTCTTCTCAGAAGTAAATCTCATGGAGTTTATGGGACTTGCTTCCAAGTAAATGTGCATTAGGATTACAGCCTTGGAAAGAAACATGATGATAAATGACAACAGCTTTTTATTAAGCTGTTTGCCCTAGAACTGGGGGGAGGGGAGCATTTGAGCTCTGCTTCAGGCAACAAAATGTCTTGGACTTGCTGCTGTTGCTTGGTTTAGAGCTGAGGTGGTTGGCCTAAAAACAGAGATGGAAAGTGCAGTTAAACACACAGATGGATTTCTAGAATATAGAGAATAGTGGCTTTTGATGTTGGGACCACTGACAGCGAGGTTTCTTAAATTCAAACTTTCCTGGCTTGAAATACAAAATTACTTGTCTTGTAATTCCATAAAACTGTAATTGATTAATTGATTTGATGGACTGTTTATATTGCATGTCTAATATTTTTTATTTTTCAGGAAGATTATCAGACTTTGGGTTTATCCAACTCATGACCAGAGCATTTGCTGTAGGAATTACTGACATTCACCAGGCAATTCAGATGGATAGAGCGATATTCTGAACTCTGAGGGTGGATTCTAAAGTCTGTGAAAGACTGTGTACCATATTCAGAGTACATCAAGCTCCAAGGCCTTCTCTTCTTTTTTCAGTTTAGGATTTTTATTTTTTGGCTCCAGATCCAATTAGATATGTAGTGAGTTTTCTTGAAAAACGGAACAAGACCAGCTGTCAGTACCATTCATCTGTTAGCATTTTGCAGAACTGCAGGACCAAATTTTGAAGCTCTGGAGTGGAGCCATACCTTTGTGCTGACACGTGAGTGGTAGCCATTCTGTGTGGTGCTGAGATACTTTTGAATGCTTCCCACTTGTTGAAAAAACTGTAAACCAGTGCACAGGGGAGAGGGGTCTATCAAAACCACCCCCCTGATGTGTTTATTCACTACATGGAGGAAGATTTTTCCAGAAGTAAGGATTGAAAAATATGACCCCTCCTACCTCAAGTGTCTTCCAGTAATTCTACCACCCCCATTTTACATAATGTGTAAATCAGTTCTGCTGGAAGAACCAAGTTTCCCAGGAGAGGCGTACTGGAGCTGAGCTCCACCCCCAGCAACACCCCTGGGCATTTCTCCTCCTCCTGAGGAATTCATACACATGGAGTCTCTTCCTTCCTTTGCTGTATTTTGTACCCCTCTGTCCCTCTCACTTTCTCATCTGATCATTTCTGATGAGCCTGTCTCCATGGCTGCTGGGGGCCACGTACAAGGTGAAGGGAGGTCATAAGTTACCGGCGAGACAGCACCCCTCTCTTGTTTCCCTGTTTGGCTCAGACTTGCTGTTCTACAAATGAGCAGTGGCAATGCTTGCATATGGCAGTAAGCTTTTTTGGAGTGAGGTATTTCAAACATTGCAAACATGTTGCCTAAGTTACATCAGCTCTTATTTCTTAGGAACAGAACAAGAAACCATCATTTTCATTAGTAAATGGGCAGGTGTGACACCCAGGTCATTTTACGGCTGCTGAGAAGTGATGAATTCTGCTGTTGAATACAAATAAATAAATAAAAATTAATTAGTGACTGGTAAGGAGATGATGAGGTGTATAACCCTTTAGCCTTCTCCACTTTGTAGCAACAGATTCATTTTATTCCAGGGTGACACTAAGTGATAAACTGATTAAAAATATACAACTTAAACTGATAATACCCTACCTCCCGCATTTCCAGTTTTAACTGAGAAATAAGAAGAAGAGTAATTCTGAAATAGTTTGGAAATTGCAGTTCTCAAAAGGTCTGAACGACACATGGAGGTTGTGTAGCCATAATATTTGGTGAACGTTGCCCTTGGAGTGCAAACGGCCAACTTCTCTCCCTGCACAATTTCACAATAAAATGAGCATTTCAGACACATTACATTCTGTGGAGTGGAGAAGAATGGTGATATTTCTTCTGTCATGGTTAAAAATGGAGAATTGCATGGCAGGTTATGAAAAGTGAATGTTTAAATTATGAAACAGCTGTCCATGGAAGAAAAATAAGATTTCATGTCAGGGTTCCTTCCAACTCCAGAATTCTATTATTCTTTGAAAATAGTTTTACACAGAATGAGTGGGTTGGCACATATAATAAAAGTTGCCGACACATGTAAAGTGCATTAAAGTAACGTAGAGAAATGGTTCACATCCATGAAGACCATTGAATTACTTAGCACTGTATAACTCAGAATGTGTGAATGCTCTGAACTAAAAAGCTTTGTGATTGAGGTGATTTGAACTTCTCTCTGTGGTGTTTGACCCATATCACCATCATCATCATCATTACTTCAGCTCACTCATACATGCAAGTGACAGGCATTTTGATTTTCATTTAAGTTTGTGTGGAAACTATCCCCAGAGTGAAAATAATGTTCTTTTTTTTGCTTAGATTCTTTTTCTTATTAGTATAGTGGATGTGCAACTTACACACATTTAACTTGTGCGCATTCAAATTTATGTGCTTGGCCAAAAAATAGAAATGGGGCAGAAAGGCGGGGCAGGGTCCGGGGGGGAAAACCTTGGCGCCTGCCATTGAACCCAATGTGTTTTGACCATTTGCAGGTTTGACTTTAGGTGCGATCCCTGGAATCTGAGCCCCACGTAAGTTCTGGGTCTCCTGTATTTGTTTAGATTTATAGCACACCTGTCACTATCCTGAACATACTTTATTGTTTCCTATTTGTATTTCATTGTTAAATTTATAGACTACTTTTAGCTACAAGTGCTCCCAGGCCAGATCTAAACTCATTATAGAGTTGATTAGCAAATTACCATTAGTTTTCTGTACTTGATGAACACAGAAATTGAAGTGCTTGCATATGCCTTTGTAGAAACACAATGTATTGGGAAAGCTTAGAGAAAGCTTTCATAGTATTACTGGGCTGACTGAAAATATACAATTTTTTTTTAAAAAATTGTCCAGTAGCACCTTAGAGACCACCTAAGTTTGTTCTGGGTATAAGCTTTCGTGTGCATGCATCTGAAGAACTGTACATGCACACAAAAGCTTATACCCGGAACAAACTCAGGTGGTCTCTAAGGTGCTACTGGACATTTTTTTTTTTGTATATTTCGACTGTGTCAGACCAACATGGCTACCTACCTGAATCTGAAAATATACAGTCCAGAAAGCAGAGATCATAAGGTTATGAAAAAACTATATTCAAAGAAACATGTTAGCTCCGGGTTCTAGAGATGCATGGCTAAGCCGACAGGGAGAAAAGTCTTGCACAACTAGCATT
Source organism: Podarcis erhardii (assembly GCF_964252035.2). NCBI lineage: Eukaryota > Metazoa > Chordata > Lepidosauria > Squamata > Lacertidae > Podarcis > Podarcis erhardii. The sequence continues at coordinate 75,608,302 of NC_138500.1, read as the reverse complement.
CCTTTGTGATCTAGGTGTGCATAAAAGTGATAGAACTGAATATCTTCTCTGTTCAGTTGTTGGGTAAGCACTCTATACTGTGTCACAGCTTGACTTAACATGGTTTGTCATGGTGACACTACAGTCATAAAGATATTTGGTGGAAATTAGGTTTTGGGTTTGAGATGACAATCTAGACAAAGCCTAATCTTAAATTATATGTGATCACTCCAATCCAATAATACATTGTTTGTGTTGTCATGTACATATGCAAGGCCTTTGTCTTATCACAAGTGAAGCTCCATTAATTTCAGTGGAGGAAGAACAACTTTTAACACATTAGCTTTTCACATGTGATATCAGGATATCTAGCAGAATTCATGGTAGTTCTGTACAGCTGCATAAAGCTGACTCCTTATGAAAGCCCGAGGGGGCTAGATATGCTGCATCACATTGTATCTGCTAATATAAGGGTGGCCACATTTTTCTTTGCAAGGACCTGGAGTTCTCCATCAGGCAGGAGGGTGGAATTGGCAGGGATTCTGGCTAAACGAAACTCCTCTGACTGATTGCTGTCAGATAGTGGGACAGACTGCCTCTGGAGGTGATGGGCTCTCCTTCACTGGAGGTATTTTAAGCAGAGGCTGGATGACCATCTGTTAGGGAGGCTGTCATTGATCCAGGGATATTGCACTGATCCTGAAAGTGGCTGAGACCTGGGTAGATGTTATGGTTGCTGTTTTATGTCCTCCTAAGTGGACTTCTCTGCCCTTGAGTTGAACTTCGACTTGGACCAAGTCCTGACAATTCCTGTCCTCCCAACAATATTTAATTAGTTTCTGATAAAATGGTCCAGTGAGTGCTGCCATGTATCCAGATCATATTTTATACTCAGTTAAAAAGCTAATACTTTGTGCCTTTATCTATGTGACACGGAAAAGCGTCATCAGCTATCTGAGCAAAGTGGATTTGGGAGACATAGATACGAAAATGAACGAAAATGTTTAGAATTAAACAGACAAAGCCGTGCACATGAGTAGGTTTAATGGCAAAGACCAATACTGGTTGTATGAGGTTTGAAAAAGTTAGTTTGAGGCTGCACTATATTAGAAATGGCTAACAGTGCAGTTCTGTACACACTTACGTAGGGCTAAGTTTTAAGGGACTTCTATCCGTGCTGTGAAGACTGACTGCTTTTTACAATATGTTTTGTACTCAGTTATTCCTGTGTACAATTCCTGACTACAAAATATACGTGGATCACATCAGTTGTGAATTGGCAAAACTGTGTGGATTATGGCTTTTAAAATATAGATGTAAGTGGCAACTAGGAGAGGTTTGGCCTCTACCCTTCCTGTATTTTGGTGGAAATATAGATGGACGCACACTTCATAATGGATGTGATGCACTATGTGCTGCATTTAGGTATTCATAAGAATATGCTTTTAGAGTTTTATATCAGCCTTTATTTGAGAAAGAACACAAAACCATGATCTTTTCAAAGAGAAGAGAAATTTGTGGGGATAAATTCAAAGTCCTAAATGGATGGCTGCATGCATGTCAGAAATCCCTTGAGATGTTTTATTAATATACTGCCTTTTACACAAAACATTTCCCGTAACAGCATTTAATAGAGGAAAACAAATGATCCTGTTTTCCTTTCCTGGTTCTGTTTGCCATATCCTGTCATGAGCTTCAATGTTTCAGATCAGTCAGAGGCAAACACAGAAGAGATTGCCAAGATAGAAGAACTGAGATTACTTTTTTATTTTACTTTATGCGTAGTCTCTTGGCATTTCATAGCAAAGTACCTGTAAATAAATATATGGTACCTTCATATCATATCCTAGAAGTTCAATTCCTAACATACCTGGGGAATAAGCAATCACAGTTGTTGCAAAAAATGTGGTGTTTTTTTAAAAAATAATATTTATTAGCAGTTTAAAGATTACAAAAGAAAAAAAAAGAATTATACAAGACAAGACAAGACAAGACAAGACAATACAATACAAAAACAAAAACACCACACAACCCAAACCCTAAAACATTAAATCAACCAAACAAAAACAAAAACAATTTAAAAACACATCCATTAATTTGGATATCATAACTTTCGTTCACTTGTTTCAGCGACCTCCTCACACCTCCCTTTTTGTATTCCACTTCAATTAACTATTTCAGCAATTCCTTTCCATCTTCCTCTGTTTTCTGTCCTGTAATTTATCTTAACATATTCTAACCTTGTTTTTTCCCTTTAATACATTAACAATCTGTCTGTACCTAGTTCCTTATAACATTTCTGCTAAAGCCATATAACTTCATTCCATCATTTTTCTAACATTCATTAATTTTGCAATATTTCTGTAAATAATCTTTGAACTTTTTCCAATCTTCTTCCACCGACTCTTCTCCCTGGTCTCGGATTCTGCCAGTCATTTCCGCCAGTTCCATATAGTCCATCAACTTCATCTGCCATTCTTCCCGGGTGGGTAAATCTTGTGTCTTCCAATACTTCGCAATGAGTATTCTTGCTGCTGTTGTTGCATACATAAAGAAAGTTCTGTCCTTCTTTGGCACCAATTGGCCGACCATGCCCAGGAGAAAGGCCTCTGGTTTCTTCAGAAAGGTATATTTGAATACCTTTTTCATTTCATTATAAATCATCTCCCAGAATGTCTTAATCCTTGGGCATGTCCACCAAAGGTGAAAGAATGTACCTTCGGTCTCATTACATTTCCAACATTTATTTTCAGGCAAATGGTAAATTTTTGCAAGCTTGACTGGTGTCATGTACCACCTGTAAATCATTTTCATTAAATTCTCTCTTAGGGCATTACATGCCGTAAATTTCATACCTGTGGTCCATAACTGTTCCCAGTCAGCCATCATAATGTTATGTCCAACATCTTGTGCCCATTTAATCATAGCAGATTTCACCATTTCATCCCGAGTGTTCCATTTCAACAGCAATTTATACATTCTTGACAAATTCTTAATTTTGGGATCTAGCAATTCTGTTTCCAATATTGATTTTTCCACCTGGAAGCCAACTTTTTTGTCCAAATTATATGCCTCCATTATTTGGTAATAATGGAGCCAATCTCGCACTTTGTTTTTTAATTTTTCAAAGCTCTGCAGTTTTACTCTGTCTCCATCTTGTTCCAAAATCTCCCAATATTTCGGCCATTTGGCCTCCATATTGAGTTTTTTCTGTGCCTTCGCTTCCATTGGTGACAACCATCTTGGGGTTTTATTTTCTAACAAATCCTTATATCTTATCCAAACATTAAACAGTGCTTTTCTAACAATATGGTTTTTAAACGCTTTATGTGCTTTTACCTTATCATACCACAAATATGCATGCCAACCAAATACATTGTTTAAAACCTTCTAAATCCAGCACGTTAATCTTTTAGCCAAAATGTCTGCAAAAATTTTATAATCCACATTAAGCAGCGATATGGGGCGGTAATTCTTAAGCTGTGTATTTTCAGTCTCTGTTTTCGGTATAAGTGTAATATAGGCTTCCTTCCACGACTCTGGTGCCCTTTTCCCTTCCAATATTTCATTACAAACTTCCTTCAATGGTTGTATTAGCCATTCTTTCAAAGATCTGTAATATCCTGAAGTCAAACCATCCGGTCCTGGAGATTTACCCAATTGCATGTTCTGAATGGCCCCTTCCACTTCCTGATCCGTTATTTTATAATTCAACATTAACTTATTTTCCTGAGAGATTTTCTGTAGTCCATTTATTTTCAAAAATCGGTCAATGTTCATTTCTTTCTGCTTCTCCTGTGTATAAAGTTGTTTAAAATACCTCTGGAAGCACTTCCTGATCTCCACTGGGTTCTGTATATTCTTTCCTTCCAAATTCGTAATAGTATTAAGTTTTTGTCTTTTTTTCATTTGCCAAGCCAACAATTTTCCACACTTATTTGCCGATTCAAATGTCTTTTGTCTCATCTGTTTAATCTTCCATTCTATTTCCTGATTCATCATTTTCATATATTGTACTTGATATAACTTTATCTCTTTCAGGATCTCCTGAGGTTTTGGTTTTGCTCTCAGTTTCTTCTCTCCTTCCTTTATTTTCTCCAGGATTTTTCATTTTGAGTTCTCTTCTTAATTGCATACTGTTGTATCAAAAAACCTCTCATAACCGCTTTACTTGTGTCCCAGATTACTCTTTTTTCCACTGTAGTATTCATATTTATCTCAAAATAATCTCTCAAAGTTTTTTGGGCCTTCTTGGTCACTTCTTCATTCCTAAATAAAGTATCATTCATCCTCCATTTAAAAGAACCAATTGGCGTCAATTTCAATTTCGTCTTCACAGCATTATGGTCAGAACAAGTTTTGGGGCAAATCTCCACTTTGCTGGTCTTTGGAGCCAGTCCTCTAGTTACCCAAATTTGATTTTATTCCTTCTCAGTAGGGCCACCAAATCTCCGTAGTTAGATCTGAGATCCAAAAGATATTTCGGGACGTCTTTAAAAATTTCCACTCCTGACTGTTGTACTTCCAAGGTCTTCTGGTAGTGCCAACCCAGAATTCTGTCTCTCTCTTCTTTAGTTCGGAGGGTGATCAAACAGTCTCTTATTCTATTCTTCTCCTTTTTCCCTCCTCTTCCAAGTCTGAAGGCCCTCACAATTCTAAACTCCTCTTGCTCCAAGTCCAAGTCCCAAAAATCAGCAAATTCCTGCGTGAGAAAGTCTATCAGACTATCCTTCTCCAATTCTGGTAAAGCTCTGATCCTCAGATTCGTGTGTTTTTCTTTAAGTTCAATCATAGAAAGTGTGTGATGGCCTGGGATTCCGATTCAGAGGCTGAACCAGAGGAATCCCAACCTGCACAGGAGTCCCCGCCTCCAGGGCCGGCTGAACTGGGGCAAGGCCTAGATTCTGAGGAGCCTGCACCTGTGTCAGATCCTCAGGAGCAGGCACCAGGTGAAACCCTTCTGGCCCCAGAGGTGCTTGAGGACTCAGTGGCTACAGGTGAGCCTCCTCCGGGGCCCAGTAACCCTTCGGCCTCTCCTGAACTACAGAGGCTTAGGGCACTATTCCCCCTTGTGATTCCCCCTTGGTATTCAGGGGCTTACTGCCTCCAACAGAGGACAGAACCCTTGCAGTCTTATCCATTTTAAAGCCATCCAGTTTGGTGGACATCACTACTTCTTATGGGAGCAAATTCCATAACGACGTGAAGTACTTCCCTTTGTCTGTCTTGATTCTTCCAACATTCAGTTTTGTTAGATGTCCCCAAGTTCTAATGTTATGAAGGAAGGAGAACGACTTTTCTCTATCCACTTTCTAAACACCAGGCATCATTTTATGTGCCTCTTGTCTCCTCTTGCTTGTCTTTTTTGCACCCATCTGGCTGTTGAACTGCAGCCAGAGATCTCCTTTATGCAGGAACAACATTTTTGAGCTATGGTGTCCAGCAAGATTCTTTCCCCCCTGGAGGAAGCAACCTTAATTATTCCAGGGAAATATTTTATTGTCTTATGTTTGGCACTACATCACTAATTAAGTCAGGCCTTCAAAAACCACATTTTTTGCAACAACTGTGATTGTTATGCAACAACGTATTGTTATCACTTTGGGGGCTCAGATGAGTAGGCTGTATTCCTTTGCCTCCTTCTAACTCCTGGATGCAGCATGCATTCAGTTCCTGGAACAGCCAGGCTAGCTTTCTGGTAAAGTAAGGACCCTCTAAGTATGGGCCATTAAGGTAACAAAGGAAGTGGGTCTATGCCAGACAGCAAATGGGTGGGCCTCCCTCTCTCTATTCACTGGCTGTTTTTCATTTTTATTTAGTAATTTTTATACCACCCTTTATCTGTAGATCTGAGGGCAGTTCCCAGCATAAAAATGCAAGGTAAAAACACAAAATACATAATAAAAACAAGAACAAAAACAACAGAGTTAGGAGGAGAAAGGGCAGAGTTGGGAGTTGAGTTAAGTGAACTAGAAGGTAGAAGCAAGCCTGCAGGCTGGGAAGCCAGGGAGTCAGAGCCGTGCCTGGTTTTTTCCTGGAATCCCAGGCTGTGGCTCTGGGAGAACCAAGACCCTCTTGGGGTGTGAATGCTGTGAACCCCTCCGTTCTAGGCTCAGGTTGTATATATGCATAAATGTACCTAAAGCCTAAAGATTCAGCAGTCTCCAGTGTTCCTCATTCTGAGGAAACATGAACCCTGGGCAAGTGCCTGGGATCCCTGGAATATCACACCGCTTGGAGAATGGGGTGGCCTTCAACAGTATGTAGTTCTGCCAGAAATGAAAGCAGTTCTGGGTTAGGGAGCTGGTGACCTAGGACATCTCTCCCCCCCAGGTTGGGCCTTCGTAGTTTTACAGTGTAATCCTATGCATATCTGCTTAGAAGAAATATCCATTGAGTTAAATGGGCCTTACTCCCAGATAATGGGGTATCAGATTATAGCCTCAGCCACATGAACACAAAATTGTATTCTATTTCAGAATGCTGCGCACAATCTAATTGGAAACAAGGAGAAGCATGACAGGCATTGCTATTACTGTTCTGCATTTGCAGTATGCATAAAACAAGCAAATGAGAAGCATTCATAGAAGGCTTCCTTTCTCGAAATAGTTTGTGTATGTCACATGGATCTCCTAGGAGACCCATATTCCTGTTTTGGGAACACTGAAATTGCACATGAGATAAAATTAAACCGTAGTTACTATCAAAGTTTCTACCAGTGCTTCTTTCTTTCCTCAGTGGAAACATTTCCTAAAGTGTCATAGCTAATAGGTTTCCTGAAAGGCCTGGTGAACCTACTTTGGCTAAGCAAAAGGATGCAGTCCAGACCTGCACTCCAGGCTCAGCTCTGCAGGGCTTCAGCCTCGAATGCCATCCCAAGCCTTCATTTAGCCATAGCGTGACCAGGGCAGATGGCGAACAGGGGCCCTATGCCTAGTTGTCTGCTGAAAGGGGGAAGCTTGATAGGGTCCCGAATATAGGACCCCTGGGCTCCATGACACCCTCAGCCAGCCAAAAAACATTACTTTAAAAATTGAAGGATTTAAGCCTCATCATCATCAATCTTTATTACCATCCAGAGACCCAACAAATCGTTACAAAGCAATACACAATTCATACAGGCTACCTCCAGGTTAAACAAGCATTTTGTTCAGAATATAGGGATCACTGGTTCTTGCAACCACTGATAAAAACTTTGCCACTGCTAATGTTCTAGCGTTTGTCCGGTCTTCCAATAGGAACCTGACATAGTGAGCCTCTGATTTTCCCGGGAAAGGTACCAGCAAGGGTAGTATCAGTTCAGCCCTGGCTTGCTCATATTCAAAATATGTTTTATGGAATCGATGTCTTGAGCACACGAGCAAAGTCTGTCTTGGTAGGGAACTCCTCTCAACCTGCCATCCAACACTGCAGAAGGATGAGTGACAGACCAATAGAGGTGGCTTTTTTTGCCATGGTTTTCTGCCATTTGCTGACGAATTCCTCATTGGTCAGGTGCTGGTACAAACCCTTCCCTAGATCAAACACTGAAATTCTGAGCCAATGTTTTAGGGCAGCCCACCACGCTTTAGTTGAAATTGGGCATTCACCAGCTTTTAACAGAAGTACGGAGTTGGGGGCACAGTTGGGTACCTGCAGCAGAGATCGTAGAAATTTTGCCTGAAAGCCATCTAGCTTTGGCAGGTCCCCATTATGCCAGATTTAAGCTTTTATTCCCGTGGAGCAGCCTGGTTATATAATGTCACATGGTTGCTACCTCTTTGGGAGTGGAGATTGGTACTGGGGTGGAGCCTTTGGATAGCTAGGAAGAGACAGAGCAATGCACACCCAGGAAAATGGGAAAATAATAATAATAAATTGTTATTGTTATTGCTATTATCATCAAAAGCCTGAAAGGCAGGGCCTTTAAATTAGGGGATATGGAGGACATTGTGTTCTGTGGTGGTTAATTTTTTCTTCGTTTGGTAATTTTTGTTTTAGCAAGAAGTTGTGATTATGAGTGGGGGATACAAAAAATAAATGAATATTTTGAGTACAAATATTTAAGACAAATAATTGCACCCAGCTGGATAGGTCTTAAATGGAATGTGAACAAGCCAATTAGCATTCTCTGACCATGTGAAGAAGACGAGTGTTTCAAAAAAATAATAAAAAAAATGTACCTCTCAACTAGTTAATGAGACACAGCAGTTCTGTATATTTTCCTTGGGTTATGCAGTCATACAGCCTTTAATTAGGAGAATTTGCCTGACTACTGGGGTTACTATTTGAAGGTAGGTGTGTGTGTGTGAGAGAGAAAACAGGATCCTAGCCTCTCAAACCTGCAGCACGATTAAGTATTCAGAGCTTCTTTAGACAAAGAGAAGCTTTGGGTTGGGAGAAGGTTTATTTATTAAATTTATAGCTCGCCTTTCTGTTGGGGGCAAAACTGGATGCAATGTGTGGCTTAGATGACCTATTTTAACATATTTGCTTAATTTACTGCAACAGCCCAATACACACACCTACTAGGAGTGACAGGATTTTTCTTCGGAGGGAACTTGCATAGCATTGCTGTGTGTACACACTTAAAGGTCAAGGGACCCCTGACCATTAGGTCCAGTCATGACCGACTCTGGGGTTGCGGCGCTCATCTCGCTTTATTGGCCGAGGGAGCCAGCGTACAGCTTCCGGGTCATGTGGCCAGCAGGACTAAGCCGCTTATGGTGAACCAGAGCAGCGCGCGGAAACATCGTTTACCTGCCTGCCGGAACAGTACCTATTTATCTACTTGCACTTTGATGAGCTTTAGAACTGCTAGGTTGGCAGGAGCAGGGACCGAACAACAGGAGCTCACCCTGTCGCAGGGATTCAAACTGCCGACCTTCTGATCAGCAAGCCCAAGAGGCTCAGTGGTTTAGACCAGTGTTTCCCAACCTTGGGCATCCAGCTGTTTTTGAACTACAACTCCCATCATCCCTGACTAGAAAGACCAGTGGCAAGGGATGATGGGAATTGTAGTCCAAAAACAGCTGGAGGTCCAAGGTTGGGAAACACTGGTTTAGACCACAGCGCCACCTATGTCCCACGTACACACTTATTAAGCAACAATAATTTAATATTATGTGCCATGGGAATGCGTACTCTGAGTAAATATACATTGGTCTGTTAATTTCCTTCTAAAATTGCTTGCTTTCCTTTGGTGTCTTACCAGATTGCTGACCTTTCTTTCACTTGCCTGTATCAGAGGTAAAAAAAAAGCAGAATATTTTAAAGTATATAATCTGCTTTGCATGATTGCACAGAATTGCAGGTGTGCTCTAGTTGATGTACTTACTTGGAAGGGAGCTCTGGGAAAGAGTAAAGCTGCTGGCCAGTTGACACCTCTTACAACTATCAGGCTTGGCATTCCCTTTCCCTTAAGCATTCATTTCAAATGAATCAGAAGATATTTAAAAAGCTCCATAGGTTCAGGGCTGACCCCAAACATTGTTGCCATCTTGTGATTGCATCCCAACCACCAGGGAAGTGCAATATTGCAAGAAATAATGGAGCACACTGCTTCATTGTGGCATCTCTTGTGGGCAGTCCAGCAGGCAGTTTTAAGAGAGTTTGTTAAGAGCAAGAGCAAAAGGAAAAAGGCAGAATAATGCATGAAAGGAGAAAAAGAACTACTTTTAGAAGACACCTGAAGGCAGCCCTTCGGGTAGTGTTTAATGCCTGACTACTATGTTTTTATATGTACTGGAAGCCATCCAGAGTGGCTGGGGAAACGCAGCCTGATGGGTAGAGTATAAATAATAAAATTATTAGCCGAGATGTATTGCGGTCTGTCAAGTCTGTCAACCTTCTGATGTATTGCGGTCTGTCAAGTCTGTCAACCTGCAAGTCTGTCAACCTTCCTCTCATTGCAGCCACAGGGAAGCAGCAAAAACACTTCTTGTGTCTTGGCTCCCACTTGTACTGAGACTTTCAGATCAATTATTACACTGGTCAACAACAAATTTGTTGTCTGCATTTTTTCAGTTGATTTAGGATGAATCTGATGCGCTGAATCCAAAAATCACATTGGTTTTGCTCAATCAGGTCAGGTTTTTGAGCTATGGCCACATGTCGTTTTTTTACGTTTTTGTTCACATGTATGCTTGTGTGGAGCATTTTAGAAGAAGTTGGTGGGGGTAAAATGCCATGTCGAATAATTGTTTTGATTGGAAATGATTATTTTAATGACAAGAAGTATTCAGGTCCGATAGTTCTGCGTGATTATGTCGAAAAGGGATCAGTTTGAAGTCATAAAACCTCAAAATCTTCCATAAATTTGATGCGGCAAAGCATAAAGTTTGGGGATCAAAACTAAGTTAATCCTGATCTTCAATCAGCACGTCGTCCTGTAGCTCATTGTAATGAAATTCCAGTGCCTATCTTCGGAGAACTTCCTGACATTAGTGACGAAGATACCTCCAGTGTTGAAGGACATGAAGAAGAAAATGTGGTTCTTGAAGATGATGCTCCACATCCATTTTCCCAAAAGGAGTTGAATGATCTAGTTCGCCACCTCAGCTTGTCAAAGGACTCTGCCGAACTGTTGGCATCCAGATTGAAGGGAAAAAACCCTCCTCTCTGACAGTGCTCGCATCAGCTTCTTCCGCAACAGGCAACAAGAGCACAGTGGTGCCCCGCAAGACAAATGTCTCGCAAGACGGAAAACTCGCTAGACAAAAGAGTTTTCCGTTTTGGAGGTGCTTCGCAAAACGAATTTCCTATGGGCTTGCTTTGCAAGACGAAAATGTCTTGCGAGTTCCTGCGGGGTTTTTCCCCTCCCCCCCTTTTTCTAAGCCGCTTATCCGCTAAGCCGATAAGCCGCTAAAAGCCGCTAAACCGCTAATAGCGCTAATCCGCTAAGCCGTCAATGGGCTTGCTTCGCAAGACGAAAAAACCGCTAGACGAAGAGGCTTGCGGAACGGACTCTTTTCGTCTTGCGAGGCACCACTGTACCTCCGTTTTTTCTCGGAAGAGAAGGACTTGGTGTACTGTGCAGATATTGCGCAGCTTCTGCTCAAGCTTGGAGTGCCACAGTACGAACCCAAAGATTGGAGACTGTTCATTGACAGCAGCAAGCGACCACTGAAATGTGTTCTGTTACACAACAGCAACCAGTTTGCCTCTATACCCCTGGCTCACTCGAGTACACTGAAGGAGAACTATGAAGCGGTGAAGTATGTGCTGGAGAAAATTGGTTATGATCAGCATAAGTGGTTTATTTGTGTTGACCTGAAGATGGTGAACTTTTTGTTGGGACAACAGTCTGGCTTCACCAAGTACCCATGTTTTCTGTGCATGTGGGATAGTAGGGACCGTGCTCAGCATTACACGAAGAAGGACTGGCCTGTGCGGGAGGAATTGGTGCCTTGCAAAGAAAGGAACGTCATCAATGACCCTCTGGTGGACAGAGACAGAATACTCTTTCCATCGCTGCACATCAAGCTCGGCTTAATCAAGCAGTTCACCAAGGCTCTGGACAAGGATGGTGACTGCTTCACTTACTTGTGCCAGGCTTTTCCAGGATTGACCATAGAGAAGTTAAAAGCTGGCATCTTTGACGGTCCTCAGATCCGTCAGCTCATCAGAGATCCAGAGTTTGGAAACTCAATGAACGAAGTGGAACTGGAAGCGTGGAAGGCATTTGTTCTGGTAGTGAAGAACTTTCTTGGCAACAATAAGGCCAGAAACTATGCAGAACTTGTCAACTACATGCTGACTGCTTTCAGAAACCTGGGCTGCAACATGAGCGTCAAGATGCACTACCTATTTTCACATATGGACCGGTTTCCTGAGAACCTGGGTTCAATGAGTGACGAACAGGGGGAGAGATTCCATCAGGACATGAAAGAGATGGAGACCAGGTATCAGGGTCGCTGGGACGCAGTCATGATGGCTGACTACTCTTGGACTCTGAAGAGAGACCTCCCTGCCGCTGAGCATTCCTGGAGTTCCAAGAAATGGAAGTTCAAGCCCTGAAATTTGAAAAATGGTGAAGCAACATGCAATTTACGTGTACTTACCTTTATCAATGCCCACCATTCAGTCTACAGTAAACCTGACCTGATGTAGAGAAACGGATGTCATTTCCTGATTCAGCAGTGCAAAAATGCCCTAAATCATTTGTAGAAATCTAGACAACATTCAAAAAGTAAAAAATTGTTGCCCAGTGTTATTAAAGGCTTTATTGCAAAAATCACTACAGCAGCCCAACACAGATCAGGTTAAACCATTTTGAGCTCTAGAATACATGGCTAGGCGGAAGCTATGACATTGTCCCAATGTCTAGGTTGAAGGGCACCAAGTGGTCCTCAGTTGCCAATACAGAGGCGAGAGAGGAAGTGGCGATTGTTGAAACAGGTCTTGCTTAAAATCTGTGTATGTGAAAGGTTGTTTTGTGGGGAAGAAAACCCAGCATTGCTTCCCCAGTGATGTACTTGCATTGCCAAACTGATGGTCGGCACTGTCATGTGCAGATGCATGGATTGCACTTTGGGGTCAAGTGAGATGGTTCCAGGCAGCTTTCCACTTCTTTCTCTTCCGTGATCATAAGAACAAGAGATATACCAGGAATTTATCCTGTGTCTGTAAATGGGTGCAGAAATCAGCAGTTGACGGTTTTTCCTGATGGGGAATGCTTCACCTGCTTCACCTTTCAGGAGGTACATATGAATCCTGCTAAAATGAGAGGTTTTATCAGTGCTGACTCAGCATCAGTGATGCACATGATGATTTCTGGATGATGCCCACAAGGAGCAGTGGCGGACAGTGACGGGGCGACTTTGACAGCTGGAGGTTGAGGTGTGAATGCTGTTGATGCCTTTCCTCAAGTGCAGGGTTGCTTAGTGGGATAACACTTGTCTGATGTCACACCCATGCAGCTCTACTTCTACTTTGTGGCACTGAAAGGGTGAGAACTCATTTCCCTCGATTGCACACAACACTTGCACCAGTTTTGTCCAGCAAGCTATCTCAGTACTGTACTGCCCTTAAGAGCACAATTGAGAGAAAGGATCTCTGTGAAGCGCTTGTCTTCATTTGATTTCAGTGGAACTAAGGCAGGCCTCCCATGCAGGATTGTGTCCACAGACATCTATTTTTAACACAAACTCCAGCTTTAATTAGTGTTCTGGAACATATTTTCAAATCACAGGAGACAAGGTAAAGTCACAAACTAATTTAGGGCCTGAAATTTCTGACTGCCTGTGACAAAAACAAGCACAACACTAATATGATACTGTAACTGATAAGACAGCTACAAAAGGAGTTAGTTGTACATTTAAAAATAAATTACTACTAAATATATGTAAACAGCCTCTGGTTTGGTACTCTTACATGTTATTGCTGTCAAGAGAATGTATTGCAGAGGGGATTAAAAATCAAAATCAGGGAATCTTAACAATGGATTTGGAAGTTAGTGGGAAGGCACATGCTGTCTGTGTGTTCCGGTCCCTAGCGCTTCCAGTTTGAAAAGATCTTGGTTGCAGGGCTGCCAGAGACTTGGACAGCTGCAGCCATGAGGAGTGGGCTATACAGTGGTATCTCATCGAGCATCCGGGATCCATTTCAGAGCCTGGGATGCTCGACAAAAAAGACACTCGATAGAGCGTCACTCTGCGCGTGCGCGTGGAGCGGTTTTGCGCTTCTGCCCATGCGTGAGGTGGCAAACCCAGAAGTAACCCGTTCTGGTACTTCCGGGTATGCTGTGGATGTCCGCCGAAATGGACAATTGAGGAGGTGGACATTCACGGAGGTATGACTGTCTGGCTAGAGGCACTTGCGGTTTGACTCATCACAAAGCAGCTTTGTGTGGTTTCTGATGACACTGTGGCTTCTGAAATATTCACAACCTCATTCTCTGAATACTGATCTTTATGTAGCCTAATAAGCATTATCCAAGCACATGAGGAGGGAGCTGTGTGTGTCTATGCTCAAGCCACTGGTTCCCAAACTGTGTGCCAGCAAGTGGGGCTGACATGTACCTTAAAGGATAAAGCCGCCCCCTCTTTTGCACCCTCCCCTCCATGCCCACCACAGCTACAAGGCTCTGTGTGAGTGTGCAGCATTGGTGCGCTTAGTCTTTCAATATGTAGGCAGTGACGACATTCTGAGGGAGCAAGGGTGCACTGGAATTCCCTCATTGATTCTGGACAACAGCTGACAGGCAGGTGTGAGGGAATCCCAGAACCATCGCAGCTTCCTAGAATCCCACAATCCCATCCCTTTGCCCTGACTGTCCAGGCAAGAAGGTCCGTGGGGTGATGGAGGGCAACCGCGAGGCTGCCTGAACTTGCAAAAAGAATGCCTGCCCAGTGTTTTAAGGGTTGATATGCAAAGGTGAGGTGTAAGTATCAGTATCACCTGTAAGTTTTTCATTTTTTCTTCCATCAACGCCAGTGGCCTGCATGACTCACCTGCCTTGCACCACCCAACTTCAGCTGTCCATGATTCATCCAAACACTGAATAATAGCACACACAACTAGCAAGACTTCTCTGAACTGCAATCTGAGAAAACATTTTAAAATGTCTAATATTTTTAATATTTCTGAAATTAGTAATTTTTAAAATAATTTAAGCCTAATTTGATGTACTCATATTTGTATATAATACTCAATTTTTAATTTTTTTGAATATTTTTTTTTTTGCTAGGTCTTTTTTCCTTACATGTCAGCATTTAATGTTCTACTGAATGTAAATTCTTTTTTTTATTATTCCCAATAGCCAATTTTCATAACTTCAAATTCAAATATCCCACAATTAAAACAAGTCTGCACTTTTGGAAAAACCTCTATAATAACCAATATTATTTTAATTTTTAAGATGAACAACTTTGTTTCATTAATTTTTTCTATTACAGCTAAGGATTGTAGGAAAGTTGTACAAAATGGCTACCCTGTAGCCATTTCCCCCCCATGATGTTCAAAACACATAAAATTTTCGTTACAAGGAATAAAAACCCATAAATTTCATTCTTTGTTGAGAAAGAGCATGTCTTTGCAATAATTTTCAACATCAAAAACTTTTGGTTACATCATGCCCACATGCTGTAAATTCAGGTTTTCTAAACCTAGTTTTTCCACCCAAAAAACTAGGCTACAAGTGCATTTATTAAAAAAATTAGGCATTTATAAAATCTTTTGAGTGCTGGTGTATTTTTTTCTGAAATCATCATCATTTTATTGAGCTCTGTGTAAAATTTGTAAGAGATCTGATCATTGGTAATGGAGAAAATAAATAAAATGTACACAAGGGTATCTTGTCCCGAAGGTCTCAAGAGGGACATACAATGGAGTTTTAAGGGAATTTGGAAGTCTATAAAATTAAAACCGTTTGAGATAGAGGGGGGAAATTTAAGGGGATTTCTTTCAACCATAAGGGAAGGGTGTGCACCAAATTTCATCAACATTCAAGATGGAGGGTGGCATGACCTCGTTGAAATGACGTGGAATAACCCTGTCACATTCTGGATTAGTTGTAGTTTCCGAGTCACCTTCAAAGGTAGCCCCACATAGAGAGCATTGCAGTAGTCCAAGCGGGAGATAACTAGAGCATGCACCCCTCTGGCCAGACAGTGCGTGGGCAGCGAGGGTCTCTTATTTGTGGAGTGCCAAATAATAAGGTTCCATTTCCAGGATTTTGTATACCTGGCATTTCAAGACGTTGGCTGGTGACTACTAGCTAATGAACATATCCAAGTTGCTTGGGCAGTGAGTGGGTGGAAACAGTTGGAATATATCTAGAAAAAGATGAACAAATCCTGACTGAGAAAGCTTCCTGGGAAATCTGAAGGGATTATATGATGGAGGAATAAATTAAGTCTGCTTTATAGTCTATCACCATCTATTGGTGTGCTTGCCAATGCCCCCATGTTTAACTTTCATATTTTGTATGCAAGCAAGTTGGAATAATGCCTTATAGATAGCACATTCCCCTGATCTTTCCACGTGCTAAACCAACCGTCATAAATGCTCACCACTCTGAATCCAGCGAATGGCTATAATAGGTTTATATCTGGAAGAAAAAGAAGTTCCAAGAAAATTGTTACTGGTGGTTGGAATCAGTGTGACTGTGGGATACTGTGCCTCTTGGCAGATCCAAACCAGAACAGTAAGTGCCCTTTTCCAGGGGTGGGTAGGAACAAGACAAACTCAGCAGGTGAAACTGGGGACAGACTTTTTAATATACCTTGTATAACATTGGGTTAGAATACCAAAATCCAGAAAAATTACCTTAGGGGCTGAATTTTGCCTAGGCATTGCCAGCTGGCTATCCTAAATTCATAAACTGGTTCACAAAAGTAAGGATGACAACTTTTTACTGGCCTTGTGCAGCCTGATTCTCAGAAATGCTATAGAAGAGCTTTTTAAAAAGCAGACATTCGCTATAAAACAAAATAAAAAAATTCCTTCCAGTAGCACCTTAAAGACCAACTGAGTTAGTTCTAGGTATGAGCTTTCGTGTGCATGCACACTTCTTCAGATACACTGAAACAGAAGTTTCAGTGTATCTGAAGAAGTGTGCATGCACACGAAAGCTCATACCTAGAACTAACTCAGTTGGTCTTTAAGGTGCTACTGGAAGGAATTTTTTTATTTTGTTTTGACCATGGCAGACCAACACGGCTACCTATCTGTAACTATTCGCTATAAAGTGATGGGTTGAGCTCACTTGCCACAATGCTGTGAAGTGTACAGGATTACAGTGCCTAAAAGGGCAATTACGTGGGAGATCCTGCATAAGCTGCCCCAAAGGGGAAGCAGAGCAGAAGAGTGATTAATATACCACAGTTCTAAATACTGTTTAACTATATATAGAGAGAGAGAGAGTGTGTGTGTGTGTGTGTGTAAGTGATAGCAGAATCACAGCCATTCTGACTTTTGTGTGACAGGTGAAAGTGGCATGTCCAGACTAAGAAAGCTTTTTACATAGCTTACCCCTTAGAATTTTGCAAGTTTCTGTTTAATTGTCTTTTGCCCATTCAAAGTCATGCCATCAGCAGCTCGAAGCGACCTGGTTAGAAAAACACCTTCCTATTTAAGGTGAGGGTAAAGTGAGTGACATGCCATCTTCCCTGCTATTTGTTGGATAGTCTCATGATCTGCAGAGATGCAATTTCTGGAACCCATTGAAATAGTGCTTATTTATTATAGGCTGTAATAATAGTACAATTGTATTTGTAGGTACTTCTTAATTTTCTGTGACAAAATTTTATCAAAGCTCTGTGTGGTCTAAGCCTATTGTGCTGGTCCCGGGGGGTTACCATGTGGAGTGGTCCGAGTCTAGTCCAAGGTAAAGGGTGTGGTATGGAGGCTGTCCGTCAAGGCTGAAGCTGGGTCCAAGGCAGGGAGTCGGGTGGGGTCTGGAACTCTGGCAGAAGAGCAGGACAGGGTGGAGGCAGGAACAGGCTACCAACAATGTTGCTCCCGCAACCTGGGACTGGGCTGGCTGGCTTTTATCTCCTCCAAGGCATAGGGCGGCCCCGGTCCACAGGTGACTTGCCTCTCCTGGCCTGGAGGCGAGCACTCCACCTGCGGGAACTTAGTTCCCTCCGCCTCTCTGCCCTGAGCCTCTGCAGCTCAGGAGAGGCTGGAGGGTTACCGGACCCAGAGGCAACCTCAGCTTCCCCTGACGGGGCTGAGAGTGGAGCACCTGCAGGCAATGGGTCCTCCATCACCTCTGGAGCCAGAGTGGACGCATCTGGTGTCTGCTCCTGAGGATCCAGCACAGGTGAGGACCCTTCAGGCTCAGGCCCCAGCCCTGGCTCAGCTGGTCCTGGAGGCAGAGACTCCTGTGCAGGCTGGGATTCCTCAGGTTCAGCCTCTGAATCCGATTCCCAGGCCACCACACCTATGCACACTTAATCAGAAATCTCACTGAACTCTGTAGGACTTTTTGCTAAGTCAAACTGTGTATAGGCTGCAGTCCTAAGCCCCCTTGCTAGAGACTTTGTCCCACTGAACTTAGCTTACTTCTGAAGAAACATCCTTGACTGACAGAAAAGGTGAAAAATGTTGCTGGTTATTTTATTTGTACAATCTTACTGATATGCAGTTATAATGTATGTGATGTGTTGTGACGTATTCCTGATACTAGAAACAAATGATCTGAACTACAGTTCCTGCTGGTGTGAATGGAAGTTATTTACTTAATCACCACTCTTCTTATTTTCTTCCTTGATTCAGTCAGGCACTCGCACACTGGGTGATTCATTCAAGCCAACACTTCCAAGGAAGCAATTGTGAAAGTGCAACCTTTGATTGTGTCACTAACTCTGCTAACTCAGAAGGGGGAAGCTCTGTCAAGAAAGGAAAATCCCTTAGAAACTGTCACACACACAAATAGGTTTTAAGAAAAGGGTGTAAAAAAGTTGTTTGCTAAATAACGAGATAGAGAAAAAACATAAAGTTGGTGTGGGGTTTTTTAGTTAAAAAAAGGCTTCAGTGCAATATATCACTTTCACACAAATAAGACACACCTTTTCCCTCCTAAAAAGTAAGGGGAAATGTGTTTGCGTCTTATGGAGCGAATGCAGGTGGGAGGCTCTGCTCAGCACTCCCTTTAAAGAGCCGCGTGGAACGTGTGTGTGGTTCTTGGGGGCTTTTCCCCGAGGAGGGAGAAGGGCTGCCTTAGCTGCACGCAGCCTCTCCTGGGCAGGGGGATGAAGGCTGTGTGCGGCTATCCCATAAGCCAGGACAGCAAACGGGATTGCTGAGCTGTGATCCCTCTTGCTGTCCTGGCTTCTGAGATTCAGAATATTTTTTTTTCTTGTTTTCCTCTTCCCAAAACTAGGTGCATCTTGTGGTCTGGTGCGTCTTATAGAGCAAAAAATACGGTAATTAATGGCAATTAATGGTAATAATAATGTATTAATGGCAATGATTTTAATCGGTTTGTGCAACTGCAGGTTGAATTGTGCACCTGAGAGTCATGGACTCTGATAGGAGTCTTGTAAGAGTAAGAGAAACTGTTGTTAAGTGAAAAGACAGACATTTCTTTACTTTCAGGCTATCGTGTGTGGTTCAAATCACTGATGCTGGTATATAAGGCCGGGCCGGAGCCAGGACAACAGGCACTGTGCTATAGTCCAGGAGTGCCAAAAAGTCCCAGACAGTGATGTGCCTTATATAAGGTGGTTTGGCAGTGTTCACTAGCATTGTAAATGTGCTGTAGTGCTGAACAAGACTTGAATAAATTCCCATGTAAAGGTGTGCTAACTGTCTCTCTCATGCTCCGCTTCTGCACCTAAGTGTTAATCAGAAGAAAATGGGAATATGTGAGGTTCTAGAATACACTTCTGAATGACATACTGCACCAAATGTAATATACTGTAATTTTGCTGCAGAATGTCATGTTTGGGTTCTGCTTCATGGCTGCAATTTAGGAACACTTATTTGTGAGTAAGCCCCACTGAATTTCCAAGTAAAAATGGAACAGGGGTAAAACTGCACATGCAGCAAAGTGTTGGGAGAGGATAATTTCAAGTGAGAGCATTTGCAGATGACCTAGTTTTGACTTTACAACAGCCAGACATTAGTACTAAAAGAGTGTTGGAATTAATTGAAATATTTGGTCAAGTAGCAGGATTTAAATTGAATAAACAGAAAACAAAGGTTTTGGAGAAAAATTTAACAATGGAAGAAAGAGAGAGGTTTCAGAGTGAAACAGGTTTGGAAATAACGAAAAAAGTGAAATACCTGGGGGTAAATTTAACATCTAAGAATCTGAATTTATTTAAAGACAATTATGAAAAATGTTGGTCAGAAGTAAAGAAAGATTTAGAAACATGGTCAAGGTTGAAATTGTCCTTGTTAGGTCGAATTGCTACTATTAAGATGAATGTATTGCCTAGAATGCTTTTTTTGTTTCAGAACTTACAAATTCTGGACAAGATGGATTGTTTCAAGAGGTGGCAGAAAGATATATCAAAATTTGTCTGGCAGGGCAAAAAGCCCAGAATTAAGTTTAAGATTTTAACTGATGCAAAGGATAGAGGGGGATTTGCCCTGCCGGACTTAAGATTATACTACGAAGCAGCAGCTTTCTGCTGGCTGAAAGACTGGCTACTTCTTGAGAACACAGACATCTTAGATTTGGAAGGATATGATAATTGTTTTGGTTGGCATGCATACTTATGGTATAACAAGGCAATGGTGTACAAAGGTTTTAAAAATCATACTGTTAGAAAAGCATTATATAATGTTTGGAGCAGATACAAAGATCTACTGGAAACTAAAACTCCCAGGTGGTTGTCACCAATGGAAGCCAAGGGGGTGAAAAAACTTAATATGGATTCTAAATGGCCAAAATATTGTGAAATCTTAGAATATGAAGGTGAAAGGGTAAAGCTTCAGAGTTACGAAAAACTAAAGTCCAAAGTTCGAGATTGGCTGCATTATTATCAGATAAATGAGGCATTTAAAGAGGACAGGAAAATAGGATTTCAGAAGGAGAGGTCAAAGTTAGAAACGGAACTGTTAGAACCCAATACTAAGAATCTGTCAAGAATGTATAATTTGCTGCTTAAATGGAATACACAGGAGGAAACGGTGAAATCAGCTATGATTAAATGGGCACAGGATATCGGTCATGACATTATGTTTGCTGACTGGGAACAGTTGTGGACCACTGGTGTTAAGTTTACGGCATGTAATGCCTTAAAAGAAAATATAATGAAAATGATCTACAGGTGGTACATGACCCCAGTCAAGCTTGCAAAAATTTACCATTTTCCCAATAATAAATGTTGGAAATGTAATGAGAATGAAGGTACCTTTTATCACCTATTGTGGACCTGCCCGAGGGTGAAAGCATTCTGGGAAATGATCTATAATGAAATTAAGAAAGTCCTTAAATGGACATTTACTAAGAAACCAGAGGCTTTTCTCCTGGGCATGGTTGGCCAATTGGTGCCAAAGGAGGATAGGACTTTCTTTATGTATGCTACTACTGCAGCAAGAATTCTTCTGGCAAAGTATTGGAAGATGCAAGAACTACCTACTCTTGAAGAATGGCAGACAAAGGTGATTGACTTCATGGGACTGGCAGAGATGACCGGCAGAATTTGTGACCAGGGGAAAGAGGCAGTGGAAGAAGACTGGAAGAAATTTAAAATATATCTTAAAAACTGTTGTAAAATTGAGGAGTGTTAAGATGTCAAGGGGTAAGAAGCAGAGAATTACAGCTGTAATTAACAAATTTATGGGAATTTAATGAAGGGAACTAAATGGATAAATTGACTAAAGGGTTGCTAAAAAATTTTAAAATAAGGATGCAGCGAAAGGGAGGTAAGGGGAAGTCGATTGAAAGAAGTTACAAGAAAATAAGATTATGAATTTATTTATGTTTGATTTGTTTATGTTTGTTTGTATTTTGTGATGTGTTTGTTTTTTAATTATGTGTTTTAAAAACTGAATAAAAATTATTATTATTAAAAAAAAAAAAGATAATTTCAAGTGGAACAGCAGGATCAGTGTGGTGGGGGCTGAAGGCTTCCTTCCCCACTGCTTTCCACTCTGCAATCCATATTGGGAAACCCAGCCAGATGGGTGGGGTATGAATGAATGAATGAATGAAATTTTGTCTAGACCATGTGGGCTTATTTCTGGTTTTGAGTCCAATGGGGAGAAAAGGGGCCGGGGGAGGGGATGGTTGCAGCAGATGCATAAAGTGTTTGCCATCTCCCCCCCCCCCACCTGCCATGCATCAACCACTATGTTATGTAGTTTCATCCTGGCTCGCATTGAGTTCATTTGGACTTCTGTATACACTGTTAAGGCTCCCTGATAGATATATTTATTTTACCCTCGCTCTGTAGCTCGAAAATGCTCTTAGAGCAGCTTTCAAATAATCAGACTGTTATAGATGTATGACACATAAGGGATTGAGAGAGAGGAAGGGATAGACTACAAGGTTTTCCATCCTGCTGGTCACTTTGATTAATATTCCCTCTGAATACCAGTTGTTGGCTCTCATGAGCAGAAGACTTTTACTGCTCTCATGCTCTGCATGTTGGCTTCCTGTGGATATTGCCTGGTCGCTGTGGGAACAGAACGCTCCTTGGTCTGATCCACACAGCCTCTTCTTGGCAGACTCCTGTAATAACCAGCTGGAATGGAAAGAGTTCAAGGAGGAGAGGAGGAGCCAAAGCTCCCTGGCCTGTCACCTGTCTGCAGTCCCACCTTTCCCTCTGCTATAGCCTGGTAGAATGGCTGCCTCTACTGTAGGTGAGGCAGGAACCTGGTGAATGGAGCTAAAATGTGCTTAACCTTTTTTGATTTTGTTCTTCATAAACGAAAACTTAAGCATCACGTCTGAGGGAAGTGAAAACTACAGTTAGAAGCTAAGGCTATTGTACTCAAATTGGCAGTGGTCTAAGTTTGTCCATATTCTTTTCCTGAGTGGTGTCCTGTGGTCTCCTTTGGGCAGGGGGTCTCCTGAGCTTGAGGTTTTGCAGTATTGCATGAAGGACCCTTGATCCTGTAGGCAGAGTTGCACAGCCACATTCGTCCCCAGCCATATTCCATTTGCAGTCACAACAGATTCATACAATGCCTTGTATGGGACACCAGTGAAACATCTCAGGTGTGTACTGCACTGGTGCAACATGAAAACTCATATTGCTGCACTGCTTTGAGAGCCTTTGTACAGTGGTACCTCAGGTTACAGACTCTGCTAACCCAGAAATATTACCTCGGGTTAAGAACTTTGCTTCAGGATGAGTAGTGTGGTGGCGGCGGCGTGACAGCAGCAGGAAGCCCCATTAGCTAAAGCGGTGTCTCAGGTTAAGAACAGTTTCAGGTTAAGAACGGACCTCCGGAACGAATTAAGTACATAACCAGAGGTACCACTGTATTTGGTCCCATCCATTTAAAGAAAAGGAAAAAGGCATAAAGAAAAAAGGGTATGAAAGTTGTTGTTTTTTAAATAGTAATTGCCATTTATTTCCATTGCAATATAGTACCTCCCAAGAGAAAACAAATCTGAAATGCATATTTTATTTTATTTTTCAGTGGTGCATTTTCTGAAGTAGTTTTGGCTGAAAACAGGACTACTGGAAAACTATTTGCAGTCAAGTGCATCCCAAAGAAAGCCCTGAAAGGGAAGGAAAGCAGCATTGAGAATGAAATTGCAGTCCTGAGAAAGTAAGTATGAAACGTGTTCTTCCATTATGGTTGCCAGAACAGACATCTGGGATTGTCCTCTGGGCCACTTTATTGGGATCAAGATGGGGCAGCATGCCAGGATTCAGTTCAGATTTGCAATTGATTCAGAATAAACTGAGCTGTTTTCCAACTTATTTATTTTTTTGGAAAATAGCTTGTTTTGCTGAGCCCAGTTTCAGGTCAAAGTGGGTCACCATGGCTTGTCCACCACTAGTTCAGATCATGTAATTTGCAGTTTTCCAGCAATGCCTAAATAAAACCCAGCCAGATGGGCAGGGTATAAATAATAAAATTATTATTGTTGTTGTTGTTTTTATTATGTGAAGCCATGGCATAAAGGTAAAGGTAAAGGGACCCCTGACCATTAGATGCAGTTGTGACTGACTTTGGGGTTGCAGTGCTCATCTTGCTTTATTGGCCGAGGGAGCCAGCGTACAGCTTCTGGGTCATGTGGCCAGCATGACTAAGCCACTTATGGCGAACAGGAGCAGCGCACGGAAACGCCGTTTACCTTCCCGCCGGAGTGGTACCTATTTATCTACTTACACTTTGATGTGCTTTCGAACTGCTAGGTTGGCAGGAGCAGGGACCGAGCAACGGGAGCTCACCCCGTCGTGGGAATTCGAACCGCCGACCTTCTGATTCACAAGCCCTAGGCTCTGTGGTTTAAGCCACAGCGCCACCCGTGTCCCGTGACACACATGTGTGTGTAAAAGCCACCATTGTGAATTACCAAATGTATTTAGTTTCTTTTTTGCACTCACAGCAAGATTATGTCTTAGCCTGCTTGAGCAATAAATATACATTTTGGAATATAATATAAAGGATCATATGGGCCTAATAATGAATAATGCCAACACCTGTGCAAAGTGCCACAATGGTGAAGCTCCACTGAAATGTAGGGTTTTTTTGTCATGTTCTTAAGGGCCCTTTGGCCAATGGCTGTAAAGATCTTCAGCTTTATAACAATTTCTTGAACTTCTTTTCCCAAAGTGTGACTCGGTAGAGGAGTACATAGAGATGTGATAGAGGACCAGGCCAACGTCCTCCATCACCTCCTCAGACTAGCCCTCTCCTAAAATTAGTTGTTGAGTGCACCAGCATTTATTGCTGCCTTATTATTTCCTCTCCCCCCCCCCCCCCACACACTCTTTCTGCAATGTTTTCCTACAGCTAAGAGCTAGACATACAGGTGCCAGGCCTGTCTGCATAGCAGAAGCACTTTTCAACATGTGTTGCTAAATTTATACACATAGGTATGTAGGTATCTTCCTGCTTTTGTAGGATTGCACATTGCCTACAATGTTCAGCTACGCTGGCAGGCTGAGCATTGCACTAAATGCCTCATTTCTAAATAAAAACTCTTTAACTCCTGCCTGGGCAATGTGAATGATTAGATTTTTATTATTCTAGGAGTATGTTACTGCATACAGTGCTGAATGCTGGCAGGCATTTGTAACATACATTTCGCTGAGCCTCGAGTCTCTAATTTCAGATCAGAATCTGTGCTATTGTAATTTAAGTAGGTCAGTTACTTAAATGGAAAATATGAGATGCTATGCCCTACAATGGAGATGGGGAGAAAAACTCTGAAGCAGCCTCTCTGTATCTAAGGCTGTGTCTTTCGCAGCACACATGCATGCTCTGGTTGCGTGCTCATCTGAGAGCAAGAGCGCTACATAATTTGCAGTGTAGCTTGAGTCAGTGGTAAGATGTTGAGTGTGCCGCTGCTCCATGTGTTCTGTGCTACAGATATGTGCTGGTGCAGTCAGAGCATCAGTCGATAAGGGGGATTTCCCAGGATGGCGTTCTCTAAGGGCTTGTCCACACCTACCTTTCGCACTCTGCTTTCCAGGAAGAGGTCTGTGCTTTAAAGTGCTCTTTTTTCCGCCCTGGAGGATTCCTCGTGAAAACCTGCTCTTTAAAGCTGAAGTACAACAGATGGCAATTGGGGTTTCCATTTGCTCTGATTCTGGGAATGTGATGGTAGATCTAGGCTATTGTCTTTTTGTATTGTTTTCCAGTTGTTTTCTTTGGTGTTTTTAATTTGCATGCATTAATTTGTTGTAAGATGCCTTGGCTCAATATATTGGATCCACAAGGTATTTCTGTTATTAATTTTAAGTCTTTGTGAATTTTAAATTCTTAATAGAGTTGGACAGCCCCCACCCTGTATCACTTTTCTGAATCTTATTACACCATAAATAATCCAGTTTCACCTGTTTCCACAGAGAAACTGAAGTGAATCTGTTGAAATTAAAAGGGACATTCATCAGATAAAGTAATAGAAAGCCGCTTCAGGCTCTTTTAGTCCAATATGAAACTAGACAGGAGTAATAAATAAACCATGTTTAAGACAACAGAGATATACATGATACTTAATATTGTGGAGACCTGAGAAGTGTGTACGCAAATACTAAACGCTCAAATAGGAAGGAAGCAGCTGCCTATCAGTCTGCCTGTCAGTCACAAGGCTTTGTGCAACGCCTTGCTATACTGATCTTTTCTCCTATTAACTTAACAATGAATTTACTTCCCAATGAAGTTACTTCCCAACATTTACTTCCCAACTTAATGTGGGTTACTGAAAATATAAATAAATTATTGTAATGTGTATGTGTTTGTTTAAATATTATCACAAGCAAGATCCAAGGGTTCAAATCCATACTTCTATTTATTTTGGAAGAGGGATTGTTTGTACCTGATAATATCAGGCTGATATCCAAACCCTGATATTTCAAATAATAATAATAATAATTTAATATTTTTTTATTTATACCCCACCCATCTGGCTGGGTTTCCCCAGCTGCTCTGGGCAGCTTTCAACAGAACATTAAAATCAAATCAGACCAGACAAGAAAGGAGGAGGAGTGGCGTTATATGTCAGGGATGTGTATACCTGTGAAGAGATCCAAGATTTAGAACCTCAAAGCCAAAGTGAGAGCATTTGGGTCAAAATTAAGGGAGAGATGAATAACAGGGACCTCATTGTGGGAGTTTACTATAGATCCCCAAGCCAAACGGAGGACATAGATGATGCCTTCCTGGAACAGATGGCCAAGCATGCAAAAGGAAGGGAGATAGTAGTAATGGGGGACTTCAATTACCCGGATATTTGCTGGATATCAAACTCAGCCAAGAGCATAAGATCAAACAGATTCCTCACTGGCCTTGCAGACAACTTCGTTGTCCAGAAAGTGGGAGAAGCAACAAGAGGAACAGCCATTTTAGATCTGGTCCTAACCAATGTTGATGACCTGGTTAGTGGTGTAGAAGTGGAAGGATCATTAGGCGCGAGTGATCATGCTCTTCTGAAGTTTACTATACAGCGGAAAGGAGCAGCCAAGCATACTAGGACTCAATTTCTTGACTTTAGGAAAGCCGACTTCATAAAACTTAGGGAAGTGCTGGGTGAGATCCCATGGATAGTAATACTAAAAGGAAAGGGAGTTCATGATGGCTGGGAGTTTGTTAAGAGAGAGATAGTAAAAGTACAACTTCAGGCAATACCAATGAGACGGAAACATGGAAGGTGCCTAAAGAAGCCGGGGTGGCTATCTAAAGAACTTTTAACTGAGTTAAGATTAAAAAAGGATGTGTACAAAAAATGGAAAAGGGGGGAAACCACCAAAGAGGAATTCAAACAAATAGCCAGCACGTGTAGACACAAAGTCAGAAAAGCTAAAGCACAGAATGAACTCAGGCTTGCTAGAGAGGTTAAAAGCAACAAAAATGGCTTTGATGGGTATGTTCGTAGCAAAAGGAAGAACAAAGAAACAGTGGGGTCACTCAGAGGAGAAGATGGTGAAATGCAAACAGGGGACACAGAAAGGGCTGAACTCCTCAATGCCTTCTTTGCCTCAGTCTTCTCCGATAAAGAAAACAATGCCCGACCTGAAGAATTTGGAGCAAATGATTCAGCTGAGGAAACACAGCCCAGAATAACTAAGGAGATAGTACAAGAATACTTGGCTAGTTTAGATGTATTCAAGTCTCCAGGGCCAGATGAACTGCATCCAAGAGTATTAAAAGAACTGGCAGATGTGATCTCAGAACCACTGGCAGTCATCTTTGAGAATTCCTGGAGAACAGGCGAAGTCCCGGCAGACTGGAGGAGGGCAAATGTTGTCCCTATTTTCAAAAAGGGGGAAAGAGAGGACCCAAATAATTACCGCCCAGTCAGTCGGAGACACCTTGATCATTTTGGGCACTTTTTGGAAGGTTTAGCCTTATTGGCATCACCATTCCTGTTTGCTCCCCCGCCAGGGGCTTTGCATTGTTTAGCAAAATGACCTGGGCGTTTGCAATTAAAGCAATTGCCAGTCGGCTTATTGCCAGCCTGGATGGCACCGGCAACCAAAGACATCGTGTGGCTCTGGCTGCCAACATCTGTGCAGGTTTGAATCATATCGGCCAGGTCATATTTGGGGCGGTGTATGATTAACTGCAAAGCCTTTTTGCAATCGGTGTTTGCATTTTCAAAGGCCAATTTTTTCATCAATTCATTTTGAGCTGTAGGGTCATCAATCTGCCTGGAGATTGATTCTTTCAAACTATCTATAAATTGATGGTAAGACTCCGAATGTTGTTGCTTAATATTAACGAAGGAGCTCAGTGGTTGCCCTGAGACAGGGACTTTTCGAAAGGCGCGTTGTACGCAGGTCGCGGTGCGACTGAAATGTAAAGGTGTCAGTTGCGCCTGGGCTGGTATATTATCATACAGACCAGCGCCATAGAGTTGGTCAGCTGAATGCCGTGGATCAGCCAGGGCTACTGCGCTATGCTTAAATTCACTTTCAAAAACCACATACTGAGCAGGAGATAAAAGCATACGCATCAAATCCTTCCAATCTTGAGGTAGCATTGTATAACCATTTGCAATCCCCTCCAGCATCCCTAGCACATAAGAAGATTTGAGGCCAGAATCAGTAATGGCTTTCCTTAATTCCCTCAGAACAGAATAAGGAAGTGCCTCATACATAGAATCATAGAGTTGGAAGAGACCACAAGGGCCATCGAGTCCAACCCCCTGCCAAGCAGGAAACGAAACATTATCTGTTGTTGTGCTGTGCCGGGGTTTGCATAGGAGATAGGGAAAGCAGATGGCATTTCCCCAGCCCATCCAGCCTCCTCCTCTAAGGAGAGGTGCCCTTGCTGCCTAGCTTGAGAAAGCGCGGCGCGCACAGCTCCGGTGGAAAAACACGTGGGGGCTGAAGCAGGCAAAGGAGGGATGGGGGTGGATGGGGATGTGGGCTGAGGTGTAGGGAGGGGTTGGCAAGGCTGCGAGGGGGGCAAAATCTTTGGATAAAGTGGGGGATTGTCTGCAGCGGCTAGAAGAGCAGGTGCCGACGGAGATGCCTGTGGTCCTAATCTAGCGACGGCATCTGCACACTTCTGCCAAGTGAGCAGACAATGAATCGGTGCCCTCGGTTCTGCAAAGAGGGTTTTTCCAATCTTTTGCCAAGCTTCTGACCCCAGAGAACCTGCCTCTGGGTACCAGGGGCACTGGCAAGCAATCTCACATAACAATTGTTCAATTTCTTTCAAGGAAATATGAGCACCCGCCACCCGCTGTCTAACGAGATGGAGCAACTCCTTGGCATGCTCCTCTTGGAACCTAGTCAGTTCCCCTCCCATACTCACGAAATAGTGCACTGAGACTTCTCCAGTCGAGTGAAGTATAGGGATGGCTGCGAAGGGATCTGGCAATCACGTCGGGGTCACCAGATGTTGGGTTGAAATGAACGACAGACGAGTGGTGGGTGTCATATGGGAGGCATCTCTCGAGCATGTCTCGGGGAGTCTCTTTTATTGAATATTACAGCATTGCCACATATGTGCTTGTTGCTGATTGGTTAACACAAGTACAAAGCAAATGTTGCATATAGACATTAATCATCAATAGATTAAAGGGTGGGAAAGGGAACACAGAATTGGACAGGCGTGAAAGCTTCCTTATTAAATTATAACTAGTGATTGATATAGCAAGACTTAAACTATTACTAGTGATTAATATATAGCATTCATCCGTAAATATGGTCAACCAAGCACTAAGAACAGGTCAGACTAAGAACAAGTCAGAATGCAATGTTTTCATGAACTCATGGTGAAGTGAACATTCTAGGGTGATGTGCAGAAACAAAACTTTCCTTCAGAAGGTGAAATTTACTGGGAGTGGGAGAAGAGTCAAGAGATGGTTTTCAAACTAAAATGGAGGTGAACTGAGCCTGGTATCAACACAAGAAATTACCTTTTCTTCTTTACATTTTTGAAGGCCTCTATGTAGCTATGAAGTCATGTGTTTAATCAAACTATGCTTATAGCATTCCTATAGCATTCACTTAGGAGGGCATGCCTTCATCTGTGCCTTTCAAACGCCTTTTTGAGACCAGACACATGTGAAGTTGTTTCCTCCACCAAGACTCACTGTCCTTTTCTGTGTGTTACCATCTAGTGTCGAAAAGGCACAATTGTTGTTCAGCAAGGAAGACTGAGCACGTTCTTTCAACTGGGTGTTTACCAAGAGGGATGGCAGCCCAATGTGAGCTGAAGTTCAAAACAAAAACCTTATTTCTAATCCAGCCTCCATACTTTACTTTATTGTAGCCTTGTCTTGCTTTACTGTATCAAATTTACTATTTATAATTCTTTGCTCTGCCTTGTGCATTGCAGGAATTCATACTTTCTGTTGTGTGAAGAGCTTCGCAGGAAGGCACACTTCTGACATATTTATCTAAAGACAATGCAAACATGTTTGGAAATGTGAATCTTATCTAAATCTTCTAGAAACCAGTTTACAGAGTTTTGTTGCCAACTTGATCAATTGCATGGTTTTCAGTTTTGTTCTTTTATTGGTGATCCAAGTGCCTCTTTTTACAGATGTTGCTTATTGCCACTTGTAAGACACTTAAATTATTGCTGCTAGAAAGCTGGTTAGATTTTTGTAACTGTTTTAATTCTTGCTGAATGTTATGGCTCATTTTTTTTTGTTGCTGCTCTATTTAGTTTGCTTTTTATTTGCAATTATGTTGCTTTAATCTTGTGCATTGTCATCCGGTAAGAAAGGGAAGAGAATAGGAAGGAAGGAAGGAAGGAAGGAAGGAAGGAAGGAAGGAAGGAAGGAAGGATCTTCAACATAAATAAACTAATAAAAGCAAAAATTTTGGTAGGGTGGAACAGAGAGTTGACCTTTTGTTTTTGTATTATGCAACTCAAAGTAGAACCTGGTAGTTTTGGGTTATTCTAGTGATGAAGACCAGCATGAAAACTGCCTATTCACTTATGGTATGCAGCTTCAACTACAAGGACAACAAAATTCCACTTTGGAAGGAGAATACAAGGAGCCACATTGTCTCAGACCGAATGATGATCTAGTCCAGCATTCTGTTACCACAGCTGGTGACCAGTTGCCCACAAGCAGGACTTGAGTTCAACACCACTTGCTCCCATTTGTTCCCAAGCCACTGCTGTACCAAAGCATCCTTCCTCTGATACTGGAGGTAGTGCATAGCCATCAGGTCCGCTAGCCTTACCTTCCATGGATTTGTCTAATCCTCTGCCTACGTTTCCAACCATCGTTACATCTTGTGATAGCAAATTCCATTGTTTAGCAACCTGTTGTGTGAAGAAATACTTTCAGCTTCATTTGATGATTCTGGATTCTAGTATTGAGAGAGGGAGAAAGACTTCTTTCTGTCCACTGACTTGGCACAATGCATAATTTATAGAGCTCTGTCTTGTCTTCACTTATTCACTTTTTTCTAAGCTAAAAAGAGCCACAACGTTGTAGCCTTTCATCACCTGAGACTTGCTTCACTCCCCCAATCATTTTTGTTGTCCTTTCTTAATCTTTTCAGTGCTGCAGTATTCTTTTTGTGGCATAGCAACCAGAACCATACACAATATTCTGAGTGTGGTTGCACCATAGATTTGAGAAGCAGGACTTACCTCCTGTATTTCTTACAATTGGTGTGAAAGGGTGCCCTTCCCCCCAAATCCAGGTGGTTAGAAACAAAAAGGAGAGAGATTCAGCCAGCCATTGATGTGTGTATGCCAGCCATTGATGTGTGTTTTCTGGGAATTTTAAACTGGGCAAAAAAATCCAATTAGGGTAATTTGAGTGGATTCCCCCCCCCCCGATGCTCAAGAGTTACCTAATTTAGCAAATTCATTTTACTCTTTTTATTTCACTTGTATTTAGTTCACAATATTGAACCCGCCTCACTTTCCTACTACTGTATTTGCAGTTGGCACCTGTTCATTGTTACTAATTAACTTATGAAAAGGGAAGATGTCTGAAAAAATAAAGCACTGGGAAATTTTTCACCTCACATCACTAATGCCACTAATAAAACAATACTTTTCTATTCTAGTTGCCCTCCATCAGTGCCTTTCCTAGCAACTTGAAACTTCGCAAGCGAGCTTTTCCTGAAGCAGAGATAAAGTATTTTTTATATATATATAAATATTTATTAAAGTTTTTAAATATAAATGCACAAATAATAAACAATCTTGCTTCTGTCACAAACATAGTTTCATCACTTCTTTGGACTCCCTCACGTCTCCCGCTCCCATTTACATCATTAAAAGTTTTTTTTCCCAAACAAATTATCAACTTGTTTACAATCTCATATCCACTCATTCAAATATAATCTAGCAATTCTTCCAAAAAAAATTTATATTTTCTTTAGTCTCACTTATCATCAAATTTAAATCTAATTTAGTGGTGGCCAATTTTTTTAAAATCTAGCATCCTTCTTAACATTCAACCAAATTACAATGTTTTTGTAGATACATCTTAAATTTCTTCCAGTCTTCCTCCATTTTCTCTTCTCCCAGGTCTCGGATTCTGCCAGTCATCTCGGCCAGTTGCATATAGTCCATCAGCTGCATCTGCCACTCTTCCAGTGTGGGTAGATCTTGAGTTTTCCAGTTTTTTGCGATGAGTAATCCTTGCTGCCGTTGTTGCATACATAAAGAATGTTCTATCCTTCTTTAACACCTTCTGGCCGACAATACCCAGAAGGAAGGCCTCTGGTTTCTTAGTGAAGGTATACTTAAATACCTTTTTCAACTCATTATATATCATTTCCCAGAAGGCCTTCACCCTAGGGCATGTCCACCAGAGGTGAAAGAATGTTCCTTCATTTTCTTTACATTTCCAACATTTATTATCAGACGAATGGTATATTTTGGCAAGTTTAACTGGGGTCATGTACCATCTATATATCATTTTCATTACATTTTCCTTCAGAGCATTACATGCGGTGAAGTTCAACCCAGTGGTCCACAACCTTTCCCAATCCTCAAACATAATGTTATGCCCAATGTCCTGCGCCCACTTTATCATAGCCGATTTAACCATTTCGTCTTGTGTATTCCATTTTAACAGCAAGTTATACATTCTAGATAGTACCTTAGTCTTTGGTTCTAACAATTCTGTTTCTAACTTCGATTTCTCCACCTGGAACCCTAACTTTTTGTCATTTTTAAAAACTTCTTTAATCTGAGCATAATGTAACCAGTCTCACACCTTATCCTTCATTTTCTCCAAACTCTGCAATTTCCAATTGTCTCCATCTTTTTCTAATATTTCCCAATATTTTGGCCATTTGGCCTCCATATTGGGTCTTTTTCGGGCCTTAGCTTCCAGAGGCGAAAGCCACCTTGGAGTTTTATTTTCCAATAAGTCTTTATATTTTGTCCAGACATTGAACACTGCCTTCCTGACAATATGGTTCTTAAAGGCCTTATTGATCTTAACTTTGTCATACCATAAGTATGCATGCCAACCAAAAGCATTGTTAAAACCTTCCAAATCCAATACATCAGTATCTTCGTAGCCAGTCTTTTAGCCAGCAGAAAG
This sequence comes from Podarcis erhardii, assembly GCF_964252035.2. NCBI lineage: Eukaryota > Metazoa > Chordata > Lepidosauria > Squamata > Lacertidae > Podarcis > Podarcis erhardii. The sequence goes on along the minus strand of NC_138500.1, from coordinate 75,575,277 downwards.
CTGCGGCTTCATAGTACAGCTTTAAGTCTGGCAGGGCAAAGCCCCCTCTTTCTTTCGCATCTGTTAATATCTTAAACTTAATTCTGGGCTTTTTGCCCTGCCAGACAAATTTAGATATATCTTTCTGCCACTTCCGGAAGCACTCCGTCTTGTCCACAATCTGTAGTGTTTGAAACAAAAACAACACTTTTGGCAATACATTCATCTTAATAGCAGCAATTCGGCCTAACAAAGAAAGCTTCAGTTTTGTCCAACTGTCCAAATCTCTCTTAATTTCAGACCAACATTTTTCATAGTTATCCTTAAATAGACTCAGATTTTTAGCTGTTATGTTTACCCCTAGGTACTTTACCTTTTTAACCATAGTTAGTTCTGTTTCTCTCTGAAACCGTTCTGACTCTGTATCTGTCAAATTTTTTCCCAGCACCTTGGTTTTCTGTTTGTTTAATTTAAATCCCGCCACCCGACCAAAGTCCTGAATCAATTGTAATACTCTTTTCGTACTAGATTCTGGCTCCTGCAGGGTCAAAACTAGGTCATCTGCAAAAGCTTTGAGTTTGTATTGTTTCGCTCCGACCTGAATCCCTTCCACCAACCGGTCCCCTCTGATCATGTTCAAGAGCACCTCCAGAACCGAAATAAATAACAGAGGGGAGATCGGGCAGCCTTGTCGTGTTCCTTTTTCAATTTGGAACTCTTCTGTAACCACATTGTTAACTATCAATTTGGCCTTTTGTTCTGAATATATTGCATCAATCCCATTCTCAAACCCCCGTCCCACTCCCATTTCTTTTAGATTTCCCTTCATAAATTTCCAAGAAATATTATCAAAGGCAGAGATAAAGTAATGGTAAAAGCATCACCTTATAAATCCCTGCTTTTAGATGAAATTTTCAAAAGTTGTTCCCACTGGTGCATTCCTTTGTATCCACCATCTCCCTCTCCTTTCTTCCAAGTAGCCCCTAATTTCTTAAATGAAAGACCTGGGACTGAGACCAATAAAACCACCAAGAAACATAGCTTGTGTCTGGCAACTTCTGAGTCACTTAGTTTCCAGACTGGAAGCTCTTGGAGACTATTTCCACAAGTGACCTTGGGGCAACCATCAGTTCTCTCTGCCTCATCTACTTCACAGTGTTGATGCAAGGATAAAACGCAATAACTCCATGTGCCTTAGAGGTAGGACAGAAAGTGATTCTTAATACTTGTTCCTTGATGGAAGAAATGAACTCTGCATTTGCTCACAGCTATAGTTTCTGTGTGCTGTGCTGGTGCAGGCTCGCCAGAGCAGCTTCGTCACGCTGGCCACGTGACCCAGAAGTGTCTCCGGACAGCGCTGGCCCCCGGCCTCTTAAGCGAGATGGGCGCGCAACCCTAGAGTCGGACACGACTGGCCCGTACGGGCAGGGGTACCTTTACCTACAGTTATTGTAGACTGTCACCTTGACATTTAAAACTGCCAGGCCCTGACTCCGATTAAGCCCTGTATGCTGAGAAGGCTATTGAAGAGAGTTCCAAGAAGGAGGAAATGGACTCTGAGAAAAAACCAAAGCTGCAGAATGAGAAAATGTAGGAGCGCACACTCTGAGCCAAGCTGGGCAGTTGAAGAGCATCCTTAGAAAGTGGAAAGGAAGCTCTCAGGCAACTGCCAGGCTTTCTCACACGTCAGCTGAGATGGGTGGAGCTACACTAAAGACATTGCAGATGGAATTTGTGTCATAACCTGGATTTTGTGACTGGGTGGGAACAGAAATTAATTGACCAGGGAAGGGGAGAGTTAGCTGAGGAAAATTTCCTTGGCTTGCATAAGGAGCTGGAAGCTGCCCAGAGTGGCTGGGGCAACCCACTCAGATGGGTGGCATATTATTACCAATAACTATTATTTTTATTATTATTTATTATTAGACACTTCAGGGTGCCAGTACTCTCTCCTCACAAAGAAACTGACCTTTAAAGCTTACCCTGAAACTTATAGTGTGTGTGTGTGTGTGTGTGTGTGTGTGTGTGTGTGTGTGTGTGTGTGAGTGATGCTGCAAAACACTCTCAGGCTTTCCCTTCCCTCCATCATAGTTTGGTGGGGACAGAATGATTCATTCCAAGTGCCACACACAGTGGGCATTCTCCACCAGAGATCCTTGTTGTCATGAGAAAAGCTGAAACAGGATTTTGGATGTGAAAGTCCACTTAAAAGCAGGGCTCTTTTCTTCCTCCTTTCATGCTGATCAAGCTGTTCTCAGGCTCCACAGGTATCTCATTGACCTTCACAGTGTTTTGGAGGCACTTCCACATGTCTGAACAAATTATATTGTGCAAGATATTTACAGTGTAAGAAAATCTCTCCCTCTCTCTCTGTGTATTTATCTTAGGTCTTCTTTTCCCATGCTGAGGACTAGGGATGGTTTGCAAGATAGGGCAACTCTCTCATTCAGATGGTGGTCTGGAAGTACATTTTACCACACTCCTGTTGTGGGTGATCAGTTTCTATCATGTTCCCAACTTACAGCAGTAAATTAATAACACATACCTTAAAACCAGCATAAAACAAAACAGTGAAAAAACCTAAAACACCTGCATATTTTTAAAAGGCAGGATTTAAACATCCGCCCACAGATAAGCAAAAGCAAAAAGCCTGGCAGAAGAGGAATGTTTTTCCTGGCTGCCTGGGGAGAGCATTCCACGAGTGGGGAACCACCACTGGAAAGGCCTATTCTCCTGTTGCCACCCTCCAGAGGAGGGCCTCAGATGACAATCACAGGGTCTGGGTCAGTTCATTTGGGAAGAGGTGGTCCTTGAAGAAAGGGGATCCCAAAAATTCTGTAAACGAATAATATAAATACTCTTCAGTAACATGTATAGAGATGCTGCGTCTGGTTGTGGCCACGTTGTGGTGACATACTGTGCTGTGGAAAGTGTCCCCTGTTCTGCATATCATCTCTACTTGTGGGGCAGTCTCTCCACCTCACTTCATCCAGTTAGGTTTCTAATAGGGATTGGGAAATGGAACTACAGTGGTACTTCGCAAGACGAATGCCTCGTAAGATGAAAAACTCGCAAAACGAAAGAGTTTTTTGTTTTTTGAGTTGCTTCGCAAGACGGATTTCCCTATGGGCTTGCTTCGCAAGACGAATACGTCTTGCAAGTTTGTTTCCTTTGTCTTGCAAGTTTGTTTCCTTTTTCTTAAAACCGTGCATTCACTTCAAGGAGCAACTCATAGCACGCGGTGTGGTAACCTTTTTTGAGGTTTTTGAAGACTTTGGTGATTTTTGAAGCTTTTCCAAAGTCCGTGCTTCGCAAGACGAAAAAATCGCAAGACGAAAAAAACTCACGGAACGAATTAATTTCGTCTTGCGAGGCACCACTGTAGTTCCTCCTAAACTCATAAAACACCATGTTCATTCTGTGCCCAGTTTGGGCCCAGTTGGAGCCCATTCTGACCCCACTGTCATTAGGAGGGCAACAGGGGCTGATGTTTCATGCTTATTCTTTTTTTTTTTTAATGAATATTTATTGGCATTTTCAAAAAAACCACACAAAAACAAAAATAAACAAAAAATAGCAAGAATACAAAAATCCAAAACTTAAAAAAACAATTTTTAAAAAAACACATAAGATTTCAGTTACTTATTTTCATTTAACTTGTTTCTCAGACCTCCTCACACCTCCCCTTCTTGTATTCCAATTTAAATTATTAACTCAACAAATCCTTAATACTTATTTCTCAACTTTAACTTAATGATTTATTTTAGCATATTGTTATTTTACCTTTCCTCTTCTTCTATTTCCTCATTTTATTTTTGCAAACCTTATTTTCATTTAATTTAAACCATTTTGAAAACCAATTTTAACTTATCCAAACTTAAACATCAATACTTATACATCATTACTCATTCTTAAACATTTTTCCTAAAGTCGACCAAAATTTCCCTTCCACAACTTTCCCAGTTTCCATACCGATAGCAAAACAAAATGAAAACAAAACAGGTTATAATTATATACCCTTTGGATTCCCAGACTCCACCCACCCCTCTCCCGGTTTCAGTCCCCAACAAGTGTCCGTCAGTCTCAATATACTGCTTAGCCTGGGGATCTCACATCCAAGGCTCTTAAATCTCTTTCAGTTCCTCTCTGCCGGTCTTTTAGGTAGTCCTTAATGTTAAACCCCAAATCTCGGAGAGGCTCCGGCCCAACAGGATCCATGTTTCTTCCAGCCAGACCTCCATACTTAAAAGTAAAGCCTATGGGGTACTCCAAATCTTGTTTCATGCTCCTTTCAAATCCAAATGTCCCCAAAGCTCCAACTTCCACCTTGGTCAAATTTATAATCCTTCGGTCTTCAGATCTCCACATAAGGAGATCTCTCAGTTTTCCGCTCTCCAATTCAGGCCAGACTTTCCACATCAGGTTTTTTTTTTCCTTTGTTGCCATCATGTCAGGCCGCAAATTGCAACTCTCCTTTGACATCTGCAAAACAGCTCTTCCTTCCTTTTCTTCAGGGGCAACATATGTCTCCTTCTCCATATTCTCATGGCTCTCAAGTTTCTCTATTTGTCCAATTGAATAGGCTTCCTGCTTCAAATCCTTATCAGAGTCGACAATGTTATTTACTGCTAAGTCCAGAGTTGTGACGTTTATAGCCAAAACATTGATTTGGCCTTGTAACTTTCCCAAGAGAACAAATGTTCTTTCCAATTCAGCCTGGATTTTCCCTCCTCCAGCCATTCTTGTAATGTCCCTAAGCCCCCTCTAGGGGGATTTTGGTTCCTTAATGTACCTTTCAGCTCAAGTCCAAAAATCAAGTTAGTTTGTATCAACCCTTCCTTATTTTCAACAAATTGTAACAGATATAACCAGCAGAAGCAACAGAAACAAAGTTCTCTTTTTCCTTCTGACAGCTAACTTGACAGCTGTCAAACTCTTCAATACTTCCTCAACAGGCTCTCTCGCGGGACGCTCCCGGGTCCGGGGGGTGAAACTTTCAGCTCCCAAAGTTAATCTTTTATCCTCCAGTAAAGTTTTCTTATAATGTCAAGCCGTGAAAGTTAAAGTATTTAAAAAAAAAAAAGAAAGAAAAGATTCTCTCGACCTTAGATAGCCAGTCCTTTGCTTTAGGTTGTTTACAAAGGGGGGGGGCGGACTTCCTTTTTAACCCTTCCCCGCTCGTTCCTCGTTCAACAAAAAAAATTTAAATTCCAATTTCCGTACTACTCATAGGTTGTTACTTTAAAGTCCAATTGTTCCAAAGAAAAAGTCAGCGCTCTCCGACAATGGCTTGCAGCTTCACTCCGCAGAAGGAGCAGCACCGCGCCGCACCCCGTCCCCGTTCCGGAGCCTTTAAAAAGGCTCCTTCGCAGCTTGGGGGGCGCAAATGGTGCCCACCGAGTCACCACGCTCACAGGCATCCGCGCCTGTGATTTTTGAGGGTCCCCGCGTCGCCGCCGTGGACAAGACCCGATCCTGCGGAGCTCGGAGGGAATCCGCCATTAGTCGATGGCGCTAACCCGAAAGTCCCTGTTTCATGCTTATTCTTCAGCTTTCAGTCTGCTCTGTGTGACCTGAAAAATAATCTATATTCAGCTTATGACACTGTGTACTTCTTTTATTCCATACCGCTTTCTTCACAACACAATTATTCTTCCCAGTTCAATTCAGTCAGTTTTAGTTTTGTGTTACAGGTAACCTGCAGTTTAGGCAGGGTTTGGTTCCAGGGGTCCGCGTGCAAAAGCACGCAAAGTCAGGAACCTCCCAAACGACAAGGTGGAGGACTGCTTTCTGGGCTACCATGCTGCCCCCCCCAACGTTCCCAGACACTTGAGGAAACATCTTCCTCACCAGCCTCTGGGACACTCCCAGAGCCCCCTTGCATCCTTCCCAAAACCTGGTAAGTTTCGTGGCTTGCCATATTATTGTTTCAAAGTTTCAGTTATATATTTCCTAAGATTAACACAGATCATTCTCAAATGTTTATATGGTTGCAACCTTTGAAACTGCAACATCATAGCATTATAAGAGGTGGTGATTCAGAAATCCAAAGGTTCGGAAGATGCATGTAGGAAATGCAATTTAAGCAGCTCTCTGTGCCCTCACTATGTTGAGCAGCAGGCAATAAAATTCTCACTGTTGCCCAATGTGCTTACTTCCAGGTAAGTGTGATTAGAATACCAGCCTTTATTTTACTCTTCTAAGGGGAAATGTGAATTAAAATATTATTGAGACAGATCAAAAGAACTTTTCATAAATTTTGAAGATTTTCTGTTTTGCTGTTCTCACTTGCACAACAAACTGTATTAAAATATATTTATCTTTGAACTATTTTGAACTTTAATCATGATAAAGGCTGCTTGGCTAAAAAGCCCATGAGTACTGCTGAGCCGTGGATTCTTTGATTTTGGTAACTTTGCTTCTGTTGTTTCTAATTAATGAAAGTCTGGGGCTGTTCAATATTGACATTGCACGGTAGGAATGCTAACATTGACATCTGTTGCCTAAAGACCACAAGACCAGATCTTACCTTTGATTTTCTCTGTGCATTTCCATCTCTTTCAGAGAAGGCTGACTTATCAATATACTCTGTTAAACATGCCTCCATTATTTACCTAGAAAACTCACCAGAATGCCCTCCAGAGAAGGGCCTCAGATGACAATCACAGGGCCAGTTCATTTGGGAAGAGGTGGTCCTTGAAGAAAGGGGATCCCAAAAATTCTGTAAACGAATAATATAAATACTCTTCAGTAACATGTATAGAGATGCTGCGTCTGGTTGTGGCCAAGTTGTGGTGACATACTGTGCTGTGGAAACACAGTTCATTGCAATGAGTGTCCCCTGTTCTGCACATCATCTCTGCCTGTGGGGCAGCCTCTCCACCTCAGTTTGAAGCAAAAGCCTCTTGCATATGCAGACTCATTCTTGTCTGCATTACTTATTTGAAGATTTTAACTTTCAGCTTCACACATGCCTCCTATCAATAGGAATTCATGGTGAAGGTCTGCACATTGGTTTTCTACTGGTTAAACTACAACACAGTTTGGGGACTCAGTGATCAAACATTTCATTTATGACGTTATTCACACATACATTTGGTTATTTGATTTATTTATTTTTTAAAATGTTTTACTATAAACATACCAAAAAAAACATGAGCAGATATATACAAAGCATTAAAACAATGCACTGGAATACATTAAAACCTTTCAAAATACAGAATTCAAGAGTACCTTTCTCCCTAAAAGTAAATAATTGTTATTTATTATAAAAAGATTTACTCAATTCATAATTTGACAATTATTTGTTCTTTAAGTTCAATGGCTTCATTTCCATTAAGTTAATATAAGGACTATGAGCAGCCACAAGAGGAATAGAAATTGTCACTGGAGTCCATATTTCACAAATGTTTTGATCGTTGTTTTCTCTGTCTCTCTTAGATTTTTTTTTTATTATTATTATTAGTAGTAGTAAAGATTTCTTAGTTTACAAAAATACGTGCATTGTCCCTTTTTTCAAGTTGTGTTTTCTACAGATCAGTTTCATTTGTTGTGAGACATTAGTGTTGCATACAGTGTTAGGTTAGGAAGAAAAGAGGGGGATTTAGACCACATTTTAGTCCATTGGGTGGGGTTTATTTCATAGCCTATGGCGTCCTACCATTGTTTTTGATTACGTCAAGGGGGATTGTGGGGTTTTGGAGCAGTGTTTTGTATATTGTGGATGCCACCCCCTTGCTGTGTCCCTCTGTGGTGAGGAGGAGGTTTTCGAAGGTTGTCAAGGGCATGGTTGCTGCTGGTTTTACTAGTGGATTGTTTAAGAAGGCATGTAATTGGCAGTGTGTTAGCCAGGGCATTTGGGTGTCCCTTGTTTGTCTTGTATTTCTTGTGTCAATGTGGGTTTGCTATTTTTGTAGAAGTCTGCTAGGTGGGATAAGCCTTTGGCTTGTCAGGTTTTTACCTGGAAGTTTTGTGCTGTGTGGTGGCATAGTGGGTGGTGAGCCAGGGGGTTTAGTGGGGATGGGGTTGGGGACAGTTTGCCTGCTTCTTCCTTCCACGCTTTAAGCATGGTCTGTGTTAACCTGTTTGTGAGGATTTTCCTTTGTTTGTTTGGAAGGAATGGGTATGCTGTGGTCTCTCTCCAGGTGTACCCATTGTTTTGTCTCATCTTCTAGAATGTATGGATGGGATTATATGGTGCACTTGGTTGGCGATGGAGTATAGTTCTATATTGGGGATTCTGAGGAGGGGAGGCGTAGGTATTTGGGGCTTATTCTTGGCTTTTTGCGTGAGAAGATGTTGTCAGCATTTTGATAAATAGTTAATTAATGTTTTAAAACTCCACATTTTCCTAAGTGCAATTTCTTGGATCTGTTGGAAGAGTTCCAAAACTAAATGCAGCATTTGTATACAGTTTTTATATACAGTGAATTACAAGGTTGTCTGGAAGATAAACAAGTTATACATGTGAGTTCTCCTCCGGTGTTACTCTACTGAATGTGTGAGCTATTTCCATGGAGGGGGGGAAATACTGTGATAGATTTGTTATCAGGGAAATCCTTTCTGTGGTGGTGAATATCTGTGGGCTCATTTTTACATACCACTTTTTCATTAGAAATAAGCTCCAAATATATGACACTGTACAATATAAAACTCAGAGCCCTGTATCAAAAAGCATCCGTAAGTCTCAGGAGCGGAAGAGCTTCCTCAGTGTGTGAAACAAACACCTCCCCACTTGCCTTTCAGGAGAGACATGGCCAGAATGGCTTCCAGAATGGCTTTTTGAATTTTACTGATATTGATGCTGCATTTTATGTTCTACTTTATGCTGTTTTATGCTGTTTTTAAGTCACATTTTAATCAATGTTTTATATTTGCTGTTAGCTGCCCTGAGCCTGGTTTTTAAACCGGGAAGGGTGGGGTATAAATAATTTTTTAAAAAATTATTATTATTATTCCTAGGACATGGTGGCAGTTAGGCATCAGACAGCAGATGCAGAACTTCATGAACAACCTTCCTCAATCAATCTTAACCACAGAGATTCGTGGAGGAAGTGTTATGTCAAAAGAGACAGAACACTTCTTTTAAGTGGACTTTCACTCCAAAATCCTGTTTCAGCTTTTCTCATGACAACAAGGACCCCAACCTGGTGCCCTCCAGATGTTCTGGACTGCAGCTCCCATCACCCCACGACCATTGGCCCTGCTGACTGGGGCTGATGGGAGTTGGAGTCCAACATCAGCTGGAGGGAGGGCACCTGGTTGGACAAGGCTGGGCTAGGGGATCAGTAGTTTAAGGCTACAAGGCAGCTTCAGATACTCAGCCAATGCAAAACTTTTTCATTGTGGAAAGTACAAAATAGGGACAGTCCTCTAGTTGGGGTGCCCTGTCTAATTTTACCTCTCTATAGCCACAGACTATAGAATATGCTGAATATTTGTTATCTTGTTTATTTGCCTTTGAAAAGTCAGGTATAGCTTTGTGCTGGTTTAACAGAAACAGGTAGCCTAGGAACAAGGTTGTGTTCTGCTTTGCATACTCAAAAACAAACACACCTCTAATTATTTCTTGATTGATTTATTTCACATGTAGGGATGCAGAAGCAAATAATTGCATTGGGTGCCACACCCAAACCAGAAGATGACAGAAGAAAAATGTTTCCTAGTGTATCATCTAATAACCTGGCTGTTGTACCTAGCCACCTTTGATAGCATGGGATTATTTTTCTTAGCACTCTTTTTATTTATCCAGAATCATTACTCAAGCAAGTTTTCTCCCTCTTTGATTTCATAGTTCTTTTCTTCTGTTTTCATTTTATTTTCTTGCAGGGCTGTGGGTTGGCATCTTAAACATGTCTGTAGAAATGGATGTATATATTTCACAAATAGATACTCTGCGCCATCCAGGCCACGTTGCACTTTTAAGGCTTCAATTCTGCCTTCAATTGAGCTTTGACCATTCCATCACTGAGTCATCTAGGGCCCAGTTTACAAAATGGTGATTTCAAGAAGAATACTGTGGCCTAGGTCTCATCCTTCCAGGGATTATATATCAGTGGTAGGCATGGCCAGAGGTAAAAATGGACTGGTCAACAGATGTGATTCTTGGGCTATATTCAAACCATGCAGAATTCAGATATTGCTACAGACACATCTCTCTATCCTGGCAAGTGAGAGGCATTATCACAGGTCAAGGACATATTCCAGCCAGGTAGAAGCACTCAAGGAACAGGTGTACCAGGGCCAATGAGGAACATGGCATGAGATGGGCCTGGGAAGAGCTCAAGGGCTAGACTGAGAGACCTGAGTGTCTGATAGAGAGGTCTGAGGGGTTGAGGTTCCCCACTCCTCTTGTAAAGGCATGCGCTAAAGCCTCAGGATCCAAATGTTTATCTCTTTATTCCTCATGTGCATCTCCCAAAGATATATCCAGTGTTTAAAAACAATATTTGTGACTGAAATTACAATCTCATAATCTTATACTCACATCTGAAATGCCAGTGTGCATAAAGGTCTGAGAGAATAAATATCACCCCGTAGACATAATAGCCAACAAATAAACACTGGAAAAAAATCTTTGAAATTCCTCTTGGGAATCTTGTTCCAGGGGATGTAATTATTAGTTTATACCTCATTTTGAGGGTGATTCAAGTCATTTTGAATTACTGCTGCTGCTGCTGCTGCTTCTTTTTCTTTTATAGTGCCGGTGAAATGGATTGCCCAAACCATAATATCTCCTGAAACTGAATCAATCAAAATTATGTCATGTGATTTAGTATAGATTTTTTTAGAAACACCCAGCACCGCTTCACACATTCCTCTCTCATCCTTCCATGTTTTAATTACAGTCATTGGTTCCAGGAGATTCGCCATAGCCATTGAGCCAATTCAAATGTGCAGGAATAGCACAAGGTGCAGCAATTCTACATTGACTGCATCACTTCCAAAATATGGAAGCATGGAACAATTATTGCATGCTTGAATGCTTCCCCATTGAAATAACTAGGAAAGCTAGGAGGCCGGGGAGAAAGCTAAGCTCCAGCATACTATGTTTCCATGTGCAGAGTGTGTTTCTTAAAATGGGGAAACATTCAATGCACATTTGCACCATCTGTGCTGTGAAAGGGTCCACGTCAGAAGGGGATGTGTCCGTTGCTCTTTTTCACTTGTTCCTTAGTATTGTTTATGGAGATTTGCACTCTTCTGGGGCGGATCTAGACGGACACACGATGTCCTACTTTTTACGTTCATAATGTGTTATTACCTTGTCTTTTATATCAGTTACTTTTTAATCGTTTTATGTTGCTGTATCAGTGGAACACTGCTCATATGTCCCTATGTAGCATTTTACCTTTTTTGTTCTGGCATTCAAACTCCACACACACACACACACACACACACACACACACACCATGGTATTTGAGGGGAGGTGAAAGACTGACATGCGCAGATGACAAAGGACAGGGAGGGAAGAAGAATTAAAATGTGAAACCCGAGGGCGGAGCAGAGCAACCAGTGACCAGCAGGGAAAGAAACAGCATTTTGGAAAATGGTGTGACTAGGTATGACTTACATTTGATGGGGAAAAAACAAGGTAAAATGTTTTAATTAACAATTATGCCCTGTGATGTTTTAGAATAGCATTTCTAATAGGGGAAATAACATTAAACAGGTCAGTGTAGATCCAGCCAAATGTGTTTCTTCCTTTTGGGCAGTTCGCCTTTGTTCTGATCTCCAGGCCCCTTAGCCTTCTCGTTTGAAAGTTTTGTATACTGTGTCAGATTTGTACTACAAAAATGAGAGAGAAAGAGAGAGAGACAGAGAAAGGGGTGGGGAAAACATTTTACATTCATAATAAGTTTTTACTCTGTGCAATAGAAAGGCTTGTGGAGCAATGACCTCTGACCTATCAGTTAAAAATGTTTTAAAATTTCCTCAGGCTGGACTGTTGTTTTATGTTTTTAATGTGTTCAAAGGCAGTAATAGTTTCCAGTGGATGTACTACGGTACATCTCTTGCAGTTGTATTTGGTGCCTTTGTTTCCACAGCAACATGAAACCTGAAGAACTCAAGTTCTTGGAGAAACCTTTTCATTAAACCTCTCACTGTGCTACCAACTTCTTTTGGTTTCCCTCAAAATTCCTTGATGTTTTGCCTGAGGAGGAACCTCCAAATTGGCTTCAGATCCCACTTTAGGCAGTATTTCACGGGCAGCTTTACTCAGGCTCAAGGAAACCCCAAGGTTTAGAGAAGTCAAACAAATAAGTTGGAACTACTACCCTCAATGCCGGTTGTTGAGGGATGACAAACTGGAACAGTGAACAGAGGCACTCCACACTGCAACCTTGGGTTGCAGCAGAACAGTAGGGTAAAAGCATTGGCTGGTTCTGGCTAAAGGCATTTCTGCACTTTTTATAATATGAATCCTAGTTGTCAGTGTGCAAAAAATGAGTTAAGAAGCAGAATCAAAAGTAGACGGTGCCTGGAGACAGTGATTTGGTAAGCCTCCAGTTGTCTTAATCACACATTTCAGCCAATTTGTCATCTCAGCAAGAGCAGTTTTCTTTTTCCATTTAGCCCGTGTGCCTAATATTTCAGGGTCCACTGCACAGACCCCTCTAACTCCCCTGAGCAAATGCTCACGAATGGAAATTTAAAGACATTTCTTGACAAGCCACAATTACAGAGAGCTGGAACAAAATAAGAACTTTGGAGATTAGCAGCCTTCATTACAGGGGATTGTGTCAGGTGGCAAGAAATAGTATTCCGTATAAAAGTGGTGGAGAATATTTAATAAAAGCCAACTCATGAAGGGAGAGAAATCCACAGCCAAAGCTGGATAAACAAAAACCCCTCCCAAATGTAGCAGGTGAAATAAAATGTGCTGAGTCACAATTAGATGGGTGAAGGATTTGCTTAATTTAAGAGTATTTTAACAGCTTGTGCCAAAATATGCAATGTTGCCAAATCTAAAATCTCTTTCATTATTATCTTAGAAGTGTGTTTTTATGTCAAAATAAAGAATGCTTCCCTCAAATTCTGTACTGAATATGTAAATCATAGTTCTGCACCTTCATTTTTCGCCAGAGCAATAAAGCGGATCACATTTATATTGGTCACATGCCTGACTGGTCTAGTGCTAATTGTGTTTCTTTCTTCATGCCCTCAAACCCTCTCTCTGATGGAGAGGAATGGGTCTTTTGCTTTTTTGTTTTTGTTATGAATATCTTTTACCTATGCTGAAATAAAAGATTCCACAAAGTTGAAAACTTGGCAAACTGATTTTATTGAACCCCCCTCCCCTCTGTGGTTGCCGGAGGTGGCACTCGAGTGCCATACGGACGGCGGTGGGATCTCTCTGCCGCCGGGGGGTTTGCCCCGCCCCCAGCTGGTTAACCTTCCTTCGCCTCTGCTTCTGTGCCCCCTAAATCTGCTCTGGATTTCTGAATCTTCCCACATTCAGCTTCACTGGGTGTCCACAAATTCTTGTGTTCAGAGAGAGGGAGGGGAACGTGCATGAGGGTAGCTGAAGTTTCCCATTACCGCAGCATTTCTTATTTGGATGCCCCCTTGCTTCCATTCCTCATCTCCCTGAGCATTTTGATGAGGGAGACAAGAGCAAGTACTAAATGGCTCTTGAGGACTGGTATCACCACTGACAATGATTCTGTGGAGGACATTGTGGGATGGGTGCTCCTCATGCACACAAATGTTGTATCAAAATGCCAGCCTGTACCTCTTCCTATCATTTAATCCAGATTTATCCTTTCTGGGGGAAGTCTGCTAATTATTATTTTTTAAACCAAAAACCTGTTGTCAGTGACCCTGAAATATTTGCCACCTTTTAACTCCATCCTTAACCTTGCCATGCAGCCCTTGCAGGGTATTGTTAACATGTCTTTGTCTTTGTAGTCGGTTGATGATGAACATCTTGCATGTCCAACGATCCATCAGCCTGTCTTATTTCATTAAGAGAGAGATAGAAATTACATAGTTTATTAATACAACATCCATTCTTAGTTATAGCATGATTTCTTGGCTCACCAAAGGGGGAGATGATTTTATCAAAGGACCCTGTGCGCACCAGTTCCAGTTCCAGTGCAGAGTGCAGCACTTGCTTATTTTGGGCTTCCTTTAATAACTACCTTTCATTCTCAATACCTTAAACTAATGAGATGCAATGGTTAGGAAAAAATGAGTCACTATGCGTGAATTACAAGTGTGACTTAGATGCATAAAATATAGCAAAGCTCCAGAACCGTGTTCTGCATTTTTGACCAATAGCTGAAAAAGTCACTGATAGGATGGGAAATTAATTCTTTGCTAGGTAAACCACTGAGTGTCTTGGGCTTGCTGATCAGAAGGCTGATGGTTCAAATTCTTTACTTTCTTCACTGCCACTCCTTCCTACTTCTCATGAACAGAATAGATCTCAAAGATTCAAGTAAGGCCACCATTCTCCTTTCTTTAAAATATACTTCCGCTTCATTGCCGTCAAATAACACCTGCTTCCACCAAAGTGAGCCTAATTGCCAAAAGAGTTAATACTGTCCTGCTGGTTATAACTCTGACTATTTCACATGATAAATGCTTTGTTGTTTTACATAATGTCTTGTTCATTATTAAATAAATAAATAAGGCAAATGCCTCCATAAAACAGCTTAAAATATAGCCAAACTAATATCAATGCATTGTAAACAAACATCATAAAAGCAATGTAAAAATATATACCACATTGGAATAATGTAGCATAACAACTGCATTTGAAAGAAGAGATGGATAAACATCGTTTTAGTATTGTGAGAGGCTGAGAACAAGGGAGAAAGGGCAGAATCATCTGAGGGAGCAGGACACCTGCTTTGTCTTACGTAATGGATCATCATAAAAATCAAGTACAGTGGTACCTCAGGTTAAGTACTTAATTAGTTCTGGAGGTCCGTTCTTAACCTGAAACTGTTCTTAACCTGAAGCACCACTTTAGCTAATGGGGCCTCCCGCTGCCACTGCGCCGCTGGAGCACGATTTCTGTTCTCATCCTGAAGCAAAGTTCTTAACCTGAAGCACTATTTCTGCGTTAGCGGAGTCTGTAACCTGAAGCGTATGTAACCTGAGGTACCACTGTAAACTCAGAGTAAATAATGAATGCAATCAAAGTATTGCAGAGCTGGAAACCTCTATGCTTGCACAGCCCATGAGAAGTTGAGGAGGACTCTCCTGTGTGAGTGCCTGAGGGCCCTGTTCTTGCCGCTTACCACCTGGCCCAGGGCGGGGCCTGAAGCCTCACAGGGACTGCTGCGCTCTGCTGCCCAGGAGGACTCTCCTGTGTGAGTGCCTGAGGGTCCTGCTCCTTCCTGCCACTCACCACCTGGCCCAGGGCGGGGCCTGACGGGCCTCACTAGGACAGTTGCTGTTACTGCTGGAGGGGTGCAGAGTGCTTTTAAAATGTTTTAAAATTTTTCTTTTGAATTTTTTGTATGGGGGGGTGGGGGTGGGATGGATGTTTATTGGGCCTGGGAATTTGTTTGATTTTATGTTTTTGTAATTTTTACTGTTTTTTGTTTGTATTGTTTTATTGGTTTTTTTAAAGGTGTTATTTTGTTCTTAAGGGGAGGGGTCAGGGCTTTCGGGGAGTAGGTCCCAGCCAACAAAATGGCTGGGGCATGTTCCACAGGGGGGGGGGATGCACTGGGACAACCGATCTCAGTGATCACGGGTAGGAGGAGGAGTTACGCTAAGACCAGACCATGTCATTACAGAGGAGGCAGGTTTAGTCGTTGTCTGAGGACTATCCCTGCCTCCGGGTCTGGTCCTGACCGGATGGATACTAGAATCAGCAAGGGATGCCCACGTGACCTGAAGGTGCTGCTGTGCAATGCCAGGTCAATGATTCATAAGACCACTGCCATCCATGACTTGATCATGGATGGAGGACTTGACCTGGCATGTGTAACAGAGACTTGGTTGGATAAAGCAGATGGGCCTGTCCTTGCCGCCGCTTGTCCACCAGGTTTCTCTTACGCACAGCAACCCAGGTCATGTGGGCGGGGAGGGGGGGTTGCAGTGATTTTTAGGAAGTCATTAGTTTGCACCAGGCGTCCTATTGGGAAGACCCAGTTTTCTGAGTGCATGTTCTGGAAGTTGGGCAATAGGGGCAGTACAGGATTCCTTTTGGTGTACCGACCTCCCCGCTGCACCAAGGATTCCCTGCCCAAGCTGCTTCAGGTTGTGGCAGATGTTCTCCTGGAGACACCTAGCTTGGTTGTCCGACACGACCTTACAAGGGGCCGCTCGGGACTTCGTGGAAAGCATTGCCTCCATGGGGCTGTCCCTGAATAAGTTTGGCCCAACTCATAGTCACGGACATGCCTTAGACCTGGTGTTCACCTCTAGTGACGTGGGTGATCTGACACTAAGTAAAAGCGAAACGAAAGAAGTGCCATGGTCAGATCACTTCCTGGTGCAACTGGACTTTCCTGGTGCGACCCATCCCCTCTGCAGGGAGGTGGGACCGATTCGGATGGTCCGCCCCCGCCACTTAATGGATCCAAATGGTTTCCAGAGAGTGGTAGGGGATGCTTTATCCCATGTTGATGGTCTTTCAGCCGATTCCCTGGTGGCCCACTGAAATGTGGAGTTAACCAGGGCTATTGACTGTTTGGCTCCGAAGTGCCCTCTCCAATTGCATGGAGCCCGGACAGCCCTGTGGTTTTCCATGGATCTGAGGGCAATGAAACAATCGTTGAGACGGCTAGAGCGCCAGTGGCGGATAACTCATTCCGAATCTGACCGGACACAGGTTAGAGCTCAACGTTGAGCCTACCAAGTGGCGATAGCGACGGCGAAGAAGACTTTCTTCGCCGCCTCTATTGCATCTGCAGAAAACAGCAGCAGGAGACTTTTTCAGGTGGTTCACAATTTAGCGGAACCACCTGTGACATCGGGGCCCAGTACGGGCCACATGATCTCCTGCAATGATTTTGCAAAGTTTTTTGCAGATAAAATCGCTCAGATTCGGGAAGAAGTAGACTCCACCGTGGGAGCAGGGCCAGGGCGGGAGAGTGCTAGAGTCCTGTCTAGTCAAGTTGTGTGGGATCAATTCCAATCTGTTACCTCCGAGGATGTGGACAGGCTGCTTGGACGAGTGAAGCCAACCACCTGTCTCCTGGATCCTTGCCCATCCTGGCTTATAAAAGCTAGCCGGGAAGGACTGGGCGATGGGCTTTGTGGGGTGGTGAATGCTTCCCTCCGTGAGGGAGCCTTCCCAGACCCACTGAAAGAGGCGGTTATTAAACCGCTTCTTAAAAAACCATCTTAGATGCGGCCACGATGGCCAATTATCGCCCAGTATCAAATCTTCCATTCTTGGGCAAGGTGATTGAGCGAGTGGTTGCTGAACAACTCTAGGCACGCCTGGAAGAAGTGGACCATTTGGATCCCTTCCAGTCGGGATTCAGGCCTCATCATGGGACTGAAACTGCCTTGGTCGCACTGGTTGATGATCTCCGGCGGGCTAGGGAAAAAGGTGAGAGCTGTTTCCTAGTTCTGCTGGATCTCTCAGCGGCGTTTGATACCATTGACCATAACATCCTTCTGGACCGTCTTGAGGGGCTGGGAGCTGGGGGCACTGTCATACAGTGGTTCCGCTCCTTCCTCCTGGGCCATGTTCAGAAAGTGGTGGTGGGGGATGAGTGTTCAGACCCCTGGCCGCTCACTTGTGGGGTGCCTCAGGGTTCTGTCCTCTCCCCCATGCTTTTCAACATCTACATGCAGCCGCTGGGAGGGATCATCAGGAGGTTTGGGCTGGGTGTTCATCAGTATGCAGATGATACCCAGCTCTACCTCTCTTTTAAATCAGAACCAGTGAAGGCGGTGAAGGTCCTGTGTGAGTGTCTGGAGGCGGTTGGAGGATGGGTGGCGGCTAACAGATTGAGGTTGAATCCTGACAAGACAGAAGTACTGTTTTTGGGGGACAGGAGGCGGGCAGGTGTGGAGGATTCCCTGGTCCTGAATGGGGTAACTGTGCCCCTGAAGGACCAGGTGCGCAGCCTGGGAGTCATTTTGGACTCACAGCTGTCCATGGAGGCACAGGTCAAATCTGTATCCAGGGCAGCTGTTTACCAGCTCCATCTGGTACGTAGGCTGAGACCCTATCTG
Source organism: Podarcis erhardii (assembly GCF_964252035.2). NCBI lineage: Eukaryota > Metazoa > Chordata > Lepidosauria > Squamata > Lacertidae > Podarcis > Podarcis erhardii. The sequence goes on along the minus strand of NC_138500.1, from coordinate 75,557,145 downwards.
CCTGCAGACTGTCTCGCCAGACTGGTGCATGCTCTGGTTATCTCCCGCAATGCGCTCTACGTGGGGCTACCTTTGAAGGTGACCCGGAAACTACAACTAATCCAGAATGCGGCAACTAGACTGGTGACTGGGAGCGGCCGCCGAGACCATATAACACCGGTCTTGAAAGACCTACATTGGCTCCCAGTATGTTTCCGAGCACAATTCAAAGTGTTGGTGCTGACCTTTAAAGCCCTAAACGGCCTCGGTCCAGTATATCTAAAGGAGCGTCTCCTCCCCCATCGTTCTGCCCGGACACTGAGGTCCAGCTCCGAGGGCCTTCTGGCGGTTCCCTCACTGCAAGAGGCCAAGTTACAGGGAACCAGGCAGAGGGCCTTCTCGGTAGTGGTGCCCGCCCTGTGGAACGCCCTCCCATCAGATGTCAAAGCGATAAACAACTACCTGACATTCAGAAGACATCTGAAGGCAGCCCTGTTCAGGGAAGTTTTTAATATGTGACATTTTAGTGTATTTTTCATCTTTGTTGGAAGCCGCCCAGAGTGGCTGGGGAAACCCAACCAGATGGGCGGGGTACAAATAATAATAATAATAATAATAATAATAATAATAATAATAATAATAATAATAATTTTACCAGGAGCTTTCGCACAGTATTATTTCTTGGGGCCTTAAAGAATGCTGTGAGCATATTATGCACTTCTGTTACTATGCTTACCTGAAATTAAAATAGCTTATTTCTAGATTTTCTGATTGCAACGTTCTGAATAAGTTCAACAAATCTGACTCGGCAAAGCCTGCCTGCTTCTGTATACAGTGGTACCTCGGGTTACATACGCTTCAGGTTACATATGCTTCAGGTTACAGACTCCGCTAACCCAGAAATAGTGCTTCAGGTTAAGAACTTTGCTTCAGGATGAGAACAGAAATCATCCAGAGGCAATGCCGCAGCAGCAGGAGGAGGCCCCATTAGCTAAAGTGGTCCTTCAGGTTAAGAACAGTTTCAGGTTAAGTACGGACCTCTGGAACGAATTAAGTACTTAGCCCGAGGTGCCACTGTACAGAAAGGGAAGTGAATCATGTCTGTCCTGACACATTGTTGTTCTCTGGGGTTTGTTTATTATTCTTTTCAGCTGAGATGAACAGCATTAATGGACTTCAATGTCTGTACACTAATACGCAAAGCATGGGAAATAAACAAGATGAGCTTGAGCTCTTGGTACAGCAAACTAAATATGACATAATACGCATCACTGAAACCTGGTGGGATAAGTCCCATGATTGGAATGTAATAATGGAGGGATACAATCTATTTCAGAGAAACAGACCAGACAAGAAAGGAGGAGGAGTGGCGTTATATGTCAGGGATGTGTATACCTGTGAAGAGATCCAAGATTTAGAATCTCAAAGCCAAAGTGAGAGCATTTGGGTCAAAATTAAGGGAGAGAAGAATAACAGTGACCTCATTGTGGGAGTTTACTATAGATCCCCAAGCCAAACGGAGGACATAGATGATGCCTTCCTGGAACAGATGGCCAAGCATGCAAAAGGAAGGGAGATAGTAGTAATGGGGGACTTCAATTACCCAGATATTTGTTGGATGTCAAACTCAGCCAAGAGCATAAGGTCAAACAGATTCCTCACTGGCCTTGCAGACAACTTCATTGTCCAGAAAGTGGGAGAAGCAACAAGAGGAACAGCCATTTTAGATCTGGTCCTAACCAATGTTGATGACCTGGTTAGTGGGGTAGAAGTGGAAGGATCATTAGGCGCGAGTGATCATGCTCTTCTGAAGTTTACTATACAGCGGAAAGGAGCAGCCAAACATACTAGGACTCAATTTCTTGACTTTAAGAAAGCCGACTTCATAAAACTTAGGGAAGTGCTGGGTGAGATCCCATGGACAGTAATACTAAAAGGAAAGGGAATTCATGATGGCTGGGAGTTTGTTAAGAGGGAGATAGTAAAAGCACAACTTCAGGCAATACCAATGAGACGGAAACATGAGATCCCATGGACAGTAGAATCATAGAATCATAGAGTTGGAAGAGACCACAAGGGCCATTTGCTGCCAAGGAGTGTGGTGGAGTCTCCTTCTTTGTAGGTCTTTAAGCAGAGGCTTGACAACCATATGTCAGGAGTGCTCTGATGGTGTTTCCTGCTTGGCAGGGGGTTGGACTTGATGGCACTTGTGGTCTCTTCCAACTCTATGATTCTATGATTCTATGATTTTGTGGAGCAGTTAGTGATCATCAATGTTAGGAAAATACATAGTGTGATGCCTGCATTTGGAAATACAGTTTTATTCCATCTTTCAGTATTGTCTCGTGAAGATCAATGTGGCTGGATTTCATTTTCACAGTTTCATTAAAAATTTTGTGCATATATAACAGTGGAACTGCCATAGTTCTCCACAGCGATTCATGTTCAAGTCAACAAGGTATGAGTCAACTAGCTTTGGGGAATCTTGTGGATGTTGGGCGTCAGATAAGTCTATTGTATACTGTTTAGAAAAGAAAATCTACTTGATATGTTTATGCAACACTTCACCTCTCCTCTTCCTATTAGCTTCAAGTGTATCAGTTATAGTGTAGTAAGTAGGTATGTGAAATTTGTCTCTAAGATGCTCTGCTGTTTCCCCTGCACTGTCATCATTTGCTTGTTCCCCCCCAATTCACTTGCAGTCTTTGTAGTCAGCATCAGGCAAGATATATTTTGATATGTCTTCAAATCTTTTGAAATAATTCCTCAGAGGTGTAAGCCATTGGTTGTCCACCAATGTGCCGTGGCACCCTGGGGTGACTTGAACATTCAGGGGAGCCGGCAGCAGGCCATTATCTTCCGGCATCTCTCTCTCCTGCCCACCCCTCAGCGGCCATCCTTCCTCCTCCTCCTTCCGCATCTCTCTCCCCCCTCCCCACCACTCTCCATGCTCCTTCCATGAGCTCAGGGCAATGTAGAGGGCAAGTACATCCCGTGGAAGCGGGAAGTTAATGTTCAGGCAAGCGAGCAATTTCTGATGTCATTTTATTTTTGATACTTTCTTTTTGGAGTGGTTAATTGCTTCCATTTTTCAAAAGGCCACAAAAGACACCTGAAATAAAACAGCAAAAAAAAAAAAAAAAAAAGGTAGGAAAACACTTTTGCTAGACTGTTTATCTTCTTAAAATCTTTGCCCCCCACACAAACAAAAATCCTTCCCAGCTTCAATAACTAACAGTTCCTTAGTTTTACATGGAGGGATTGAGAAATGGAAGAAAATAGCAAAGCAACTTGATGGGGGATGTAAAAATAACCCTGGAAGTGGGGAGTGTCTTCTGTGTTTCCCTCCCCCCTCTTCTGCTCTACTCTCCCCCCCCCCCCCGCAACCCCCTCAACAGTCACCTGGCTTTATGGAGTCAGGGAGAATGTTGCAGAAAGGACCGTGTCTGCATGTGTGTCCTATGCTGTGTGTTTCTTGCTTTCCTTCCCCACAATAACAAAATATTTCTGCTTCTAATCTTAATCTTGTTTTGCTCTCTCCACCCCCATGTGCTGCCATGAGGAATCTGCCAGCTTGGTCCTGCAGAGCCGTGGCGTTGCTTGGGTTCCCGTTAGCATGTGCGGTCCCACTTACTGTTGTTGTCAGGCCCAGACGGGGGGGGGGGGGATATGGGCCACTTGGCCTGGGCCTCCGATTCTAAAGGGGGCCTTGGTCAGCATATTCACAGCATTTTAAAATGTAAATACTTAAAATAATCCTTTTCCCTATGTATTTTTAAAAAGCACTATTGTATATCTATATTTTCCATTTTGTCTTTATATGCAGATACGGTTCAAGCATTGAAATAAAATTATTTGTCAGCATACCTTTTGTGAAAATTATTTATATACTTAACTTATTTATAAGACTTCAGTTATCCCCAGGGTAAAAAAAAGTGGGGAGCACATTACCTACCTGGGCTGGGCCTCTGCCTGGCTCTGCAAGGCCCTGGTTGTTGTTGTTGAGTCGTTTAGTCGTGTCCGACTCTTCATGACCCCCTGGACCAGAGCACGCCAGGCACTCCTGTCTTCCACTGCCTCCCGCAGTTTGGTCAAACTCAGGCTGGTAGCTTCCAGAACACTGTCCCACCATCTCGTCCTCTGTCGTCCCCTTCTCCTTGTGCCCTCCATCTTTCCCAGCATCAGGGTCTTTTCCAGGGAGACCTGCACGTGTTTTCAAATCCAGTTCTTTTTTTCCTTTCCTTTTTTTTTTTTTTTTTTTGAGAGGGAGAGTGAGAGCTTGACTTTTGCAGAGAAGGTGTTGTAAAATTTCATTCTATTTTCTACAGCTACACTTTCTAATGCATCTTTGAGTAGGACTCCAGAATTGCACTTGTTTCCTCTGCACATGCTTCCCAGAAAGTATTATAAAGATATTTCAATATATGGTCATTGCTAAAATATAGTTTTCCCTATGATGACTAATGCTTTTTTTTAAAAAAAAAAATCAGTTGTCAGATTCAAAAATTCAAAGCTGCCTGTTGGGTAATCCAGCAGTGTGCTGACCCCAAGCATGAAATTAAAGCAGTTTTCAGGTTATCCTTAGTTAGTGTTCAGCTCACTAGTTACAGAAGGCCAACCAAACTTTAGGAATTCCCTATTATCTGATTTTGTCTATTATTTACAGTTGAATTGGCATGTTTTAGCTTTTTACACTTAATTGTTCAGCATCTCTCTATTACTCAGTTTCTCCAGTTTGTCTTAATTAATATTCTGTTGTTTACAGCTAAATGGTTTCTCGCTTTGGGGTTAATGCAAATTAATTGTGCACACTGGAAATTGTTTGGAATTGCTTAAGCAGTAATCCCAGAGAGGATTTGCATTTGAGGAGCTAATTAGATGGTGGTTTGTGGTTTCTCTCTTTTAAAAAGTCATCACCTAAACAGCAAGGACTCTTGAACCATGTGGATCTGTTCTAGTGGTTACCTCTATGTTTGTTCAAGCTGTTAAAATGTTTTAAAATGTGGCTTCTTTATTAAGATAATGAGACCATTTACAAGTTCATTTAAATGACATTTTAAAAGAAGTGTTTAATTTCCTCCACACATTTGTATGCTGCAAAGAATGGTTACTTCATGTTTACAAAGTGACATATGCAAACTGCTGTGTTATATAATATTATATTCTGTACAATCCTATATGTTATTTCTGACACTGGCCAATACCAGCCAGCAGAAGCACAAGATTCTAATTCTGTTGCCTGCCATATTTTCCATCCACTGACCAATTAGATGTTGTCATTCATAGCTTCTATGAATGTTTCTAGCCTGTTTCTAAACTTATTTCATTTCATTTATTTATTTTTATTGCATGTATACTCCAGCTTTTTCTCCGATGAGCTCAAGCCGGCATACGTGCTTTCCTCCTCTCTGATGTAGCTCAGGCTGAATGGCAGTGACTAGCCCAATGGGGTCACCCAGTAAGCTCCATGGCTGAATGGGGCTTTGAAACCTGGGTTCCTAGATCCTCGTCTGACATAACAACTACACCACACTGGCTTGCCCCCTTGGTTATAATACTGTTTCCCATTAATTCTGATTAAATATATTTCCACAGCACAGACATATGCACTATAAAAATAGGCATAGGTATAGATATATCCAGCTAAAGCGAAATATTTTTAAGATTTCTGCAGGAGCTGGTTAACAATAACTTTCCCGCTGATAAAAATGCTTGATTTTGGCTTGATCATACTTTTTTTATTTTTGCCTTGCTTGAAAAAACAGACCTTGTTACTCTTGAATAAGCTAAAGCTTGGAACCCTGAACACAGAAAACGAGCCAAGAGATAGGATCACAGCAATATGATGCTCAGGATAATTAAAGTGACAATCTTGCAGCAAAGGCTGGATCACAGCCAGCTCTGTTGTAGCTTCATCCGCGATGATGGAGCAGTGGTTTGTGAGGGGAGGTTGAAGGGGGGGAGGAAAGGAGAGGACCTGGGGGTGGCAGAGACTGCCCCAGCCCTGTGCCACTCTGTGAAGTGCTATTGCAACAAGGAGGATGCAGTGGGTCCGCCCCCCCCCCCCAAGCCATTGCTGCATCATGTAATTGTGCTGTTGAATTTGTCTGGAGTTTGGTGTGGATGTGCACACTTGCAACAAAGGGGAAATGCATTTTATCCCAGTATAAATATACTGCCCTTATCTGTTCACAACATTTAACTCCTTCAAATGTGCATCTGTCATCACTGGAAGAGGCTCTAGTCTACACAGACTTCATTTTAATTGAATTATCCTGAGACCATAAAGACTCTTGATGGTTTATGGCAATCTGGGCATTATTCTCATTATGTGAACAGATTTCTCTTGGGTGCTTAACTTACCTTGTGGTGTTGCTTTTTATGTAACCTTCAGGATCAAGCATGAAAATATTGTTGCCCTGGAAGACATCTATGAGAGTCCAAACCACTTGTACCTGGTCATGCAACTGTAAGTACTACTTATACTGCTTTTGTTTCTGTTAACCAAACAGAAATAGAAGGAGGACATCGAATTCCAGGAAATCGGGTCAAGTGTGCAAATTGTGCTAGTATTAGGAGCATGTTGAAATCTTATGGTGTCTCTTGCAATGTTGTAAATATGTTTTTATTGCTGTATCACTTCTTGTTTGCTGCCCTGGGCTCCTTTAGGAGGAAGAGTGGGATATACATTTAATTAATAAACAAATAACATTTTAGAAATCATAGAATCATAGAATCATAGAGTTGGAAGAGACCACAAGGGCCATCGAGTCCAACCCCCTGCCAAGCTACAAATCACTACACCTCCACTATAATTTCCTTGACCTGGGGAATAAAGTTAAATTCATTAAACAATTACATACTCATCCAAGTTTAACTTCCTTAAATGAACCTTCCTTAGCTTTTGGAGCAGTAGAAGAATTCTTGCTTCTTGTGCCTTCTCTGGTGCTACCTGGAGTGGATATCTGCACTGATATCCCCAAAGCGTTGGAGCTCCCTGCACAGTTGTTGCCAGTGAATTGAAAATTATATTTCACCTAGCTGTTAGTTTCCTTGTGTTGTGAATTATATTTTTAAATAATCTTCCCCCAATGGCCTGTGTGGTGTGCTTGTGTTAGGCCACAATACCACAATGACAAGTGCGGTAATCCCTTGCAAGAGACAGAAAGTGGGCTCTCTGAAGCTAATCCTTCCCTTTCTCCAGCATCAGTTTGAATAGGCAACCAGCCGCCGCCCCCCCCCCCCCAAACAGAGCGTCATGGCCTGATGGGAATGGCAGGGCCTTGGGGCTGGGAAGATCTTTTTACAGGGTGTGGTCTGGTTGGCCTTTGATTAGGCAATAGTTGTTTATTTATCTGTTGATTTCCTTGGGCTCTGGCTGTCAATTTGCATCCTTTTTGTCACCACTTGGCAGGTGGCCAGTGGGCAAGGAGGAGCCATACAGATAAGACAGGTTGTTTGGGAGGTAGCCCCTGAATTCAGAGGCAGCTGGAGAGGTTAGGGCGGTCATTAGGCTGTTGGGGACTTGGGGATGGGCTGGGCTCCTGCTATGGTATCAGTTTCTGGGCAGCTTCCGCACCTGACTGGCACTGAGCTCACTTGAAGAGAGATGGGCAAGCTGGTCCTGCTTAGGACAGCTGAGTGCTGAGCTCACCCCTGAGACAGCCAGGCCTTGGGCCTTAAGGGAATCACCTCAGTCATTGGCTGAAGTGGTTCTTAAAGTTCAGTATCACAACATCAAATAAAGTTGGTGCCTGTTTTATTCCACATCACTTCTTTCGAGTCTACAGTAGTACCTCGGGTTAAGAACTTAATTCGTTCTGGAGGTCCGTTCTTAACCTGAAACTGTTCTAAACCTGAAGCACCACTTTAGCTAATGGGGCCTCCCGCTGCCGCCATGTGATTTCTGTTCTCATCCTGAAGCAAAGTTCTTAACCCGAGGTACCACTGTATTGCCATATACAATAACTACCTCTTTCACATACCCAGAGCTAAGAAATTCCTGGGACTGAAGTATAGTCTGTATTCTGAAACCTCCTCAAAAGTTCTCATTTAGGAAATGCTGCTGTCAGCCTAATAACTATAATCAATTAAACATGCACCATTTCCTCAATTCAATCTAGGACAAAGTGTTCATGTGTAATTTCTTGTTTCCTTGGAAACCATGACCTGTTGACACAAAAGTCATATGATGCTAGAGCTGGATACCTACTTTATTGCCTCACTGCCCAATTTGCCATTACGGTTCCTTTGCTTTGTTGTAGCTCATGAATTTTATTTGCCATTTCCATGCTGCACAAAGCAAACATGGAATTTTTCACTTATATTTAAGATACCACTTGTTTTTAGGTAGGTGCCTGCAAATTTGATTCAAAATGCAGGGCATATAATACAAAGCTATTGTCTAAGGTTTATTTGCTGGGGGTGGGTTTGAATGAAGATCTTAATACCTTTATATTTAGGCTTGTTTCACATAGTTTCCCCTGCACATGGTCTCTGCTTACAGTTCTTACTCCAGTATTTTGGGAGGAGGCAGGGCTCAGGGAAGTCTCTTCCAATGAACCCCACCTAATGAAGGGTGGGGAGGGCTCTCATAGTGCTTCAGGCCCAGCAAGTCTCCTCCACCACCATCCCTTGGTCCATGTGCACTCATGATCACACAAGGAAAGCTTAGTGTGAGTTGAACTGTGCATAGATTCAGCTGGCAGCAGTTTTGACAGAACTGTCTCCAACCCGAATGTTGGAAGCCTCACAAAATAATAATAAATAATAAAATTTTATTTATATCCCGCCCTTCCCAGCCGAAGCCAGGCTCAGAGTGGCTAACAACAGTAAAATAATACAACATTATAAAATCAGTTCATTATAAAATCAGTTCAAATCAAATTAATGGCAACCATTGGGCTAGAGTTCTGTGAATTACCGAAGGAGGGAGTCAGACTGTGCCTTGGCCAAAGGCCTGGTGGAACAGCTCTGTCTTGCAGGCCCTGCGGAAAGATGTCAAGTCCCACAGGGCCCTAGTCTCTTGGGACAGAGCGTTCCACAGCCGAAAAAGCCCTGGCTCTGGTTGAGGCCAGCCTAACCTCTCTGTGGCCTGGGACCTCCAAGATGTTTTTGTTTGAAGACCGTAAGGAGAGGCGGTCCCGTAGGTACGAGGGTCCTAGGCCGTATAGGGCTTTAAAGGTTAAAACCAACACCTTAAACCTGATCCTGTACTCCACCGGGAGCCAGTGCAGCTGGTACAAAAGCCACTGGGGTTTGATGACTGCAAAGTCCAGTGGGTTTTTGTGGCCCAAACTCCATCCATTCATACTATGTTCCTGTCTTGTACTGAGTCAGAACATTGGCCCGTCTAGCCCAATGCTGCTGACTTTGACTTGTAGCCGCTCTCCAAGGTATCAGAAGCTTTACCAGCATCTGTTATCAAAAACCTTTTATTGTAGTTGATTGACTTTCAAAAAGGGACTTCATGCATGTAAAAGTGTATTCTCTGCCACTGAACTCTTGCCCCCACCCAATTGCTAAGAGAAAGTTGCTCACTAGCAACACAATGCCACTCAAGCCTGATCTGATGTCATGGACCAGTTGGACGCAGCCAAATGGCGGGAGGAACCAGCTGGGGAACCCTGAGGGAAAGAAGGCCCAGAACCCGGGGAGTGGTGGTGGGACAACCATGAGTGGTCAGAGGGAGGAAGTGTCAGAAGCTGAAGAGGTAACAGGGCTTAGTGAGAAGGGAGAGTCTGTGGCAGAGAGAAGTCCAGACTCAGAGGCAGAAGCTGAAGCCGGGGAGGAGGATGAAGGCGGCCAAGAGGCAGAGATGGGTCAGGGTGGTGAAGAGGCACAGGTGTCTCTCCCTCCTGCTATGACCAGCTCCCCTCTGCCCTGGTTTCCAAGGCCAGGAAAGGCATGAAGCAGGAGGAGCAAGGACAGGAACACAGGCACAGTCTCTGCCCTGGAGAGGAGACATAGGCAACAGTGGGAGGCGGGGACCTTCAGTCTTCGCAACTGCCTCATAGGAGCAAGGTCTACCAAGAAGACCTGCTGTGCTCATTAGGCCTGGCACCCCTGTGCAAATCCACTTTTCTTATAAAGAATTAACTTCACTTACTCCATGTGATTTACTGCTGGCTTGCTCCTGACATCCTGATATTGCACTGTCTTTCCCAGCCCTATAGCAAGAGAGCCGTCATCTAGACTGGGACTACTAGGGACTGCAATCACACAGAGCACACATTGCACGGGAGAGCTAGGTTCATAAGCAAAATGCATTCTTTTCTGACTCCTGGAAGGACACTCTCCTTTAGGGTCCTGGCTTTTCTACACAAAACACATTAGATTTCATCATATCAGATGCTTTAGCTATATAGTGTAATGCTGACAATAACAAGAAGACATGTTGCTATTCTTTTTATAGCTGTATCAAAATGTGTAGTTTTATCAAAATCATGTTATTAAAGCAATTCTTCATGTTCAAATTTTAATAATAAGGATCCTTCCAAGAGAGCAATTTTTGAAGGTTAAAATCAAGTCTTGTTTTTAGAAGGATGTGGATAGCACACACTCAGCTCCAACTCCCCAGGAGGCTTATGTCAAGAAAAAACTCAGGACACATAATGAAAAGAGAACCCAGCAAAAGCACCACAGAAGATTTAGGATAGCCTTTTCCCCAAACTAGTATAATTCTGTGTTTTTTCCTCCCCCCCCCCAAATGCAAATGATGCATACTAGGCTAAGAAACACACTGCTGTGCTCATAATGTTGACACAGTGTAATAACATTACAAACGAAGCAATAGGCTACCTGCTGAGAGTGAAGGCAAATGATACACGAGGCATTTTGTTCCTTCCTCTGAGTTCTCCCTATTGTCTGAGTACTTTACAGATTGGAAGAAAAGCAATGTTCCACCAAAAATCATTGTGACTTTTGCCTCAATTATAGGATTTGCTTATGAGGAATCATTTGTTTTCTGCTCTGCAGCTCACTAATCATGTGCTCTGGGGATTTCACTGAGTCCACGCTGGATTGTGGTTAGTGAATCTATACATTCCAACGCTGGAGGGCGGGGGGAGAGGGAGGGTCAGGAAGGAGTGCACAACTATCCTGCAATTTAGGGATGGGGTGATCTGGTAATATGAAAATGGAGTCACATTTTTTAAAGGCTGAAAAATAGTAAGCCTCGTTTTTCATATGCTTGTTTCATTTTCCTCCCTTTGTTTCATTTTGATGTGTTGGGAGCCCCCAAACTGGTTAGCTACTGAAAAACAGGAAAGATTCTAGACATACACAAAGTAACAACTAAAAGAAAAATATTAAAACTGTATTTGTAAAGACTAACCAGTAAAGCAGTACTGAAATGTGCATGTCTCTTAATATTGTAATGAGTTACACATGGGGCTGTCTTTGAATACAGTTTAGAAAATTCTTTTAGTTCAGGATCCAGGGGCAAGATGGCTAACTGGCACAAGTCATCATGGTTACCACTGCTTTGCCATCTCCTTGGCTCCCAGTTCATTTCCAGACCTTTAAGTTCTTGGGCCCAGTTTACTTGAAGGATCACCTGTGGTCACATGTGCTTCAATGTAACCCATACACCGTGATTTACATCACAGTCACTCCATTATCTAAGGCAGGGATGGGCAAGTTTTTTTTTTCTGGTCAGCAGGCCAAATCTTAATCTCCCCACCCTAGGTGAGCCAATTGCCTGATGTCAGGTGGTGCCGCAACAGGCTAGTTGCACACGCACATGCACCCCCCATCCTCTATCCACACAAGCAAGAGGCATTATCAGAATTCAAGGACACATTTTAGACAGGCAAGAGCCCCCAAGAAGCACTGAAAGTGGGACCAGTGGGGGGTGTGGCAGGGAGGTGTCCAGAAAGTCAGACAGAAAGTCCTGGAGGACTGAGGTTCACCACCCCTCATCTAAGGGCAAGAGGGGGTTAATATGGAGAGAATAATACTCCATGGGGTATCCTGGGTAATTAAAAGGAAAGAGCCAGCCTGTTGAATCGAGTCCAGAAAGTAACTGTTCATCTTGGCTCCTTGCTTCTCTGAGCACTGGCATTTTGGACCACTTGTAGTTTCCAAGGACAGACCCATGTAGAATGCTGCCCATCAAAAGAACTAAAGTTATTTATTTCCACAGTTTAAACATTGGCAGCTTAAAGATGTGAAAAACTTGTCTCTTGATTTTGGGTTTTGGATTATAAAGGCTGCTTTATGCATTACATTTTTGGGTGTTCACCTCAAATGATAAGAGTGCACTTAAAAATGTAAATGTGACTGCATCATACATGTTTCCAAATACTGTACAGGCACCATAGAGGTAATTTTCACAGGACTACTTGACTGGTCCGTGCATAATGTGTGAAATGACCCTAAGTAACATGGAGACTTGCTTCCAGCCTTTCTTTGGTGTTTACTAAGATCAGAACCATGAGCTGAGAAATAGGCAAACACTGCAGTTCATTACTCTTTACGAAAGCATATTGACAAAATGATTGCATCTGTGAGATAACCACCTAAACCAAAGGAGTTAATTGTATGGCAGCTCAATGCCTAAATATCAGAACACAGGAAATTCTGGAGGGGTCTTGCTCTATGTTTAGAGGAGCTATTTTGGGTGAATGTAATTTTATTTGAAGACAGAAAGGAGAATTGCGGAGTCTCTTTTATCACAAGATCTTCTGTTGATATTGGTCATTATCTGCGAGTTTTCCTGTGCAAACTCTTATCACCTTTAATCAACATTAATGGAAACTGCATTAACAACATACTCAAAAATTGAAGACCTGACACACAAGCATATTGTTCAAGGATATTTGGTTCTCAATTCATAGAGTTATGTTTTCAGATGGAATCTAAATATCTCTTTCTTTCCATATGTGTGTGTGTGTGTGTGTGGAAAATTCCTGAAAACAATATTTTTTCTAAATTGGGAAGCACTTTATTTTAGAGTTAAACTTGTAACTATTATTTGATGGCTGGTGGCTGAGAACAACAATACTAGACACAAGGTAGATTGTTGAAAACAAGGTAGATTGCTGAAAACAACAATAGTAGACACAAGGTAGATTTCTCCTTAAAGATCTCAAATATTAAGCACAGAAGATTACAGCAGTGTTTTGGCTCCTCCTATGGAAAACTGTTGAGAAGTACAAATACATTTTTCATTTTTGAATGGGACTAATTAAAAGAGCAGATGGGGGCGTATCACTTCATATATCAACTAAAGCTCTAAAATGTCACCTTAATTTATTAGAATAATAATAGTATGAATAACAGTAGTTGGCTTTATACCTGTAAATGTCCTGCTTTGATATTTAACCTGTCCGTGGGTGACTTATAAATGTTCTGTATGTTATGGAACTGGGTTTCTCACCAGTGTTACCGGTAATTTTCTGTATGTCAAGACTAGTTATGTGACATGGAATGAAAAGAATGCACTGATTTTCAAATGCCCACTAAAGAGGTAATGGTCTCTTTGGGGAGTTACAGAAATAGTTATGGAATGTACTTACCTGGGGAAAGAGCAAAATGCAAAGCCTTTTTGGTGAGGCTTGGGGGGAAAATCCTAGGAGCTGTATTCTCTTCCTGTGCTAAAAGACAGCCTGTGACAGCCTGTGGCAGACTTCATTTCTCATGTAGTCATCAACCTCAGTTATGGAGAAAGCTAGTCTCGTATTTACAGGCAGCATCCCTCTTGCGTAAGATTGTCATACTCTTAATATCTAGGAGTCAAGATAACATCTTCCTTGGAGTGGTTCTAGTTGTGCTAGTTTTCATAAGGACCCAGGTATGCAAACATGTCAGGTGCTCAGGTGCAAGAGGTGGTGAATACCTGGAGCTGACAGGTAGGCGAGAGGCAGGCTGGAAGTACAGAGGAATAAAGGGGCCTCATTCCATGGCAGACTGAGGGAGTACAGCAGGTGCCCTGGGAACTTTATAGCAGCCAAGCACACAAAATAAATGGCTCTTCAATCGCCTAATTCCCATGACTAAAATTAATCTTGAGTCAAAATGTCCTCTTCTGATTCGCACTTCACCTCCCTGTGTAGGAAGCAGGAACCATTGCAAAGCCCAGTAGCAGCTGACCATACATCTCAATGCACACATGCATAACACTTTCAAACTGCTTAGCATCTTGCATGGGAAATCTTTCAAACTTTAATTAGGAGCTGACCACAAAATCCAACTTATGCGAAGTCATAGTTCTAACTCTGTGCATTTTCTTTTCATGCTGTGTGTGAAACAATAGTTAATTCCTTCCTCGCTATGCTTTGTAATGTTAAATTTATTAGCAACATCACAATGTAGGTACAATGAGTTGGGAACCCAATGGACAGATTTTAATTAGAAGGGAATCAAGCCACCAGATGGCTCCCTGTTGTTTTAAATCTCTACTTGGGTGAAGTTAATTGATTCGCCACCCCTAGCCCTTGAAACCATTTTTGGAGCAAGTCTTTTTAACAGTCTTTTAAAGGGGACCAAAGGAAAAAACCTAAACATAGTTGCATACTTGTAAGTTTAACACATTAACCCCCAAGGTGTTATTTTACAAAGTTTGGCTAATGATGGGGGGAAAGTCATTGGTGCTTAAAAACCATACTAAAAGCATTGAAGGATTAATTGGGGTCATAAATTAATCAAAACATTAAAGATACATTCAAAATTATGTTTTATGCAAAGCTGTGGTAACAGTTTGTTCATTTATTCATTCATAGTTTTAATAGCCCACTTTCCTCCAGATCAGAGCACAGGGTAGCATTCAAAACACAGGATGCAATATAAAATAAAACAAAATAAAACCATAGATCCATTGCCAAAAATTGTAACACCAAATCTAAACCCCAAACAGCATCAACATTACCAGGTTCCAAATCAATACATTGCCAAAATGTATATAAAATGGAGGACTGCCACATCTCAGTTGGGCGTGCATAGATAGTGTAGCACCACGTCACCAGCTTGCCTGGCTGGTGGCTCTCTGGCTTCTGGCTGGTGGGACCATGAGCAGTGACTCACTGGAAGATCTTAAGCCTTGTGGAGGTAGGTATCAGGAAAGGTGTTCTGTCCAGGTCCCAGGTCATCAAGGACTTTAATGTCAACCCTTTTAATGGGGCCATGTAGCTTATAAGCTAAGGTTCCCTGAATTATTTGGGTGTGCATGCTTCAAATGTGCTTCAGACTTCTGGTGTGTATGCAGCATGCACAGGATTACACTGCAAAGGATTTCACCATTAGTTGGAAATTAGGCAACATTTTGCATTTCTGTTTTCTTAACATCTTGATACTGAACCAGAAAGGATTCCTCTTAATTCAGCTTTTAAACTGTTGATGCAATCAATGGAGAGATACTCATTTGCCATGTACTTTCTTTAGCCTGGCTGTAAAACCGGACTTTTAATGTTGCATGGGGAATACTAGGGCCAAACAGAAAGCAGACATCTTTGGTGCAACAGCATTTAAAACAGATTAATACTTGCTTTAGGAATAATGGTAGGGACTGGAGAATTAGATACTAAGAGTCAGGGCAGCATAAATAACATGGCAGGAGCAGCAGACTATTTTCATTACCATCTGTAAATGCTCTTACATTTTCCACAATGTATTGCCGCAGTGATCTCTACAAACACTTCATAAATCATCATTACCTGCCCTCCCCAAGCAACTTCCCTAACTGAATTGCAACAAATAACTCCTGCAAATTGTCCCCTTTGCCTAAGAAATGCACGTGGATCTCACTATAAACACAGATGGGCACACATGTTCTCACAATGAACTAGCATCTCTGTTTATTCTAGCACCAGTTACATATCTGTAAAAACAAAATACTGCTGATCCCGTCATTGTAATTACCATACAAATATTGAAATACCAATATGATTTTAAAGTCAGATTCTAATGGCAATCAATGTTATAAACCCATCAACAAAAAATATTAGGAAAGTGTATTGTGTCCATTGTATTGATAGATCAGAATTTCAAACTAGTAGTATCAGATGAGGGAATTCCTGCGTGAAGGCAGTTGATTTCTGAAGCTATGAAAGTTCTGATTCAGCCCCTGCAAGAGATTCCTGCTGTTCCCACTCCCAGATCCAGCACATGCTCCCTGTCCTCACCTTAGAAGCCCTCAATGGCTTTGCCACTCTTATCTCTGGGCACTTAGGGCTCATCCACAATTCCGATTGCCCTGGGGAATCTCGAGATTTAGCACTGAATGTTAATTGGGATTTAGCACTGAATGTTAATTGGGTTAACCCAAATGTTAATTGGGTTTTCTCTGGATTGACGTTTTCTCTGATTTAGCATTAAAGAGCACTAGAAGCAGCAGGGCAAAGGCAAAAATTGCTTGGGCACGTGCTTTTTGGCACAGGACAAGGGGAAGTCTGGATGAGGCCTTCGATGGATCCATGTTGCCTGTGATCTTCGCTGCTCAGGATCTACTATCCAGTGCTAGCTGAAGGTCTCCTGCTCCCTCAGGAACTAATCTTTCTCGGAGACATATGTCAGACAATGTGAGGAATATTATAGACATTTTGGAGTTGTTAGAAGTGGATATCAACAGGAAGGCTGTTTTAATTTTTGTGGACGCGGAGAAAGCCTTTGACAACATTTGTTGGAGCTTTATGAAGAAGAATCTCCAAGGGATGGGGGTAGGCCAGGGTTTCGAAAACGGTATAGGTGCAATATATTCTGAACAAAAAGCAAAGTTAATTGTAAATAATGTGGTAACGGAAGAAATACCCATAGAAAAAGGTACACGACAGGGATGCCCAATATCCCCTTTGCTCTTTATATCAGTCCTGGAGGTTTTGTTAAACATGATTAGAAGGGACCAGTTGGTTAAAGGAGTTCAGGTCGGAGTTAGACATTACAAACTAAGGGCATTTGCAGATGACCTAGTATTGACTTTACAACAGCCAGACACTAGTACTAAAAGAGTATTAGAATTAATTGAGATATTTGGTCAAATAGCAGGATTTAAATTGAACAAACAGAAAACGAAAGTGTTGGAAAAAAATTTAACAATGGAGGAAAGAGAGAGATTTCAGACTGAAACAGGTTTGGAAATAACGAAAAAAGTGAAATACCTGGGGATAAACTTAACATCTAAGAATGTGAACTTATTTAAGGATAATTATGAAAAATGTTGGTCAGAGGTAAAGAAAGATCTAGAAATATGGTCAAGGTTGAGACTTTCCTTGTTGGGCCGAATTGCTACTTATATTAAGATGAATGTATTGCCTAGAATGTTATTTTTATTTCAGACGTTGCAGATCTTGGACAAAATGGATTGTTTCAAGAAGTGGCAGAAAGATATATCAAAATTTGTCTGGCAGGGCAAAAAGCCCAGAATAAAATTTAAGATCTTAACGGATGCAAAAGATAGAGGGGGGTTTGCCCTGCCGGACTTAAGACTTTACTATGAATCGGCAGCTTTCTGCTGGTTGAAACACTGGCTGCTTCTTGAGAATACAGACATTTTGGATCTGGAAGGGTATGATAATAGCTTTGGTTGGCATGCATACTTATGGTACGACAAAGCAAAGGTGTATAAAGGTTTTAAAAACCATATTGTTAGGAAAGCATTATATAATGTTTGGATTCGATATAAAGATCTGTTGGAAAGTAAAACTCCCAGGTGGTTGTCACCAATGGAAGCTAAGGAGGTGAAAAAACTTAATATGGACTCTAAATGGCCAAAATATTGTGAAATGTTAGAACATGACGGTGAAAGGGTGAAACTTCAGAGTTATGAGAAATTAAAGTCCAAAGTCCAAGATTGGTTGCACTATCATCAGATAAATGAGACATTTAAACAGGACAGGAAAATAGGATTTCAGAAAGAGAGGTCAAAACTAGAAACAGAATTGTTAGAACCCAATACTAAGAACTTGTCAAGAATGTACAATTTGCTGTTGAAATGGAACACACAGGATGAAACGGTGAAATCAGCTATGATTAAATGGGCACAAGACATCGGTCATGACATTATGTTTGCTGACTGGGAACAGTTATGGACCACTGGTGTTAAATTTACTGCATGTAATGCCTTAAAAGAAAATATAATGAAAATGATTTATAGGTGGTACATGACCCCAGTCAAGCTTGCAAAAATCTATCATTTGCCCAATAACAAATGTTGGAAATGTAATGAGACTGAAGGTACTTTTTACCACCTTTGGTGGACCTGCCCGAAGATTAAAGCTTTTTGGGAAATGATCTATAATGAAATTAAGAAAGTCCTTAAGTGGACCTTTCCTAAGAAACCTGAGGCTTTTCTCTTGGGCATGGTTGGCCAATTGGTATTAAAGAAGGACAGGATCTTTTTTATGTATGCTACCACAGCAGCAAGAATTCTTCTGGCAAAGTATTGGAAGATGCAAGAACTACCTACTCTGGAAGAATGGCAGACAAAGGTGACGGACTTTATGGGACTGGCAGAGATGACTGGCAGAATCCGCGACCAGGGGAAAGAGACAGTGGAAGAGGATTGGAAGAAATTTAAAATATATCTTAAAAATTGTTGTAAAATTGAGGAATGCTAAGATGTCAAGGGGTAAGAAGCAGAGAATTACAGCTGTAACTAATAAATTAAAGGAAACTTAATGAAAGGGAATTAATTAGATAAACTGACTAAAGGGTTGCTAAAGAACTGTATAACAAGGATGCAGCGATGGGGAGGTATGGGGAAGTCGGAGGAAAGAAGGTGCATGAAAATAAGATTATGAAACTATACATGTTTAAATGTTCTGTATGTTTTTGTTTTGTGTTTTGTTTGTTTTCTTTATTATGTGTTTGAAAAATGAATAAAAAAAAAAAAGGAACTAATCTTTCTCTCAGAACACATGTATGGTACTGCCTTGTATTTCTTCCAAATCCCATAGGTCTAGTTGGAAGGTACCCCAAGGGTCATCTAGTCCAACCCCCTGCACTGCAGGAATCTCAACTAGACCATACAGCTTCCAAGGAAGGAGAGGCCAACCACCTCCCAAGGGAGTCTGTTCCCCTGCCAAACAGCTCTTCTCAACGCCACCACCCCCAAAGCCCCTGTCCTGGCGTGACTTATTCTGTTGCTAGGCATAAGCACATGTAACTGGAATAACCACATATGGTATTGCTTCCATGTTTATCCCTTTCCTCTGCTGATTGCTCCATGATGAATTTCAGCCTGTTTTCCTGTAAAGCAGCATGCATGATGATGGACGTATAAAAATAGCTTTGGGGACGTATAAAATGGATGGACGTATAAAAATAGCTTTGGGGACAGAGAATGCTTAGCCTTAAGGGAGTGCAGTGGGTGTGGGGAGAGCAGAAAGTAAAGGCAGCCGCACCCGTCTGGTGAAAGTGGCTTGGAAGAGATGTGGCAAATAAGTCTCCAAACTGCTGCCGCCACATTGTAGAATGTGTGTTAGTCGTCCCCCTCAGACTTGCCAATACTATTAAGCATTTGGCTTCCAGCCAATCCCAGGCATGTCCAGCAACATTTATTTACTTATTGCATTTATATTCCACCTTTTCTCCAAGGAGCTCAAGGGTGGTGTACATGGCTTAGTGGGAATTTGGTCTGTTCCATGGCTTAGTGGGAATCTGGACTCTGCTCTCCCAAGTCTACAAGCCATCTGCTGAACTACACCGGCTCACTCATCTCACCCTGAAGAGGAAATGGTCACAAAATAATAATAATAATAATAATAATAATAATAATAATAATAATAATAATAATAATTTATTATTTATACCCCGCCCATCTGGCTGGGCTTCCCCAGCCACTCTGGGCGGCTTCCAAAAGAATATTAAAATACTGTGATACATCAAACATTAAAAGCTTCCAAGAAGCTTTCCAGGGAGGATGGGAAACACAGAACACACTAGAATGGTCAGGTTTTTGCTGTGTAGACCTGCTGGGCACCTTCTCCACTTACAGACTTTTTTGTGAGGAAATTCCTAAAAGTAAATGCTGAAATGACTTAAAGGACAATCCTGAAACTAAATTCTTCCATGTGGTTTATATGAGTGCACAACTGCATAAGGAAAACCTACAGTGTGTTGCAGTGAACAGGCAACCTTTTTTATGACTGATGGGGAAAGTGTAGTTGGAAATAGGGATATTATTTATTAAAAGTATCGAACATTTTACCTTGTGGTCATGTACTGTGCAGGCCCTACTGAAGAAGAACCATATCAAGACAAATAAAAATCACCTATACTTTTGTTTAGCAATCCCCAGCAATAATAAAAACAATTTAAAGAATCCTTGTTCTCTCCTTCTCCTCCTCCTCCTCTTCTTCTTAGCAGATTTTGGAAATCTTTGAAGAAGTCATGCTCACCTGGTACCATTATAATATTTGTGTTTCTGCTGGTGATTTTATTTCCTAGTCCAAGGACGACAATGATGATATTTGCTGCTGGGCTTCAGTCTGTTCTCATGCATGTTCTCATGTTTCAAATCCCACAAACCTTTGAAACTGGAGACAAGAGAGGTGCCTTTGCATTAACAAAATGTAGAAACAGCTTTCCTTGTCTACCTTTCAAAAGGAAGTGAATGCGTACTGGCCAGCTTTCCATTACATTTGTCTCACATTATTTTAAGGATATACAAGGATTATGCCAAGCTGCCCTATGAACAGGGAAGAAATATGGAATGGGATTTGCCCCCCCCCCCCGCCCCCAATGCTGAATTTCAAAGACAGATGAATGACATATTTCCTTTTAAAGCAAGAACAAATATTTGTACTCTAAAAGTGAATGCAGTAAAAAGAAAAAAATAAATAAAGGAAGTTCAATTTCAGCACTTCTGCTAATTAAAGGTACTGTAAGACCTTGACTGAAGGTAACCAGCCGTTCATAGATGCTCAGGAAGGCCTCTTCTGGGTTTAATCTGCCAACTCTTGTGGCTGTAACTGGGCAACCTTCTAGGTAGAATGAATGATAACAGGGAGCAAAGCTTGGAAAAACACAGAGTAGATGCCAAGTGAGAGGTGTGGTGAAAGGAGTGTGGTGGAGTCTCCTTCTTTGGAGGTCTTTAAGCAGAGGCTTGACAACCATATGTCAGGAGTGCTCTGATGGTGTTTCCTGCTTGGCAGGGGGTTGGACTCGATGGCCCTTGTGGTCTCTTCCAACTCTATGATTCTATGATTCTATGATTCTAGGTTATTCAGGTCACTGAAGCCTTAACCTGGAAGTATTTTTATCCCGGATTAGTCTGGAGGCACCAGTGAGCTATCTCTGGGAGAGAGTTGTGCTAGGTGCTGCACAAGCCATTCTGCTTCACCCTTCCCCCCCCCCCAGGGCACCCCCAAGCCAGTGGCTCCCCAGTTTGAATCACAGTAGATCTGGAAACAGAAACCACAGTTTTAAAAGCTAGGACCCTTCCCTGAGAAGCTTACAATTTACATTTAAGCAGGGGATGAAAACAGCAAAAGGAAGGGGAAAGAAGCTGTTCTTAACCCAAGGTACTATTTCTGGGTTAGTGGAGTCTGTAACCTGAAGCATCTGTAACCCAAGGTACCACTGTATTGGTGCTTCAAAGGCCTGCCTGTTCCACTCAGTCTTTTATCACAAAGGCTCACCAACATCCCTCACATACAAAATGGATTGCCTTCTGCCTGCTGGCTTTCCTGCAGGGAAGCTTAATTGATTGAGAGGAAACTGCCTCAGGAAAACCCACTTTCTGCTGCTGCTGCATCGAGTTTTGTTTGCAATTCTTTTCTCAAGAAGGTGAAAATTATATGCCGTATTTCGAAAGAAAACCATGAACAGCAAAGTGATAAAACAGAACTCTGGAAGAGAAATTGAGTAAAAAGCAGCTTTTAATTAAGTGGATTTAAGTAGTGGGGACCCAAGGGTTATCTAATCCAGTGTTTCCCAACCTTTGGTCTCCAGCTGTTTTTGGACTACAACTCCCATCATCCCTAGCTAGCAAGACCAGTGGTCAGGGATGATGGGAATTGTAGTCCAAAAACAGCTGGAGACCAAAGGTTGGGAAACACTGATCTAGTCCACCCCCTGCAATGCAGAAATCTCAACTAAAGCATCCATGACAGATGGCCATCCAATCTCTGCTTAAAAACCTCCAAGGAAGCAGTCCACAACCTCCCAAGTCTGTTCTTCATTTAAAACACTTCTAGAACTCCTCATCGTGTTATTTCTTGCAGAACAATGAAAACTCATATTTTAAGTTTCCTATTAGGCCACTTGCATTCTAGTTACCTTTGCACAGTATTGTCCTTCCTCTGCAGCAATTGGCAGGTGGTGAGTAATCATGTTCACAACTATTAGCTTCTTCTGTGGTCTGTGAAGGACATTCTAAGCCCAAAGGTAACATAACTGTCTTGCACAAGTAATAGCACATTGAATGATGGCACTCTGAAGTGAGTGGGGATTCATTTGCTCCTGTTCTTGAAATACTAATGCTGCAAAATCTCCTGGGAGATGAGGAATGCCAGTTGCTCTAAGCATCTCTTCACATTATGCAATACACCCAGTTTCCCCCTGTGCCTTCAATTTCTGGCTTGGCTTGCTCCTTTGGCTGCCTTTCTGTGAGTATTTGGTGGAGGGCAGGGTCTCTTCTTGAACTTTTCTTGAGAGCTCAAGGGAGGGAACTAAGGAAAACTCAGCAGAGCCTGATCCCTTGGTAACATTACGGGTAGAGTTCGGTTTTTCTGGAGCTGTCGCTAGAGGAGAGCCTGGTAAAAATGGGGAAGACAAGTTGTGTGAATAAGAAAACACAGCTAGTGACAAACATAGTAAGGAAGGGGGAGCTGGCATTGGCTAGCCAAAGTAAATGTGTTGATTCACGTTGTCAGTCAGAAAGTAAAGAAAATATCTGACAAATTAGCATGCTGTCTATGACTTCACAAGGAATTCTGTTCACAAGGTGCCACAACACCCTCCTCCTCCTCCTCCTCCTCCTCCTCCTCCTCCTTTGCTACCAAAAGCTAAGGGCCAGGCTTGCCACCAGAGCAACTGCGTCCCTCTCAGTTTCCCTCCAGTTGGAGGGCAGCTGAGGGGGATGTGCCAGGCGTGCGCCAGCCCTGCACTGCTTTTTCGGGTCACGGTGGCTCTGGCACCCTGCAAGTGCAGCCCATAACGCCCTGCCTTTGCAACCTTGAGCTCTGGCTTTCTGCCCCAAAGGTAAATGGCAATCCACCCCTTGCGCACCCCCCTAGCTATGTCGCTGCTAAGGGCTAATCATATATATAAAAAACATTTCAAACATGGAAGGCACTTTCAGGCAAGAACTCACATGGAGTTCACATGTGTTCTGTGTCGTTTGCTGGTTGTACATGGTGGTATTTTTCTCTGTGTGCTCATGTTGTACAGCACATACAGAGCAAAAAACCTGGCTAAATGGACTTTGAAAAGATACCATCATGTATGAACCAGCCTCAAACACAACTTCTCTTCTGGAACTAGAAATCTACAATCTCTGCTTCTTCCCAATCCCTTCATTGTGTTTCTAATTCACCAATCTTCAGTGAGTTTAAGCAAAAATGTGAGCATCTTCCTTGATTTGCTGAAATCTGATTTGGACTTTTAATACATTATTTAAGTTTTCTCTGAGTACCAGGTGAACATATCAATCCATTATTAGTAGTATCAGTTGAGAAAAATTTCAGATGAATCATTTTAATGCAAAACACTTTTCATATTTTGAAGCAGTGTGTGTGAATTTTGCTGTTATCTTCTGACATTTTCATTCCCATTGTTTCCCCATTGTAATAGATAGAAATCAGCATCAATTTGAATGCATATACTGTATTTTCTAGGAAATCATAGAATTATAGGGCTGGAAGGAATCCAAAGGGTCATCTAGTCCAACCCCCTGCAATCACAGTTAAAGAATCAATATGAAAGCAATGTAGAACAAATAAGGAAGAATAATGGAAAAGGTCATTCGTTTTAGTAAATGGGGAAATTCCAGTTCTCAGCTCTGTTTTATAATCCTAATCTAGATCAACATGAATGTATGCATAAGAAATTCTATTTCTTTTAACTTTCCTGCCATGGTTTGTCTAACCTATATTAACATTACCATGCCTTATGGTTTTTTCCAGTGTGTCCGGAGGTGAACTATTTGACCGCATCGTAGAGAAAGGATTTTACACTGAGAAAGATGCCAGCACTCTGATACGGCAGGTGTTAGATGCTGTGTATTATCTTCACAGAATGGGCATTGTTCACAGAGACCTCAAGGTAAGGTAATTTGCTAACAGGACAGATCTATATTATACCATCAGAAACAGCTGTTGACACTATAAGCCTTATTCTTTCTCAATTTCTTGTTTCAAAATTTTCCATGTCTTTGAGAGTAGAATCAGGTGTTCCAAAAGGCTGTCACCAAAAAGAACAAGACCATGTCTAGTTCTCCCAATCCTCTAATAACATCTGATGAAATTCAGACTTCCATTTCTGGCCACAGACATGGAAGTAGCTGCCCTGAGGCTCTCTGGAGCCCCAGGGAGGCCTGGTTGGCGGGAAGGGGGGAGAGGAGGCTAATCTGGGGAGTTTGGGGGGGTGGAAATCTTTGCTGGAGGCACGACTCCATGCCAGAGAAAAGCCTCAGACACCGGTTGCGTGAGTGACCGATCCCCTTTTATTTCGGATAATTGGTTAAAAGTTTAAAAGGCACCCTTATTGATATGGTGTTGAAAAGGGTTTCAGGAACAATCCTGTCGTGTGTTAGTGAAGTTTGAAGGATGTTTACTGCTTCATTTGGAGCTGGGTCTGTTTAGTTTGGAAAAGAGGAGACTGAGAGGAGATAGGATAGCCATCTTCAAATGTCTCGAGGGCTGTCACAGGGAAGAGGGAACAAGCTTGTTTTCTCCTGCTCTGGAGGGTAGGACTCAAACCAATGGCTTCAGGTTACAAGGCAGGAGATTCCAACTCAACGTTCAGAAAAACTATCTGACAGTAAGAGCTGTTTGGCAGGGGAAGAAATCCCACAAGAGGTGGTGGACTCTCCTTCCTTAGGGGTTTTAAAGCAGAAGTTGGATGGTCATCTGTCATGGATGCTTTAGCTGAGATTCCCGCATTGCAGAAGGTTGGACTAGATGACCCTTGGGGACCCTTCCAACTCTACCATTCTATGATTCTATGACTGGATTTATCAAAAATATGTTATAGTTAAATAATAGTACTAGTAGTAACTGAAATATGAACAACTTATGGAAAAGGGTAAAGGAAAAAATAATGATAAAATGTTAAACTATTTTAAGTAAAGGATTGGGAAGTAGAACAAAGTATGTGCTATGATGCAGCAAGAAGGGAGGGGAAACACTGCAGAAACAGGGTGGGAAGTCAACTTTAAATTTGTATTAATTGGATGTAAATTCGTTAATTTTTTTGAAAACTAATGAAAATTAGTTGGCAAAAAAGAACCATCTTATGAAATTCACTGCATGGTGCCATGCCATCATACAATTTGTCCCCTTTCTACCACCCTGCCCTAGTGGCTGGCAATTCCATGGGGTTTGGATCCATATTAAATTAGTTTCACTTTGTACTATTCATTGAATCAGTGGGACTTCAGTCATGACTAAATTGCCCCATTGATTTCAATGGGACTGAAATCAACAGATGTCTGGATCCAATCCATAATGTCTTTGGTCCTTCCACTACAGGGGTGCTCATTTGGCATCTGGCTTCTTTTTGGTGCCAGGAGAATAAAATACACCTTTTAAGCCAATCAGTTTTGATTCATGCTGGAATCTTAGCTGTTCAGTTTGTATTGTTGTTTTAGTTTTTTGTGTAACTGCAATTTAAATGTTTAAGTAAGCACTTTGGGAGCTAAAGCATACAATAATGCGTCTGCTGAATGAATGAAATAATATTATGGAGCGGGTTGGGGTGAACTAAGCATGACCCAGTGTCGTACATAGTGTGAAGCTCTGCAGAAGGCTCTCTCTTGTTTGCACATGGGTCTCGTGTCTCATCAGCAATACCTCTGTGGCTGCAGATGCAGGCAACTTTAAGAGACTTTTAGCATTTCCCTGGATGTTCATGGGGAAACCTTCCCATCCTCCATCATGACCTTCCATGGTTATTTATGATTGTAGCTGTTTGTGCCATAGCAGCTGGTACTATAAAAATTTGGGACACTGTATTGGCAGGAGTTCATGCCTGTTGCGAATAAAAGGAGTGTGAGGAGAAGCTGGGCTGTTAGTAATTTTACATGTCCTGTTTGTTAGACTGTTAGTTCAATTCAGCTCAAGAATTAGTTGCTTAGTATCTTCTTTGCAAACCCAGGCTTATCCTAAAATAATGTGATTTGCAGGAAATAGCTTATAAGAATTATTCCTGACACAGAAGCTCTGAAGAGCAAACTCAAGTAATTCAGACAATGGTCTGGATAAGCTATTTTAAATCTTCTACACTTTGTACCTAAAGGAATTCCTTGCTATGTTTTTTAAACAGCTTAAGCTTATTAGCAGCACATGCCAAAGAGAACTATGAAATGTGACTCAAAGAAGGAGCATGAAAAGGAATTAATTTGCAAATGACTTGGGAGTTTATATAACGACACAATAATTCTGAAAAGTCTGTGGCTGCATCCACAGACACCTGAATCCACCCACTAGAAATGCCTGCAAGGCAAAGTTTTGAATTCTATCATAATATGATGATGACGCCTTAAATGGTGGTGCAACTCTTTACATCAGCTTTGGGTTTTGACCAGGGAATGCAGCAGTATTAAATCATTCCATCTGTTTCTTGTCGTTTCTTGGAATCTCCTGGCTGGAATATATATTGGGTTTATAAAAGGAATATGTAAAATTATGGTAGGAATTTGTACCACTTTCTTGGTAACTCTCCCTAATGTTATGGGAAATGCTGGCCACCTCTCTGTGCATGAATTGAAATATGTTCCAAGGCCTAATCCTGCAAGGTAGCTTCCAGGAACACACTAAGTTCATTAAACAGAGGCTGCACAGTGTCTGACCAAAGAAAAGGACCCCAAACAGTGGTGATGTAGCAGACCCAGAAGGAAAATCAAAATTCTCCAAAGTGTTTGTGTTAAGGAAATGTTTCATTGGATGTTAATGAATTATTAAAAGAATGTGTAGCAGGTTACACACTTCATAGCAGATCAGCCTTTGGGGGGTTTGATGTTGATCTGAAGCCAGATTTGCATGAATATAACTGCCTGGCAATTTAATGGGAGGCTTTACTTCATACCAGGAGAGAGAGAGAGAATACAGCACCTCTGCTCCACCAAACACTTTCAGTCCCCATTTTTATTATTTCAGGTACAGTACTCAGCATCCTTTTCAATCACTTGAACACAAATGAATATAGGGATACAATTTTATTGAATACAACAGATTGTTTTTGCTTCATTAGCCATACCTTTCCCTCCATGGGTGTTTCTGCCTGTATAAATGTTTCTCTCAAGTAGTTTGTCTGTGTTTCTATACCTTGCTACTGAACCCTGTCTCTGTATGATGCCTCAAGAGGCTGCACAGAAACATCTTGAGATGAATTCAGTGTTTGTGAAGTGGTTTGGCCACAACTCACCACTTACAGTTGTCCCCAGCCTTCAGTCTGGTCCTGAAAGGGGGGGGGCAATGTTGTGTATGACACTGTTGTAACATGAAGAACTTGCTTCCTTTCAACCGGACCTAGAAGTTTTCTCTACAGGAGTCCTTGGTGAAACTTCATTGCAATTGCAGTATTGCTGCTGTTTGTGCCTCAGAAGGGCTGCAACACACACACACCTGCCATGTGGTGCAATCTGTGCCAGATGTTCCTGAAACATATTAGGTAAAAAAGGAGGTGCAGGTGCATCTTTGCTTGAAAGTGAATAGATGACCAAATGCCGCCAAACTTTAGCCATTTTTTCTGACCAAATTACTGAATCTTTCATGCTTGTGTGATGGGCAGAAATCCACAGTCTTTGATGTGGAGAACACTCCTTCTGTTGAATGTCTGCTTCACTGCAGCTGTTAGAAGCAAAGGAGTCTGGTCAGAAAAAGATGACAGCCCACCTTACCTAGGATGACTTAAATGCAAAAGAGTATGAGGCTCCTCTACCTTTTATAATTATATGGAGAGGGAAATATCATCAGCTACTGTTCAAATCAGTAGCACCTGAAAAAAATCCCACCTTCTGTATTGCTGTTTAAGGTAAAAAACAAAACAAAAAAACTACAAGAGACACGACAAAGAGTTCAAGAGCCTGATCCCCAGTTGCATCTGCTCACACAACTCAATTGCATCCTGTCTTAGTAAGTTGTCACAAGACATTTTCATGCTAAACCTTACATCTGGCAAGCAGAGATTTAAAAGAATTATTATATTAAGAAACTGGATGAAATAGAGAGATACATTATTTAACCCAATATTCATGTCTCAGGTTTGTTTTCTTAATATCCCTGCAGCCTGAAAACCTGTTGTACTACAGCCAAGATGAAGAATCTAAAATAATGATAAGTGATTTTGGACTGTCAAAAATGGAAGGTAAAGGCGACGTCATGTCCACAGCATGTGGCACCCCAGGATATGTCGGTAAGCATGCTACAGCATAATTTTCAGGACTAGTTTCATGTGAATTTTCCACCGATATCCCTGGCATTTTCTGCACTGGTTCAGACTAGAACAATTGTTTATGGTAAGTCACCAAGCCACATGCAGTCCAACAGCCATATATTGTTGCCTCAGGGAACCTATTTAAGACTTTTGCTTTTGTTGCCTTCCTGGAAGTAAAGAAACAGGGGGAGGGGTATCAGGCACCTAGCAAGCCACAATTCATGGTTGATGAGTAACGTTTGGCCTTGGCTGGTCAAGGCTGTAAAGGCCTCTGGTACCAACAGTAGTTTCTAGGAGATGATTTGCTCTGGGTTTATGACACAGGAGGAAAGGGTTGGGGAAAAGCCTTCCTCACATGTTCTGGTCCCAATCCTGTTGCCCCTACAGCTTTTATCTAAATGTTCACTCATCTAATGTACCATTTAGTTTCACTCTTAGATGTTGAAGATAATTGGCTAGATTTGAGAGGTGTCTGAAACTTGAAGTTACCATCTCCTAATGCACATCTTTGCATCTGCCAGTTCGGTTGTAGCATTTGAACAAAGTTACAAAGATGCATATACAGTTTATATATCCTGCATCACATTTTGAATTAACTATAAAAAGTCATATATATTGTATCTATAATATATGAGATGCATTTATTTTGAGGTTTCCAATTAGTTTTTCTCTACTTGTAGTTAATTGTCTTTAAAAGGCCTGTGATTTTGTCTGGGTCAAGGCTAGCTAATGTGTTGCCCTCCAGATGTTAAATTATAGCTCCCGTCATTCTCAACCATTGCCCATGCTGGCTGGGACTGATGGGAGGGAGTTCATAAACTCTGGAGTGTGAACATGTAGGCTATCCCTGATCTAAGCTACAAATAAGCTCCCTGAATCCTTGAGAGCTCAGGAAATGTAGTCAGGATATAATATTGGCCTCAGAAGTCAGCACCCTAAAAATCTCAGTTTGCTTTTTGGGGCGGGTTGATGGTCCTCATTTTTATTATTTGCTTGCATGCGTGGTGCCATCAATGTGCAGCATAACAATGAGAAAACCCGTCCCTGCCCCGAGGAGAACCTGCAGTCTAAAAGCCAAGAGAGGGAGAGGATAAAATGGAGAAGGGGTGAATAGAGGAGGGATGTACATCTGTTCTGTTATTCATCCTTAGGCTTTGCTTCCATGGGCAAGGAGAGCTATGGACTTGTGTAAAAGGCTTCATGAGTGGGTTTTGCCATGGCTGCAACATTGCATAATAAAGGGCTCAGCCACACTTGTGCCACGGTTTCTAGCCACAGTCCATGATTTGTAGGCACAGACCCAAGTGGTGTTTTTTCCTTTTGCTTTCCCTTAGAAAACCCACTGTTTATTGTTGAATCAGAACAAAGTAATGTCAAGCTGAGGAAAACCCAACTGAGGGGTGAACAGCAGGTTTTCCCAGAAAAAAATGGTGGGAGGAAAATAAACATGCCTACAACCACAGATCTGTGCATTGAAATCATGGCAGAAAAAATGGGCAGAAATGGGAGGATGGATGGGCCCAAGCAATGCATTATTTATAAAGGTCACAAAATTCAGCTTTTGTTGTCATAGAATTTGGGGTGCCTACATGTATTATATTTACATTTAGTGTTGCAGAGTGCATACAGTACTATAAGAGTCCTCCAGCAATGTCAGATCCAAGAGTTCCAAATATCACCTAGTCAAGGCTACAGAAAGAGGAAGTGCATGCTTATCTCAAGCCTGTTAGGATTTTATCCTGCCATTTATTTAAAACTGCTAAAGAAAGTCAGATAGGCATGTGATAGTACTTTCACTGGACCAATCAAAATTGAAAAATGGAACAAACTTCTTAATTTCACAGAACTCTTCAGAGGGCAAAAACTGGTATTAATAGAATAAAAAGGAGGCAAATAATCTTGTGGTGGGAGAGAGAGACAGAGACATAGCCAAGAATCTTGAACTAGGCATCCTGGAACATGCCAGTTCAACTGCTCAGCCAATGTTACATGGTCTTGGACCATGTCACATGCATCCTCCTGGCAAATTCTGGGAATTGGCTAGGAATTTACCACAAGTGTACAATCTGTCAGGCATAAGACCGCACACAGACATGCATGTGCACATGGTAACTGTTTTTCTTGGTAATCTTGAAACATAGAGCAGATTTGATATTCCTCAAAATTCTGTGTAAGGATCATACCAACACATGTGATATTATTTTGTGAAATAGTGTACAGTTTATACCAGATTAGAT
Source organism: Podarcis erhardii (assembly GCF_964252035.2). Taxonomy (NCBI): domain Eukaryota; kingdom Metazoa; phylum Chordata; class Lepidosauria; order Squamata; family Lacertidae; genus Podarcis; species Podarcis erhardii. The sequence goes on along the minus strand of NC_138500.1, from coordinate 75,526,396 downwards.
TTTGGAGTTAGTTTGGTTTTGTGAAATTCAACTAGAAACCTTCTTTTTGAAGTTCAATCTATGAGTTGCATGAGAGCTAAGAAAGCTCATTTGAGCAGTTCATATTGCTGATCATTGATCAGAAACAATATGTCTCTAACAAGCATCTCTCTCTCCTCCCCCACTTCATTCTCTTGATTGAAAAGTGACGGAGGATGAGAGCTTTTTACTTCTATTTTCAGAAAATAATCCCATTATATTTTCTAAAACAGTAGTTATGTGAGAAGGAAACAATGTTTTGTGGAAATAGGGAGCTGCTGAGAGGATTATTTGGAGTCATGTCAACTGATGATTTGAAGTGATGCTGACTGAGTCTCCCTGTATTATTGACAACAAAAATAGATACGTGAAAGCCCTATGAAAAACTCATTTTGCTTCCCTTGGAATTTTTCTGATGTTTGACTCCATTTTCCTCTCCTTTCTCTCTTGTCTCCTTTGTTTCTGTCTCTCAATTTGTAAGCCTGTTGAGGCAAGGAGTGGTTATCTCACACAACATTCATGGATGACACAATATGAAGCAACAATAACAATAACAGATAAGTGCCATAAATGTGCAGTGGCAACATGCAGGAAGGCACAAGTTCCCTACTCCAATCCTTAGTTTGTAGACAACTTTTGCTTGGCGTTAATTCCTATCACTTTGTGACAGACAGCTAACCCTGCTTCTGACAGCCAAGGCAGATCATTAGTCAGCTTGCTAGAGGGGCAGTGACAGCTGTCTCTCTTAGATTCCTTTGCAGGTGAGGAAGCATATCATGGTGACACACTGCACTAGATTGTTGTCTTGTCCCAAATCTTCCATTTGGCAGCACACTGCTGCAGAACTGTCAGGATTTCGTAGTGATCAGTGTGAATCGAAGCTGTTGTGAAACGTGTCTTTTTCAAGTTTCCCAAAGTTTTGTGTTTTGTTTTTTCTTGGCAGGAAATTGATGGCCTTCCACCCCTTTTTTCTCCTCCTTGTTTTTGTTTACCATCCTCTGATCTGATCTGTCAGTTGCTGCTCATGAGTATGATTCACAGTTTAAAAATAAAAACTCTTTAAAATCTTAGCATTTCAAATGGTGGACGTGGGGCTCATGCCAGGAAGGTGACAATCAGGAGTGGCTCATATCCATTAGCAGGTGGAACACAGGACTGACTCCCCTCATCCATCTGTCAGCTGTTGGCTCAGAAATGCTTGAGATGGGAGGAGGGGATTTTGCCACTCCTTTGCAGAAGCAAGCATTTTCTTCTTGTCTAAGCCTCAAAATATATACATAAATAAGAAATATAAAGTTTATTTCTCAAATGTTTCTGACCAAGGACATGAACACATAAAATGGAACCAAGTGATTATGGTGGCACAATGGGTCAGTGTGTCTGACTGTTAACCAGAAGGTTGGTGGTTCAAGTCCACCCAGGAATGGCTGTGGGCAGGTTTTCTGCATTGCAGGGGGTTGGACTGGATGACCCTTGTTCCACATGCTCAACAACTTAGATGAATGCTTCACACACACACACACACACACACAATGTCTGGCATTTCTGAGGTTCATAATTCCAAGATTATGTTTCAGTGGCAATTGAATAGAGCAGGGGCAATGTATGTTACCTTCAGTGAACAACTGTTGAGTTTGGATTTTGGCTCATTCATTGGCTTTTGTGACATTTATGGATTTTCCTTCCCTCTCCCTCCTTCTTTCAGCTCCTGAAGTTCTTGCCCAGAAGCCCTACAGCAAAGCAGTAGACTGCTGGTCCATTGGAGTTATTGCATATATTCTGTAAGTGGTATCCAATGAGGTTACACTAGTGATTTCATTATTAATCTCAAATACTTTCACACACAGTGTGCCAAGTAGTAATAATAATGAATAGTGGGTTGTTTGCTCAGTGACCACCATTTTCAATCAGACCCATGGTCAGATCTCATGAATCATTCCGTTTTTCTAAAAATCAGTTTTCCTGAATGGGATGAACAGCAGCTTGAGGGGGGAGGCAATTTTCATTGTGAAAATGGTGCAGGAGGAAAGGCTTAACCCTGCTTCCCATTCTGTCCCACAGCCAAGTGACCCCATTGAGGTGGAAGTTCTGGTCAGAGATCCCATCTGATCAGATTTGGCCCTGAGTCTCTGAAGTATTTTAAGATGTTGCCTCACACTGCTATGCTTTTAAGCAACTGATATGTTAATGTTTTTATTATGATCATTGTACAGTGGTACCTCAGGTTAAGTACTTAATTCGTTAACCTGAAGCACCACTTTAGCTAATGGGGCCTCCTCCTGCTGCCGCGCCACCAGAGCATGATTTCTGTTCTCATCCTGAAGCAAAGTGCTTAACCTGAAGCACCATTTTTGGGTTAACAGAGTCTGTAACCTGAAGCGTATGTAACCCGAGGTACCACTGTATTGTAGCAGACATTTTCACTCATTAGAAGCTGCCAGGAGAATCTGAACTGGCTGGTTTAGCAGAGTAATATACATACATACATACATACATACATACATACATACATACATACCATATGTCCCCTGATTGCACTGGACACAGAGCAATGGGGAAAGAAGCTAATTCTGGCTTAGTGCTGTTTTTTATGCATGGTTGAGTATATTGTAGATTACAAGTTCAAAAAATGTTAAAAACCTCAAACAAATAAGATGTGATAAGAAATACTAAGGTCGCTTCAGTGCCAGCCCTGAATACTTCATTTTAATCATATCCAGTTCTCAGCAGCTTTATGATCAGACTTTTTAAAAAACAGAAAATTCATATTGTATGCTTTCAGCAGCTTGAAACTTCCTGTTATTCCATATGTCACATTCATTTTATTTTATTTTAAAGCAACTACATTGAAGGGCCCAGATTTTTTTCCTGTTACAATTTGTATATTTAAAATAGGAAGATTCAGCCTATTGCGGGTGTGGATCCTGGGATTCCCACAGGGTATAACAGAGCCCTGTTCCCTGCCCTGCACCCATCATATGTGTCAGAGAAGGGACCGCCTTCTCAGTGGATCCTTGCATCTTGCCATCTTGCATCCACTCACTCAAGACGTGTGAACTGTGCTCCTTGACCACACTGAAGGGAAGGCTAGCAGAGTACTTACTCTGTGTATGCACCTCAAGAGTAGTAAGATGAGAGGGATCTGTTATGCTCTATGACAAGAGTTCCCAGTTGGTAGCCTGCAGACCCCAGGGGGTTCACGTAACCCACCCAGGGGGCCATGGCACTATTCATATAAGAAAAAGAGATACCCAAATTTTCAAAAGTAGGGGATCCATGGCTTGGCTTCTGAAAAACTGGGGGTCCACAGTACTTTGCCAACTGGGAACCACTGCTCTACGAGATCTCTGCACTTGGGGGTTTACCTACTCAAAACTATGTTGTTTATTCTGTTCACATACAAATGTACACAGAACAATTTTGAGCTTGTCATATATATTTCCCCCCAGCATCAATGTGTGAATATTAATCCACCACATAGTTAATCTATTACCAAAATCTGAGCCCATTACCTAAACTATTCAATTGGTAAAATACCTCTGAAAACTAGTGGCTGGAGCAAGCACCAGAGAAATGGTGATTATCTTTAGGTCTGCTTATAAGCTTCAGCAGGCTGGTCTGAAGTGATAGCCTACCTTGGATTATTGTCTCAGCCAAATTTTGTAAGGGAAAGTGGTGATTATATGGTTATAGTGCTACAAAGATCAAGTAAAAAGCTGGTTGTTGGTTGCATAATATTATTGACAGAAAACTGTCATCCTCAATTATACACTGAGAGCAGATCTATTGATTGCTCCAGCCCACAACACAACTGCCAGGGGATCGAGAGATAATTACCCAACGATCCTACATGAAGATGTCACATGTTGGATGGATGAATGAAACACTCCTTGGGGGGAACAAGGAAGGGAAGCAACATTGGCGAGGGGGAGAAATGCTCAAACCATGTCATTTAAAAGTCCTTTCCTCTTCACTAAGAATTCTGAAAATTATAGTTTATGGAGTTAGGGAAGTTAGGGCAGCTCTTCAAGTTACAATTCTTAGGGGGGGAAGCTGTGACAGTTAAAGTGGTAGAAAGCCATGATGGGTTTGTGGTGCTGAAAAACAATGGCATCCTCCAGAATACTCCATATGATCCCACCCTCCTTGCAGCACCCACCCTGTTTTGCCTCTCTATCCCTTTCTTTCCCCTTTGCCTTCTTTGCCCGGTTCTTCTCCAGCTCCACCACATCCCTTCTGCCTGGGGGGGACTGCCCTGGAATCTGGACGGCATGGTTTTTAACATGCTGAGCAGCAACTATTTCGTTACAGATCTCAAATCAGTGTGCTACACAAGTGATGCTTATTTGAAAAATGGAACTCAGAGAAGCAGTCTTCTTGTCTTCCAGATTAATGTTTTTCAATTAACGCCCTTTATCTAGAACTGAGGGAGGAGGCTGAAGGCAAGCAGAGAAAGCATCACAGCTCCCAAGAAATCCTGTCAAGGCTAATTTTTACTAAGTGGTCCCTTGGCAAAAATATTGTGAAGAATGACTGTCACTTTGTTTTGTACATGACAATTCTTGCGCTGACTCTCAATGGAAATATTAGCACTTGCTGTAGGAGAGAGAGAGTTGTGTATTGTTCATTTAGGGCTTATCCCCATGTACCTTTTGCCCCACTCTTTCTGGGCAGAGCTTCAGTGCTCATAGCTGTCAACGTTTCCCTTTTTAAAAGGGAAATTCCCTTATTCCAAATAGGATTCCTCACAAGAAAAGGGAAAAGCTGACAGCTATGTCAATGCTCCTTGTCCAAGTGGTTTTTTGTTTTTTGCCCCAAACTTTCACAGCAAACTTGGGTTTTCCACAGATTGATGGCTGCTCAGATCACTGGCACCAGGCATAGGGGGTGCAAGGGGTTCTAGCCTCCTCAATATTTTGAATTGAATTTTGAATTGGGGACCCAGCTCCCCCCAATATTGAGGGGCCGACATCCCCCGCCATTGCCAGTGCACCCCAGCCTCCATCCAGGAGTTGGGAGGGGGCTGGGACCAGCGAGGGCGAAGATTGCTCTCCATGAGTCCCACCCCTGCTGGCCGCATGCTGAGGAGAGGACGGGGGAAAGGGGGAAAGCTCTGGAGCAAAGAAAGGGGGGCACTCAGACACAAGGAAAGGTAAGTGTGGTTGGGCCCTTATTCTATGGGATCTTAAAAAGTGTATATTTACTTAAAATAGAGTCAGTTCTGAATTAGTGATGCCCTAATTCAGAGCTTCACATATGGTGTAACTTTCCACTCCTACGGCCCACTTGAGACAGCTCAAAATTATTGTGGCCTGTGAATCACAAAATGGTGAAATACTGGGGGGGGGGGGTAGGCTGACATTCCATTTGGAAGCCCAAAGTTAATTGTGAAAAACTGAAGTTCTACTTCAATCACTTGTTCTCATGTGACTCAAAATGTCCTGCTTTTTTAAAAATTGTGTGTATTAGGCTCTGTGGGTATCCTCCCTTCTATGATGAAAATGACTCCAAGCTTTTTGAGCAGATCCTTAAAGCAGAATATGAATTTGACTCTCCATATTGGGATGATATCTCTGACTCTGGTAAGGAGCAAGTAGAATCACAAATTAGGTACTTATTCATATCGGTATCCTTTGTTGTTAGTGAACATACTTTTTCTGCATCATACATTGTTTTAAATACTGCCTTCCCCTCTCTTCCCAACAGTACATACTCATCTCTTCTTCTGAATCCTGGCACTTCTTGTATTCCACTTTTCCTCCAGCTCCCACATTGTAAGCATAATGTGGGAATAAGAGGACTCGTCCACACTTGCTTATTTTAAAATAATTTATACAGATTGCAGAATTTAGCATTTCTTGGTGCAGAATTTATATGACCTGGTCATAGACATTTTTTAGAAGGCATAGACCTAGCCTATGATTCATTCACTGTGATGGAAGTTGACTTTTTTCAGTTCACGCTTTATATGAGCAAATTCCTGGTCCCCCAAATATTCAGCTACCATCACGTATGAGAAATCTAGTAATAATAATTCGGTAAGGAAGATGTGGCTTTATGAATAAAAATGGCAGTCTGAGGAGACACATAAATGTAGAATTGAATTACATTATGTATGGTCGTTCACTTGATTGACTTATGACTGCTTTAATGCCTTATATGTGTATAAAATGCTCCTTACTTTAATCTACTACCAGAACCTGCACCCTAACCCCATATCTCCCAGTGTTATGTCTCCCAGTGGGACACCATCATATTGTTTCAGAGGATTAGATGACTGCAATGTGCAAATTAAGATGAGCCTTTAATACCACTGTGTGCTTTTCTTGTACTTCCTCCTTCCTTCTCTGAAAACAGCCAAAGATTTTATTCGGAATTTGATGGAGAAAGACCCAAACAAAAGATATACCTGTGAGCAGGCAGCCCGACATCCCTGGTAAGCAGTTACTCAGTTCATTGTCATGTCCAGAAATTGTCAACACCATTTGTCTCCATCATTAATCAGTGATGATCAAACTCTTCACTCAAGGGAGTGAAGCACACCAAGGAAGCACAAAAGAGAGCAATTGCCTTGAAAAATCCTTGCTTAATGGCTCCCACCTAGCATCATAGCCAGCAATGGCATAACAGTCAACAGCATTGAGCTGTGATTGCAATCACATTACAGAGAAAGGTTTGAGACTCAGACTTTGCAGGCAAGGAGGAGGTGTCAATGGAGAACAAAAGCAGAGAAAAACAGAAGCCTCACTCACAATAAAATAAGAGCAAATCACTATTCACACAATGTGCAATGAATTCAGAGGGGAGGGGTATATTCAGTGTCATGGCTGTCCTACCCCATCCTTAATGCATATGTGCACATGCCCAACAAACCTCAAATCAGGGTGAGGTGTGCGCATGATAATGCATGCTGGACGTACGTACACACATGTGCTATTTGTTACAACGGAAGCAGGTGAGTGGCTGTGATCCCATTGTCCCACCAAATCTTCATTTTGCTATATTGTCAGTGTAAAACAGAAATGCAACAAGAACGTAGGAAGAGCAGCACTAAATCAGACCCTGGGCCCTTCAAGTCCAGCATCGTGTTTCCACAGCGGCCAACCAGGTCCCTATGGGAAACCTACAGGACATGGGGCAAGAGCCCTCTCCTGCTCTTCTTTCCCAGAAACTGGTCTTCCTAGGTGTCCTGCCTCTCCCAAATCTCCACCATTCAGTTTCACTGGACGGCCCTGAATTCTAACTGGAAAATGTCAGCGTGAATCAGAAGTTTGTAGACCACAGAATCTAGCATCGAAGTGCTCTTCACATCTGTTCAGAACCATTTCCAACAAAAAGGACATGTGAGAAACCTTTAACCATTGGTCAAAAACTTCACAAAGAGAAGGAAATAGTGTATATTTGAATGACATCATTCCATCATTCCATCACAGGCCTCAGGAAATTAAATAAGTCATAAAAATGATATCTCAAGCACAGATCAAATGATCAGGAACATACCTACCAGCAGAAAAGTAGGTCTCCTTTTTATATTTTTGAATAGAAAAGAATTTTCCAAGATGTTTTATCCAACACACACAGCTTATTGGCCTGGATGATCATTTCTGTTAGTTACTGGAATAAAATATAATACACACATTTGAAGAGCTCCTAACACAATTTTTCTTTTCATTTAACCATTTGATTCCCAATCAGCAACTGAATGCTGTTGCTAAAGACCTGACAACATTTTTTCCCCAACCTTTTATCCATAATTCAGGCTTTGAATATAGGCCATCAGAGACCGTTCACCATGTTAGTATTGTAATGCCCCCTTCTTGCACACAGTGCTCTGGAGTTACTAGTGCTTATGTCTTGTTGAAATCAATACCATGCATTGACAGAAGTCCTACAGATATCAATTTAAGTGTGCTTAAGCCTTCAATTTTGAAGCCTACAGTGAAATACTGTGAGTCTGGCACCCCAGTACTGAATAAAAGATAGCTCACATTGGGCTGTGCTATATCATCATCATCATCATCATTTCAATTTATATACTACACTTCATCCATAGATCTCAAGGTGGTTCACAACATAACAATACAATAAAACAGACAAAATACATAATAAAAATAAGAACAAAACCAAACCAAACCAATAATCCCCCCCTTCCACAACACATTTAAAAGGGTATTGGATGTTAATCAGCCAAAGACCTGGTCAAAGAGGAATGTTTTCACCTGGCACCTAAAGGTGTACATAAGGAAAGTATTTGTCTACTCAGTGAAAACTATTTCAATGCCTTGCAGTACAACTGGAGTCCTGATTAATACAGCATGCAAGTCTTATTAGAAAGATAACAGGATGGGAAAGAGGGATGGCAGGCAAGTAGGTTAAAAGTTGAGGGAGATCTTAAAGTTGCAACCTGACACCCCTAATAGTTCACCACCTGCTTATAGCTTTGTGTAGACCCTACGTTTCTACGTTTTTCCAAATCTGGCATATATAAAAGCAAAGGATCCATGCTGAGCCACAAAAGCAGGCCAGTGGGGAAGCCCTGTTGTAACAGGCAATGTTATTTGAAATAATCCACACATTTATATGGGTTGGTTTAACCTAAGAGGCAGGTGATTGTGGTCCCATCTGCAGGGATTATTTGTCAAGCAAACCTCTTTCTTAAGGCTTTTAGTGCATCTCAGGGCAGAAGGTCTGGTCAAGCTACATTGCTTTGACATAGAACTTGGGGTAAACAGAGACAGGCAGTAATTTTCTGGGGCCTGATAAGTGTTTCAATTTTTTTCTTTCATGCAACATCTGTGATAATAAATGACAGCAATTACCCTGATTAAGTACATATTGTCAAGGCAGAATCCTGAACAGAGTTCAGTTTTTAATGACTCAAAGGGAAAAGATGAATGCACAGAATTGTCAGCTCAAGGGCTAGCCATAATTTTTCTTTTTAAAAAAATTGTAAGATCAGAGAGTGGAGGAAAAACCTATTTCATTCAAAGACTCTTAGTAAAAAATATAGGGACAAATCATGGCCTTATTTAATAAGGCTCATTTAATTTCTTTCAGAGTCCTTCAATTGTTTGTTAGAGCAAGGCCCAATAGTACAATTGCATCATTAAAAACAGTTTATGTAAAAGGATTATATTGTCACTCTGTGAAAAAGATGATTTACAGAGGAGTTGGTTCCCAGGCAATCCTATTTAAAGTGTGAAATGGCTCCCTGAGGAGAATAAGTGATGTTTATAACCTTCGTTTAAACTCTTCTCTGGCCTGTCCCAGTGCTCTGTTTATTTTGGGATCTGATCGGTACTGGATGTGTCTATGTTTCAGGAGTTATGCTCCTGCACAAACTTTGCGCTTCCATCATCTGGGTGACTGTTTCCAATGAGGCTTTGGCCAGAGTGGCTTTCAATAAGTATATACAGCAGATTCTGAAAACAGTGGAATTGAGAACTTGCTCAGTGTTCCATATCTAGGCATACTGAGAAAAAAAGCTAAACCCTCCCAGAAACAAATCCAGGATGCCCCCTGCCAAGCAACAGGTATTGCATTTTATCCTGTGTCCTAAGATTGTTGTCTTGTGCATTTCACCATTGCTGTTTCACATCATAGACTGCTGCTTGTGAGATCAGGGAACTGCACAGCATGACAACATCAGTATACAAGCTAAGTTGTTGTAGAGAAGGAGGGAGAGATTCAACATATGGCTACTATGCGGGGGGGGGGGGGGCAAACGTATTATTTTTTGTAACATTGGGTTCCATCCTCAGGAAAATGAATCCTCCCCCAATGCGTGTGTGTGTGCACGCACGCACGCACGCGCAGAGACACACACACACACACACACACACACACACACACACACACCACACAAGACTAGGAAGATAAGAGATTGCATAACAATATAGGTTTGGAATTGGAAGGATCATCCCTAGAAAGCAAAGCATATAAGTAACACAAGGTGACTCCCATTACTATTACATATAACCCAAGGTTAAGATGCTGCAGTATCACCTACAATCTATGCTAGAGAACAGTGGAAAAACAAGGCGGAGGAAGAGAAAAGCTATCAACAGCCCCTCATCTTGAAACCGCTGCTCACCTGCAGCCAACTGACAAGACATGGGTAGCAAAGCACGTAACTCCTCAGTAAACCCAAGAGCCAGTTGCACTCTTTAATTACCCAGTGTTAATTAAACCATTACTTGGAGGCAAAAACAGTGTGTACCCAGGTATTACATGATGTGTAAACCATGTCTGATATATCCAAAATGAAACAAAAAATAGTAATATTAATTACTTCCCCTCCCATTTATGTACACAAACACAGATCAATATGCAAAGGATGCAGGTAATCTTTATCTAGGATTTCAGCCTAAGCAGGGCATTTCATAGGCAATTGCTTCTTTCGTCTTACGCTGGCATTTCTCCAGCCCTCCCACCCTGTGCAGGCCACCACTGCCCCCTTCTTAGAGTATTGCTGATTCCCATCCTGCCATGGCACTGACTTCACACTATGGGTGTAGTGGAACATTTCAGGAGTCCTGCTGATGCTTCTGTACGGACAGAAGGAGGGATGCTCACTTGTCAGCAGCAAGATTGCTTCTGATACTTGAATCTGTGGCTGCCTCCCCAGTCTCCCAGACAGGCATCATCAACATGCTGCCCAACTACATATTGTGGATGGGAATTCCTCCTGGTCAGTTAAATCTATTGTGCTTATTCATCCTAGTTAAAGTCAGGAAAGATGCCAATTAGTGTCACTAGTTTTGTAGTTATCTCTGCATTGATAGTAGTACCAAATACTTTCTTGATCCCCAGTTAATCCTGTATTTGTCACCTGGGCAGCCAGGATAGGTTAAAGTCAATGACCCAGCGATGAAAAAGGAATCGGGTCTCTGACCCTGAACCAATCACAGTTAGCTCTGTGTGTGTGTGTGTGTGTGCGTGTGTGCGTGTGCGTATCATCAAGCCATAGCTGAACAGGGTTTACCATAACTTTATTTTGGATATATATGCCATGATTTATACCTCACATTTCAGGCAAATAGTGCAAGAGATTTACAAAAGACTCAAAACATTAACAGCACAATGGCACAATGCTATTTTTCTGCTCCCAAGTGAGCCCCATTGAATTCAATGCAGCCTGCTCACAGGCGATGCTAAACACCCTTAACAGGAAGTGTGAACACAGTCCTATACATGCCTGCCCCAATGCAAGTCCCATTGCACTCCATGGGGCTTATTCTCACTCAGGTAAATGGTATAGGATTGCTTCCTGAATCGCACTGAATGCAAGTTTCTGGCCACTGGCCTGCTGACTGGCACCACCTCCTTCCTTCACACCCAGCTCTTTTCCACTGGTTTCAGCCAGTGTTTACTTGTTTTAGGGTTCCATTATGGCTGCATGAAACTTCTTAAATTTCATTGACTTGTACATTGCTGCACAAGACTTTTAATATTTCCCTTGGTAATAATTAAGTGATTGATATGGGAACGAGAATGTTGTTAAGAGGGCATTACTTCATTCAGAGTCTTGCACAGTCTGTGCTTTTTTGCTAAGATTTTGGGTATGAAAAACCTCACGCTCAGATTTGATTTAAAACTATGTGATGTTAGTTCATTGCTTAGGGGCTGTCCACAACACAATAGACCTTGAGTGCTTTTAGAAACAGCTGCATATCCTGAGGCAGGAAAAAAATAGCAAGCAAGCCAGTTAAAGCTTAAAAGTTATGTCTAGAGAAAAACACTGAATGTCAAGAAAGGTCTTGCAGCATTTTCCTGTGGCTTTAAGGGAGGAGTGACTGGGAGGGATGCAGATGTGGGGCTTTGGACTGATCTACTGATTTGCACCATCCTGCAGCTGCTAAAGGTACCACAATTAATGGGAGAGGAGCTTCTGATGAGCAGCAAGTAGCAATGGCGGACATGGCTATTCCCTATTCCCTGTTGCCATCTAAAACAAAGCCCAAATGTCTGCATCTGTGTTTGCACACTTGTATACTTCTTCCTGCTCCTGCCTCTCCCATTTCTCCATTCTCCACCCTTCGTTTCCACTCTTGCCTTCTCTCACTCTCAAAATATAGATTATAAACTCCTCAGGGTAGGGACCTGTCATGTAATAATGCTGCTATATTTATGATGATTTATTGTTGTTATTTTGCCACTGGCCAGTGCAGATGTCAAACAGGCCTGGGAGCAGAGCACACATGCCTGGTGACTGGAGCTGGTCTGGCCTGCTTCGGATTTAACCCACACGTATGTTCAGCAGAGGGAGGGCTTAGTTGAGCTCCACCAGTGGGAAATGATGGACTTTTTTCTGTGTTTCACTGAAAAGTACCAATGCTGCAGCCCATTTTTCAGTGAAGTCTATGGCCAAAATGTCAACTCATTTTAAGAGCACTAGATTGCACCCTATTCTTTGTAGAGTGAAGAACGGAGAGGAGAGCGTTGTAAAACAATATTCTGAACCAAACATTTCAAATGTCTCATTTATTTTTTTTCAGGATTGCTGGTGACACAGCCCTCAATAAAAATATTCATGAGTCCGTCAGTGCACAGATTCGCAAGAACTTTGCAAAAAGCAAATGGAGAGTAAGCTATCATGTTCTCAGTTGCTTGTACTGTTGGGAAGAAATGATTTTAGCTTTATAAGGGAGTCTGCTACAGAGCAAAACATGGAAATTTCCCAAATTTTCAAAAGAATGCTTCTGATTTTCAATGGGAAAGTTTAGCTTGGCGTAGAGGTGCAATTCTTTTGTGAAGAAGTTCAGCTGAACTGGGCCCTGGGAGAGGTCCTCTGAGATAATGGACCCATGTTTTCCTTTCTCCTTCTCCTTCTGCTTTATAAAGGAGAAAGTTGGGAAGAGGGGGGATAGTATGCTCCGGCCATATCCTCCATAGCACCCCAAACAATTCCAGTCTTGCAAGTCCAAAACATACATGCCCTCCACCTATATTTATTTAACTACTAAAATGCCTTTTTAGCAGTAGCCCTGGCCCAGCAAGTCAAGTTTTAAAACTGATGGCATCAATGTCATTTATGCAGATTTAAATTATCAGGCACCATTGATTTCAGTGGAACTTAAGCATAGCTAACTTTCTTGGAAGTGGTGATAACAATTAACTGGTTTCCAATTTCTAAACTACTAATTGGTATCTAATATTTAGATTTCACTTTACTTCTCTGTCTTCTTGCAGTATTGCTATATATAACTAGCAGTGCAATGGTCATAACTGTCTAGTCTTGTCCCTTTCTGAGGGTGGGAGTGGTGCTTTGGATTGGTCTAGTGATGGAAGGGAAAGGGCATGAGAGATAGGGAAGGCCATGTTCAAAATAGTATGTGGTGATGTTCTTTGTTCTTGGGTCACACGTCCCAGACACCGTCCAATCACAGGTGGCATGGCACCATCTGCTCTACGTAGCTACTGCTCATCACAGCTTTGGTTGTATGTCCTTAAACCCTCAACACAAAAAAAAGAAGAGTTAATTACCCAACTAAGAGAATGTGAAAAGAACTTGATAGAGAAACCGAATGATGAAAGAAATAAGCAACTGTATAAGATGTTACAAACACAATATTCAATATTAATAAATCAAGAGGTGGGATGGGGAATTAAGTTAATGAAACAAAAAATTTTCGAGTCTGCAAATAAAACTGGAAAATTCCTGGCGTGGCAATTAAGAAAAAGGAGAAAACAAAATGTGATCAATAAAGTAAAAGTAGAAGAACAAGTCTTGGAGGATCCTAACAAAATAAAAAAGAGCTTCCTTAAATTCTATGAAAATCTATATAAAAGAGAAGAAGAAGATGTAACAGAAATAGGAAAATATCTAGAAGAAAACAGAATCAACAGTCTATCGGAGGAGGAAAGAAGTCTATTAAATAAACCCATAAAAGTAGAGGAAATTCAGGAGGCGATAAAGAAGATGAAACTGGGGAAAGCTCCGGGGCCAGATGGCTTATCGGCCAAGTACTACAAAGTCCTAGAAGAACTCTTAACACTGGTGCTTTGTGAAGTAATGAATGAGATTTTAAGAGGAGGAAGAATACCAGCATCTTGGAAAGAAGCATACATCATGCTAATACCGAAACCTGACTCAGATAAACTTAATATTAAGAACTACAGACCAATTTCATTATTAAATAATGATTATAAGATCTTTGCAGATGTAATGGCAAGTCGACTTAAAAAGTGCTTAGTCAATCTCATTCATAATGATCAAGCCGGTTTCTTACCTAATAGGCAAATAAAATACAACATAAGACATATAATAAACCTTATTGAATACCTAGAATGTAAAAATGAAATTCCCGCGGTATTAATGTTCATTGACGCTGAAAAGGCTTTTGACAATGTATCCTGGCATTTTCTAATAAAATGTTTGGAAATGGCAGGGATAGAGGGCACATTCCTGGAAGGAATAAAAGCAATTTATTCACAACAAAGTGCTAAATTAATTATTAATAACAACTTAACAGAATCTTTTGAAATTTCGAAGGGTACAAGGAATAAAAGCAATTTATTCACAACAAAGTGCTAAATTAATTATTAATAACAACTTAACAGAATCCTTTGAAATTTCGCAGGGTACAAGACAGGGGTGCCCTCTGTCACCTCTTTTGTTTATTATGGTGTTAGAAATAATTACAAATAAGATAAGGAAAACTTCAGAGATACGCGGAATAAGAATTGGAGTGAAAGAATATAAACTGAAAGCATATGCCAGTGATCTTATGTTGTCGCTGGAAGATCCAAAAAAAAAGTGTCGGTAAAGTGTTAGATTTGCTAGAAGAATTTGGAAAGTTATCCGGCTTTAAACTAAATAGAACAAAAACTAAAATGATGACTAAAAATATGATAGAAGAGGTAAAAAACCATCTTGAATTACAGACTGGGATCAAAGCAACTAAAAAAGTAAAATACCTCGGAATTTGGCTAACGATGAAGAATATAAATTTAATGGAAGACAACTACACAAACACATGGAAAGAAATAAGGAAGGACCTGGATACCTGGAACAGAATAAAACTCTCTTGGTCGGGAAGAATGGTGGCAATTAAGATGAACTTATTACTGAGGGGAACCTCAGTATTTAAAGATTGGCAGAAAGTACTTTCTAAATTTATTTGGCAAGGAAAAAGGCCAAGAATTAGATTCAAATTACTCACAGACCAAAAAGATAGGGGAGGATTTGCGGTTCCAAATTTGAAGCTGTATTATGAAGCCTCGTGCCTTTGCTGGGTTAAAGATTGGATTGTCATCAAAAACACAGATCTGTTAGATTTAGAAGGCTTTAATATAAGATTTGGTTGGCACGCTTATTTGTGGCGTAATAATGGCTCCAAACTACAAGAAAGAAGATTTCACCTAAACATTAGGAAGAACTTCCTGACAATAAGAGCTGTTCGACAATGGAATTTGCTGCCAAGGAGTGTGGTGGAGTCTCCTTCTTTGGAGGTCTTTAAGCAGAGGCTTGACAACCATATGTCAGGAGTGCTCTGATGGTGTTTCCTGCTTGGCAGGGGGTTGGACTCGATGGCCCTTGTGGTCTCTTCCAACTCTATAATTCTATGATTCTATGAAAAGGTCCACAAAGGATTTTCTAATCATATTATTAGAGGACCACTGTTGGAAGTATGGGAGAGAAACAAAAAATTATTGGAAAGAAATACCCCTTGGTGGTTATCACCAATCGACATCTTAACAAACAAAAAAAAAACATTGAAGGAGAAAGATGGACTTATGAAGATTTGCTAGTAAAAACAGAAAATGGATGGAAGATTAGGCCATATGAAGAGATAAAGAATAAACTGACAGGTTGGATCCAATTTCATCAAATCAATGCTGTGTGGACTGAAGATAAAAAGAATGGGATGAACGAAAAAAAATCCAGATTCCAGGTAGAAATATTAGAAAACAAATCAAAACTCCTATCAAAAATGTACAGCCAGTTGCTTGAATGGGACACCAAAGATGAAGAAATAAAAGAAGTAATGGTGAAATGGGAGCTAGACTTTGGATACAACATAGAGTTTGATAAGTGGAAGAAACTTTGGAATAAAGGTATGAAATTCTCGGCATGCACAACACTTAGCGAGAACATGGATAAAATGATGTACAGGTGGTACATCATGCCTGTAAAATTAGAAAAAAAATGTACAATACCGGAGACAAATCATGCTGGAAATGTAAGATTAAGGAAGGCAATTTTTACCACATGTGGTGGTCTTGTGAGGTAATTAGAAAGTTTTGGGAATCTATTTACAATGAACTAAAAAAAATATTTAAATATACCTTCACAAAAAACCCCAAGGCCTTCCTTCTGGGGATAATTGGAGAAGAAATTAAAAAGGAAGACCAAAGACTTTCCCAATATGGAACAGTGGCTGCTAGAACAGTAATAGCACAAAACTGGAAGACTTAAAAAATCCCAACTATAAATGAGTGGCAATCTAAATTATTTGATTATATAGAATTGGCAAAAATGACACAGAAAATAAGAAACCAAAAAGGTACAAAGTTTAATAATGAATGGAATACATTTATGACATATATTGAAACAGATGTAAAAAATCTAAAAATCACAGTAGGCTCGATATAATGCCTGTGACGCAAAGAGTTTTAAGAAAACGAAACTGCAGATAGAAAACCTTTTGTAACATATTCCAAAACTGAGTTGAAGGGAAGTCAATTATTGTTGTGTGATTTAGTTATTTAGTTACTGTAAGTTTAATTTGTTGGTGTTTTATGTTATGTAATGTTTTTCTTTTGTTGTTGTTGTTGTTGTTTGTGTTTTGTTTGTCTTTTTTGTTGCTTTAATGTTTGGTGTTGTATAATGAATTGAAACTAATAAAAATTAAGGGGGGGGAACCCTCAACACTTCAGCACTGGGGAGTGAAACAATATATTTGCTGAATGTGAATGTTTTCTCTTAGTATTGTGTGGAAATAATATTTTTGGAAGTAACTGTTAAAAACATACGCACAAAAGCCACACACACACACAAGCACATCACCAAATGATACAGTAAGACAACAGGACATCCTATCTGATTAAAGAGATGTCTTCCTTGGAAGTCTGTGGTGCTTTGTGCAAGGGCCACTTTTTTTCCTTCACCAGGTTCCAGAAGCCAGGAAAATACCCAAGAGCAGCTTGTTCATTTATTTCTGTGTTGTTTTTTCCAGCAAGCATTTAATGCCACAGCAGTTGTGAGACACATGAGAAGGTTACATCTTGGCAGCAGTTTGGACAGTTCAAATGTAAGCATGTCAAGCTCCCTCAGCCTGGCGAAGCCACTACCTGATGGAACAGCCAGGAAAGATTGTGAGTACATGACCTCAGACTAGCAAAGCTTGCCAGATCTGAGACTAGGTATCAGCAGGCACTTAGAGGTCATCTGTGCCACCTCTCGCTCCCCGCTCTGCCTAGTGCACACCTCGCTTAAGCTGATGCTGCAGTGACACCTGGGCGGAGATGGTGGTGTCTTGGGCTGGCTGCTTCTCTGCCTGCTTGCTTGGGCAACAGCCTTTCGTCATGGCACTGTCAGTTGCAGATTGGGAGAAGGTGGCTAAACAAGACAGCTGGACAGCAGGCAGCTCAGGAGGACGGCACTGGGCAGCAGCAAGAGGGTGGCAGGGAGGGCCTGCCTCCTTGCTCTGTTTAATTATAAAGTCAGACCTGAATCATTGCATTGGAGCATAGGAAGCAGCCTTGTGCTTTCAGACTGTTACGAGCTCAGTATTGTCTTGACTGGCAGTAGAAGACATTTTCACCACCTGCTATGCGAACTAGAGATGAATGAGGATTGAGCCTGGGGGCTTCTGCATGCACTGAGTCGTGGCCCCTCCCAGCATAACACATTAAAGACGTTGTTTTTGGCCTGTATTTCCTGAAACACAGATCTTACCTAGTGCTGAATCATCTTTCTCCCAAAAGCACAGCATGTCTCCCAGTTGGTTCACTTGGACAGCACAACTGTCATTTATATTTGAATAAATGGGATGCCTCTTATCTGCAACTGCTGTTTTCTCTCTGGAGATCAAACATTTGCACATTGGTATATTGTCAACAACTCAGTTCTGCACAGGCATTTTTGCCATGAATATCCAAAGAGTTTATAATCCAGTTTATAATACAGGATCTGAGTATCATGTCCAGAAAAGAGCTTTCCTTTCCCCCCTCCTTTTGAACAATTTGATGAGGGGAAGTGAAGAAACCAAGAATGATACTGTTTGGCAAATGAAACGGCTGGGGAGAGTGAGACAAAAAGTGAACACATTTCACACGTTTGCAGAGCCCAGATAGACTAAGGATCAGACCTGCTGTTGAGCCAAGTGAGGCAGCCACCATAGGCAACAGATTTGGCATAGCACAAAAGGACAGTAAATTGTTGGGTATTTAGTTTTTATTTTTGAAACATAATACATAGATTTTTTTTAATTTGTTACTGCCAGTAAATTAAATAATTGTTGAAAGGAATGCTCCCAAGCAATGTTAGAAGAAGGAGCCCAAAGAAGTTGCTTTTCAAAGTGGTTAGGTTTCCTCCTTCTTCAAATTGCTGTTACTCAGAAGTCTTCAAACAGGGCTCCAGGAAAGTTTATCAGGATTCCTCAATGAAAAGATTAGTGAGAGAACAAACTTCCCTACAGCTAAATGACATTGTAAGGTAAATTATCAAAGTACATTGAAGGAGCTGCGTGGACTGCAGGGATCAGGGATCTGCATGCATGTGTCAGAGCCTCAGACTAATCACTGGTAGAAACTGTTATTGCAAACCTTAATTTAAGCTACAGACTTAGCTATTTAAACAAATTAAAGACTTCAGTGGCCTGTATGCAATAGATCTGCATCCCACAGTGCAAAAGGCAGTGACTTTCCATTACGAGGCATGAAAAACATTTGCTTCATGAACCCAGGGCTGGTTTCTTCTTCTAAAATGACAACAAAAATTCATTGTGGGTATCTTTATTATAAGAGGTGAACCCAAAGCCTCTTCCTGAAAGAACTGTGCTTCTGTCATCTGTTTGTTCTATGAGGAACGCACGAATTCCCCCAATCTCAAGGGGGAAGCTGCTTGTGGCCCAGGTGGATAGACCATGCCCCACTGAACCCACAGCTGCTGCAAAGATGAGAAAGGCATGTGGACTGTCATTCCAATTGCTTTTTGCATTCACTGTAGAGACAGTGCCCCTGAGGAATGACGGGCTAGAAACTTCTCTACAAACTTTTTTCTGTCTCTGGAAAGAGCAGTTCCCTGCAGGATAACAGGAATGTTGACATCATCATAACTCATTATCACAATTTCATTCCACCACCCCCTCTGAGGAACTCTCAAGGTAGCAGATGCAGAGTATTCCCATTTTAACTTCATCGTTGAGTTTGCCTGGTAGATTAGGCTGAGAAAGTCACTGGCCCACTGAGCTTCATTGCTGAGAACAGAACTAAACTATATTATGTATTTGAGAGCTATCCCTGGAAATGGCAGCCCTGTGTTAAAATCTCCCACTCCCCATCTGTAACATCTAGTACAACTTTCCCAGTCCCTTGAAAGTATTGCACTGTGCATTTTCCCATCCCCAGTCCACATCACTGGATCGTGGGAGACAGGGAAATTCACAGGGTAATTAATGGCTTCAGAATGTGAGGTAAGTTATGCTAGACATTACAGAGCAGGGATGGCAAAACTGTAACACAGGCATTTTTGGCAGTAGCCCTGTGTTCATCATAAAATTTAGTTTCTCCCTGAGTGGGAGTGTAAATCTGGGTTTCCTTGTCTCTGCCCAACACTCAGACAACTACACCACACTAGCTCTTTGTTTTTTCCGTTGGTGGCTTCTGACTTTTGTTGCTCTCTTTCAGGTATGTCCCCTTCCACCCCCTGTAGTTTTGCATCATCGGCTTCATCCGCGGTTTCTGCTGTAGGAGAGCGGAGACCGAGGCAGACCACAGTGACCACAGTGCATACAGGGACCAAGTGATCCAGACTGCTGCTGCCCCCGCCCTCTGGAAGAGGTCAGAGGTGGGGGGAGTGCCCAGGCAGGCAAGCCTTCTCCCGGGTGATTTCATCCTGCATTGCAAGCTCAGTGAAGGACTGGAAAGAAGGATTTTTTAAAATGGCCATAATTTTATACTGCAATTCTGAAATGTTGCATTTATCACCAACTGCAATGACTCTGGGAGGGTGGGGAGGGTCAGATCTAAAAGTATCTGGTGCTGAGTTAATGAATCTAGGAATGTTCTAATGGACACTCATGCTAGTTCCTCAATGATTTACTCTATTTTCAGTGTAGGTAACAGTCTATGCTTTTTCATTAACTAAAGGTCTCAACTGGATTATTTAAATAGAGGTGATTTCTGAGCACTATCATTTTCTTCTTTTCTTCTCCATATTTCTATCTGTGTTGGTTTTGTTCAGGGGTAGGAAGCATACACAATTTTGCATTAACTTTCAGATCAAAAGGGTTTCAAATGAATATTATTCTTTATTTTAGTTCCTAACATTGGACTGCAAACTAGTCTGGATCTTTCAGTGATGTGAAAACTAACTGCTTTCTTCCACCTCATTTTGAGAAAAGGTTGGTTCCCTTCCCATCACATGGATGCTTACTCAGCAATGGTCTAATTCTGAGTTGGTGCTTATGAACCTGCAGCCAAGGCTGACATTTGAATATGAGAAAAAACAAAATAGTACGTTGGATTGGAGCAAAATGCCACTAGCCTGCCACTTCCTACTGGATTCTGACAGTCACATAAAAGTTCCACCCAAGCAGTCCTACTTTACAGTGTTGCTCTCTCTCTCTTGGTATATCTGCCTATGCCACCCCTGATTGGGTTGTTTTGTTTTTGAGAGGCACAGGATCAGCGAGGAAGTACAAACAGCCATGTGCATAATACCCACAAGACAGTATACACAAATGTACATATTTGTTTTCCTATACCCATGTATGCATATATATGTAAAGTAGCTCTTATTGTGGTGAACAAAGCCCATTTGGGATGCCTGGGTGAGTTGGAGCCGTCTCGCCTACCTTTTGTTTCTAGCTGTGCTGAGAGTTTTGAACTCTCGTGTGACTGACAGGATGATGATGCTATCACAGGTTGTCTCTCCTGGTGTAGTGAACGGTCTTGTGAATGCCCAGGCACTTCTGTAACATGTCTGGTAGAGATTTTGGCTCAGTGTCTCCTGTAAAATCTTACCTAGGAAATGGTGAGTTGCAATTCCTGATGTATGCTGGAGCATACACAAGACCAGTTACTGCATATGAATTCTCATGCTGTGGCAGAACAGTTGTGCGAATTAGCCTTCACTACTGTAGCTTGCCACAAATGAGGCTTGCCAAAGCATTCTGAAAGGCTTCTGAAGGGAAGTGGTACTGTGGCTAGTCAATAGCACTGGGCATCAGCAATTCTCATTGAATTTGCTGTACTACTTGAAATAATGTGTTGTGTTTTGCACACCGAGAGCTTCTTTAGCTAATTCAGAGAAGTAGCAAAAGTTTGAGTAGCTTCCTTTCCCCACAGTTTCAAGCTTCATCTGAAGGCAATGTGATGTGCCTGTTCTTTTCAGAAATGTGTATGTGTTCTGCCTTTGCTCTAAGAATGTGTAACTCCTTCCTTATGTGGGGAGCAGAAGCCCAACAAATTTATGCTTCCTCTCTTTCCACGTGTCTGGAATGTCCAGTGCAACTTTTAAAATATAAGTGCACCAAATTATCGGGAACGGCCTTTGAAAGTTCTCCATTTTAAACATCTGTGGTTATCCGTCATGTGACAAAAGCACGCTGTGAAATGGAGGGCAGCCTATGTGTATGTGGTTATTGTTAATGCATACTGCACCAAGGGCTGTAATTTGTGATTACAAGGAAGGAAAGGGCTGAGCTGAATGAGCAAGATCCCTTGGTAGGCAGGCGTTCACCCCAGCTGGTCATAACAAGAAAACTTGGTTTCCTGATTTAAAATCCCCAGTGAAGCTATTGTCCAAAGTACATTTTACAAATGCAGGCATCTGATCTGCTACAAACAAATAGGGCCACTCTTTCTTCTCTGCTATGGGATATACTTACTACTTCCCTGCGTATATAAGATATACAGATTTTTAAACACCTGCCCAATTCTGAGTGCATTAGGCTTCATTGGAAAATACCTTATAAATTCATTCCATGCTTCTCTGGTGACCCTCCTGCCACATTTATGTCAATTGCAGTTCAGTGGCAGAAGAGATGCTTTGAAACCATCATGCTTCAGGTCCTGTGCTTGGCGTCTGGTTAAAGGATCTTCCAGAGAGCAGGACCACTGCACCAAGGCCTTTGGGCAGCTGCTGCCAGTCAGTGCAGAGGCCATTACTAGGCCAGAGGGACCAATGGTCCACCTTGGTTTAAGAGAGTTTCCTATGCCAGATACCAGCCTGGTCTTCCTTGTACAGAACAGCAAGACGTAGTTACCTAAGAATTGTCATGCTGCTCACAGCAAGCATTCAGCTTGTTAAGCATTCAAATTGTAATATCAGCCAGCCAGCTGCCATGGGTGCTCACAGACAGAGCGTGAAGATGGAAACCTTGCTGGTACTTAGTGATGCTCTGCATCAGAACAGAGGAAGTTCTTAGAAGACCTCTGAATGTATTCAACAGCAAATAAACATGTTGCAAAAGACTTTGACATATTCCCCCCCCCACCTGAAACTTTGAAGATGTCATTTTAGATCAGACTCCCTAAACAAGGAAGTCTAATAGAGTCAGCACAGACACCATATCACTTGAGCCCTATAAAGTTCTTACCCATGACAGATTTCAGTACTGGTTGTGTTCATAATTTGGAGTGAGACATGGAGCCATTCCTGAACCAGTTTTCCCTACAGAAAAAAATTAGCAACCACCATATTGTATTCTACTGTACACAGAAACATGGTCTGTTGACCTTACAGGAGTTTTCTAAAATTCACAAAAGAACATCTGACTTTTCCATTGTGGCTACTGAATACTCAAGATATACCAGGTATCACTTAGTAAATCCAACCACAGATAGCACCAGCTGGCCTATAGCATCTTGGGAATCTGGTTCTTGATCAAGTCCCTTTTGCTCAAAGTGTAGGGTTGGGATTAAGGGAGAGAGAAAATTGCTTCCCCATATGCTGCATTGACCATACACAGTCCCAGTGTAAGAATTACTCAAGAAACGCTCTATAGGCATTTCAGCTAAATACAGACAGTAGTACCACCTCCAGTATCTACTGCCTCAGTCTTTACCACCTAAAACCCAAAGCCATGTATTACGGATTTAGAGCAGCGCAGGAGTGCAAAAGCCTGTGTGGTGTATCTGCTGCTGAGCTTAGAGTATTCTAGACTGCTGGTAGGGACTGGATGTTTGAACGCTTCTTTGCATAAAAACTTTCCCTGCATATACAAAATGAGTCTGTCCAGGAGATGGTTCAAGGGTATTCTTCAGGGCAGATTATGAATGGAAATAAAGAAATATTGACATCCCTTCTACCCAGAATACCCAGCACGCTCTTGATCAGTGCACATGATATTGATGCTAATGATACGAGGGAAAGAGAAGGATGTTTTCCATGCTAGGAGTGGTGGCCTGATTCAAAAGGTACTTCAGTAAAACTTTCTAGATGGCATAAGCAAGTGAACCAGTATCAGGGTGCAATCCAGCCAGAGTTAAACACGGATAAACCCCATGTATGTCAATGGGGAAATTGTGCAGGTACTTAAGTCTCTCCTGTTGACATCAGTGGGACTGACATGTACTTAACTTTGGCTGCATCATTTTGTAGACCTTTTCTCTCCCCTGCTTCTTTGCATTCAGAAAAGTAAAGGCTGTCCATATTTCCTTATAATCTGAGTAATGCATACAACCCTTTTTGTCCGAGTTATAGAACAAGTTTCTCTTACACTTTGAAATCTTGTGGCAACTAAGTGGCTTGCTTGTTTATTTTATCTAGAGAGAAACCTCATTGATGTTTCTGTTTTCTGTAGGTCAAAGCTAATTCAATTAAGGTTAAA
Organism: Podarcis erhardii; assembly: GCF_964252035.2. Classification (NCBI taxonomy): domain Eukaryota; kingdom Metazoa; phylum Chordata; class Lepidosauria; order Squamata; family Lacertidae; genus Podarcis; species Podarcis erhardii. The sequence continues at coordinate 75,502,376 of NC_138500.1, read as the reverse complement.
TCTTTATGGCACCAGTTCTAAGTATCAGGATTCAAGCAGCTGAAATGTATTCCCTTTCTTTGTTTTGTCTTAGGATGCATACCTATGCAACAGAGTGATTTCATCCTTCACCTCCCAGGTTTTTAAAAAATAATCTAGTTTTAAAAGTTTTCTGGAAATGGGTAGTGTGAAATCGTATGTTTACGCTATTTATGTCATTTATGTCATGGACACTAGCCAATATGTGCCCACAACAGCCATACAATATGTGCCCACAACAGCCATACATTTATATGTGGTGAATGTGCATTTATTATTTATCCTTTTTCTGCTGGGAGGAGAAACAAATCTTTCCTCCCTGGCAAAACATGTTGAAAGCCAGTTTGGCCAGAGCCCACAATAACAGTGGGGTGGGAGGGATGTACATTTGTCTTGTGGGCGTGATGAATGTATCTGTCTCCAGCTCTCAGAAAATGCTAGATTTAGTCATAGCCACACACATGATTTGTTTTGGGTTTTATTTTAATTTTTCCCTAATAGAAAACATCTCCAAATGTTGGTAGGAGATCACTGCTGGATAGACAGTGACACCAAAATGAAACTGCATGAAACTGCTTTGCATGTTTTCAACTGAATGCTGTTTTTATGCTTCCCTTCCAAAGGTTTGCCTCTGTGTTAATACACATTCCAAAGTCCTAGGCTTCTATGTCTAAAATGCTATTTTGTAAAAACAATCTGGCTCCATAGCTCATTAACCATAACTTACTCCAAATAAATGCAAAAGCTAATCTGTGAACGAAGCATGGCAATGGCAAATAAGGTAATTTTTTTCCTCCTGTTTTGAACACTGTGGTTTCTAAAACAAGATCAGCTCTATAGAAAGACCTCTATCTATGCATTGGTCCATTGTGCCTGCAGAGTTGAGATGTCAGAAACAGAGTCCATCAAATATATTATTAAAACAAAAAGTAGCAGGAAATCTCATCTGCAAATTACAGCCACAGAATGTCACAAAGGTTCCATCACTCTGACTTTGCAAGTAGAAAGATACTCTGCCACATGATCCTCAAAGTGGTAGTCTCTTATTTGCGCTTGGGTCCTTGATTAAGGATCAGTAAAAGCAAATAAGTCGGCCAAAACACGTTTTGTCTGCTATTACCACTCTTCACTTGCAGTGCTCAAAAAAGAGATTATTTTATCGTTCTCCATCAGTTTGTGCAGCTGGATCCTTAGGTTCAGCAGGCCAGGCCTCACACAAACTGCATCTCTTCCTTGGTTGGTGCATTTCTAGAATCCCCTGCAAGAAGCAGAGATGCCAAAGCCAACAGACAGGGGATTCTTGAGCAGATATGGAAGGATTATCCCCAGGGTAGGAAGTTTGAAAGCTAGTATTCAAGACTGAGATGTACATAGAGTGAAGCCATGCACACTTTGAATCCTTTCTCCAGGGAGCACTTGGCCTCCAAGGCTTGCACTTACTTAGCAGAATGTCTTATAACTCTGGGACCAGGCTGCTGCAAGAATTTGCATGCATGGAATAGTTATGCACAGTGAACAAAGGACTGGGCTGTTTTGCAAAGCATCAAAGATCAGAATGTGTTTTCAATTAAGTGATTTCTGTTGCACTCTATGATATCTGGCTCATGTTTGTCCACAAAAGGCTCTCCAACATTTTCTCAGCTACAAGATTAACTCTTTGTCTCATATTTTGCCCCCTGGAGTTCCACTTGTGTCATTTCTCTCTTCTTTTTTGAGGCAAGTAAAATGAACAACAACTTTGTGGTAATCCAGTCTGTGACTATTGAAAATGTATAATTCATTTTAACTCTTTGGTGTCCATCTTTGGATCTAAAAGGTGGAGTGTAATTGAAAATACATAGAAAGAGCTGTTTTACTACTCAGGTCTGGCTTACGCTCTTGAAAAGTGCAGTTTCAACCACCACTAAGGCTCCAATCACATGTCACTCTGGGAAATATTAATAGATATTATGGTTTTCTGTCACACTGGCAACATGTGTCCTAATGTGATGGGCCTTATCAGCTTGGCACATAAACACAGACTCAACCCAAGACAGGAGGGTGGGGGAAATGTCTGATACCTGGAGCTAAAGTAAGACAACCTTTAGAGTTGGCAGAAATCACAGCATTCCAGGTCATGTGAAAAGTGGGCCCACCCCATAGTTTTAATAGTAGCCAGTGCACTAAGCTGCTCATTTAAGGATTTAAAGCAAAAGGATGGTTCTGCTTAAAAATGTGCTTCAGATTTCTTTGGAGAATTAAAACTGACGGGAGTCGGGGCTGTGCATCCATTTGACAGATCCACCATAAACAGCCATAATCTACTATACATGTTTTAAAATCTCAGTGGAAAACTAAGGGCTGAATTGCTTGTTCTGATTTGGGGCAAAGCTGTACTACAAACTGTAACAAAATCTCAAAGCTAGGTTGACTAGCATGGCATCCCACAGAGAACTCTGGGAATTGTAGTCTTGTGAGAATCTGTGGATCTTATTTCTTTCATTGGCATGTAGCACCCATAATTAATATTGGAAAGTGAAATAACTGGAAGTGGGATGTCTGGTCATGATGGTTCCACAGATTTTTAACTGGTTTACATTCGCAATATAGACAGGCCCCAAAGGTTGATTCTCTGGACCACTCCGTATGTGACTGGCTGATTTGATTTTCCATCCTGCACTGGATATGGATATACTATGGATATACAAAACCTTATTTCTTTTTGCAGTTATGCCTTTCCCAATACCAATGTGTTATATTCAAAAATGCTTACTAGCTAAGCAGGTACGTGATTTTGTGTTGATACAATTTTTTTATCATTCCCAAATTGCACATCATTGTGAATGTACACAACTGGCTTAAATATACATTGTTCCCAATCCAAATATATGAGGACTTCTGGGGTTTATGCAGGGTGACAGGCTGCCAGTGTGATAAGAATAATCTGCTAATCTTGTTGATCTGCAGAAGTCAGGAATATTCACAGCATACCTACATCACAGAGAAACTGGTGGAACTGTTTCTCACAAGCATGAACTGCAAACTCTTCACCACCACCTTTTAAAATATGGGCTAAGTGGCAACCTGCTCAAATTTATTATTTCTTTGTGAGCTTTTTTAGCTGAAGCTTTCAAAGTAGTGCACAGTAAAACTGATTAAAATAACATAAAAGTAAGAACGGATTTCAAATAAAGACAGTCCATGTGCAAAATCAGAAGTCAGCAGCGGCAGCCAATTCCCCAAAAACTAAGGGCTAACACTGAAAGATGCAAATTTTTGCCTGTGGAACTTGAGATGCAGCCAATATAAGAACATTTCAGCGCTTTGAAGTGGCAATTCAGAAGGCCAATCTGGCCTCTGAATAACTTGGAACTTGAAAGCATGGGCCCCCTGGCTGTTCTTCAGTTTGGGGGGTTGGCGGGGTCTCATAGGGGGGCTTGTGATGTGTGCTTGTGAAAAAGGATTGAAGTAACTGAAGTCAAAACATGCATATTGCATTGCAATCTGATCTTGGGGGGGGGGTGAGGTGGGCTGAATAACCTCTATACACAGTTGGTCATGTGCATTGACCTTAAGAACTTCTTTAGGACTAGGTGGAAGTATTTTGGAAAGCTCCCAGCAGTGTTATCATCACATATCAACATAGCCTCACAAACCATGATATTGTGCAGTTTGACACCAGTGTTGCTGGCAAATAACATGATTGCTGATTTCAACTGGTCATTAGGTTACATCTAGGGATGTACTTTAATCATTAGACATGTTAGTAAACTCAGTGGAGTAAGAGATAATTCATTCAGTACTTTAAAGAAAGGAACAATATTAGTTTACAACATTTCTTCTTTCTGTGCCCTCTCCTACTGTTCTTACAACATGTAATCCTAACTCGGTACCTGGGAGTAAGCCTCAGAGTTCAACAGGGCTTACTTCTGAGTAGACATGGTTAGGATTGCAGCCTTCATTAAGAGAGCCTTCTCAAGGGACTCGTTTTTGTAGGGCATTAGTATAAATAGTTTGTACAATCCAGACAAACAGAGCATTTTCAAGCCCCACTAATTTCAGCTGAAAGCATTTAAGAATGTATTTAAATCCTCCATTGAGATTAATGAGATTTTAAAGTGCTTTGCTTTGGATAGATCATGCTGAATATCCAGGTTTGGGGCCGCAGTCTGACACTGCATGAAGTAGCATGTTCAGTGCTTTAAGTGAACTTGCAGCAGAATCCCATGCATGTGAACCAAACTTAACAAAATTAAATTCATGGAACTTACTCCCCCATGTGTGTGTACAGGGTTACAGCCTTAAACATGCTGGACTTTGTCGGATGACAGCATTTTTGTCCTGATCTGGCAAGAGATGTCCACATGTGGAAGTTGCCTTGTACACATGGGTGATATGAAGATGTGCATCACTGTTGCAATGCACCTCCAAGCCCTGCCCAGCTGCTTGGATGCTTCTACTAATGTGCATAAGAATGCACATCTCCATAGCTACTCACTGTAACACATGACTCATTGTTTGAAACTGGAGCTGGATTAGGAATAGTGTTTCTAATTGGGAATCAGCATTTCATGCAAAGTAGTCGTTCGTTTTAGCTTTTTAAAAGCTCAGTTTAATCAGAGGAAAAAACCTGGAAATATTCCTCAAGAAGCACTTATGGCAAAACATCTCTTTATTAATATTAATTTTTTAAAGAAAAAAACAAAGATGCAAGCATGTTTTATAAAATAAAATTTTAATAAAGCATAACAATTTAATCCAGGAATGTCAGTGTGCCTAATATAATAAGTCTTGTGATTGGTTCAAATTTCATAACACCGTCCTTGTTCCAAGAGAAGGAGAATTGTGTATTTACTCAATGCATGTAAGAAGACATTGCAAAATGTTAAACCTGCGTAAGGAGTTTGCGATGCTGCAAATTGTTAATGGGGCTACTGTTGCAAATTATTCTCTGCCTTGACAATCATGTATACATATCAAGATTTCTATCATAATGATAATTTAAGGGATATTAAGAATGGTTTCCTCCAATAAATCCAATTTAAACCACTTTATAATGAGACATTTATTTCTGCATTTACTATGCATGTGTGTGAGACAGAGAAGATGGGGAAGACTTGTTGACTGGTTTGGGGAATGTTTATCCTGCTTTTTGCCAGTCAAAGCCTTCAGAGTATATCACAGCATTATAAAATAGGCAAATAAAAATGTAAGAAACATGCCTTACAAAAGCAGGAGATTACTAACTTTCACTCACCCCTGCAATTTACAGCTCAAGGACTTGGCTGAAGAAATATAGTATGGATGACCATCTGAAGCATCAACTGAGGGCTTGTCCCACTGCTTTCCCCCAGGAAAAAAAACACTGCAGCACTGGATCAGCAGTTCAAAGTTCAAAGTTCAAAGTTTGATTTATTACGGCCATTGGCCCATATCGAAAACAATACATCAAAATTTATCCATAAACAATACAATTTAAACAGTAATTGGGTTTTAAACAGCAATTGGGTTTTCTGCAGATTGCTGTTTCTCTGTTTTAGAACTAAACAGCAGATTTTCCCAGAAGCTTCTCCGCTGCAATTTCTTCCCGCTAACCCAACTTAAATAGAAGTTGACACTGGACTATAAAGACACAGGGTTGAAGAGGAATTATCATTCTGTCCTCCTTATAAAAACCTGAGCCAGTTACTACTCACTAGGTTTGGGTGCAACAATATCAATCCCACAATTTTAAGGTGGCTTGGTTATATTGCTGTACCCACACCTTTTTTTTATAATAAATTTTTATTAGGATTTTTTAAAAGGTTACAAGAAAAAAAAATATAAGTAACAATCAACAAAGAAAAAGAAAGAACAATACATATAAAACAAACATCATCCAAAAGCAAAAAAGAAAAGAGAAAAAAAGAAAAACAAATCAAACCTTTACATCACTTGCTTTCATTCACTTACTTCCTTGACCTCCTCACACCTCCCGTTTTTGTATTCTAGTTCAATTAGATATTTCAGCAAATCCTTTCCATCTTTGTTTTTATCTTAATAATTTATCTTAATATATTATGATTTTGCATTCTCTTCTTTCACCAATTCATTTTTACTTAATCCTTTATATCTTTTCTGCTAAAACCACCTAATTTTATTCCAACATCTTCCTAACATCCCTTAATTTTACAATATTTCTGAAGATAAACTTTAAATTTTTTCCAATCTTCTTCCACCAACTCTTCTCCCTGGTCTCGGATTCTGCCAGTCATCTCAGCCAGTTCCATGTAATCCATCACCTTCGTCTGCCATTCTTCCCGGGTGGGTAGGTCTTGTGTCTTCCAATATTTTGCGATAAGTATTCTTGCTGCTGTTGTTGCATACATAAAAAAAGTTCTATCCTCCTTTCGGACCAATTGGCCGACCATGCCCAGGAGAAAGGCCTCTGGTTTCTTCTGGAAGGTATATTTATATACCTTTTTCATTTCATTATAGATCATCTCCCAAAAGGTCTTAATCTTTGGGCATGTCCACCAAAGGTGAGAGAATGTGCCTTCAATCTCTTTACATTTCCAACATTTATTATCGGGCAAGTGTACCCACACCTTGAACCAAAATATGTCTGAAGTGATTCTTTGACTGAACAGGAATCATTTTATTCTCTTGAGCCATTTGGCTTCATGCCTCACATTTTACTCGCTGTAGCAGCCAAATCTTTCTTAATTTTTGTCTTAATTATGCTTGGGGAGGCTCAAATTATTTGGAAAACATGAAAATGGTGTCTTGTCTCTGACAGCAGGTGACCTGGAATTCCTGTGAGGACATTTGTCTTTTTAAAGCAATAACAACTGTTCCTCAAGACACTACTATGTTACTACTATTAAGGCTGCAAGCCTAAATCATTGGACTGATCAGTTCTGTCAGAAGTAACCACTGAATCCAGTCAGACTAGCTACCAAGTGCCTGTGTGTAGGATTGCAACCTCAATTATTTTGTGAGCCTACTTGTACTTAGAAGCTTGACTGGAAACATTAAATACCTCTCTAATAAAGGAAGAACATACAAGAGTACATAATAAAAATAAATTGAATAAATGGTAACAGAAGTGGCATAATTTAGGGTTGCCAAGTACAATGGAGGACTGTTGTTGCAACCCCATGTTTAACTGCTTCTCCCAGGTGCCTGGGAGAGAAATGATTTCAGTGTACTCCAGCAAGACAAGTCTTATGTTCTGTCTTTTGCCAGATCGTTTTTATTGATTTTCCAAATTTTAACAAATCATACACAAATTAAAACAAATTTAATACAATTTTTCCAAAAATTGAATTCTTGCCCCCCATCCTCAATATGTTCACAATTTCCTCTTGCTACATTTCTTTCCCTGTTATTTCTAATTCACATTCCATTCCCTAGAATTAACCTTATATTACTTTTTTTTTTACTTATCCTTCTATCCATTTGCCCATTCCTGCACATACAATATTTTAATATTTCCATTATCTACATGAGGTGCTCATCAAATTGTCAAAACACAATTGATCAATAATTATTATTTCTAAAATAAATTTCCTTTCCTTCCTTCTGTGTGTATAAAAACCTAATAGTTCACTTTCTTTAGATGTTTTCTCTTTATTTCTTAAATGCACAGTCCACTTTGCCCAAGATTCTTCCTGTCCAAATCCTCTTTAATTGTCAGTCCACGTATCTCCTCTCACCGCTTATAACCTATTGTCCAATTTAAAATAGGAGTTTCAAGGATGACCATCTGGCTCAAGGTGTTTCCCCCATAACAACTAGCCCATCATGTCAGGGAAAGGCAGGCTGTATTTCCTTGAGAACTTTGGCAATTCAATCTTTGGTCGTCCGCCCCTTAAACCAAGTAAACTCTCACTGATGTATCCTGCCATTGAAATTTCCAAGGTTGCCTCTATATGGATAAATCTTCTTCCTCGCCCGTTTGCCATTCTTGTTCTTCTTGTTCCGGATGTTACAATAAATCCTTTTGAGCTGAATCTTGGTCTTGGGTCACGCCAGAACCCATCTACATTTCCAATGTCATGTCATGAATAAGTGAACCTGCAAAACCTTTACTGCTATTTAAAAAGAATGGAATTCATATGGAATACTCTCACTGTTTGGGTGCATATATGTGTTTCTGTGTCAGAACAATGCTATATTGTCCATTGTTCTGCCCCTTACATGTATATAATGAAGTTTAAATAATTCTGTCAGCTTTTCCGACTTATTGTCCCTAAACAACTGTGGAACAATTTTGGGCTCTTGCGGCAACACATGAACAAAAGGCTCTGTACAGAATCAAGGGCCAAAGAGAGAGGGCTGCTTGCAGTCCCCGACCACAGTGCAATCTGTGATTGATATCAGTTTTACCAGTTAATTAGACAGCAAACCTGCCAGTCTGATATTTCAGTTTCCCCAGGACAAGCTGCATTTTTCCAATCACAGCCTTAAAAAGAACTCAAAGTTCTATCCCACAACTGGTAATGAAGGAAGGTGAGGAGAGGTGACCTCCCCTAGGCCCGAAGTCACCCCCCCCCCCACCAAAGCAGGCTCAAAGCTTCTCAGAGCTTTTCAAAATCATTTTTCTCAGCAGCTAAAAGGCATTAGCTAAGCATCAGAAACATTCCGCTTGCTGTAACTAAAAAGATTGCAACAAAGGTAGGGAGCACAGTCCATTGTTTCTCAGGCCTTTCTGATGCCTTCTGGCCTTGCTAAAGAACCACATTGCAACTTCCTTTCTGTCCGGGAACCATGCCAGAACAAGAGATTGAAACATATCTGAACACTTTGAAACCCCTTTCCTGGGAAGGGGGCGAAGAGTCCCAATAGTCCCAAGACAGCTTTCTGTTCATGCTCAGAGGACTCCTGAGGGAGGAGAAAGGAGGAGGGCACTAGAAAGGGGTATATATGCTTGTGCACATGATTGTGAATTCGTGCATGCTTTTTGTGACTTATCACACTTGCTCCTTCTACCAGTTCATGGATGGTAGAAATAAAACCTTTTTCTCCGAAACTATTCCTTGAGTGTCTGTTGACTCCCACTTCCCTTTCCCAGGTGCAATATTTTTCCCACCCGAGGGCAAAGCCTCATAAGGCTACATTTCTTGGTGCATTTGGCCGGGAAAAACAGATTCCCTGAGGATAAGGGATGTGGGTTCAAGGCGTCCCTGTGGTGAACAGCTCGGTTCGTGTCAGCAGTTCCAGTGCACATCCTGTGGTCAGTGGATAGTCCTTATTCAAACAGAGTGAAAATGGTTCCCCACAGTTTCCTGCATATTGGAAAGAGAAGTCTTCTTGAAGAAGAGAAAGACAAAATGAGACAAACTGATGCTCCAGGTAAGCACATTGTGTCTCATTCAACCACAGCAGATGGACATTATTTTCTGTCTTTACATTATGAGCAAACCAGATGCCTAGAGGCACAGGGCCTTCTCGGCAGTGGCACCTCCCTGTGGAAGGCCCTACCATCAGATGTCAAGGAGATAAAGAACTACAGAACATTTTATATTTACTGTAAGCTGCCCAGAGTGGCTGGGGAACCCCAGCTAGATGGACAGGGAATAATAATAATAATAATAATAATAATAATAATAATAATAATGGTGGTCAGGGTTTTCAGCATTCTGTTCTGTAGCAGTTTCTGTACTTTTGTCCTAATGAATCAGATTCTGCAACCATGACAGCCAAACTCTGTGTCAAAGTGACTTCTATAAATGGAAAATAAATTGTTGTTGCTTTTCCATCACTTTCCATTATTTGCTTCAGTTTGCATAGTTTCACTATTTGTGTTTTGATAGGGGCAAGTTTTGGAGAGTATTTGTGGGTTTTTTATGGTGAAAAAACTGGGACAGAAGAGTTGGAAATGGGAAGGGATATTCAACGACGGGAGTGTTTGATAGTTTTGCTATGTAATACTCCTCCTTCCTACTTATTATTTTCAATGAAAGCTGCCCAGATGCTTACAAGTTTTTTGAAGAAACAGAGCAGGCTAGGAAAACCATTGTTCTCAGGGGTCAGCGTTAGCATATTCATATTTAGCTAGATAACTGGGACCCCTGGGCGGAAGAAATATGGGGGTGAATTAATAATGCAGAGTTTTAGAGAATAAGAGCTTTACTGAATTAAAATAAACTTCTTCATAAACAACATGCTTCCAAATAGTTTGACTGAGATTCCATACTGACTCTGCTCACAACTGAGGCAGACGGACTCTGAAATCTTACAGAGAACAGAGAGAAACTGGCTGCCAAGTCCCCTGCCAGAGTGACTCCCCAGTTAGCAGTCAGGCCTGGAGAACTAGGCCCAAAAGACTGTGCGGTCCCGGCACTTCCCAGCCTGCTTGGCTGCTTCTGTCACAAGACAGTGAAGGAGAAGCCGCAGGAAGGCAATGAAGGAAAAATGAAAGCGGCAACCATCAAATAAGAGTTTCAGACTCAGAGGAAAGTTCCAAGTGAGTCTGTATTTTCTCAGAAGAGTCGTTTTCTGAGGGTCTAGGACAGGATGCCCAACTCTTCCCTAACCCACTAGCCAGTGTCTATAGGTGAGGATTTTGGTGAAAAAACTCTGAATAGCTCATTAGTTTGCACAAACGTTGTGTACCAGATGCACGGTGGTGTGGCAGACTTAGAGGGCACACCAGTCAAGAGGCTGGACAAGATTTTATTTTCTCTCTTCAACAAGAACAGAACAGCTACAGGAAACACTTGATTCCACCCAGATAAAATCAAGTTCAGTGACTAGACTGTACAGGCAGCTCCCCATTTACACATGTTCGAGTCATGCGCAACCAAACACATGCACATCCTCTCAAACCCCAAAGTGGCAAGAAAATGGCAAAAACTGCAGCACTCCCATGAGCCTTTGCACTGAGCCTGTGGAGAGTTGGGGTTTGAGCAAGGAAGTTTGGAAGGAGCAGTTGTGGCAGAATTGGGTAGATTTTGGGCATAGCTTTGTTGGACAAATTTGCCCCAGGGATCTTCCCCAGAGGGAATCAACACCAAGATCAGGCCAAACCACAAGTTGTTTATTCACGAAACTGCGCTGGACGGACACTCCCCAGCTCATGCTGCAAAGAGAGAGGGCCCCGTCCTGTTTACATCATAGATACTTTATACCAGTGGCACGCGTGCCAGAAGGGGCACTCGGAGCCCTCTCTGGGCACGCACACCGTCACCCCAGCACAGAGCCGGCAGACGGCGAGGGCTCAGCTCAACTTGGGCAGCTGAGCAGCCGCCTTCCTCCTGCCCCACCCTCCGGCCGGGGCCAGTGGGAGGCGTCGGGCAGGGTGTGTCACGCGGGAGCTGGCAGAGGAGGATGGCATTGCTGGCGAGCTTCAAGAAGCCCCCTTGTTCCAGCGCCGGGTAGCCAGGCAGGGCCGCCTCCGCCCCGTCCTCATTGGCCCTCACCCGGCCCCGGGGCTCCAGGCCCCACTGGCCGTGCCAGGATCGCCTCCCACTTGCTGGCGTCAAGTGCAGCGGTGAGGGTGTGCCCGGGGCCACAACGGGCACCCTGCGCAGGGGCCGGCTAGAGCTGGGAAAACACTGTTGGAATTCATTTTCTCTAAAAGCAGCTCTAGCTTCTGCAAAAACAATTATTTTAGCCTAACGGGGAAGATGAGTATCTCATAGAGAAGACAAACCCAGTCTTGTGGTGGTGATGTCCAAACGTATTAACTACACTTACCTTCATGAAGGCAGACAACGGTGCTGAGAATGGGTAATTGTTAGGTTAATGAACAGCAAAAAGATCTCTATGCATCTTCTCTTTCAATGCAAACACTGAGAGAGCTTGCCTAAACTTCACACAAATTCTCCAGATGCAATGCAAAATGGTAACCAGGTACGTCTTTCTTTAGGGCTAAATAGGAGTCAGAGTAGTGACAGCTACTGCAGATTATGCACCAATTCAGCTTAAATTGCCGTGTTGGCACTTTGCTATAAATAAGTGGGTTTTGGGTTGCAGTTTGGACACTTGGTCTCTAAAAGGTTTGCCATCGCTGCTGTATACCCTGAAGCCCGTCCGAATTTCCCTCCTTCCATCTCCCATTGGTTAGGAAATTGCAGTTTAAAGACTTCTGCCTATTTCATATTCTCCCCTTGATATGTACCCCCACCATTACATACATCACATGTTGATGTTAATTAGCTGTAGCTCCACCAGGGCTGGTTTGCCTACTAGTTATAGCCCTTTTAAGCATGCGCAATAGCTCTCTTAACTGCTCTCCTCCATTTTTCCTCGTGATTCTGAGTCACCCACAAGCTGTAGGCTGCTCTCAGCGAATTCTATATTTGTTACCACGAGTTTCCTCTGTCTTTGCAAAGCAAGCAATCTTGCAAGCAAGCAGTCTCTCAAGCCATTACAACAGCAAAGTGAGACCTGGCCATTTCTTCACAACGCAAGCGGATACAACAGCAGAGTGAGGCATGCTAAGCTTTTTCTTACCCATTTATCCCACAAGCTTGGAGGAGGTTTTGGAGTTTTTGAGAATAATTTATTTAGGAGTGAGAAGTAAAAGTTCTGTTGTGTGTTTTCAGGTGGTGTGGGTCCCATCTGTTTTGTGTGTGAGCTCTTCACAATCAAAAGTATTCTGTGCTCCAGCTTGTATATTCTTGCTGCCTGCACACCCAAACCCAGATGAGGTTGCATCTCGCCGCAAAGACAGATGTCTTATCATCATCATCATCATTTTTTTTTGTATGCCGCCTTTCCACAGTTAAAGAAACAATGCTCAAGGTGACTTACAGCATAACAAGATTTACATAATTACAAAAGTCATAAACAATGAATAAACCACATTTTTTAAAAATGCACAACCAAATGGGAAGCAATTTCCACATAAATCTAAAACTAAGAATACAGCATTAATATCACAGTTTAAAATGACATAGGTAAAAAATAACAGCAATTTAAAGAAAACAAAACGGAGCCCTCTCTGCCCAGCAGCAGCAGCAGCAGCAGCAGCCCTTTCTAGAGCCAGTCAGGCCAGGGGGTGAGTGGCAGGACTGGAGCCCTTGGGCGCTGAGCAGGGGGTCCTAATGTGCTTATGTTTATTTTCTGCATGTAACTAAGACTGCAACAGGGTTAAAGAAGGAGTATTGTTAGAAAAATATGAAACCAAAGGAAAATCTCCAGTTAATTAAAAAGAAAAGAGATTATCATGCACTGAGGACAAAACAGGATTCCAGTCTCAGAGATTTGCAGCATAAAAGGTCATCTGATGATGATGATTATTATTATTATTATGGAAAATTCATACCCACAGTAGTTTTATGTGTGTAAGTCACTCAGTGTAATTCGATGGGAAATTCCCAATAACCTCATGTTATATGGTCTGAATTCTCTCAGTTGAACAAGGTACTAAGTACCTGCTTAACCTGAAATGCTTGCTTTTCTTGATTAAGTTAATTAATTAAATTGATTAAGTTTTCTTGATTAAGTTAAGTGCATGTTCTTTTTTTTATTATTATTAAAAATTTTATTACATTTTCAATTTACAGAAAAAAGAAAAAAAAAAGAAAAAGCGATCCACCTTTCAAAATGCATTTTTACATTGTTAACTGGACTTCCCCACATCTCCCTCACCCTGCGTTCTTTACAATAAACATGTCAGCAAATTATTACCTTATTTCGTGTCTTATTTGTATCTTTCAAAATATTTTACTTCTAGATTTAAAGTACCTTTTTTCAAATATTTATGCCTTAGAATAATACATAAAATAACTTTAAATTTCACCTTTTTCTTACTTATAACTTAATTTTCTATTTTCCCAATCTAGTTGCAGGAGCAAAAATTTCCAAATCATGCAGATTCTTAACATTCATACAACTTATAATGTTTTTGTAAATAATCCTTAAATTTTTTCCAATCTTCTTCCGTTGTCTCTTCTCCCAAATCTCGAATCCTGCCAGTCATTTCTGCCAATTCCATATAGTCCATCAACTGCGTCTGCCACTCTTCCAGCGTGGGAAGGTCTTGTGTCTTCCAACCTTTTGCAATAAGTATTCTTGCTGCTGTAGTTGCATACATAAAAAGTGTTCTGTCCTTCTTTAACACCCTTTGGTCCACTATGCCCAGGAGGAAGGCCTCTGGTTTCTTAGGAAAGGTGTACCTAAACACCTTTTTTAACTCATTGTAAATCATTTCCCAGAAGGCCTTCACTTTTGGACACGTCCACCAAAGGTGAAAGAATGTCCCCTCAGCCTCCTTACATTTCCAACATTTATTATCAGATCGATGGTAAATTTTTGCTAGCTTGACTGGGGTCATGTACCACCTATATATCATTTTCATAATATTCTCTTTCAAGGCATTGCATGCCGTGAATCTCATTCCAGTGGTCCATAACCTTTCCAAGTCTTCAAACATAATGTTGTACCCAATATCCTGAGCCCATTTTATCATGGCTGATTTGACTATCTCATCCTGAGTGTTCCATTTAAGCAGCAAGTTATACATTCTCGAAAGTACCTTAATCTTAGGTTCTAACAGTTCTGTCTCTAGTTTCGATTTTTCCACCTGGAATCCTGTTTTTTTGTCAGACTTAAAGACTTCTTGAATTTGGGCATAATGAAACCAATCTTGCACCCTATTCTTTAATTTTTCGAAGCTCTGCAGTCTCCAGTTGTCTCCTATTTTTTCTATCATTTCCCAATATTTTGGCCATCCGACCTCCATATTGAGTCTTTTTCTAGCCTTGGCCTCCACTGGTGATAACCACCTCGGGGTTTTACTCTCTAATAAGTCTTTATATTTTGTCCAGACCGCGAATATGGCTTTTCTGACAATATGGTTTTTGAACATTTTATGAACCTTTACCTTGTCGTACCACAAATATGCATGCCACCCAAAAGCATTGTCATACCCTTCCAAATCCAAGACATCAGTGTTCTCAAGTAATAACCACTCTTTCATCCAGCAGAAAGCCGCAGCTTCATAATATAACCTTAAATCTGGCAGGGCAAACCCCCCTCTCTCTTTGGCATCCGTTAGTATTTTAAATTTTATTCGGGGCTTTTTGCCCTGCCAGACAAACCTAGAAATATCTTTCTGCCACTTCCCAAAACACTCCACTCTGTCTATGATCTGTAGGGTCTGAAACAAAAATAACATCTTCGGCAATACATTCATTTTTATAGCTGCAATTCGGCCCATCAAGGAAAGTTTCAATCTTGACCAGATCTCTAAATCTTTCTTAATTTCTGACCAACATTTTTCATAATTATCTTTAAACAAATTCAGATTTTTGGCAGACAGGTTTACCCCTAGGTATTTTACTTTTTTAACAACATTTAATTCTGTCTCTTTCTGAAACTCATCTATTTCCAAAGATGTCAAGTTTTTCTCCAAAACCTTAGTTTTTTGCTTGTTCAGTTTGAACCCTGCTACCCGACCAAATTCATGAATTAACTCTAACACTCTCTTCGTACTAGATTCTGGCTCCTGTAATGTTAAAACCAAGTCATCTGCGAAAGCTTTCAGTTTGAATTGTTTCGCTCCGACCTGTATTCCTTGTACCAACCGGTCTTCCCTAATCATGTTCAAAAGCACCTCCAGAACTGAAATAAATAGCAGAGGGGATAGGGGGCACCCTTGTCGTGTTCCTTTTTCAATTTTAAATTCTTCTGTCACCACATTGTTTACAATTAACTTTGCTTTCTGCTCTGAATAAATTGCTTCTATTCCATTTTCAAACCCCCATCCCACTCCCATCCCTTCCAAATTTTTCTTCATAAATCTCCAAGAAATATTGTCAAAGGCTTTCTCCGCGTCAACAAAGATTAACACTGATTTTGTATTAATGTTGGTTTGCAAAAGTTCCAGAATGTCAATAATATTCCTAGTGTTGTCAGACAAATGTCTTCCTGGGAGAAAGCCTGCCTGGTCCTTATGAATTACTTCATTTAATACATTTTTAAGTCTACTCGCCAAAATGTCTGCAAAGATTTTGTAATCCACATTTAGGAGTGAGATGGTACGGTAGTTCTTTAGTTGAGTCTTTTCAGTTTCCACTTTAGGGATCAATGTGATGAAAGCTTCTTTCCACGATTCCGGTGCCTTCTTCCCCTCCAAAATCTGGTTGCATACCTCCATTAGTGGTTGTATCAAATAGTCTTTCAACGTCTTATAATACTTGGAGGTAAGCCCATCCGGACCTGGAGATAAGTTAAGTGCATCTTCTAAATAGAAGTCATCTTTCAAATTTCTTACTCACAGATTTCTTACTCATCTTTCAAATTTGTGACCTTATAGCCTCTTTCAGGGAACAGGAACCATCAATATGCTTTCTTTTGGTTTCGTGACCCAAATCAAATAAGAACTGCAGCTTTTCTTCAGTATAAACATGCAATTTATGTCATTTTTACTATCATATTTTCATTGCATGTTTGTGTGTGTGTGTGTGTGTGTGTGAGAGAGAGAGAGAGAGAGTGCTCTGTGGCACAGCTCTATCAATCTCCTTACTACTACATTTTAGCTCTTAGAAGCCTATCTTGGCATTAAGCAGTAGATAGATTATTTTACAATGATGATGATGATGACGATGATACAGTGCAAGCCAAAAAAACCCAAAATAAATTAAGACAGGACCTTCCCCAAGGAACCTACTGTCTACAGTGGGAACAAAAAGGAAAGAAAAAGAATTGTATTGGCTTTCCAGAGTGCATATATGTTTCCAAAGCTACTTTTGCCAATTTACAACATCTGAGAGTCTTTATCCTTAGACCTTGTTGCAGTTAGGATGAAGGCTGGATGGCATATAGATCAAAGACTGCATCAAACAGGTGGGTTTTGAGAAAGCATTTAGTAGAATCCTAGAACTGTAGTGTTGTAAGGGTCATCTAGTCAAACCCCGTGCAGAGCAGGACCACAGCTAAAGAAATCCTGACAGATGACCATCCAGCCTCTCTGGAGGAAATTGCTGGCATGTGGGGCAGGAAGGGAGAAAAAGGTAGAGTCATTTTAAGAGACCAGTTAAGGCAGTGGCTGGAAGGGATGCAGATGGCGCTGTGGTCTAAACCACTGAGCCTCTTGGGCTTGCTGATCAGAAGGTCGGCGGTTCAAATCCCCGTGACAGGGTGAGCTCCCGTTGCTTGGTCCCTGCTCCTGCCAACCTAGCAGTTCAAAAGCACGTCAAAGTGCAAGTAGATAAATAGGTACCACTCCAGCGGGAAGGTAAACGGCGTTTCCGTGCACTGCTCTGGTTTCGCCAGAAGTGGCTTAGTCATGCTGGCCACATGACCCGGAAGCTGTACGCTCCCTTGGCTAGTAAAGCGAGATAAGCACCACAACCCCAGAGTTGTCCGCAACTGCACTTAACGATCAGGGATCCCTTTATGTAACCCAAAAATCTTTACTAAAAACAATTTTTAAAAATTACTGCTTAAAAAAAATACCAGTGAAGGACCCCTGGACAGTTAAGTCCAGTCAAACTTGACTATGGGGTTGAGGCTCTCATCTCGCTTTCAGGCCAAGGGAGCTGGCGTTTGTCCACAGACAGCTTTCCGGGTCATGTGGCTAGCATGACTAAACCGCTTCTGGCACAACAGAACACCATGATGGAAACCAGAGCACATGGAAACGCCGGTTACCTTCCCACTTTCTCGCCACAGTGGTACCTATTTATCTACTTGCACTGCTGTGTTTTTTAACCGCTAGGTTGGCAGGAGCTGGGACAAAGCAATGGGAGCTCACCCCATCACATGGATTTGAACCACTGACCTTCTGATTGGCAAGCCCAAGGGGCTCAGTGGCTTAGACCACAGCGCCATCTGCTCCCATTTAAATGTCCAGGGGTCCTTTACCTTCACCTAATCATCAATGACCCTACACGAGCAACAAGTCAAACAGAGATGAATAGTTGTTATTCATATTATGAGACAAAGAATATGAGTTTCATCTAGTTTTGTTCATCTTATCCCCATCATAGCAGTTGTTTCAAAAGGTCAGTCAAGATGCCATTAGGGATTATTCATAATTCCTCAAGTTTCAAAAATAATTCACCTGATTCCCAGAATTTGCTTTTGGGTGCCAAATCTGATTGTCCACAAATAAAAGATCTTCAATGAGACATCAGTACTTACCTTCCAGTGCAAGGCAATCTCAGCAGCAGGCTCAGTTTCAGGATTATGCCTCATGCTAGAAGTCCCATTGATTTCCATGGAATCTGTGTGAGTAAATCTGCAGAGGATTATAATTTTCCTGTTCTCTCTCACACTGGAAGTGAAAGTACATAATACTTCTGGGACCAGAACTGCAGGAAATACCAAAGAGGGCAGGATCCCTTATCACTTTTAGGCTAAAACAAAATAAAAAAAATCCTTCCAGTAGCACCTTAAAGACCAACTAAGTTAGTTCTAGGTATGAGCTTTCGTGTGCATGCACACTTCTTCAGATACCGCTTTTAGGCTGACGTGCCATATTACCAGAGTAGCATTGCTGTTTTCACTTAGCTGGATTCCACACAACTGCAGGAATTTTGAACAGCTGAGTCATGTGGGAACACGGTGAGAACAGGAGGCTTAACTCGATGGGCGCTTGGCCTGATCCAGCGGGGAATGTGTGAATGTGTCACCTGTTAAGTATCTGCCATTCTGCTGTTAAAGAGGAGTACTGTCAGAATAAATATGGCAACTCTAGTGAATCACTGGATCCCAGTTTAAACCTTACAGGAACACAGGAAACATTTTTATGATCTGACGTGCCAGCACCGGAGGAGAAAAAAATTTAAACACGTAGCGAAGTTCCAAAAAATAGACCAGAGGCAATTGTACTTTATCCAGCAGAGCTTTTACTGGTGCTGAAGGCAAATGAGCATAATGGTCACAAATCCAATACATTCAGGATTGGCCCAGTCCATAAGAAATCCAGTTGCAGCACTTACAATAAAACTTACAAACCAAACCTGAACACTATAGCATACAAAACAGAACACTAGAACAAAGAGAGATAGAAAACAGAAAGTGAGAAAAACCCAGGCTCCTCCTGGTCTTATTATAGTAAGTATGACCTTGACAAAAAGATAACAGAAGCTGTTTAAACCAGCTGTACTCGGCTTTCCAGAAGAAATAATCCAAACATCAGAAGCCTTCTTCCTGCTTCTTTCACATAGAAAAAAAAACTTTCTAGAACCATCTTGAACAAAGCAGAACAGGAAAGATCTTTACACATCAGATCAATTCTTTCTGTATTAAGAAATGCAATCTGACAAGATCATCATCTCATAGCTTAGTCCTGCCTCTACCTGTGGGAAAATCTGCAGTCAAAATGACAGTTATGTTTGCTAAATAAGCATATGAAGGGGTTAAGACTTCACAGAGTTCCTGCTTCCTAGAGAAGATGTAGAGGGTATGACATTACACATGTCTACTCTCTGTGGTGGGAAATAGGACAGCGGATCTTAGTCTTTTCTCCTTCCTTCTTGCCTCACTGTCTGCCTTTCTTTCAAGCCAGCAATGTGACCAGACTCCATTTTTGAAACTACTTTTGTATTTTGTAAGAAACATTTTCACCTAAATACTACTTAGAAGTACTTAGCAGTAAAATGTAAGTGAACCTTTTAATTTTTACTAAAGCATGTGGTTTATTCTTAGCAATGGGTACAAACAAGGGAAAGGTCATAGAATCATAGAATCATAGAGTTGGAAGAGACCACAAGGGCCATCGAGTCCAACCCCCTGCCAAACAAATAAACAGGGATAAAAGGTGTTCTTGCCTAATTCTTAGCTTCCAGTATACTGCAAAAGTGCCCAAGTGATTCCACTCTGCTAAAAAGGGCTTCGCAGACTGATAACACTTGTATTTCTCCCACACACTTGGGACAGGAGGTTTAAATGTTAATTGACAGGTTTAATCCTCCATCCATCGCCATCATCATACTGACTGGTGGAAACTCTCCAAGGTTCACGATGGAAGACCTTCCCTTCTGGAGGTTGAACCTGGACCTTCTGCATGCAAAATAGGTGCTCTACCACTGAGCCACAACACTCTCCAAGGCCAGTGAGATTTTTACACTCTCACATTCCTCTATTCATTTTGACAAGCACAGGCATTGTACTAGACTCCAGCAGGTCTTTTGGATAAGTCAGATCAGCCTACAGGAGCAATCATCTGAAGGAGACTCCTAGAGCCACTTTGTCCACAGGGTTGCCTTTAGCGTTTCACATAGATCCGGAAGGTTGAAGTCAAGAAGAGATGACTGTGAAATGTTTTGCAATGGGACCACAGTTATTAGATTCATATTTCCTGCAGTTATTGCCTTAACTTGCAGACGCTTGTCATTTAGTTAATTAGTATGATTCACTAGAATATCTAAGGAAGCATGAACCGAAGTGATTCAGCGGGAGGGAATTTTGTGGCATGACATTTACTTCAGGAATGCATTCTATGGAGTAGCACAGACATAACAGAGGGAAGTTTATTTTTCAAGCTCACAAATCAACTCTAAATGCATCCAGGGTAGAAAGTGGGCAATCAGCATTAGCCATAAGTAGTACAAAAATGTCTGAGGAGCAATGCAGATTATGTGGAGCTGCCACAATGTGTTTGGCCAAGACTTCTAGTTTCTGGAACAGAGCCAGTCAGATGTAATTAGAGATCACATGGAGAAGGTTGAAGATGGACTTTTTCTATCCATACCTTCGCTTACATTTCCTGCCCCCATGTGCTATTGTGTCCCTACAAAGTAGGCCTACCTTACAGAGAGAAGTCACATGCAAAACTGTCCGCTTTCTAAGCAGAAGGATCCAATGTTGTGGGATGCTAAACACCTTTGCTTCCCACCCCAGGATTCCTTGAAATGCTGGCACAAAATAATGTACTGCACATAGCAGGAAATGTTGACAATTATTTTTGAAAACAAAAATGACAGCAAGATGGAAAAGAGATCCACAGAATGCCAGGTAGAAAGCAAATTGTACTTCTGAAACATGTGAACCAAGCTGCAGATCTTTTTCAAAAGTTTCTCAATTTTGCAGTGCAGTTCTCCAACCCAAATAATAATAATAATAATAATAATAATAATAATAATAATAATATTTTTTAAATTATACCCCGCCCTTCTCGGTTCAGGAGACCGGGCTCAGGGCGGCTAACAACAAATTTAAAACACTTAACTGATGCTACAAAAAACCCCATAAAATACGGTATATAGCTTAAATAACAATAAAATCAAAAATCAATTTAGGGGGAGAAAGTGTGCATGCAAAATATGTGTATATGCATATAAAAATGTGTATATGAGGAGAAATGCTACAGAATTTTCTTAGGGATTTTATTTTTTAAAAAAAACCCTCAAAGAAATGCAGAAATGTAGTAAAATGTGGTGAACTGAATTTAAAACAGGTGCAATTAGGAACTGAGAGAAACCAAAATCCACAGATTTGTCTACCACAATTAGCTACTGACCAAGACTCTTCAGTCCAGCGAAGGCTTCTGTGACTGGGAAGTGGAAGCCGACCACTTCTGCCTCTTCTGCTCCAGCTGGTTGGGAAACGCTTTGGAACAGGAGAGGTACAGGAGGGCTGGAGAAGAAGGGGGCATTTGGGAAAAGCACCTCCCTCACACTTCCATTTACAGAAGGCTCTACTGGAGCAATGAATAAATTTTGGTCAATAAATCAACAATTTATTGAGGAGCACATTCAGGACTCAGCTATACAGCTGCAAATAAAACATTTTGAATGTGTTGTAAAATGCAATATACAATTGTGACATTAGATGGTGACTGTGAGCTATAGCAAATTCAATGCATTTTCCATATTTGTTTATGTTTTATGGTCTAAAGTTGGGATGAAATCAATTACCTGTACAAAATTACTTTACTCCTTAGCCTTTTCTTCTGCCAAAGATATGCCACACGGCAGCAGAGGTTAGAGTCAGAGTTTTCTTTCTAGATGAGCTACCTTCCCAAGTTGCTGAGCCCCATCTGCCCCTCACTTCCCTCACGTGCAGAAACCGCCTTCTTGATATAATAGTCATACCTATATTTTCCAGTGAAGTCCATTGGCGCATCTAGTCCGATGCCACCAATGCAGAGCAATGAATAGGTATGGACCAGCCCAGGGAGTTATGCAGAATGAGAGCTCATCCTTTTTCTTCTTTTTTCTTTCATCCAGTGCAGTCATATGGGCCACCTTCCCACACCCCCAAAAACCTTCAACACTGAAACATATAACAATCACAACAAACGCAACAAAAATGGAGCTCTTTAAATATGGAGAACGAATTAGTCCTTGAAATCCTACTAAATTCCACCAACTCTCTCAACAGATGGCCTGGGCAAATGAAGCTTTCTATATGTTGTTGACCTGCGACAGAGAAGTCGGGAAACCTGGAGAGTGTGGTAATGAATGAATTGCATGGTAGCCTAGCAATATTGGAATGTCAATGGTAGGAGAAGTGCTATTAACAAAGATTCAGACAAGAAGCATATGGCACAAGTGTGCTCCGTTATGTTGGGGGGACGTGCAACAGATTTTCACCAGAGCCTCATGTCTTTACTCTGTAGAAAGTGGCCTCGGGCACAAAGGGAAATAGCTTTGGTCCTTTGTTATCCAAGAAACCTCTCCTGGGAGCTTCAGGAAGGAAATCAACTTGGTATCTGTAGAATAATAATGAAATGCGTAACATTTCTCTGAGGCTTGAAAACCATACCTTCCAACATATTATAATTTATACCCTGCTCCTCTGATTGGGTTGCCCACTCTGGGTGGCTTCCAACATATATAAAATCACAATAAAACATTAAGCATTAAAAAACTTCCCTATCCAGGGCTGCCTTCAGATGTCTTCTAAAGGTTGTATAGTTACTTACCTCCTTGGCTCAGGGGTTGCAGAACTCCATACCCTCCAGTATTTCTTCAATGAAAATAGGAACATCCAAGGAGAAGTGGGACATTCTGAAATCAAACAAGAAACTGGGATGGCTTCTGTAAATCTGGGACTGTTCCTGGAAAATAGGGACACTTGGAGGGTCTGGAAG
The DNA here is from genome assembly GCF_964252035.2 of Podarcis erhardii. Taxonomy (NCBI): domain Eukaryota; kingdom Metazoa; phylum Chordata; class Lepidosauria; order Squamata; family Lacertidae; genus Podarcis; species Podarcis erhardii. The sequence goes on along the minus strand of NC_138500.1, from coordinate 75,479,404 downwards.
ATGTGTTGCATTGCTGGCTAGAGTATAGGTGCCTCTCCTTACTTAGACACCCTGAGGTAGTTGTCGTCATAGTGAGAGCGTAAAGGGGCTCACAGCAGAATGGGCACTGCTAGTGCTGCTGGTGCTGCAGGATAAAATTAGAGGAGGGGAAGACATTCAGGGTGAAAAGGAGATGAGATAAGGCAAAAGGGGGAGGCACAGACAGATGAAAAGGCAGGTGCTTCCATGTGGTGGAGGCTGTTTCTTTTTCAATTGGAAACTATGCAATTTTAAAAAATTAATTGGAAATTATGTGATGGTAGAAAGTTGTTTTTATGCAGTATGCAAGGAGATGTAGAAGATGGAGTTGTCCAGAAGACAGGGACATCATCAAGCAAGGGTCACAAGACGAGGCTGTTTTCTCCTATTGGGCAGTAGGTTTGTTCCTCCGAAGTGGACTCTGGTTTTGAGAGAAAAACTCCAAGCAACACTGTTCATATCAAGGCCAGTAGCAGATGGTGAGAAAAACTTGCTTCTGAGAACACATTCGAAGGCCCAGTTCTCACAAAGAGCAAAATTGTTCCTGAATTGCATTGCTTAAGACCACATGTGAAGGACTGCAAGACTGAATAGCTTTCCCAGGTTGAAAGACATCCCCACACATTCCTGTTGGGCAGAAGACGAGGCTAGATCTCGTTCCTCGCATATAATTTTCTATAAGCAGGGATGAGTATGTATGTATGTATCATTATAAAAACATCAAACTGCACCTCATGCAAGCTTGTTCGGGATCCCTTTAAGGATTTGGATAATCACTAAAAGAATTTAGGCATTACTTTGATTAACAAAACAGAACAATTTTTTAAAAATCTACATTGCAAAATGTTTTAGCTTCCACCTTCATCAGATGCTCCAATAAAAATGAAACGAGCTGGACCCATTATCATTGCATGGCCTCAACCTGGAGAGACAGTAGCAGCGTGGCTGAGCTTAAGCAAATGAAGGCCTTCTGAGAATTCATTTCTCAAAGCTCTGTAGCTGCCCCCTTAGAAACAGCCTCATTTCATTTTTATCAGAACAGCTGATGAAGGCGGAAGCCAAAACATTTTGCAATATAAATTAAAATATAATGTGTTTTGTTAATCACAGTAGGGTATCTAGCTATATACAAACACAAACATATCTACCCACATAGAGAGAGAAGCAATCTATTAACGTAATAACCTGCCCAGTTATACCACCTCACCTACTTATCTGTGTGGTTTGGATTTGGCTATGGACACTGCATTTGGTTCCATCACTGGAGTGAAAAGCAGTGGGCCGCTTCTGCACATTCTATGTATGATAATTTTTATTTGTTTTCAGTTACAATAACCCAATAAAAGCCTCATTGTCAATACCAAATTATAATACAATTAATAATGTCAATTGTTCAGATGCCAAATTATATTATTTTGTTGGCCCCCCGGGTGCTAGAATTGATAATTTGATAATTTACTTTAACTCTGCATTCCAATTACACACCAGTCAGAATAACAAACCCATATACCGCAGCTGCAATGTTAACGACTTCCACTGGCATTTACACATCAAATAATTTACACTCCGACAGGTGAAGCCTTCAAACTCTCTCTTTGTTCTTCTTGTGTGTGGCTATTTTTCTGTCCATGATGTTTCTTCCTGTCCTTGTACTGTATTATGTCTATCTTTTGTCAGTTGTTGCTGTTCTCCATCACACCTTGGGCAGAGCTAGTATTCCACTGCTGTTTCATAAGTTCCAGGCCTCAAGCATCAGCTGCAAAAATCATACTGTCAAAGCAAGTATTTGCCATTTTCTCAGCCTGGGGGGGAGCGGAGATCCAGCTATTGAACTTCAAGTAAGGTTTTTTAGCATTATTCAGTTCAGTCTGAGGATAATAAAAAGTAGGGAAGAGTCCACTCTGAGTTTCCCTCATAAACCTTTGAAAAATAAAGCTTCTCTCCCTTTTCCCCATTTTTTTCTTTACACACACAGTTCCATTTGATGTTATATTCCATATCTGAAATCCATTTTTCATAATCTTCGCCTGTAACTCCATAATTTCAACTTCAAACTTAGCAAAGTAAATGTACATCCATGATTTAAACAAGTATTTCAGGGGAGGGTTGCCAAATCATAAATATAAAAAATCAAACTTAGTATAAAGAAGCCAATGGCTCCCCTCCCCCCACCATCTTTTACATCAAATGAAGTCATTTCCCCAAGTTCAAACCTTAACGAACTTGCAACTGTTTCGATTGTGCAGTTTATGATCTCATCTCATCTCATGCGTCTGAACATTAGTCCAAATTAAAATCTAATAAACAGAAGAACCACTGCTTCTTAATGGCGGCATTGGAGGGTTATCGACAGGCAAAGTGCTTTTGCACTCAGTACCTCCCTGCCTCTCACATTCCAAGCGAGAGCCAGGTACCGAGACTATTTGCGAGTGAAGCCTGTTCCCCCCTGTCCCTGGGAGGAATTTACAAGGATAAATTAAATTATCCTCAATCATCTTTGTTTTTTCTTTGCCGATGATCTCCCACTGTCATAGGAGGTGCCTCCATTAAGGCAGACCGGAACTGGAAGCCCCACTTCTGCCCATTCTAAACGCCAAGTGGTTTGTGAATTTGAATGAAGATACTGGGGTATGATCCTTCAGGACAGTTTAAGTTGAGAAGTTGGGAACGTAAGAAGCTGCCTTATACACAGAGAGATCATTGGTCCACCTGGCGCAAAAGAGTTTCAGACAGGGGATGTTCTCAGACCTACCTGGAGAAACCAGGGGAGACAGATGCTCTACCACTGAGCCATGATCCTCCCCCTGTACTGCTACTAGTGAAATTGGGGTTTTAGTTTATACAGAACTGACTTATATTGGAGCGTCATATGAAAAAGGCTTGAAAATGTATGTGATGCCCCCCCTCACCCCTATCTATTGGGAAGAATAATTCTTCTCATTGTCTTCTCTTGATTTTAAACTAGTGAGGAGTGCCCAGCGCAGCCCAGGATTTTTTAGAAACAACAAAAAAAAAATTGTGATTTTTAAATGGATAGTGCATATTGGGAGTTTGGATCCATAACACCAAAAACTGGTGCCAATAACAAACTTAGTTGGTCTCTAAGATGCCACTGGAAGGAATTTTTTTTCTATTGCCAATAACAAACTTGCCAATAACAAACTTGCCAATAACAAACTTAGTTGGTCTCTAAGATGCCACTGGAAGGAATTTTTTTTCTATTTTGTTTCGACTACGGCAGACCAACACGGCTACCTACCTGTAACCAAAAACTGGGTGAAGTTACCCCAAAGTCATGTTTTGGTCCATCACCTTGATTCAGCATGGCAGCCGGCATCCAAATGTCATTGACAACTGCTGCCCCCAGCTCAGGAACTCATTTGGCGGTGATCTCTGAAGAGGTGGCAGAACCTATGGAGAACAGGCGGGCAGACAAACAGATAAATGATTTACACACACACACACACACACACACACACACACACACACACACACAATTATTGGCTGGGCAATTCCTCATTCTAGTCTTACATCTGGCCGTATCAATTTATATATAACTATCTCCCTACTACTGAAGTCTCTTTCCTTATTTTTTTGCTGAAGTCTAAAATGATGTCTGTGAACTGGGAGTTGGGTTCTATATTTTAAAAACAATAATAAGAATTTAATCAAACTCTAGTCTCATGTACATTTGGAGAGGGATTTGAAAAGCATGCAGTTCACATAAGGAGAGCATCTCAGTTGTGACTGAATCTTGGTCTAAATATTTCAAAAAGCTAACACTGTGTTTCATCTCAGATTTTGCCCATGTGTCTTGGGAATAGGAACTTCCTCTGGTGGTATCTTGAAAGTGAGTCCCCTTTGCTTTGAAGATTTAGATGTTCTCCTTACTTTGTAGATAGTTCAGGTGGAACAAAAAATGTATTGAAAGGATGTATCAAATAAAGGGAGGTGGACCACTTGCTGTCCTCATCTTCCTGCTTTTCCCAGGCTCAGCTTTTACTTCTTTTAATTATTTTGCAATATTTAATGCTTTGTGCCTGTCATCCATTCAGACAACTGAGGGACTTCATTCTTGTGCACTTCCAGGTGACCTGTTTATTGAGTATTCATCCTATTTTCTTTGCAAGGAGATTAGAAAACACTGGCTTTTTAATGAATATTCTTTTTTATTTGTTTGTGGGGAATCCCATATGATGTTGCATCAAAGCAACTGCTATCACACTTTCCAGTGCATTTTCCTGTCACTACATTATCTGATCTTTGGAGAAGTAGGTTTCTTGTGTATGGCAGGAAACTAGAAAGCTCATTCATAGCAGGCCTACACCTCAGGGCCAGCGCATGTGACTTACATGCAGAAGGTCCCAAGTTCAATCCCTGGCATCTCCAGGTAGGGCTGGGATCACCCCTGCCTGGAAACCTGGAGAGGTGCTGCCAATCAGAGTAGGCCAGCGTTCTTCCCCCTTGAGTCTCCAGATATGCTACGGGCTTAGCCAATATTCAGGGATGAGGGGAATTGTAGTCCAGCAACATCTGGGGACCGAAGACTGAAGAACACTGGAGTAGACAATATTGAGTCTTCTGACCCTGTATAAGGAAGCTTCCTATGTTCCTAACTTCTCAGCTTGAATTTTCCTGAAGAATTATGCCCCAGTATCACCATTCAACATGAGTTTGACCAAACTGCGGGAGGCAGTGGAAGACAGGAGTGCCTGGCGTGCTCTGGCCCATGGGGTCACGAAGAGTCGGACACGACTAAACAGCTAAACAACAAATCACCATTCAAATTCACAAATGCTGAGAATGACAGGCCAATCATCCGATTCAGTATCAGGCAGCTTTCTATTTTCCTAAGACCTCCCAGTCAACTATATTTGTGCAACCTGAATTTGTCTTCAAACTGAATCCCACCTGAAAATAGTGGTAGTCTGAAAGCACCTATTGTAGAAGATTCATCAGGAATGTGATACAATTATGACTGTTGTCATCTGTTCTTTCTGATGCCTCAGATCTGGTCTACTGGGACCAGGTAGATTTACTCCTACCTACATGCCGTTTATTCCCACACGCAATTCCTTCCTCTGGGTAGAGGCAGGCATGAAGTTTCCTAGAAATAACTTGGTGGATGGGCTCTGCTTATGTACGGCAGCTGACTGAGCACCATAAGCAGAGGTGGGAAGGAACTTCTCCATGTCAGATTAGCAGTGACCTGAGTGGGGAATCACCTAATTTTGCAGTGTGTCACATCTTGCTTTGTTAACTTGGGGGTGAAGACAGTTTGTAGTCAGCACATGGAGCTGCAAAACCAGAATCTCTTGATTTTACGGACCAAGAAGCCAAACTTGATAGGGACACAGCACACACACACACACACACACACACACACACACACACATCATCATCATCATCATCATCATCTTGGTGCTAGATCACTGTCTGGTCATCTGCAGAGAGGTAAGAGCAAGTGAATAGACACTGATGGTTGAGGGTACCTAAGAGGTTATTCATCATCCGTAATGCTGCTGCTATACGGAACAAGAAACAATAAGAAAGCAGAAACTGGAAATGGAAACTCCTAATTAAAAGTACAGTAGCTCAAGACTTCAGTAGTGTTGTCAGTCCACCTGGATACCCTGTTGCTATACTTGGGCTTTACACTTTTTGAGAATATTACCACAAATTAAATCAGAGTGGGGGAGAAAAATGAGGATAGCACAGAAAACTCTGGAATGCAACAGGTCAGCACACACATCATCTTGGTTCTCTACAAGTGTGTGTGTGTGTGTGTGTGAGAGAGAGAGAGAGAGAGAGAGAGTGTTAAAGGAAATGAACAGCTCCAGACTGAGTTGCTAGTGTGGAAGCAACCTGATAGTGCCTGATAGTTTTATAATCAAAAGTCTCTCTGGTTCATTTTTCCCAACTACAAAAACAAGTACAAGCGCAGTCTTTGCAGTCGCGTAAGAGTGAGTCTGACTTCAGTGCTATTTTCCAATCTGCTTCCCCTTATCAACAAGGTGGTTTCAAGGGTCTTCCACTCCCAGGCGTAGTGCAGGGGAGGGGCATTTATTTCTTGCAGAAAGGAAGATTTAGATGGTGGCAATGAAAGGGTGTGCAGTAAAGTTGATGAACACATAACTCCTTAGTAAAGATGCAGCTTGTCTGGAAGCATTGAATTATTGACAGAAGGCAAATATTTGGCTTCCACACATCACTTATGAAATGCATCTGCCTTTCATATGCCATTTGCTGATGGAAATTTGTATCTACAGAACAGCTGTGTGTCTAATGAGCAACAAAGGCTGTAAATGTGCAAATGTACAAGCAGGTTTTGTGTTGCCAGGGGGGTCACAGAAAAGAAAGAGAATCTTGATCCCATAGATGATGTCTCACTGAAGGAGCTTAGCATGAAAAGTTCCAACAATGCCAAAACTTTCTATCAGAACTCATGAAGCATTAAGAAAAGAGTGGAGGAGCGGAGCAAATGATGTAACAAAAACTTGCTTGGCTTGAGCAGAAGGATTTGATTGACTCTTGTAAAAATTAGTGTTCAGATTATTGCATATCCTGAAGAATGTGGGGTTTTTAAAAAAAGGAAACGGGGGGGGGGGAGAAATTCTTGTTATTTAACCTCTGGGGGAAACACCTGGAGAAAGAAGCCTTTGTGGTTCACCTGTCTGTGCTAAGCATCATGGGAAGAGCAATGCTCTAAACAAGGCAGCTTTGGAAGAAGGCATGTAATCCTGTGAATCCAGTTTGAATAGCTCACAAGCTTAAACCATTACCAAACACATTTTTATGTTTCAGTATGGAGACACAACCAAATGTAAAAAATGTATTTGCTTCTCTAAGCATTCCTTGGATCTAGATTCAGGTAGGTAGCAGTGTTGGTCTGACGCAGTCGAAATATATAAAAAAATTTAAAAATGTCCAGTAGCACATTAGAGACCATACCAACTAAGTTTGTTCTTGGTATGAGCTTTCGTGTGCATGCACACTTCTCCGTATCTGAAGCAGTGTGCATGCACATGAAAGCTTATACCAGAACAAACTTAGGTGGTCTCTAAGGTGCTACTGGACAATTTTTTTATTTCTTTTTATTTTTTCTTTATATATATTTCATTCCTTGGACGTATTATATGAGTTTCAGGTCTCTGGATTCAGGTAAATGATTTTGCCTAAAGTATTGCTTGTTGCGAATCAGGGATTCTTTCTTTTAAACTCATTTAGCAAAATGTATAGACCAAATAATAATAATAATATGTCTAAGCAGTTTACAGAAAATAGTGTCTCATCATTATCAAGTTCATTTGGATATGTATTTGGACATGTGCACAATTTACCTTAATATTTATATATGTTTAAATTAGGATTGATGCATTATTCTAATCTTTCTTGATGGGTTGTGCTCATTGTTAAGGGGAGCTAGTGTCAGATCTTCAAACTACTGAATAATGTTTGTCCTTCCAAACCTGGAATTTATGCCTCTTTTTTGTCCACCTGTTAGTCCCCTCATCTAATGTGCACAAACATCTGCAAATATCAATAATTCATCCATAACAAAGTTAACTTTGACCAGAAGAGACACCCCATGGACACCCCCATACTCAGTGGGGCATTATGAACATTACATCATCTGAAGTAGCCAATTCCTTCCTATGCTATGGAGTCCAATTTATGCAGAACTCCATTTTAAAAATCCAAATCTAATGCCTATCTCTATTATGAATTTTATCGATGTATCCAGCAGGCACACGGAACTCCTGTCTCGTTTTCATTGGATTCATCAGCTAAACCTGAAATGTTCTTTGCCATATGATACTGTGTCTGATTAATTAAAAATCTACTCCCCCACCGCAACCTCCTTTGAGGACTTGTTTGAAATCAATACATGGATCTGCAATCATGGAACAGCATACTCCTCCACCGCAAGTAGGAGAGACATGATGGGCTGTCACGCCTGCTGTGGATTAAGCTCCATTGATTAATGAGATGAGATGTCAAGGATGAGGCTGCTGTTTCAGGGGTGCAATATCCAGTCATTTTCATCCTCTCTCCTGCTGATGTCATTGAAACTTCCCTGAGGAACCGGAATAACAGCAGGCTCTTGAATACAGCCAGTGGCTCTTTTGGTGTGGATTGATGCAGTTAGAAAAATCCTTGCAGGATAATAGAAGGTAAGGCTTGAAATCACAACCATTCCCTTAGTGTGCCCACCGCATCCAACCCAGTATCAAACTGTTCTCCCTGGCACTGCCTGTTAATTACTTTTGGGACAGCGAATGTTGCTGATGGATTATACATCATCCAGACAACAATCCAATTTTGCTGCACACCAGATTGGAACATTGCTTTGTGTGACTTGAAAGTGAATGCCAGGAGGAAGGGAGAGCAATAAAAGTATGGAAATATTTTCTAGATAGGGAGGAAATCCTTATATTGCCCCATTTAGTAGCTTGCTCATTGCTTTATTAGTTGGCATCTGTGTGTCTCAAGCGACATAGAAGAATGTGCCATTGGGGGTGAAGTCAGATTGCTGAAGAGTTAGAGCGCCTGCTATGGCTTTAGAGACCAATATAGGAGAGACATGTTTAATTGCAGCTGGGGCAGGTGAAGGTGCCCAGTTTCACTGTTACAGATGCAGCCCAGTGTTTCTTCTCTCTGCGCTCCTCCGTCGGCTCTTCCTTGCTAAGAAACGCTCCTTCATTTGCTGCACCCCTCTGCAGGCGTCCAACTCTCTCTCCTTACACATCTGGGGCATCAGGACATAGTACCAGTGTGGTAAAGTGCTTAGAGTGTCAGGCTAGGAGCTGGGAGACCAGGGTTCAAATCCCCTCTCAGCCATGAATCTTACTAGGTCGCCTTGGGCCAGTCACTGCCTCTCAGCCTACCCTACCTCACAGGGTTGTTGTGGGGATCAAATAAGAAGGAAGAGTACGGTGCACGTACTCTTGAGCTTTTGGGGGGAAAGGTGGGATATAATGGTTGGCATCCACCTGTCTCAAGAGACAATGGAGTGCACCTGTGGGAATGGAGTTAGCAACACCAAAGTGACCTCCCTGAAGGGCCTGAGCTGCCCAGACAACAAAGGAAAGCAGAGCGTATGTTTGGCACCAGCTTGGCTGTCGGAATTCCCAGAAGGAGGCATACAAGGTGCAAAGCATCTTGACTGATGCTGCTTCAGAAGGTTCAACCACATGCGTTTCAAAATGGGTCAAAATACAACCTGGGTTCAGGCATCCCAGTTTGGGTGGGGCAAGGATGCACACACAAGCCGCGCCCTCAGTATCACAGTGTGCACCCTCACCCCCCATCTCAGGCCCTGTGTTGTGCTGAGGAAACCTGCATGGGGCTTCTATTCATGTCCATTTGAGCATGAGTAGAACCCCCCCACACACACACACAGCTGGGAACCTGATTAAAGCAGGTTCCCTGAGCTCTAGCCCTCATGTCCAATAGTCAAGGATTTGTAGTCCATCTGAAATGAACCCTTTTGGCTGCCCTGTGCAGACCTCCCTCATGCAACTTGCAGGAACACACCTCATTTATCACTGGCCAAGCAAAGCATGGCTTTAGGTTCAACCTACTGTTTGCCTGTAGCTTTAGACCCCATCAGAGAGGCTGGGGGGGGGGTCTTGTAGTCTGGCCAGCCCAGGAGCTCCATACACACTGCCCAGGCTTATGTCCCAGAGAGGTCACTTTGGTGCTGAAAACACAGCAAAAATAACACAGGTTGATACAAGTTATAAGTTCAGCCTGGTTGACGAAAGGTACATACAAGCACTACAGGTTGCCTTTGTTGGTGGGAGACTCTACTGTGTACAGTCAGGTGGTGTATCCACAGAGGAGGAATGACTGCTTGGAGGACAGCAGAGGGAAGAAATGCCATAGTGCACCTGCAGTAGCACAACTGGATGCCTTCATCTGCCCCAGCTGCAACAAAACATGTCTTTCCTGTATCCATAGAAGCCAACACCCAGGGCCCAAGGTCCCTTCAGCCCCCCAATAAAATATTTGAGGGGCTCATCCTTCCCCAAAGTTGATGACCATTGCCATTCAAATGGTGTCCATGCACCATGTCTTGTGATAGATTATGAGGGGCGGGGCTCACCTGCCTCCCTAATATCTTATTCAAGTTGGCACCCCTGCCTGTCTCAGTCTCTGTAGCCACAGCAGGCACAGTAACTCTCCAAGAGTTTGACTTCACTCCCCAAGGTGCACTCTTTCATTGTCTCCTGAGACAGACGGAAACACTCGCACCCCCACATCACCAGCTTCAGTCAAGTGTGCTGCCCCAACAGCTGCCTTATGTCTGACCCCAGAGGTCAAATCACAGAAGTCCCACCTAAAATGCCATTTGGCCCCCAGCCTTCCTTGTCTTTTCTCAATTAAAGGCAAAACTAATTTTCTTGTCTGTTTTCTTATTCTGGGACTCAAAGGCAGAATATTGCCTGGTAGTTGTGCCTTGTCTTCTTGGCTCCAGGAATATCCGTTTGCTCATAGGCAAACACCTTCAGCTTGACAACTACCTGGAGAAAAGATGACCTCTTCACTTTGCAGGGCTCCTTAGCCATATGCATGGTCCAGTAGACTGGCTCTGATAGCCTGGAGCAGGAAGATTTCCAAACTAAAAGAACAGATGGACAAATGATGGCCAATAAGATAGATCCAGCCCCGAAAGTAACTTTTTTTGTCTTGCACACTGCTGACTGTTAAATTGGAATAGTAATGTGGCAAGGGTTGCTCAATTTCACTTAAAATAAATTCATCAATAGGACTCTGTGGGTACTTCCAGACTGTTACTATCTTACAGGCAAGATTCAATCACAAGCCAACAAATTCATGTTGCACAATTATAGTTGTTTGGAAGGTCTTGTGTAACGAACACTCTTTGCCTGAATATTGGACTTTTTAGTGATAGGTAGAGTAATGGGAAAGTGAACTGGAAAGTAGGGGATAACACTTGATTTGATGCAATGTCATTTAATATCACAAACAATTCAGAATTTAATGGTCATTAAATATCCAACATTGTCTAATCTCCTGCAAACCAATCAGAATAAATGCTGTAATAAGCCAGTCATTTGGAGCCCCACTTCTATTTTGTTTCATGTAAATTGTATTCCATTGCTATTTCATGAGCGTTCAGGAAAGGAAAGGCGGATGTTGCCAGTCTACTTCTTAGGAAGATCTTTTGGAGAACACTCCCTTGATCATTTCAAAGCTGCCCTCTCTTGATCATCTGAAAGGTTTGAACTGCATGACCTCCATACCTCTAAAGCTCTCTCTCAGTGGTAGGCAATGCCCTATTATTGAGTTGGATCCTTCATGAGTAGGTCGGATTATTCTGGACCCACTAAAAAAAATGTTGTGAGTTTGGTGGCGGGACAGTCTGCATGGTGTCCTGGATCCAGCATGTGTTTAAATCTAAATCCATTGCTAAACTAATCAGGCATGTTTCTTTGTGAGATAATGGCCATGGTTGCTACCTAAGTACCTTAATTAGTATAACAAAAGAAGTTACTCTATGTCACCCAGCAAATGGATGGACCTTCCCTTCCACCACCTCACCTGACCGGTAATTAAAATGACAATAGCCAGGAGTTTTATGTGAGCTGAGCAGGAAGTAGCCTGCAGGCAGAAGCTGAGAGGCAGAGCCATGCTTGATTTCTGCCAGAACCCAAGGCTGTGACTATGAGAGAAGCAAGACCTTTGTTAATTCTGTGAGCCTCTCCACCTTAGGCTCAGGTTGTATATATGTATACATAAACCATATATCCTAAAGACACCACAGTCTCTGCTGTCCCTCATTTTAAGGAAACCAAACCCTGGGTAAGTGCCTGAAGCCCCTGGAATCTCGCACTGCTTGGAGATTGGGGTGGGTATGTAACAATATTCAAAACCATTATCCTTGCAGAAATGGTGGGAAATGTTAGTGGCTGGAGCAGAAAATCCAAATGGCATACCCTCATGGTGACAAAAACATAATAATAACTTAAACAATCATTTACTGTGGTTCCATAGTACCCCAAAACCTGCTATCTGGGTTAATTTGATAATTACGCCTAATAGTGGAGCAGCCCATCTACAGTAGTGTAGTGAATTCTATTCCCCAAAATAGTTTGATTTCCACCCAGCTCCCCATTAGTGAGTATTAGGGCATATGGAACTCATTGCCTCATCTAAGGCCCTTTGGTCCTGAAATCCAGGGGGCGAGTGTCATGCTCCTCTGTTTGCAATTCATTTGCTTCCTGGACTGTAGGCTCATCTCTCCTCTACCTAATGAGGCTTTCAATTCCTGTGAAGAACTTGTTCAGCTCATTTGATCCATTTGCACTCCATAAATAGCTTTTTCTGCAAATCTGCTGGACAGCAGAACCCTGTCTAAAATCTATGTCCCTTTAAGTTATGCAGCTGCTGCTGGAAGGGATTTATTGGGGACTCAGGCCTGGTGGTGGTGGTGTGATGTAAACCATAAAATACAGTGGGACCAGTGGCGGAAAGAGGAAACATGTGGGCTTGATTTTATGGCCTCTCAGAGTGGCACATTTTTACAAAGTGGATTAATAAAGCTTAGATTGAAACTGAACTGAGATGGATTGAGCTTTTCCCAATCTTGGAGCAAAGTAGCACCTGCATGTGATGGGGCAGCTGACCCAAGACCTGTGGCTCAGATACAGCAGGCAGTAGAAGTTGCCCCTTAGCCTCTGTGGTGCTCAGTGCTGAGATGAAAGGATCAAGCATTCTGCCTGATCTTTAAGCAGCAGAGCTCTTCATCTCCTGATTGCAGTCCTCCCTCTGCCTGCTCGCTAGAGAATGCTTTCTCAAGGGTAGGAAAAAGGATTAATAAATAAATAAAAATTCTCCCAGTCCCAAATCACAGTGCAGAACACCACAGTGCTGAGACAGGAGATAAAAAAAGGTAAAGGTAAAGGACGCCTGGATGGTTGTTGTTTAGTCGTTTAGTCGTGTCCGACTCTTCGTGACCCCATGGACCAGAGCACGCCTGGATGGTTAAGTCCAGTCAAAGACGACTATGGAAATGCCATTTACCTTCCCACCTTGATGTGCTTTCGAACTGCTAGGTTGGCAGGAGCTGGGACAGAGCAACAGGAGCTCACCCCGTCACGGGGATTCGAACTGCTGACCTTCTGATCAACAAGCCCAAGAGGCTCTGTGGTTTAGACCACAGCGCCACCCGCGTCCCTTTGGTTAAATATGGCTTGGACTAATTAACTGAGGCTTGATCTCTTGACACCTGAATAGCTAACTGGAACATCCATGTAGAATGGCAGTGTATCTTTGAATACCCCATGCTGATGAGAGGGGCACTTTCCAGATGCACCCACCTGTTTGCTGCACTACACAGAGGTGAGGTTGTAGGGCTGCCAGCTTTTCCACTCGCCTCTGCAGCTTTATCTTTAGCAGCAGTTTGATCAGCAGATATTAGCAAATGCTAATATCATTTTAAAAATGTGTTTTCTGTTTTCCCATACATCAAACTTACACTAAAGGCAGAAGAGCAGGCCACGCCAACTCTTTCTGGTGAGTTGCAAATCTCATATGCTGGAGATGAAAGTTTGTGCAGAAATCTGGACATTCCTCTCCCTCCAATAAGCTGGATTGTGTATATATCTCTTCCCTCTAAAGAAACCTCATGATCAATGTAAGCTTTAAAAAAGGTGACAGACAGAGATCTGTGAGCTGGTGCATCTCACCTTCAGCTGCAGTCTCTCAGCTGCTAACTGCAGTGAATGTTTAACAATTAACAAATATTTTAAAGGCAGAAGTAGTTGGCCTGCACAGTAGAATATTTAAAACACTTGGTTCATATGTGGATAGTGCCCATTTATAATTTAATCACTAGTTTGATCACTTATTTGTAAAAGGTAAAGGACCCCTGGATGGTGAAGTCCAGTCAAAGGCGACTGTGGAGTGTGGCGCTCATCCCACTTTCAGGCCGAGGGAGCCAGTGTTTGTCAACACACAGCTTTCACAGGTGGCTCTCTGGTCTAAATCACTGAGCCTCTTGGGCTTGCTGATCCGAAGGTCGGTGGTTCGAATCCCTGAGATGGGGTGAGCTCCCACTGCTCTGTCCCAGCTTCTGCCAACCTAGCAGTTCAAAAGCACACCAGTGCAAGTAGATAAATAGGTACTTAGTTGTAGCTGGGTGGAGTCAGGCATTCCCTGTTACTGTTTATTGTCTCTCACCAACAAAAACAAAAGGTTTTGCTTAGTTTTCTGACTGGTGCATCCTCTAAGCCTGCCATGACAACTCTAAAACTTGTTTAGTCTTACTGAAGAGAATCATATTTGAATTGTTGCTCTTAAATTCTAGCAACTCCTGCTGGTACTTAATGTAAGCATTATTAGCTCCCATTGACAGAAGACTGACTTGTAAAAAAAGAAGGGTTTTTGTAAATGTAAGGACTGCACAAACTGTTTCACAGTACAATTCCATGTGCCATCAGAGTTGACCTTACTGGGAACGGATGATGACCAGTTGGTTAGATGTGGACACAAAGCTCAAGTTGTGCAAACAGCTGACCAGCCACCCAAAGCTCCCATCTTCCAGACAGGCAGGAACACAAAATACTGCTGTGCTTCCATTCCATTGATGATGTGACTAGAGCTATTTGTGACTAACTTCTCTCACTAATTTCAATAGTGCCTTCAATGTGACTAGCTTCTCCTATGGATTTCAGTGGGATTTGACTGCAACTGACTTAATTTTCTGAATTGGGGCCATTGCATGTATTTTAAAAAATAAATGTTCAGTGGACAACACAGAAAACATTTAAAGAGATACTGGAAAGGACATGACAGAAAGTATTAATGTTTATTTCTTTAAATAATGAGCACAGAAAAGAAGTTTATTTTATAGCATTTGATAAACATAAGTACCAAATATGGGAGTGGTTTTCTGTGAATTATATTGTTGTTGAGGTGAAAACTATTTACAGGTTTCAAGTTGAGGCAACATCAAGTCAATACTCCCAGGAATTAAAGTTTCAACTCAAGTTGTGCTTAGATAAGGGAGAAGCAATTTTGATGCTTGTGATGAAAATGAATTGCAGTGTTTATATTCCAGAATTAGTCAATTGTGAAAGCTTCGTACTCCAAAATAAGTCAGTGTCTAACACTGAAATTCAGAATATACTGCAACAAACTGCTGCTGATTCATACTAGGGCTGTGTACACACTAACCAGTTTGTAGCACAAAATGATGTTTTTCTCAATCTGGATTCGTTCGTGCTCATTCTCAACATGCTGCTTTCAATCTAGATTAATTCTAGATCCTGCCGTCCTCAAGGGTGGATGGGGTTGCTTGGTAGGCATTTGAACCCACATGCCCAGGTTGGGTTATCCTTGTCTTTTCTTCCCTGCCCAAGCCAAAGGAGAATGAAGAGCGAAGTGGGCAGGTGTGGATACACCTCAACCTGCTGGGAATACCTACATCTGCTTTCAAATGGGAACACTGCAGGGTAATGCAGAATCCATCTGCAATGAGCTTTTATTTTTGGAATGGAACTAGTTTTTAAAGAAGTGACAAAAAATATGCAGTAGCTTGTGTGTGGTCTATGTATGAGAAAAAGCCTAGTATTCAGTCTCCACTGATTCTCGCATAGCAGCCTTTGTGTTGTACATGAGGCCCATGAGGGTCTCACTCTGGTCTATGTAAAGCTGCAGATTTTGGGCTAGATTCACACACACTTCAGACTGGTCATCTTCTGTGCAAGCAGTCCATTAGGATTGAAGGCATGCAAATTCCACACAAAACCAGTGGTGAAGTTCAGTAATTTCAGACTCTGGCTCAGTGGTGTAGCGTGGGTTGTCAGCACCCGGGGCAAGGCAAGTAATTTGCGCCCCCTAACCCATGGATTTTAGCACTCGAGTGCGAGCGCCCCCCCCCCGATGTTGCGCCCGGTGCGGCCGGCCCCCCCTGCACCCCCCACGCTACGCCACTGCTCTGGCTAGAACTACAATTATCTTCTATAACGTTTAATGGTAGTTTCCTTTTGCCTCACTGCTCTGCAGCGCCCTCACATGTCACATTGTAATAATGCATTTTAATGTTATAAACCACGAGTGTAGATCCGCCCTTTGTCTTAAGGAGATATCCCCTTTAAATGGTAACATGTATTAGTTCGCTTACTTCAAAATGTGGTAAGCCATCTGTGTTGTGTTTGAGAGCCCTCCTGCTCACTGAGTTGGGCCTTGGACTTCTGCCTCAAAGGAACCACTCTATAGTGCTGGGCACACAATGCCTATTTCTCATTATAATTCCCTCTCAATATCCTGGAGCTGAGTGTTGGGAAATTGTCTTTATTCATTGCAATTCTGTGTAGAAGGATAGCTGGAAATTGCTCATGCAGTGCAAGTCCTGTCAAACGGTTATCAAAGTTATCGTCAGTTGGACCAGCTCTGCAAGCTTTTGACCTAAGTATGGCATAAACACTGGATTGTGTAACCAAATATGCATTAAATATCTTTTCCAATGGGGAAAACATTCAGAGCATCTTCTTCTGCTTTCTTTCCTACTTGCTCATGGCATCTGCTCTTACACAGGTCAATTTAACCGCCAATGAGTTCACTGTGCTTTGAAGTAACATACAGAAAGCTGGCATTCTTGTCAGCCATCAGGAATGCTACCTTAACCCAAATCCATATAGGTAATAACACAATTTCTAATCCGTGTCAGTTGCCCAATGAAGAAAAATGGTATTGCCTAGTCAAGAAAGCACATAGAAATGTTCACAAATTTAATTTTTTAAAAAAATCAAAGCCCACTTCATATTTTGTGGAATTAAGAGTATAGGAAATATGTAATAAAAATACTTTCTATAGGATTTAAAAATATGTACATATATAAAGCACCTTAATTTTAATGCCCTTATGATACAGGTATCAAGTGTACAGAACATAATGGAGCTTTCATGGCCTTGCCACAGCCTGGGTAGAAGTCTCTTGTCAGCAGCCTGAAAGGTTTGCCAAACTGCAACCTAGACATACCCCACCAATTCTCCTCCTGTGGAATAAATCTGCAAATTTATACATCAGATATGCTACAGCAGGTAGGAGAAGGTGGGTGAAGGGACCAGTGGACAAATTGGACAAGACAGGAGTTACAGCCTTTGCATCCTTTCCCACTGCCTCAGCCAAAAGCATCTCCAAGTGGCTGTCTGGATATGCATTGATCCATTCATTCAATCAATCAAACCTCCTCCAGTTCATTGCTCTTCTGGCTGGAAGGGACCCAGCCAGCACAGAGCTATCCCAAAATCAGAACTACTGTATATAGCATTCTAGCTGACAAAGAATAGACCTGTGTATTCTCTTCTGCACACAGCGATGAGCTTTGAAGTCTCTACATCCCAACGTGGAATGCTCTTGTTTGAGCCAAATGATCTGGTACAGCTTGAAAAGGATCAGATCCAGATGGCCTATAGTGTTTTGAGATTTATTTCACTTGCAGTTGAGGTCTCTCCTAACCAGACTGAATTATAATTAATCAATTGGCATGCTTAGAACAGATTTGCAGAATGACTCTCACAGCTCAAGAGTCTGCTGGTGGAAGTTTGAGAGCACCTTAAATGTAGCTGGCAGAGGCTGCCCAGCAGCCTCATGATGGCAGAACCGCAAGCAGAGCCATGTTTGAAAAAGAGGAGTGACCCTCCTTGCAGTGGAGAAGGAAATCACAGACTCAGTTGCACGTTTATTTAAACATTTAAACAGCTTGTCTATATCGATTAGCATTGAAGGTAAGCTTTGCAGAAATAACTGGGAGGGGAAAACCCACCCCATCCTTAAAGCATTCAGGGGGGCCTAGAATAAAATATTTGGAGGGGGGACAGGTAATCCCTGTCCCACATAATTGATCACATGACACAGTACACATACACCATTTGAATGGCAATGCCCATTAGCTGGGGGTTGGGCTCAAATATTGGGGGCAAAGACCTCTCAGTCCCTAGGAGTTGGCTCCTATAAAAACTATTAAGTGTCCCCCCCCCCTTAATTTTAAGGTGTTAAAGGTAAAAGTGGATGGCTTCTAAGGTGAATGGAAAAAAATGGGTAGCCTTTATCATTGGTATCATGGTGTATCAGTCAATTAGATTTAAGGGTAATAATAACAAACTTTAAGAGACAAAGATTCAGGTAGGTAGCCGTGTTGGTCTGATGCAGTCGAAATAAATATAAAAATATAAAAAAATGTCCAGTAGTACCTTAGAGACCAACTAAGTTTGTTCTGGTATAAGCTTTCATGTGCATGCACACGAAAGGTATCTGAAGAAGTGTGCATGCACACAAAAGCTTATACCAGAACAAACTTAGTTGGTCTCTAAGGTGCTACTGGACAATTGTTGTTGTTGTTGTTGTTGTTGTTGTTGTTGTTGTTGTTGTTAAGTGACAAAGATATTCTGATTGCCAGCATATATTTAAGTAAAGTTGGATTGCATTCTGGAAATGTTGGAAGAGGACTAGAAAGTTTGCATTTTAATTTTACATTAGAATCCCTTATCTTTGTCTGGAAACCAGAGTTTAGCACATGCCACAAGGTCTTCCTGAAATCACTGTGCTCATGCTGAGACTTCTGTCTGCACATGTTTTTCTATATCTTGCTCTTCCTTGGGAAGCTCAGACTGGCTTCCATGAAGCTCTCTGGTGGTCTCCCAAGCCCAAACCTAAAGCAAGCAATGCTAACTGACAATGTTGGGGGTCCAGTGTCCAGACCATTCACTGGGCCCAGACTCAAGCAGCTTTCATATCCGCTCAATTTGTCTCAACTGGATTTTTTTTTTATTACCCTCAGAGGAACATGGCATATGGACCATCATGTTTATGCAGACTTTAAATGCATAAACACAGAACAGTCAATGATGGTCTTGAACTCATAATGTCCCTTCTGGACTGTAGGAGAAGAGGAGAAGAGAGGGGAGGGGAGGGGAGGGGAGGGGAGGGGAGGGGAGAGGTGTATGCTGTGAAGTCACCAGCATCACTGCCTGGAGCACTAAACCTGGCTTTATACTTTAAGGTAGGTAGCATGAGAGTTTGCTTGCTTTAAGGAGTTAGCATATGGGATCTGGCCTCCTACAGAGGACAGCTTCTCACTGAGCTTTCGGTTGATCAGCTCTATGTGTCTGGTGTTCTTCCTGGATTGCCTGAGCGACCGCTTGACTTTCTTGATTCGGCCTCGCAGCTGCTTGTTGCGCTTCTCCAGGCTGGCCACCTTTTGCTGGAGCTGCTTCACGTGTTCTTCTTCGTCAAACAAGGCTTTTTGGACTGAAGAGCACATGAGCTGAAATGACATGCACAGAATGACTGCTTTTAAGAAACAATTCCAGAAATCAGTTGATGGGGGACCAATGGCCATATCCAGGCAACCCTGTTTTTTTACAAAGGGGTTCTTTTATTGTATTTGCTATACTTCTGTAGCCAGCTCCCAGTAGATTCCCATCTGTTTTAGTGATGAAAAGGTGGCAGTGGCATTTTTGAATAGGGGCCAAGCTCCACTCCAACCCACAGTAGCCACTCGACATTTTAATTTACCCAAAATGTCATGCTCCAGCCCATAGATCTATGAAAGCTATAGATTTTATAACTCTACAGGCAGGTATCAGACAAAGGTGTACTCTACCAAGCCCACGTCCCCAGCATGTTCACACTCCTGTCTCAGCTACATCTATGCTGACTTGGTCATGAACACAGAATGGAAGATGGCAGGATCCCCAGGGATGTGCTCTAGAGGTGTGAAGGGAATCCGCTGTGCGGGAGTCCCTTGAAGGCAGCAGCAGTTCCTGGAGACAGGCAGGTAGGTCATGAAGCAGGTCAGGTCAGCTGTGAGCAGAGGAGGAATAACTGCTGGGAGGAGCACAGAGAGAAGAAACGCCCTGGTGCACCTGCAGCAGCGCAACCGGATGCCTTCCTCTGCCCCACCTGCAGATAAAACATGTCTCTCCCGCATCGGTCTCTACAGCCACAGCAGGTGCTGCAACTCTCCAACGGTTTGACTTCACCCCCAAAGGTGTACTCTTCCATTGTCTCCCCAGACAGACAGGGCGCCAACAACATAAGGCAGGTCATAGACATTTTTGCTGTGTCTGCCATGACAGCAGCAGTAGCAGCAGCAGCAGCAGCAGCCAGGGGGAATAAATGTGTAGCCACATGGGCATTGGCAGCCTTGTGCAGAGGGGCCCCTAAAGCCTGGCACCAGGCCTGCCTAAAGGGACTGCCTAAAGGCTCTGCGCCACACTTGGCTTCTGCAGCGTGGCAGCCTCAGGGGCTCTCGGTTCATTCACTAAGGAGAAAGAGGAAGAAGAGGAAGGAAAGGAATGGTGAAGAAGGGAACCCACGAGGCCACAGCCCAGTGTTTAGAGGCTTGGAAAGCGCAGGGACCCCTGGAGGGAAATCAGGCCCGGAGCCAACAAAGTATTTCAAACTACACCGTAAGGAGAGGTTCTAAGAGCAACTTGGAAGTGAAATAGGGAATATTAATAGCCAAAAAATTAAAGAAATGCTCCAACAGTGTCTCAAGCACAAAGCAACCACCTCTGCAGCCACCTACTGCTGTGACTCATTCTGTTCTGTATTACTTTTCTCTATAATTGCCATATGATTCATTTCTTTCTCTGTTTTTATGCTCTCAGGGAGTTTCCTGTTAAATATGTATGTGTATACACACACACACACACACACACACACAATTAAATAGTAGTGCAATTCAAGGTGGAAATGCATGTTACAAGGAACATGTGGCTGCTGCTGCTGTAAACAGCACCCCAGAGTTAAATTCTAGTGGTCAATTGCAAAGGGGACTCTGAGATCTAATTTGCACATTTTATTTGAGATTTATTTTTTATTCTGTGTAATAAGAAAATTTTGGTGGATTTGATCATGGTTTTAGTGCATATGTAGCAACTGCTTTCCCCCCTTCTCCTTCTTTGGATAATGCCATCGTCTTTGGGTAGCACAACAAAAAATTATCTGAGTTAAATTCTCCCCCTCCTGCCCAGCAACATATAGAAAGAAAATTGCCCTGTGTCTTGACGCCATCAATCAGAGGGGTCAGTTCCACACCCCAGCCCCTCCCCCGCAGCAAAAGCTGCCAGGGTGGGCAACAGCCATAGGAGCCAACTCCTAGGGGCTGAGGGGACTTTGACCCCCCCCCATTAAAATATTGGGCCAGCCTCCCAAGTTGATGAGCATTGCCATTCAAATGGTGTGTGCGCACTATATCATGTGATTGATTATGCAGGCTGGGACTCACCTGGCCCCTTAAATATTTTATTCAAGTTGGCACCCCTGATCACCCTCCTGCCGCCATCTGATAGGCCTGCACTCGCCCGTTTGTGGTGGGTGACAATCACTCCCCACTCCTCTCCCTCTGCGTCCGCTGCTGTTGACAGGCAAACGCTGACATGGGGCATGGAGGGTGACTTTCATCCTCCACACTCCCCGCCATCGACGGGCGAGGGCAGGTGCGCCAGGTGGAGGTGGAACAGGTCACGTGGTGCCAGCCCCCTCAATTGGGGGGGCAAGTCAGCACCCCTAGTTTGGGGAGTTTCACTTCAAGGTAAGGGGACAGGCAAGTGCCAGACTGCAAAATTCCCCTGGTGATTCCCTTTAATAGTTTGAGATGTACCGTTCTATGAACTCATCATTATTAATTGTTCTCATTATAACCAGATTAATCTGGGAGAGAATTCTTCTGGAAAAGTGTGTGTGTGAAAAACAGAAAGTCACACTTAGTATATTCAGCTGTATTGGCCATGTGACATTTTAATCAACTGTTGTGTAGGTGTGAAAAATTACTGCTGGTGGTGCTTTAGTCAGTTTTATACTTCATGCTACAGTTTAATCTCCCCCCCCACCCGCCCCCCACTTACTGCCTGCCTTCCTACCAATTTCTCAGCAATTCAGATGGGCACCCTTTGGCTAAGAGATGGTGCCAACCCAAATCTCTTGCTGTGATGATGAATAATTGCATGTTATCCTGCCTATTTTTTCATTCATTGTTTTGTAATATTTTCTTACAAGCTGAATGGTTGGGGAGGGCAAGATATTTGTTTGCCTTGAAAAAGAACCATCAGCTAACAATCCTCTTGTATGAAAAGACTGGCCAGAACTGCCATCCACAGTTGACGGCTTCAGTTTGAGTCCCTATTACTAATCTGTTCCGAGTGCTCTGCATAAATAAAGCATTTCCTCCACGACTTCCAGCCGCTGCCTTTGAAGGCAAGACCCAAGGACGTGGTGTTTCACGTGTGTGTGTGTGTGTGTGTGTGTGCATGCGCAAGAGTATCTGTCAAATATTTTCTAACAATGCAGGCCCATTTCAAGGAAAATCTGACTCAGACAAGATTAATTTGCCCCCTCTAAACCCGCTGCATAAAACATATGTTCTCTCCCTATAAAGCTATTTTTTAAAGAATTGCCATAAACATTTATTTGCAAAAACTTCTATACTACCAGCGTACATTAAAATGGCATGATTGCGAATAGCATAAAATCAACAATAAATTGCATCAATAAATAAATAAGTCACAGATCAGCAGATCAGTTTAATACATCAACATATCTGGACTGTCCCTCAGAGAAAGCTTGTGTCAGCAGATTTTAAGCAGGCTCCTAAATTTCAGACTTAGGCTGCTGGGGAAGGAACTCCTGAGGAAGTCCTTTCCGCTGTCGAACAGAATGTTCCTCCCGATGTTTAGTCTCAGTCTCCCTTCTTGTAACTTGGCGCCATGGGTTCGAGATCTGCCCTCCCTTGGGAGGTTCCTCCCCCAGTTCCTTCCCCCGCAGCCCAAGGCTCCACCGCCTTGCCTCTCATGGCTCTGCATGTTCTCAGGGAGCGCTGGTTTTGGGTGGCTCTCTGCCCCAGCCTCTTCCTGCTCACTAAACCCTGTTGCCTCTTCCACTTCCCGCCCTCCTCCTCCCAGCCTGCTCCCCTTTCTGCTTTTGACTGCTCCTTCTTGTCCCACCCCCCATCTGAGCTGTGAGCCTTCTTCCCCGGGGGGCTCCTTGGGTGGCGCCTCCCTCTGCATCCAGCCAGTCCCTGACATAGAGGGGAGAGCAGCAATCTCTCTCTGTCTCTTTCTCTCAGATCGTATTCCTTTAGGATGATTTATATCTGCATCAAGTTCAAAGGCAACTGGAAGCTTTTGGATCTTTTTGTGGGTTATATGTAAAAAATTAATAATTGGTTCCATATATTTATAAGGATGGCCTAGTGCTTTCTATAAGATTGTAATGAAGGGAACATTTGACAGTTGTTTTCATTTTCCTGGGTTTCTCCGGCTGGAGGATTCCCAATAATTTTCTGCTTCTGTGTATATTGCTGGAAAATGTGAGTATCATATGCAAGTTTTGGCTAGCATGCCTATTGGCTTACCAAGATTCACTGACTCAGCAGAAAAGAAAAATTGTGGGGTGGAGAAACTCTCCCTTCATCTCTCTCCTCTGTTCATAAAAACTTGCTAGAAACTCTTTTTTAAATTATCTAAAAAGTGCTGTGTTCAGCAGGCTTTGGGTTTTTTGGTGTGGTTTTTTTAAAAAACCTCTCTAGAAAAAGAACTAATTCATTTAAGAGTATGATATTTGCTTCACTGGAATACTTCAGTGCCTGGTGAGTTTGAGTTCAATGCAGAAAAAGTATTAAAATGGTCCAAGGCCATAATTTCAAATGGGGAGCAGGGTTAGTAAGACTAAATGCAAAGAAGCTGAAAGACCCACTGCATACATTCAAGATTAAATTGGGGGGGGGGTCTGAATTTCTTCTCGTAGGTTTTCTGTTTTCATAGAAATATTGTCAAGAGACATTAAATAGTTTAAACACAAAGGGGTCATGTGTCATTTGTTTTTCCAAGGCTACTCCAGTCAGAATCCCACTTAGGCTGCAATCTTACTCAGTCTTTCCATCGGAGGAAGCCCCATCAAACAGTGACGCTTATTTTCAAGTAAGGATTAGGATTAGGATTGCCTCATAAGAAAATCTGCAGGGGGTAGTCATATTCTCTTGAGGAAACACAGCACTTTAATCTTGTAGCATGTTAACAAGATTAATTGTAATATAAACATTGGATGAAGTGGACTCAGTCTATAAAAGTTTTCAATCGGCTGGTTTTTGAGATGTCTCAAGACTCTTCTTCTCTTAACACCTGTCATTTCTCAGCTTTGCTCCAGTGTTGCAAGACTGAGAGACTTTAGTGATTAGGATACAATAGGCCAGGCATGAGAAAGGATGTTTCTGTGCATCTGCTTAGGCCTGAAGCTAAATGGTTGATGCCTTTCATTATATGTATATCTATTTGTTGAGACATGTAATCCTAGAATTGCCTTGGGAAATAAATTGTGTTTGTGTGTGTGTGCACAATGAAAGGTTTGGGATACAGTTTATGAACAATTAGATTGTGGCATATATATTCCACGCTCTCACACATACAGAGCTACCTTCTCTGTTGCACTGTGCAGTTTGAGTTGAATGGAACAGACGTTCTGAAACCAGCAGCTACTGCTGCCACTGTTTGTAAGCCACAGGCTAGACTGTAGCATTACCTTCAGATTGTATGTCATCAAAACCTTTAAGTCTGCTTAAAAGGCATACTGTAGAATGTTCTTGAGGTGTATTTGTGTGTGAGAGAGAAACCTGTCCCAGTTCACTTTTTGAACCAAGACAGGAAAAGATATACTACATTATCTTGCCAAAGGTTGCAGGCAGCTTTACCTGCAGCAATTGCATGTTGATTGCCCTCTTAAAAGAAAAAGTCCAGCAACTGGAGGAACGTGTGGCTACGCTCCAAAGAATTAGAGAGCTGGAGCTCTTCTTGGAAGCAACAGTGCACACTGTCTCCACCAAGGAGGAGACAGGGGACTCCCCTGAGAAGGAGGCTAGTTCACCAACACAGGAGCCAGATATATGGAGAAACGTGACTCAAAGAAGTAGGAGGCCCAGGGTTCACTCTGATTGTTTAGAAATACACAATCGCTTTGAGGTCCTCTCCCCTAGCATGGAAGACGAAGAGCAGACTCCATTTGAGGATCTCTCCCTCATTACAGTCGATCAGGTATATGAAGACGAGCAGCAAAGTCAGTCCTCAGGCAATGTGCAGGCGACCTTGGAACGGACAGCTCACGGAAGAACCCCGACCAAACCTAAGAGGAGGCGTGTAGTGGTGATAGGGGATTCCCTACTGAGGGGAACAGAAGCAGTGATCTGTGGGCCTGACAAGATGTCTCGGGAAGTGTGCTGTCTCCCCGGGGCTAAGATCCAAGATGTAACTGAACGACTGCAAGGAATCATAAAACCCACTGACAAATACCCCTTCCTCTTGGTTCATGTGGGAACCAATGACACTGCAAGCAATAGCCTCCAGAAGATCAAAAGAGACTACGAGGCTCTGGGCAGGAAATTGAAGCAATTAAATGCACAAATTGTCATCTCATCTGTCCTCCCAATTGAACGACGTGGGCCAGGGAGAGAGAGAAATATAGTGGAAGTGAACAGCTGGCTTCGCAAATGGTGTAAACAGGAACGGTTTGGATTCTTAGATCACGGACTGCAGTTTCTTGAAGATGGACTTCTGGCAAGCGATGGGCTGCACCTCACAACGGTTGGGAGGAATGTTTTTGCCAAAAATCTCAGAAACCTCATCGGGAGGGCTTTAAACTGACTAATGTGGGGGAGGGAGACAGTGCTCCTGAAGGTAGGAGTCTATCAACTGATGAAGATGATCATCCATATGTCATAGACCAAATGGAGCAAACAGCACGCAGACCTAGTGGTGGGAGGAAAAAATCCTTAAATAAGAGACACGGGGGAATGATTAATGGACTTCAATGTCTGCACACTAATGCGCAAAGCATGGGTAATAAACAAGATGAGCTTGAGCTCTTGGTACAGCAAACTAAATATGACATAATAGGCATCACTGAAACCTGGTGGGATAAGTCCCACGACTGGAATGTAATAATGGAGGGTTACAATCTATTTCAGAGAAACAGACCAGACAAGAAAGGAGGAGGAGTGGCGTTATATGTCAGGGATGTGTATACCTGTGAAGAGATCCAAGATTTAGAACCTCAAAGCCAAAGTGAGAGCATTTGAGTCAAAATTAAGGGAGAAGAATAACAGTGACCTCATTGTGGGAGTTTACTATAGATCCCCAAGCCAAACGGAGGACATAGATGATGCCTTCCTGGAACAGATGGCCAAGCATGCAAAAGGAAGGGAGATAGTAGTAATGGGGGACTTCAATTACCCGGATATTTGTTGGATGTCAAACTCAGTCAAGAGCATAAGGTCAAACAGATTCCTCACTGGCCTTGCAGACAACTTCATTGTCCAGAAAGTGGGAGAAGCAACAAAAGGAACAGCCATTTTAGATCTGGTCCTAACCAATGTTGATGACCTGGTTAGTGGGGTAGAAGTGGAAGGATCATTAGGCGCGAGTGATCATGCTCTTCTGAAGTTTACTATACAGCGGAAAGGAGCAGCCAAGCATACTAGGACTCAATTTCTTGACTTTATAGAATCAAAGAATCATAGAATCATAGAGTTGGAAGAGACCACAAGGGCCATCGAGTCCAACCCCCTGCCAAGCAGGAAACACCATCAGAGCACTCCTGACATATGGTTGTCAAGCCTCTGCTTAAAGACCTCCAAAGAAGGAGACTCCACCACACTCCTTGGCAGCAAATTCCACTGTCGAACAGCTCTTACTGTCAGGAAGTTCTTCCTAATGTTTAGGTGGAATCTTCTTTCTTGTAGTTTGGAGCCATTGCTCCGTGTCCGCTTCTCTGGAGCAGCAGAAAACAACCTTTCTCCCTCCTCTGTGTGACATCCTTTTATATATTTGAACATGGCTATCATATCACCCCTTAACCTCCTCTTCTCCAGGCTAAACATGCCCAGCTCCCTTAGCCGTTCCTCATAAGGCATTGTTTCCAGGCCTTTGACCATTTTGGTTGCCCTCCTCTGGACACGTTCCAGTTTGTCAGTGTCCTTCTTGAACTGTGGTGCCCAGAACTGGACACAGTACTCCAGGTGAGGTCTGACCAGAGCAGAATACAGTGGCACTATGACTTCCCTTGATCTAGATGCTATACTCCTATTGATGCAGCCCAGAATTGCATTGGCTTTTTTAGCTGCCGCGTCACACTGTTGGCTCATGTCAAGTTTGTGGTCAACCAAGACTCCTAGATCCTTTTCACATGTACTGCTCTCAAGCCAGGTGTCACCCATCTTGTATTTGTGCCTCTCATTTTTTTTGCCCAGGTGCAATACTTTACATTTCTCCCTGTTAAAATTCATCTTGTTTGTTTTGGCCCAGTTCTCTAATCTGTCAAGGTCATTTTGAAGTGTGATCCTGTCCTCTGGGGTGTTAGCCACCCCTCCCAGTTTGGTGTCATCTGCAAATTTGATCAGGATGCCCTTGAGTCCATCATCCAAGTCGTTGAGAAAGATGTTGAATAAGACCGGGCCCAAGACAGAACCCTGTGGCACCCCACTAGTCACTCTTCTCCAGGATGAAGAGGAACCATTGATGAGCACCCTTTGGGTTCGGTGAGACAGCCAGTTACAAATCCACTGAGTGGTAGCATAGTCAAGTCCGCATTTTACCAGCTTCTTTACAAGAATATCATGGGGCACCTTGTCAAATGCCTTGCTGAAATCAAGGTAGGCTACATCCACTGCGTTCCCTTCATCTACCAGGCTTGTAATTCTGTCAAAAAACGAGATCAGGTTAGTCTGACACGACTTATTTTTCAGAAATCCATGCTGACTATTGGTGATCACAGTATTCCTTTCTAGGTGCTCACAAACTGTTTGCTTAATGATCTGCTCCAGAATCTTCCCTGGTATTGATGTCAGACTGACTGGGCGGTAATTATTTGGGACCTCTCTTTTCCCCTTTTTGAAAATAGGGACAACATTTGCCCTCCTCCAGTCTGCCGGGAATTCTCAAAGATGACTGCCAGGAATTCTCAAAGATGACTGCCAGTGGTTCTGAGATCACATCTGCCAGTTCTTTTAATACTCTTGGATGCAGTTCCCTGGAGACTTGAATACATCTAGACTAGCCAACTATTCTTGTACTATCTGCTTAGTTATTCTGGGCTGTGTTTCCTCTGCTGAATCATTTGCTCCAAATTCTTCAGGTCGGGCATTGTTTTCTTTATCGGAGAAGACTGTGGCAAAGAAGGCATTGAGGAGTTCAGCCCTTTCTGTGTCCCCTGTTTGCATTTCACCATCTTCTCCTCTGAGTGACCCCACTGTTTCTTTGTTCTTCCTTTTGCTATGAACATACCCATAAAAGCCTTTTTTGTTGCTTTTAACCTCTCTAGCAAGCCTGAGTTCATTCTGTGCTTTAGCTTTTCTGACTTTGTGTCTACACGTGCTGGCTATTTGTTTGAATTCCTCTTTGGTGGTTTCCCCCCTTTTCCATTTTTTGTACACATCCTTTTTTAATCTTAACTCGGTTAAAAGTTCTTTAGATAGCCACCCTGGCTTCTTTAGGCACCTTCCATGTTTCCGTCTCATTGGTATTGCCTGAAGTTTTGCTTTTACTATCTCCCTCTTAACAAACTCCCAGCCATCATGAACTCCCTTTCCTTTTAGTATTACTGTCCATGGGATCTCACCCAGCACTTCCCTAAGTTTTATGAAGTCGGCTTTCTTTTTATGAACTCAGGCTTGCTAGAGAGTCTTCCGGAGGCGGCGCCATCAGCAATGGTGGATTCCCTCTAGCTTAGAGGGAGAAAGCCCCGCAGAAATCAGATCCTGCCACTACAACGAAGTGGGGACCCTTTCGAAAACCACAGGCGGGTGAAGGCTGTGAATGTGGGACTCGGCGGGCACCTTTTGCGCCCCCCCCCCCGATTTGCAAAGGAACCCTGCAAAGGGCTCCGGAGCGGGACGGGGAGTTTGGCGCGGTGCTGAAAGTCAATCGCTACTTCTGCGGAGCGAAGCTGCACAGCTGCTGTCAGAGAGCGCTGACCTCTTTCCTGTGGCAATTCGACTTTTAAACAACAACCCGTGAGCAGGTTAAGTGAAAGATCGGGAGATCAAAGGAATCGCTCCTTTGATCGAAAGAACAAACTTGAATTTGGCACTGAAGCGGGAAGGTGTAAACAGGAAGTCCGCCTTCCGCTTTTTATAAATAGACTAAAGCAAAGACCTTTTAAGCTAAGAACTGGAAAATTGCGCTAAAAGGATCTAATTCTTAACGTCAAAATAAAAGGACTCCCTCCTCGAGCTGCAGGAGAGGGGAGGGAAGGGAAGAAAGAAACTTTCTTTTGCCTGCAAAAAAAGGAAAAGGAGAGGAAAGGGAACAAAGACCACCACTTAACCCTTGGTATCGGACTGCCAAGGAGAAATAAACTGCCGTGTTGAGAGTCGCACTACTTATGGACAATGTAACTTTGTGATAGATACTCTGCAAATATTTTGAAGGTTTTGAAGGTTTCTCCTAAACTTGAAACTGTTGCCTACCATTGAAAGGGGAAAAGATACTCTTTTGAAATAAATACTGTTGCCATTGTGTCCCCCTAGAGGAACTTAGAAACTGTTACAACTGGGAATTTTCCATTCCAGCTGGCTAGGGAAAATTCCATTCCAGCTGGCTAGGGAAAATTCCATTATAGAAACAAGTCTGGGCCATGGGAGTGACCTTGATCTTCAGACACAAGGCGATGGCAAATCTGCCTCAGGAAAAAAACGACAAGATTGGCAAAAACTACGCTGCAGCAACGCAGACAATCAGCATCTGGCCCTTCTGTCCCAGAAGGGGAAGAGTCTGCACAGGTTGGGCCAAAAGGAATGGCATCTGAAGAGGGACTATCTTTAGCATTAAACAAAATATTTGAATCCTTCGAAAAATTATCAAATAAAATTGACCAAAATACTACAAGTATTAATAACCTGGGGCAGAAGGTGAATTCCAATACAGAGGCTATTGACAGATTGCTGCAAGAATCTACATTAAATAAAAAAATATCAGAGGAGGCGAAAGAGAAAACATTGGCCGTAGAAGAAAAGATACTGCCGATAAACAAACAACTAGAAGATCATAGGTCGTTATTTTCTATGATTGAACTGAAGGAAAAACAGACTAATCTGAGGATCAGGGCTGTACCAGAACTTGAGAAAGAGAACCTGGGTGGTTATCTTACACAGAAATTTGAAGACTTTTGGAACCTTGATCCAGATAAACAAGAGTTCAAGATAGTGAGCGCCTTCAGACTTGGAAGAGGGGGGAGAAAGAACAGGGTGAGAGACTGTTTGATAACTCTTCAAACAAAAGAAGAGAGGGGTAAAATACTGAGTCTCCACTACCAGGAATCTTTGGAAATAGAAGACTCAAGAATAGAATTTTTTAAGGACATTCCAAAACATCTACTGGATCTTAGGGCCAACTTTGGAGACTTAGTGGCCTTGTTAAGAAGCAACAGAATTCTGTTTAGGTGGGAATTTCCCCAAGGTCTTTCTTTCACCCACAAAGGGAAAAAAGTTAAAATAAGAACAGTGGAGGACAAAGAGAGATTTCTGAGAGACCACGGAGAAAACCTACAAAAAGAAGCTGAGGAAGAAGAAGAGCCAAAAGCACCAAAACCAGGAATACTAGACCCAGCAAGGCCTCCTTTGGGATTGGACAAACCAGAGAAAGTGACACCACCGACAGAACAAGAACAATTACTAGGAGCAGTCGGAGGAATAGCAAAGTAACTACACCATGTCTCTGCAGACATTAAGTTGGAACGTTCGTGGCCTCAATTCCCCAGATAAAAGGAAAAAAGTTTTCCACCTGTTGAAAAAGGAACAATTGGACTTGATTTGCTTACAAGAAACTCACGTTACCCTCCGCTTTTAAAATCCAGTTTATAGTTCAGGAGCCATGTGAAAGGAAGCAAGTACAGTGGTACCTCGGGTTAAGAACTTAATTCGTTCTGGAGGTCTGTTCTTAACCTGAATCTGTTCTTAACCTGAAGCACCACTTTAGCAAATGGGGCTCCTGCTGCCGCGCGATTTCTGTTCTCTTCCTGAAGCAAAGTTCTTAACCCGAGGTACTATTTCTGGGTTAGCGGAGTCTGTAACCTGAAGCGCCTGTAAACTGAAGCGTCTGTAACCCCAGGTACCACTGTAATCTGATTTGCACAGAGCCCAACTGGATTCCCTTTGAGCCTATTTTGAATTTGTGCTAGGTTAATCTCAAGTTGGTAGAACATAGTTTCCCGGCCTCACCATTTCACAGAGCAAATTTCATCCCTAAAAGCTTTTTCAAGTACTTTATTAGTTTAATTTGCTGCAGGTACAAAGCACATACTTTCCCCCAGGTGGCTGCCATGGCCCTTTGAGCATATATGGTTTACGACATGTAAAGCTGCCTTGAGAGCAGGCTGGCACTTGCGTATGCTTTATCTTCTGCTTAGGATGATTGCTGTGCACCACTTGTGCATGTTTTTGCAATTATCACATCATGAAGAAACCTGGAGAGAGGGAAAGAGAGGCTTTACCAGGAGTTTCAACAACCCATTAGCATGCTGCAGTCCTGAATTTTGTTTATGCAATCAATATCTGAAGGCAGGAACACAAGGAAAAGTGATTATCAGGACAGAAAGATCTCTAGGAATTAAAATGAAGGGAAGTGTGCCACTTTTTCATTGGCTGCGCACAGACAAGCAGCCCCATGGCAGTTCATAGTTCATAGTTTGGCACCAAATTCTCCCATGTCATTCACTGTAAAAGGAGGGAGGGATGCACACCATAGTTTCTTCCTGTCACTGTACGGGAGGAGGAGTTCACTTAGCTCAATAAAGATAAACCTCAGTAGAGAACTGTTTACACTAATGATAGTTGGTGTGGTTTTCCATGTGACTGCCCTGACTTATCAGAAACATGGGAGTTCCTTCATTCGCCTTTCCAAGGGCATTCTGTACCAGGGGCTGCAGCCCACAAGCCCACCAACTCCCCTTACCAAACTCCCTCCCCCCTTTACACCTCACCGAAACCATCTCCTCCCCTTAGAGCTCACCCCTCCCCTTCCTTCTTGCCAAAACTGCTGCTCCTTCCCAGCTTAGACCTTGTTAAAGCTCTGCAGCTTCTCTGGGATGCCCGCTTCCTTGCTCACCTGCCCAGCCCTCTCCCCCTCTGGGCTTCCCAAGCTGCCACTGAGGTCAGCCTGAAAAGGAAGCCTAGAAAGAATACTAATGTTATTTTCTACAGATATCTATCCAACTTTGGAAATTCTTTGCCACAGCCTTTTCCTTGTGTCAAGGTGTTCCAGCCAGATGAGCAGGGTATTTTGTTATTGTTATTATGCTTAAAGCTTAAGCAAAAGCCTTATCCAAAAGGTGGGTTTTGAGAAGGGATTTGAAGATGCACGTTCAAGGGATGAGTTCCATGCAAAGAGGTCAAAGATGTCAAGCAAAGGACTTGTGGCATTTAGGGTAGTACCGTGAGAAAGGCAGGAGGTCAGGGGCAGATACAGAATGAGAGTCCAAGACAGAAAGACCGGCTGCAGTGTGGAGGGCTTTGCAAGGGAAGGACAAAAGTCTTGTGCTGGGAATAGGTAGTAATTGTTTGCTTTTGCTGAGGATCTAACAAACAAGCACAGTTAACAAAAACCCATTTCACTTTACTGAAATTGAGTTGCATACTGTTTATTCTAGTGGTGTTAGATGTATACAATACTTAGAAAACTTATCAGTAAAGAAATAGATGTCTATGATGCTGTGCTTGGAAATCAGAAATACATAAGCCCCAAACCAGAAAAATCCTTGCGGAGAAGCCCCATCTGTTAGATAGTTGCTAAAGGGCTCAAAGGTGCAACGGACATGCTGTGGATTGAGGTCACGGTCATTCAGTAAGAACGCTGGAGGAAGCTTGGAACAGAAAGGTCTGTGCCTGGAAACCTTTCTCTGCAACAGAACATCATTTCAGCCTGACAACAGGCAATACACTGAAAAGGAGACCTTGTGAGTTAGAAATAGGCCTGCTTGGCAAAGTGGAATTCCCACCTTGTTCACAGCAGACTGAAACTGGTGGACTTGATAACATCCCATCAAAGCAACAGCTTGCAAATGAGAATTCTCTCAGCCTTACCGACAAAGATTCAGGGCACAAATGCATCACAATTGCTTACGCAACATATATTAGTTTAAAAGTCATTCCTGCTCCTCCAAGTGGTTCTTTAATGGAAGTCTCAGCACCTGAGCAGAGCTACAGTCCCAAGGGTGGATTTAATACTTATTGTATTGTGTTTATTGTTTTTACACATTACCCTTCAGTACGGAAATTATCAGGGCATCTTACAGAATTAAAATTTAAAGAAGTAAAAATAAAACACGCTTCAGTGAAACAATGCAAAGATAAAGCAGGGGATGAAAAGAGCTTTGTTTCCAGATGTGTGACTGTAGGAAAGTTACCTTTCCAGTGCAATCCTATTTATCACAGACTTGTAGAGTTAGAAGGGACCCCAGGGGTCATTTAGCTCAACCCCCTGCAATGCAGGAGGATGTCCAACCTCTGCTGAATTCAATGAAACATTTTCCCAGCAGTCAGGGCAGTGCTTGGGAAATTCATTTTAAATTGGAATTAGGGCAAGTTCAAGTTCATCCTGCCAAAAATAAACTAGTTCCAGTTCATACCTGATTTTCTACATAACATTCAGGTTCAATTCAAGTTCACCCAGCTGAAACTTTTAATTCCTCAAAAGTTAATCCTTTGGGGGGGAGTAAAATAAATTTAAATATTCAGAATGTTACAAGCTGCTGTGCTAAAGTGTAGGGACCAAAAGTAAATCAGGGCCCCCATACTCATAATACAATATATGACCCACAGAATGTCAATGGGTGACATTCTGTTTCCATGCAATGTCTATTAAAAGGACAAAGCCTCCTTCACTTCGCTTCTGTACCTGTACTTCTTACTGCAAGCTGCTCCCGTTGGGAGAGAGCAAATCTCTTCAGCAGGGAAGATATAGGAAATGTCTCACATCTGTTCCTTCTGACTGCTTGGGAACAGTGATTAAATGACTAAGTGGCCACAGCAACAGCAGCTCCTCTGCATCTGCTCAATAAGCCTTAGAATGCTGTCTCCATGTTTCGTATTCTAACTTCCTTTGTAGATAAAATAAAAAAAATCCTTCCAGTAGCACCTTAAAGACCAACTGAGTTAGTTCTAGGTATGAGCTTTCGTGTGCATGCACACTTCTTCAGATACACACTTCTTCAGATAGTGTGCATGCACACGAAAGCTCATACCTAGAACTAACTCAGTTGGTCTTTAAGGTGCTACTGGAAGGATTTTTTTTATTTTGTTTTGACCATGGCAGACCAACACGGCTACCTATCTGTAACTTCCTTTGTAGATGTTCCATTAATGTACTTTTAAAAAGAAAGAAACTGGTGCTGGATTCAACTAACACATTCACTAGTGGAAACCACCTAATTTGACTCTTTAGTATAGAAGTAACCCCAGATGGAATTTGAGAATGACGAGACTGTTTCTCAGAGAAGCCTCTGGCTTGTTCCAAATCCAGTGGGAGTCACTGGCTGACATGCTGATGTCTCTGCTTATTTTGGTTTATAAAAACAGTTTTGGAATATTCTATTTATTTTACATTTTAAAAAATGTTTCTGAAAAGTGACTTTTATTCTTATATGTTGTGTGTGTGTTCTTTTAAAGAAAAAGTGGTCCCTGTTGTCTTATGGATGGACAAATAGGTGAGAATGAAATTCCTCTCGTGTTTCCTGGACTCTCCAACTCAGTGGTCTAAAGTCCTTTAGCCCACAAGAGGCACTTGCTTGATTCCCCACCTGCAGTCACATTCCTTGCTCTAGCGGCGACCAGCTGCCTCAGCAGCTGAGCAATTTGCTGCTGCTGCTGCATTCAGAGGTTATGGACAGCCTGACCATTCTTCTTTAACCACACCATGTGCTTAGAGGCCTGCACTTATCTTGCAACCATTCAGTGAAAACAACGGTGGGAATCTGAGGAAGCAAAACATGTTTGCTGACCAGTGAATATTGCTCTTAATTGCAAAACAAATTATTATTATTATTATTATTATTATTATTATTATTAATAATAATAATAATAATAATAAATTTTACTTAAAAACACAATCCCAGAATGCTTTCAGGAGGGGCAAGATTCTTTCTCACACACCTACACTAGCCCTGTTGGTAGAGCATGAGTCTTAGTTTCAGGGTCATGAGTTTGAGCCCCACCTTGGGCAAAGGATTCCTGCATTGCAGGGGGTTGGACTAGATAACCCTTGTGGTCCCTTGCAACAATTCTATGATTCTACACCCACAAACTCCATTCCCAGGGCTCTAACTCAGAATCCTACTTGTACTTATTGTTTACCATTCTGCTGTATGGTCCAAAGGCACATGAGGCCACCAACTTGCTGAAGCTAAGCACATCTGGGACTGGTCAGTACCTTATTGGGAGAACATCTGGGAACCATGGGTACACCCAGTAGGGGATGGCGTGACATGCCTGCACCACACACTGACCTTTGTGTGGCTGATTTGTGGTAGCACCCTGGGGTGGAGAGGGCTGAATTGGTGGAGAAATACAAACACGGCAGCAGGATCATGAATTGGTTCTGCTGGCATGTTTGCACCATGCCAACCTCAGTGCTGCCATGCCCCTCTCCACCACAATACATGTCTGGGTGGGTGTATTTAACCATACAGTGGAATAATGTGGAATCCATTAAGAAAATTTGGCGATGGGTTAGTATTGTCTTTGACAGGTGTTAATGCAAGACAGATTTTCAAGATGTGTCTCCTCTTGCAACTTGCATTGGCCACAGCAGTTAAAAGTGTCATAATGCTTTAAAATATCATTGTAAATAAATAGCATTTCTGGTTGGGTTGTGCTCAGTCTTGCGTGTAAAAGAGTGCTTCTTGGTTCTGATTAAAAGCAAAATAGGCAGGTTCCTGGAATCCAATGTTTACGCACCATAAGGACTATTGCAATATCCGATAGTAGTCATGGCCAGTAATATAATCAGGGTTGTTTGTATCCTGCAATTTCAGCAAGTGTTGGGCTGTGTATGTGCAAAATGTGATAAAGAACAGAGAATTTAAACTTCCAGAGAATCTTTCCTTTAGGCTGCAATTCTCTACGCATTTTTCTCAGAGTAGACATGTATAGGAGTGGCGTTGAGTGCCTTACATAGGCTTCAGCTGGAAAGGGATAGCCTAACTTCTGTTGTCTTTGCTTGAGTAACCTCTACGTTAGATTACTGCAGCACATTATATGTGGGGCATCTGAAGACAGCTCGAAACTTCAGCTTGTGCAAAATTCAGGGGCCTCATTGCTCACCAGGGCAAGACAGGTCAAGCATCAATCCTGGCCTGACTGCACTAGCTGCCAATTAGTTTCCAGGCCCAATTCAAAGTGCTGCTTTTGACCTATAAAGCATTAAATGGCTCAGGACAGCAATACCTCAAGACTGTCTTTCCCCATATCAACTGACCCATCATTCTCTGAGGCCCTTCTTTGTGTCCCTCCTCCATAAGAAACCTGGAGGGCAGCAACATGAGAGCAGGCTTTTTTCATTCTTTTATTTAAAAAGTTTGTTATCTTGATTTCCTATTTTTCTGGTAAGTTTTTGCATCCATTCTTCTTTTGCTGGGACTTCTTCTTCTCTCTCTTTTTGGGCAATGAAGTTGCCCATCCAACAGATAGCAGCACCTGGTCAGCAGCCAAGCTGACCCACAAGCCAGATGGTGCATTCTCAACTATGGTGAAATGCACTGTATTTCTACTGTACTGATTTGTGCTGGACTGGATGAGCTCCAGTAAACAGTTATTGAATCCCAAGAAGATGAAGGCTCTTTGAGTGGGTGGCGACTGTGTCCAGGAGATACGAAAGCTACCTGTTCTGGATGGCATCACATTCTCTCTGAAGTAGCAGGTGTGCAGCTGTCATGGACTTGCTGGATGCAGAGGAGTGGTGGGAGGCTGGGGAACCCCCAAAGGAAGACAGCTCAGAGCCAGGGGAGTGGTGGTGGGATGACCATGAATGGTTGAAGGGAGCAGAGGAGGAGGTGATGGTAGCTGAAGAGGTAACAGCGCTTAGTGAACTGGTGCAGTCTGTGGCAGAGAGCAGTTCAGAATCAGGCAGAAGAGAGGCTGGAGAGGAGGGGGCCAAGAGACAGAGATAAGGCAGGTTGCTGAAGAAGCCAGGGGGTCTCTCCCTCCTGCTGCAACCAGTCCCCTTCCCACCTGGTCTCCCAGAATGAAAAGGGGACGAAGCAAAGACAGGCAAGGCGACGAAGTCTCAGGTTGCTTGGAAAGGACTCTGTGGGGAGCTGTGGGGAGACGAGGACCTTCAGTCCTCATAGCTGCCTCATTGGAGCAAGATCTACTGGGAAGATCTACTGGCCTCCCAAGTTATCTTATTTCTTTGAATAAAGATCTAACTTCATTAATGCTATGTAAGTTATTGCTGACCTGCTCCTCACACAGTAGTTTGGGGCAATTCCTGGATACATCTTTGTCCCTAGAGGCCCGTATCCTCTGCGGCTAGGAGGGCCTTTTGCCCAGCACGTTTTTTCTAAAAAAAAAAAGGTTAGGGGTACTTTCATTTTCCTACTCATCTTGAAATACTGCCCTTCAATGAGGCCAAACCTAGATTCACAAAATGTTATGGGGTATGCGTCTCCCTGGCGCCCCCCCAGAAAAAAAGCACTGCTTTTACCAGTTTTGTCTGGTTCGCTAGCTATGGGTGTTTCTGGACAGGGATTGCCTGGCCGCGGTAGTCCAGGCACTGGTAACCTCGAGGCTGGATTACTGCAATGCGCTCTATGTGGGGCTGCCTCTGGGTCTGGTTTAGAAGCTAAAGCAGGTGCAGAATGTGGCAGCCGGACTGCCAATGGTGGCACCATTGTTTGAAAATCTGCACTGCCTACTTATCTACTGCTGACCCAGCTTCAAAGTCCTTGTATTAATTTACATAGCCCTGAGCAACTTTGGTCCAGGATATTACAGGTAGCATTACTGAAATCACCTGAAGGAGTGTCATTGAACATGGAGAAGAAACAGAGGCGTTAGTGTGACCACCCCAGTCCTCCTCTGGTATACTCTGCCAATAGAGATTTAGTGTGCACCTTCTTTTTCAACCATTAAACGCCTGATGAAAACTTGGACTACTGTAACGCGCTCTACGTGGGGCTACCTTTGAAGGTGACCCAGAAACTGCAATTAATCCAGAATGCGGCAGCTAGACTGGTGACTGGGAGTGGCCGCTGAAACCACATGACACTGGTCCTGAGAGATCTGCATTAGCTCCCAGTACGATTCCGAGCACAATTCAATGTGTTGGTGCTGACCTTTAAAGCCCTAAACGGCCTCGATCCAGTATATCTGAAGGAGCATCTCCACCCCCATCGTTCAGCCTGGACACTGGGGAAACTCAGCCAGATGGGCAGGGTATAAATAAATAAATAAATAAATAAATAAATAAATAAATAAATTATTATTATTATTATTATTATTATTATTATTATTATTATTATTATTATTTGCTGTTCCACCAAGCTTATGCAAGCAATTAAGAATACCTATTTCCTTTTTTTTCTCACATAATTTTTATTGTTTTTAAATCATAACAAACAAGAAAATAAAACAGTTTACACCTTGTTGTCACAGATTTCTTTCTGTAAGACTTCCTTCAGCTTCCCCTGAAATCATCCATACCCTAATTTAACAAATTCACACAAATCCTAGCTTATATTGACATTATTTTCTCTTTCCTTCTTTTTCTCTTTAGACAATATTCCAACCTTTTCACAGAGCTTTTTTAAACCCAACTAGCGTTATCTGACCTTCACTTGTATTTTCCAGATATTCCACAAATTTCCCCCAGTCCTCAATGAACCTTTGGTCTTTTAAATATCTAATTTTCCCCGTCAATCTGTCCATCTCCGCGTATTCTAGTAGTTTTGCTCTCCATTCCTCAAGCGTCGGTATGTTCTGTTGTTTCCAATTTTGAGCCAATAAGACCCTTGCAGCCGTTGTTGCATATTGGAAGAATTTACTGTCATTGTTCTTTATATCACTTCCTGCTAGGCCTAACAGAAAAGCCTCCGGCTTTTTCCCAAAGTTATATCTTAATATACTTTTCATTTCATTATATACACTTTCCCGAAAGCCTTTGACCTTTCTGCAGTCCCACCACATATGGAAGAAGGATCCCTCTTTTTCCCTGCATTTCCAGCATTTATTACAAGTTTTATATATTTTTGCTAATTTTGCAGGTGTTATATACCAACGGTAAAACATCTTCATGAGGTTCTCTTTTAACGTTATGCAAGCTGTAAATTTAAGGTTTTTTTTCCAGAGTTTCTCCCATTCTTCATAATATATATTATGGCCGATGTCCCTTGCCCAATGAATCATCACAGACTTCACTTCCTCATCTATCAGGTTATACTCTAATAGCATATTATACGTTTTAGAAAGAATTTTGTAATCATTGTTTATTATTTCAGTCTGGAATTTAGATTCTTTATCCGCGTATCCTCTCTCTTTAACGTCTTGTCTAAACATTTCGTTTATTTGGAAATAGTGTAACCAATCATAGACTTTTCCTTTAACCTGGTCATATGGTTTCAATTTCCATGTCCCCCCTACTTTTGTTAACAATTGTTCATAAGTTATCCAATCATCTCTCATGTTTACTTTTTTCACGCTCATAACTTCCAATGGGGATAGCCAGTGTGGTACTTTAGGTTCTAATAAAAATCTATTCCTCTCCCAAACTTCCAATAGAGGGCCTTTAAAAATATGTGTTGCGAAACCCTTGTGCTTCCTCTTCCCCTGCCATAAGTACGCATGCCATCCTGCTCTATTGTCGAACCCCTCCAGGTCTAATAGTTCCTTATTTTCCAATTTTATCCATGTTTTCACCCAGCAGAGGCACGCTGCCTCATAGTATAACTTCAGATCTGGCAGGGCGAATCCCCCTCTTTCTTTAGCTTCTGTTAACAATTTAAACTTAATCCTTGGTTTTTTGCCCTGCCAGACATATTTTGAGATTCCTCTTTGCCACTCTTTGAATATCTTAGTGCCCTTGATTATCGGTAAGTTCTGGAACAGAAATAACATTCTCGGGAGAACGTTCATCTTAATTAAAGCTATCCTACCCCAGAATGACAATCTCAGCTTCCCCCACCTCTCCAAGTCCTTTTTTATCTCTTTCCATACCTGCTCATAATTATTCTTAAATAGGTCTATATTTTTCGGGGTTATCCATATTCCTAGATATTTTACCTTTTTGGCCACTTCTATTTCTGTTTGTTGTTGTAATTCCTCGATTGCCTTCGAATCTAAATTCTTCACCATTATTTTAGTCTTCCTTTTGTTTAACTTAAAACCAGCCACCTTACCAAATTGTTCCAGTTCTTCCAGTATCTCTTTTATTGAGTTCAGCAGGTCTTCTGTTGTTATTACTAAATCGTCTGCGAATGCTTTAACTTTATATTCATTTTCACCGATTCTAATCCCTTTTATTTTCTTATTTTGTCT
The DNA here is from genome assembly GCF_964252035.2 of Podarcis erhardii. Lineage (NCBI taxonomy): Eukaryota > Metazoa > Chordata > Lepidosauria > Squamata > Lacertidae > Podarcis > Podarcis erhardii. The sequence continues at coordinate 75,438,843 of NC_138500.1, read as the reverse complement.
TATTGAGTTCAGGAGTACTTCCAGTACTATTATAAATAGCAACGGGGAGAGTGGGCAGCCTTGTCTTGTACCCTTTTCTACCGTTATTTCTTCTGACACCACGTTGTTTATAATTAATTTGGCCTTTTGCTCCGTATAGATTGCCTTTATTCCGTTGAAAAAGTTCATACCAACCTCCATATATTCTAACTGTTTTAGTAAAAAGTCCCAAACTATTTCCATAACAGTTAGTTGATGGTCTAATTTTACATTTTATGTGTTTTATTATATTATTGTAAACTGCTTTGTGCTGTTATAATGTAGTGGTATATAAATGTGTCTCCCCAAAAAGGTACCACCACTCCCCAGTTTGTCCACCCTTCATTCCCAGGCTGCACTCAGCTCTCACCTGTGGCTCCTAGAAGCCATCAGCAGGCAACCCCAGGAACGGCTTCCACTGGCCGGCTAAGCCAGGTGAGGGGAGCTGATGGGTCTCAAACCCCCAGTGAGTTAGGGGCTTCCCCTGCGTGGGAAGACAGCCTCCAGCGGATTGAGCGGATGAGATCAATAGTAGGTCCTGTCAGGTATGATGGCGTTTCTGAGGCACAGAGACCATAGAGTGTACAGAAGCTAACAGGAGTATTCTGGTGTATTCTAGCGTGCTTGGAAAGTTCCCAAGGGAACAGAAATGCAGCTGCAATGAGATCACTTTGTTATCGGCTTCCCTCAAGACCAAACTGCCCCAGGACTGTCTATAATTGCAGTCCAACTCATGTTATTCTCTCTCCCCCAGTTCTTTCTCTCTCTCAGTCTGTACTGATTTTTACTTGCTCAGTGTATATAGTATGTTTAAGTTTTATTTTACTGTTGTATTTTGCTGCAACTGGATTATTAAGAAACTGCCAATCCAGAGATCTGGTATTGAACTGTTAAGTTTATTTTTGCCTTAGTAAATCTTTACTAGTGTCCTGAGTCCTCTTTGGAGCAACACATCTTTTTGGAGCTGCTACTCTGCTAACAACCGAGCAGGCATGTCCCAGGGGTCCTTGGGGCATGAACTGTGCCAGGCCCAACGGTCAAAAGGAGGTTTCTGCACGTGCTTTGGAGGGAAGTGAGAGGCAGGTGAGGCTCATCAACCTGCGAAGGGAGCCCATCTAGGAGAAGGAAAACTCTTTGGCAGAAGAAAAAGCTAAGGAGTAAACCTTAAATAAATCCGGAGCAGAATCCATAAGATGGTTGGGTGGCACCCTGTCCACCTCCTTCTGGCAACTCTTGCAGCCAAGCGTCCTGCTCTGCTTTTCTTGGGGCCATGTCAGCAAGGCCATGTTGTCTGGGCAGCCCAGAAGCTCCAGACACCCTGCCCAGGCTTTTGCCCCAAGGAGGTCACTTCACCCCCAGAGGCACACTCCATTGTATCTCAAGACAAGCAGATGCCAACAACGTATATAAATATTAAATAAATAAAACCACCACATGCATAAAAATTGGAGTTCTGTTGTGTTTGGATGCCGTGATCAGGGTTCGTACCAGATAAACTTCTATAGGTGATAATGGCCTCCACCCCTAAAGAGGAAACAGATGTGTGTTTCTCTTTCCTTGGCTCTCCTTTCTACGCTCCCTCCAGGCTGTCACAGAGGTCAGTTTCCCCCTTTGATATTGAAGTTTAATTGCACCTCGCTCCTCTTGTTCTTGAGTGGAAATAAATTACCCTTTGGTGCTGGAAGTGCAAAAGAGGGTAAGCTGAGGGTTTTTTTCCCTTTATGGCACCCTGTAATGTAATGTACTAATATTCCAAACTAGAGAAGGAACCAGCAGTAAGTGTCTGTAGCCCAGGAAATGCTTATCTCTGTCTCCTCCTGATGCACATACACCAGCATAACTGGGTGTCTTCGTGCCTAACTTTTAAAAATAGAAGTAAGACTGTAAGAGGAGTCCTGCTGGATCAGACTAAAAGGACAATCCAGATCCCAGCCAGGACAAGCCAGGAAGCAGCAAGGTGGAGGGGCAGAGCTCTTCCACAATAGTCTTGGCCAATTAACAGTGAATACTTATTTGATTTATTACAACTATAGGCCACCTTTATCTTCCAAGGAGCTCAAGGACCGCCTGGTTCTCCTCCCCATTTCATCCTCACAGCAACCCTGTGAGGTGGGGTAGGCTAAGAGATAGTGATAGGTCCAAGGTCGCCCAGTGAGTTTCTTGGCTGAGAGAGAATTCAAACCCTGGACTCCCAGGTCCAGCACTCTAACCATTGTGTCATGCTGGTTATGCCATACTGCCTTCTTCCTTCCTTTAGAAGTACAGCCATTGTGGGCTCCAGCTTTAGAGAGAGTTCCAAGCAAAGAACCAAATAGAATGGGACAGTCAAAAATGAGGACCATAAAGTGGAAGAGTATTGTTTGAGGGAGGGGCAGCCTGGCTAATGTTCTCTTTTGAAGGACTGCATGAGCCAGCCTGCGCTCTTGGGGATTATAGTTAGGGAAAATTATAGTCTCTGAAGATAGAATATTATAGATGATAGATAGATAGATAGATAGATAGATAGATAGATGATAGATAGATAGATGATAGATAGATAGATAGATAGATAGATGATAGATAGATAGATGATAGATAGATAGACGATAGATAGATGATAGATAGATTAGATAGATGATAGATAGATAGATAGATAGATAGATAGATAGATAGATAGATAGATGATAGATAGATAGATGATAGATAGATAGATAGATAGATAGATAGATAGATAGATAGATAGATAGATGATAGATAGATAGATGATAGATGATAGATAGATAGATAGATAGATAGATAGATAGATGATAGATAGATAGATAGATAGATAGATAGATAGATAGATAGATGATAGATAGATAGATAGATGATAGATAGATAGATAGATAGATAGATAGATAGATAGATAGATAGATAGATGATAGATAGATGATAGATGATAGATGATAGAGATAGATAGATAGATAGATAGATAGATAGAAGATAGATAGATAGATAGATAGATAGATAGATAGATAGATAGATGATAGATAGATGATAGATAGATGATAGATAGATAGATAGATAGATGATAGATAGATGATAGATAGATAGATAGATAGATAGATGATAGATATAGATGATAGATAGATATAGATAGATGATATAGATAGATAGATGATAGATAGATATAGATAGATGATATAGATAGATAGATGATAGATAATAGATAGATGATAGATAGATAGATAGATAGATAGATAGATAGATAGATAGATAGATGATAGATAGATGATAGATAGATAGATAGATAGATGATAGATAGATAGATGATAGATGATAGATGATAGATGATAGATGATAGATGATAGATGATAGATGATAGATGATAGATGATAGATGATAGAGATAGATAGATAGATAGATAGATAGATAGATAGATGATAGATAGATAGATAGATAGATAGATAGATAGATAGATAGATAGATGATAGCTATAGATAGACAGAACACTCACTGGTGTAATTGGAGCACACAGGATGTATTTTCCAGCAACAAAAGTTACCAGCAGGCAATATTTTGCAGAGTGTAGGGAGACAACACCTGAAATCTATCGCATTTTATAACATTGCTCATAAAAAAATGCAAGGTGGTGTGAGAAGAGAGGACAGGTAGTTGTTGTTGGCATTTGACTTGAGAGACAATGGAGTACACCTCCAGGGGTGAAGTCAAACCGCTGCATTAGCAGCACTGAAGTGACCTCCCCAGGGTGCAAGCCTGGGCAGGGTGTCTGGAAACCCTGGGCTGCCCACAAGAACCACCGTCCCCCTGGCCTCGCTGATGTGGTCCAGAAGGAAAGCAGAGCAATATGTCTGCCACAGGCTTCTCTGCAGGAGTTGCCAGGAGGCGGCAGACAAGGTGCCATCTTAGAGACTCTGCTCCAGATTTGTGTAGGGCTTACTCCGCAGCCTTTCCCCCAAAATATATCCTGCAAGGCAGCAGAGGGTTAAGATCAGAGTTTTCCTCCCTCTCCCAGATGGGCTCCCTTCCCAGGTTGACGAGACCCATTTGCCCCTCGCTTCCATCTACAGCACGTGCAGAAACCGCCTTCTTGACTGTTGGACCCATTCTTGGTCTCGCCCACTCCATCTGCCAGAGCCTATGTTCGCATGCAGGAGAAGCCCCTGACTCACTGGGGTTTGAGCCTCATTGGCTCCCCTCACCTGGTTTAGCCGGCCAGTCGAAACCATCCCTCTGTCATATGCTGACAGCTTCTAGGAGCCACAGGTGAGTGCTGGGTGGGGACCAAAGGTGGACAAACTACCCCAGAAGGAGCACAACTTGTACCAGAGGTACTACTCCTCCCTTAACACCCTATAAACCCCACATGGAGTGAGAGTCATATAATGGCATCCATTCCATCCCCCAGCAACAGCATAAGACAGTTCAGCAAGCCAAGACTGTTGTTTGCCATCCAGTGGCTAAACTCAATATGCTTCTCTTGCAATCTCAAAACAAACTGCGCAGTTCAGCTGCCAGCCAGGCAGACTGGACGAGGTATATGCCACAAATGTCGTAGCTGGCTGTTAGCACCCACCATTAAGCAAGCACCTTCAGACAGCAAATTATACAGATGCTTTGAAAGCAGGTAATTTTGCATATCCAAAGAGCAAGCTGGCAAAAATATTATGTCTTTAAATGGTGGTGAAATCTGATCTACCCAACTCTAGAAGCATTTTCTCAGAGGAAAACATCTGTATCACCTGGGATAACTAAAATAACAACTGCACATTTATCATGCAAAATGGCCTTGAGATACATTTTCCCTTTAGCTTAAGGGGGGGGGCGGAGCAAACACCAAATTGGGTCCTTAGCCTGCTTTCTGCAAGTGGAATTTATGAGGCATAATTTTGATGGCTCACCTCACTCGGCAAGTGCATTTGTTTTCAATTGCAAACCCAGCAAAAGACAATGTGCTCCAAGAATATATTGGAGACGTGCTCTCTCTCTCTCTCTCTGCTCCAGGGAGCAAGTCTATTTTCCCCAGTCCGTCTGAACTTGAATGACCTTTTAAGTTTATGCTTACTTCTCCTTTACAATTGTGATCTGGATGTGTCATATATGATCCCCCCTCCCCAAAAAATACAAATGGGTGAAGCTGACTTAAAGGTATAGGTACCCCTGACTGTTAGGTCCAGTCGCAGACAACTCTGGGGCTGCGGCGCTCATCTTGCTTTACTGGCCGAGGGAGCAGACATACAGCTTCCAGGTCATGTGGCCAGCAGGACTAAGCCACTTCTGGCAAACCAGAGCAGTGCACGGAAACGCTGTTTACCTTCCCACCAGAGTGGTACCTGTTTATCTACTTGCACTTGATGTGCTTTTAAACTGCTAGGTGGGCAGGAGCAGGGACCGAGCAACGGGCGCTCATCCTGTTGCAGGGATTCGAACTGCCGACCTTCTGATTGGCAAGCTCTAGGCTTTGTGGTTTAGACCACAGCGCCACCCATGTCCCTTGAAGCTGACTTACATTGAGTTAGATCAGGGATTGGGAACCTGTATCCCTCCAGATGTGGCTGGAATTTATTAGTCTCAGCCAGCATGACCAATGGTCATGGATGATGGGTGTTGGCTTCCAACAACATATGTAGTGACACAGGTACTCCACCCTGCGGACCACTGCTGCATTTAGCCCAGTATCGACCACTCCCTAGCTAGAAAGGCCAGGCATCAGAGGTGATGGGAGCTTGAGCTCAACAACATCCAGGGACCCAAGGCTGAGAAAGGCTGGTACTCTGACTACCAATGGATCTGTGTCTAGGAATAGGTTTTTCCCATCATCTGCTACCCAAAATCATTTAATGTAGTGTAGCCAACATTTGAAAGTGTGACTTTCTGCATGCAAACCAGGTGCTATAGCATTGGGGTACATCCCTCTCCACAATAAAAATGAGCATCTGGAAACATACAATATCCTTCTTGCAGTGGGACAGAGTAGTTTTGTTAAACTCAACCCCCCACTTCCCAAGTTAACATGATGTACAACTTTATTAGTTAGACCTAAAATAAGTTATAGCATATCACTCTTGCCTTGTGTATTTATTTATTTTCATATTCTATGTTCCTCCAGGAGAAGCTTATTCCATTTGGAGGCTTCTTTGCAAAACATTTTTCTAGAAAAAATGAATTTTGTCTCTCAGAATGGTGGTGTTTTCTGCATGTTAATGTTGGTAATATTCACTTTTTAATGCTTTTAAAAATCTGAGGGGTTTTTAAAAGCAATTTTACAGCATTTCCTATATCTTGCTCCAATGGACCACTACAGCTTGTTCTCGGAAAATATGTGAAGTTAAGATGTTTGCAAACAGAAAAATAACAGTTTTGCAATAATTCTGACAACTGAATGTGCTGCCTTTGTAGAATGGAATGAAGATTTGTTTGGTCTTGTATATATTAGGTTGTGTTCGCTCTCCTGCTTGGTTTTAAACTGTTGGATTAGGTCATTTTATTTCTAATATTTTATATAAAGTTGTATGGATTTATATTCTTGTCGTATTTTAACACATTGACACTTTGGTTATTTGTAATTGTAATGGTTAAGACTATGTTTTTGAATTGTTGTATGTCATAGTCAGCCTTGAAAGCACTTTCAACCTTTAATAAATATACAGTGGTACCTTGGGTTAAGAACTTAATTCGTTCTGGAGGTCCGTTCTTAACCTGAAACTGTCCTTAACCTGAGGTACCACTTTAGTTATGGGGCCTCCATTGCTGCTGCCATGCAATATCTGTTCTCATCCTGAAGCAAAGTTCTTAACCCGAGGTACTATTTATGGGTTAGCGGAGTCTGTAACCTGAAGCGTCTGTAACCTGAAGCATCTGTAACCTGAGGTACCACTGTAATATATATTTAAAAGTATGTTCAAAATTTCTGATGCTGTTATTCAGGATTTGCAGCTTTCTTTTGAGAGTAACCTTTTTGTCTTTGAAGTCACTTTTAGATAGAAAATCCCTAAAGCAAGATGACCTAAATGTGGGATAATCAGACTTATATAAACAACATTCTTAAGTCTAATCAATGCATGAACGGGTTAAGGCCATAGAGCAAGCTGTCCTGCCAGGACTGAGGATTCAAGCCTTTCTTCCCTTTTCAATCTACCTGCAAAGCTCAGCATATGAAGAGCCTTGAACTGGTTGCTCCAGCTCCAGCTTAAGCTCATGGCTCTTACAAGCCATTCTTGAGTTCCTAAACCAAGTACGGTAACTAAGCCAAGTTTTACTGCCTGTGCAACTTTTTTGCATGCTGTACAGAAAAGTTGGATCTGACCTTTGGAGACTTTGTAAGAAAACCAATGTGTAAGAGGGAATTTTTAGAATGTACAGGGCCATATTTTAAAGATCTAACAACCTATATTTCCATGCTTTACTTTGCTGCGTGATTTGTGGTTTTAAATCTCTGCTAGGTTTTGGCTTCCAGAAATTCTCCTTTTATATAGGTAAAGGTAAAGGTACCCCTGCCCATACGGGCCAGTCGTGTCCGACTCTAGGGTTGTGCGCCCATCTCACTTAAGAGGCCGGGGGCCAGCGCTGTCCGGAGACACTTCCGGGTCACGTGGCCAGCGTGATGAAGCTGCTCTGGTGAGCCGGCACCAGCGCAGCACACGGAAACGCCGTTTACCTTCCCGCTATAAAGCGGTACCTATTTATCTAGTTGCACTTAAGGGTGCTTTCGAACTGCTAGGTGGGCAGGAGCTGGGACCGAAAGACGGGAGTTCACCCTGCCACTCCTTTTATATACATACCTGTATTTTCATTGCCACGAACACTAAAAGTGGCATTCACCACCTACAAGGGGGGAAATAACCGTGTCTAAACATGCTGTGTTCCACACATTTCTATCCAATAAGCATAGGAAATGCCATGGGTTTCATGGTAAATTTGCTTTTTAGAGGTCCCACTTTTGGATGAATATATACCTCCAATCCATCTATCTGCTTGGATGAATGTAGATTAAGATAAAGTAGTTGCCAGCAGGGGTGCTCACCCCATTTCCCCAAGCAGTGGGGTACTCCTTCCCTTCCAAAGGGCTTGTTTCCTTGCGAGGAAAAAGCACTAGGACTTAGGGGGGCCTCTGTATATCTGTGTCTACCAGCTGAGCATAGAAAAGCAGGCAAACTACCAGGTAGCATTAGTCAGTGAAGGGGCATTTCCAGAGCAAACAGCATGCCTTTGGAAACCCTCCAGTACCAAAGTTCTTACTTTTAAGTCAGCTGCAGTCCTGCTGGCTTATGTTCCAGCTGCGGTGGATGGGGGTGGGAACCTACTTTCCCCTGATACATAGGAGATCTGAGACCCCATTTAGGAAGCTTCCCCCACCTATTATGTCCTGCTGAGAAAACATCAGCCAATCTTTTTTTATTTATCCTTAGCGAGATCACCACCAAAAAACAACTAGTATTAGATTCTCTACTATAGAGTTGCCATATCTTGAAGAGCAAAAAAGAGGGCACCCCGAGTCGCTGCCAGCCTGAGCTGGGGAAAGAGGCATGTGGGGGCGCAGGGCTGCTGCCGTGCCCATGTGCCTTTCCCCCTGCACAGGCTGTTCACTCACTCCAATGGAAACATGAAGGTGCTGCATTCTGACACTATTGTCTCCTGACACAATGCCTTCCTCCCCTGACTTGCTGACACAGTTCCCATAAGGAAATAAAATGTGTTTTCATCTCAGGTACTAGTCAGATGTGCAGACACGCAGCTTGTCATATTAATGGCAGGCATTTTGCTAGTTAGAAAGTGAGTTGTGTTTGAAAAAGCTAAAGCAGAAATCATCTTTGCAGAGCCGTAAGAATGCCTTGGGGGATTTTTCTATAACTATCTTGAGTACAATGGTGGAGGGTACTTTACTTCTTCATCTCCTTCACATCTGTTAAGTGTTTTCAAAAGCAGAGATAATTTATAATGGGGGAGATGCATTCCGGTGGCTAAAGACTGCCACTGACTTGGACAGAATGAAGGCTTGACATGTTCATATGTCAGCAGTTTAGTTTAATATAGAATGGCTTTTGTTAGGGAGCATTACTTTGAATATTTTTAAAAGCAGGAAAGAGTGAATATAAAACTCTGTTCGGTGGCTATATCTAATATCTAGCCCCAGTCTTGAAATGTAGCAAAGCATTAAGAAAAAGTATATTTTTTCTTTACGGAAAAACATCCTGTAACCACGTGCTCTGAGGTTTTAAGTATAATCTTCAAGTCTGATGGAAGGGGAGCAAAGCATAATTATAGGAGGGGCAGGAAGATACCCCTCCCACTTCCTGCAACTTCAGAAGTGGGGGTATAATTAATATAACCTTCCCTTCCAAGTACAAACTCATTTGGCCTGAAGCCAGTTTGCATGGAGTGATAAGTTATGGTTCATTCTGTTAGCAGGATTGGAGAGCTTGCTGATGTGCATGGCTCAGCCACTCCCTTCCCTCCCACTTTATTCTCCCCCAGTGCAATCGGGATCAACAAGTCTCGGTTGGTAGAGCATGAGACTCTTAATCTCAGGGTTGTGGGTTTGAGCCCCACCTTGGGCAAAGGATTCCTGCACTGCAGGGGTGGGACTAGATGACCCTCGGGGTCCCTTCCCACTCTCTAAGCCATGATGCCCAGCATTGTTGTTATGGCCAAACTGGGATTGTGGTTTATTTCTCTCTAACAAAACATCCTCAGCAAGTCAACATTATTGTTATGGCTCATTGCAACATGAAAACAATGAGTGCATAGGAGGTGGATAACTAACTATATGTCAAAAACTTTTTTGGCTTTAAGATGGCAGCCTGGAAGGATGACCGTATTGTTTAATAACCATTTTTCTTGTGTTACAAAAGCCATCCAAAGCAGGGAAGTAGTCTGCCTAATCTCATTTCAATTTTGTACTTTCCATTGTAAGTGATTTCCTTCACCCTTTTAAGACTACTAAAAGGACAAGTTGGTCAGCACATAACTATGCAATGGAGTTGAGCTACATAGTCAGCCATGTCCACAGAGTCATGAAATCTTATGGCATTGAAGACCTAGGACTCAGCTATGCTCAGGACTTCCGGGTTGGCGCCTCCGGCAATGGCTGAATTCCTCTGATCGGGAGGAATATGCCTCGTGGAAATCTGGGTCTGGCCGCCACGGCGAAGGCAGAGACCCACCAAAAATCACAGGCGGGTGAAGCCTGTGAACGTGGGATTCGGCTGGCACCTTTTGCGCCTCCCCTACTCGCGGGGAAACCCGGTTTCGGGGATCCGGAGCAACGTGGGGTGAGCGGCGCAGTGCTTCGAATTGACTGCTTCTTCCACGGAGCGAAGCCGCATAGCTGTTGCCGGAGAGCGCTGACTTTTTCCTGTGGACAGTTTGATCTTAAAGCAACTACCCATGAGTAGAGCGGAGAATTGCATTTTTAAACGTCTTAATTTGGTGTCGAAACGGGGAGGTCTAAAACAGGAAGTCCACCTTCCCCTTTGTAAATAGATTGAAGCAATGAGGATGCAAGCTGAAGCCTCGGAAAGCCTATTGTAAAGGACTAAATTTCCATCGGTAAAAAATACTAAACCCCCCCTTGGTGGCAGGAGAAGAGGGGGGAAAGTTTTGGACTGAGTATACCTGCAGGAGAGAGCGAACCGAGTTAAAATACCACCACTCCGATCCTGGAAACGGGCTGCCAACAGGACTGACGTGTTCTGGAATGCTTATTGATCGTGATTAGAACGTTCACTGACAGTTAGTTAAATAAGGAATACATTGTTTCCACTGTCTCCGTCTGCGTTTAAAAAGGAGTAAAAGTAACAGAAAATTGAAACTAACTTTATTGTTTGAATTGAGTTTAAAAGGACTAATACAAATAGAAACTGTTTCCCTCTAGAGGAAGCCCTTGAAACTGTTACAAGAGTTGAGCTGGGGGAATTTCCAGCTGCAAGATAAAAAGCTGTGAGATTCTGGGGACCTTGAATTGGTTGAGAATGTTGACAGAAGAAGCCTTAGTGGTTCTATTATGTAAGATAAGTGACTCACTGGAACAGCTTCACAAAAAGGTGGATGTGGTAACTACCAAAATCGATAATTTGGGACAAAAAGTGAACACCAATACAGACACTATTCAGAAATTGATACAGGAATCTACTTTGACATGGCAAACTGCGGAGAAGGCTAGGGAGAAAGTTACTGCCGTTGAACCTAAAGTAACACAATTGGAGAGAGAGAGGGTCCCAGCCTTACAGATGCAATTTGATGACCATAAGTTGATGCCTGCTATGACTGAATCTAAAGAAAATCAGATTTTGAGGATCAGAGCCCTACCTGAACTCGAGAAGGAAAGTTTGATAGACTTCCCCACACAGGAATTTGATGACTTTTGGGACCGGGACTTAGGTCAAGAAGAGATTAAAACTGTGAGGGCCTTTGGACTTGGAAGATGAGGGAAAAAAGAGAAGAACAAAATAAGAGACTGTTGGAACTACCAGAAGAACTTAGAAGAACAACAGTTAAGAGTGGAAATTTTGAAAGACGTTCTGAAATACCTTTTGGATTTTAGATTTAACTACGGAGATTTGGTTGCCCTGTCGAGAAGGAATAAAATCATCTTTAGGTGGGAGTTTCCCCGAGATTTACTCTTTAGCTTCAAAGGAAGGAAAATAAAAATAAGATCAGTGGAAGACAAAGTAAAGCTCATGTATAAATATGAAGAAGACTCGCAGAAGGGACTTGGAAAGGAGTTAAGAGCATCGGACAGAAGATCACTAGGTTGATGGACTATATGGAATTGGCGGATATGACTGGCAGAATCCGAGACCAGGGAGAAGAGTTGGTGGAAGAAGATTGGGAAAAGTTTAAAGACTATTTATAAAAATATTGTAAAATTAATGAGTGTTAGAAAAATGTTGGAAAGGAGTTATATGGCTTTAGTAGAGATGTTATAAGGAATTAAGTACAAATAGATTATTAGAGTATTAAAGGGAAAATAAGGTTAAAATATGTCAAGACAATTATATATTAAAGGGGAAAAATAAGGTTAGAATATGTTAAGATAAATTACAGGACAGAAAACAGAGGAAGATGGAAAGGAATTGCTGAAACAGTTAATTAAAGTGGAAAACAAAAAGGGAGGTGTGAGGAGGTCGTTGAAACAAGGGAATGAAAGACAAGATACTGAAATTATTGGATGTGTTTTAAATTGTGTTTATTTTGTTTTGTTAATTTAATATTATGGTGTTGGTGTTGTGTGGTGTTTTTGTTTTTGTATTGTACTGTATTGTTTTGTTTAACTCTTTTTCTTTCTTTTGTAGTCTTTAAAATGTTAAAAAATAATTTTTTTAAAGGACTCAGCTATGCTCAGTCAATTATATCAGTATAACTGCATTAAAAACATCCGACACCAGATAGCACTGTAGAGCACAAAACTATGCAATTTTACAATAAGGTGTTTTTTCTTTTGTTATAACAATTTTATTTATAAATTATTTATAGTGTTTTTTCCTGTGTGTAGATCCAGCCACAGACCACCCCTGTACAAATATATCTGCCAAATATATCAGAAGTGAATATTCAGGAAAAATAGCTTAGGAATTTCTAAGAACCTAAAAGTGTCAAAACCTTTAAGTAACATATGGGAAATTTCTTAGTCAGGTTTTGATCCACTATTCTCCAGCACGTGTCTTCCATGTTCAGAAGGAAAAGGGATTTACACTCTTATGCTGGCCATGCCTGGGTTTTTTTGAGCTGTGCATGAGACACTGAAAAAGATGCAAATGCTCTTCTCTAAATTTCCTTTACTCTCTAGTCAGCAGGTTCTGCGGAGTTTTGAAGGGACTCTAAAAAGCTGTAAAAACTATTTTATCTAGGACCACTGTGGGTTCTTTATAGAAAAGGGAAAAAATGTGTATAAAATACATGCACAACCATGTACAACTAGAGTAACAATAGATCCACCATGCTAACTTTAAAAGTCTGAGAAACTGGTGCATGTACACAGCTTTAATATAAGAAGTGCAAGGATCTTGTTTAAAACGGCTATGGAGATAAGGTGTTTCTTGTGCCTATGGGAAACCCAGAGGAAGGACTTAAGCACAACTGCCTTCTCCCCACTTGTGATCCTAGCAGCTGGTCTTCAGAGGCACTTTTGTTGGCATCCGTCTGCCTCAAGAGACCGCGGAGTGCACTTCCAAACCACTGGAGAATCATGACACCTGCTGTGGATGCAGAGACTGGTGACGCCCACTTGCTGCCTCCGGCCTTGTTTTTGCTTGCAGTAGCAAGGCCGGGCAGCGTGTGTGGAGGTCCAGGGCTGCCCAGATGACAAAACCTTGCTGATGAGGTCCAAAGGGAAAGAGAGCAATAAATTTGGCAGCAGCTTGGCTGCAGGAGTTGCCAGAAGGAGGTGTATAAGACACCATCCAACTGCCTTAGGGACTCCACTCTAGATTTGTGTTAGGGTTTACTCCTTAACCTTTTCTTCTCCCAAAGACGTCCTGCAAGGTAGCAGGATTTACTCCCGAAGCCTTTCGCACAAATCCACAGGATTTACTCCCGAAGCCTTTCGCACAAATCCACAGGATTTACTCCCGAAGCCTTTCGCATAAATGGGTTTAGCTGCAAGCTATCAGAGGTTTTGGATCAGAGTTTTCCTTCTTCTAGATAGACTACCCTCCCAGGTTTATGAGCCCCATCAGCCCTTCAGTATTGGAGGTAGTACACAATCACTGATAGCATTATCATCCATGAATTTGCCTAATCATTTTAAAAGACTTTTAAAGCCATCCAGGTCAGTGCCATTACTGCATCTTGTGGTAGTTTTGACTATGCACAGTATGAAGAAGTACTTCTTTTAGTCTGTCATGATTCTTCCAATACTCGGCCCATTGTGTGAGCCCATTGTGTCTTCTGAGAGAGGGAGAAAAGGTTCTCAATATCTACTTTATCCACCCTTGGCATCATAATATACATCTCTATCATGTCCCCCCCTCCCCAGCCTTACTTGCCTTTTTTTCTAAGTAAAAAGCCCCAAAGGTCTCAGTGACATGGCAAAGTATGCTTTCCTATGCACAAATGCTGATGCTTAATTCTTGCGGTTACTGTCCTTCAGTTCAAGTATTTGTTTTGTCCTTTCTGCCTGCATCACAGCATCTGGTGAAGCACACGAGAACCAGCAGGACACTGTGTCTCTGAAAACTACTGAAATCCTGCCAGTTGCTGGTAAACAAGACCTGCAGTGTCGCCTGTAACCCAATCATTTTCTTGTGGCTTCAGGGAGATGCAATCTCTCAAACCCAGACATATTTTATCCTGCTCTATGTATTTTGACATTTATATAAACCTCTCGCAATCCAGTTTGGCAAACATGTGAAATGGCTAATGGAAGATACAGACGGAACCTCTTAAAAACCTGGAGCACACTTCACTGGAGGACAAGGGTTCCAAATTCACCCAAAGTAATTTCCTTTTCCTAATGTCCTCAGATAGAAGCAAGGCGCATAACTCCATGATCTTGGCGCATTCTTTGCGTCTCCAAATTCTCGGCACATTAAAAAGGGCAAAGCAAATCATGGAAAAATATGACAAAGTAGGACAGAAGGCAGTGTGGTAATTGGGATTTTAAGTCTAGTGGAATCTCAGTTTATTTTCACATCTGGAATAGTGGGATATGTGTGTTTCTGTTTGCCTCTTGCGCCAATCTTGTTTTTCAAGATGTCTATTATTTCCTAACAATCTGTTAAAAGAATAAATAAGCACGTTCTTTTCTTTAAACAGACATATCATGAGGAGCTTCTTCTTCTTACATAAATCTATGCGAAACTATACAAAATAAAATGAGAACCAGGTTTGTATAAGTTTGACTGAACCGATGGCTGGATCACGCAATTCACATTTCCATAGCCCAGTGCCAAAATGGATGCTTGTCCAATCAGCACAGTCTGCCCTGTATCCTTCTGGTAATGTGGAATACAGTCTGTGGTTTCAGGCACGGAGGCACCACCACAACCAGGTCTATTTACAGACCCTCCAAGTGTCCCTGTTTTCTAGGGACAGTCCTGGATTTACAGAAGCCATTTCAGTTTCTGATTTGATCCCAGAATGTCCCTATTTTCATTGGAGAAATGGTGGATGGTATGGAGTTCTGCAACCCCTGAGCCAAGGAGATAAGTAACTATGCAACCTTTAGAAGACATCTGAAGGCAGCCCTGGATAGGGAAGTTTTTCAATGTTTCATTATGTGTTTATGTATGTGTTTAAGCCAGTACAGATTTCCCTTGCTCCAATAGTCTGCATCAAGTGAGAATGGAGGGGTGCTTCACATTTTCTAAGAAGTGGTAACAGAAGAAGCATGACTGACTTCTGCTTCTTCTCCTTCATGGCTGGGATGGAGGAGGAGATGTGTAGATATGTGTGGCCTCTCAACATGGGGCAAGGCAGGCATCTTTCCACATTCACATAAGAACCAGAAACAACAGGAAAGGAAGCAGTTGCTGCTCATGTCAGATGTTTGAGGCCCAGGACTCTTGTCACCCTAGTGCAGGCTTCCTCAACCTCAGCCCTCCAGATGTTTTGAGACTACAATTCCCATCATCCCTGACCACTGGTCCTGCTAGCTAGGGATCATGGGAGTTGTAGGCCAAAAAAACATCTGGAGGGCTGATGTTGAGGAAGCCTGCCCTAGTGGCACGCAGGGTGTTTGGTTGCCTGAGGTGAAAGACGAGGTGGCACCCCTGTTGTAGATATAAATATTGCACAGTTTGAAGCATCTGGAAGCGTAAGAACTGACTCCTTTTGGAATAAATCATTGTCTAAACACGTAACAATATTATTCAAACTTTTACTGGCAGAACTCTTTAAAATAAAGCAGAATACAGCAAATGAAAGGTCTCTCTCTCTCTCTCCACGGAGCTGGTGAAAGGTGTGGCCAAGGGAGAGTCTCAAGGGCTGGATAAAGAAGATTGAGAGGTGGCCTTGGCCCCCGGATCTGAGGTTCCCTGCTTTAACTTGCCAGCTTCTCTGGTTTATCTGGTTGGCTACTGTTGGAGAAAGTGTTGGGCTGGAAGAACTTTTGGTCTCTCTTTAAATCTGGGGTGATAAGTAATGTTTAGAAACTAAAGTATGAACATCCTGGAACAACACATCACTCCCTTGTCATCTGCAGCTTAGCTACCCCAACTATTGTGCTTGTGAAAAGGAAGCCTGCTCTGTGTGACTGAGATACGCAAGCCCTGGTGGCATCGCTAAAGCCTTCTGGGGAGATCAGACACAGCAGATCCTTGGGTGACATAGTGCACATTTGGCAGGATGTGTTTAAACTGCAGCTCTGTATAATTACCAGCAGCCTTAAGCAAAGAAACAGAGTGTCTCTCTCCCCCCCCCCCCGGCTTATGAAAGAGTTCCCAGTTAACCCTTTGGAGGCCTAACATTTGTACAATCAAATCAAATCAAAACTTTATTAGCAAAGCCAACAGGCCACAGCTATACAAGAATTAAAAATAGAAATAAGGATAAAAGGGAGAAAAGAACAAGCAAAAGGAGGTCCGTCAGATGAACAAGTCTGTCACTCAGATGGTGGCCCTCAATTTCATAGCTCTCTCGATGTACCTCACGACCTTCTCTGTTATCTGACTATCCGTATCAGATAAGAGGAAATACAGTGTGATATCTGGTGAACGGCCGGGGTTGGCGAGAATGAGTGGAGTAATAATCTCATTCCTTAGGTCTTTGTAAAGGGGGCAGGATAGGAGGACGTGGGACATTGTTTCCGTGTTACCATCTCCACATGGGCAGAGTCGTTTTTCAAATGGAGTCTTTTGGTAGCGACCTTCGAGTACGGCAGAAGGAAGAACATCCCATCTAGCCAATGTAAAGGCACGTCTGTATTTTGGGATGGTTAATTTAAACAAATATGAAGCTGGAGAATCAAAATGAGAAGGGGGAAAGTAGGTATACCATGGGCACAGTTTCTTTAAGATAGTCAGGTTGTTTTGCCGTTCAATGTCTTTCAGGCGCTGGCCTATTAGACTCTTTGCTTTAATGAGGCCCATTGATAGTAGGGACTGTGAATGCAGACCGCATGTAAGAAGTTTTTGATGCACAGTTTTGAACCACTTGCTTTTGTAAGGGTCTTGCATTACTAGAGGCAGTAGACCAGGTGGATTTAGATTAAGACGAAGCCAATAGTTAAATGTTCTTTGCCAGGTCTGAGTTTCTACAGATGGAAGGCAGGCCTCGAGTCGTAATGCTGCGTTCGGAACACAGGAGGGGACGCCGAATATCTGCCTTAGGAATTTAGACTGAACAGTTTCAAGACTGGAGCAGTGGTTCCCCGTCCAGATTTGTGCCCCATACAGTAACTGCGCCAGAGGTTTTGCTTGAAAAACTTCAAAGGCTGCTGGGATGTATCTGCCCCCCTTCGTATAAAAGAAGCGGGACAGCATCTTAATACTTTGAGCTGCTTTTTCTTTGGCACATTTTTGATGGACATCCCAGGACCCGGTCGACTGGAAAACGATACCCAGATATTTGAAGGCTTTAACCTGTTCAATTGTCTGGTTATCCATCCTCCAGCTGTACTGTCTGTGTTTCCTTGCAAAAACCATAATTTTGGTTTTCTGATAGTTTATTACCAGTTGCTCTCTCCTGCAGTATGCTGAAAATTCACCTATGAGCCTATTTAAGCCTATTCTTGTTCGAGATAGGAGTATCGCATCATCAGCATACAAAAGTACTGATATTGATTTGTCAGCCAGTTTGGGGGCGTGGAAGTCCGGAGATGACAAACAATTAACCATATCATTGATGTAAAAGTTGAATAAAACTGGGGCCAAGATACAACCTTGCTTGACCCCCTTGCAGACAGGAACTGGTCCTATAAGATGGCCATTTGACGAAGTTCTTACATGCAGCACCGTGTCTTTATATAAACAGCTGATCAGAAATAATAGTCTTTTGTCTATACTTGATGTGCTCAATTTATCCCAGAGTCTTGCACGTGGAATTGAATCGAAAGCAGCCTTTAGATCGATAAAGGCTGCATATAGCACCCCACAGGATTTTTTGGCATATTTGTCAATAAAGTAGGCTAGGGTGAAGCAATGGTCTATGGTGGACCTGCCTTGCCTGAAACCCGCTTGCTCTTCCGCTAGAATAGCTTCAGTTTCCAGCCAGCTAGTTAGCTTAATATAAAGATGTTTAGCATATAGTTTGCTGGGTATAGGCAGAAGACTGATTGGTCTATAACTCGCCGGGTCTGGCATAGGTCCTTTTTTGTAGATTGGAATAACTATTGCCTCAGTCCAACCATCTGGAAGTAAACCCGTTGAGTCGATCCAAGAAAATAAAGACGCCATCTCCTTGGCTGTTGGGTCTGCAAACTGCACACATTCCAGAAGCGAAGCATTGTTTAGTGTGCTGTGCCTGCAGGCTAACTTCTAAGGAGGCTGCAGATTTTTTTGCTCAGCCACATTCGAGAAGTGGGTAGCAGTGATCTGAGTGCCTTTCACTTAAGAAACGTTTTTTAAAAACCCAAATTGCATTTACTTTAGCTTCTCACAAACCTGTTTGAGATCTCTGAGAGTGACAAGAGGCATACAAGTAAGAGGTGGTCTGGTTGACTGTGATCTGACGGCCTTGCATTTTGAAGTCCAGGATATAGGAAGCACATCCCAACACTGAATAAACAGCTACTATATTTGCACAATATCATTATCCATATATTTATATTTCAGAAATAATATAGCACTGCTTGCAACCATGTTGGTTGAACCATGAGGAATGAAGGGCACAAATTGGAAATCCCAACGTTCCAGTTCCTCAGTTAGCTTGTTGCTGCCAGATGCCACTTGAGTCTGGTTGGCATTGCAAATGTAAGGAGTGGTGGCAAAAATGAACATGATTAATATCTGACAACCATTAATAATTAGTTTTCCTGTCTGAGGCTGTGTACACATTAGCAGCTTGCAGTGCAGTGAGTTTGTCCACCCCACCAGTACATTTCAAGTCGCTTTCTTACACCAGAGAATGGAAGAGGATGTTTGCAGCCAATGCCCATTACCTACCTGATTTGCTTCCCAGCCCTGAACTCCAATTCACTGACGCTGCCATCTGCACATGCTCAACAACTGCCTGAAATGTACACACTTCAGCTGTTAAGTTGTGGGTGAACATAGCAGACAACACAGCGATTCTTCAAACAGCTCTTGTTTATTCACAGGCCAGAACAGAACTGAACTGAAGGGTTCAGCCAGCCTGCTTATATATAGCTCCACTAGAACGCAACAGTAACCATTTTCTGTAACTATCCAATCACTGAACGTCACTTTCAATCCCTAATTTGCATATGTGGACCTAAGTGAAAACTATCTACAGTATCCCCCTGCTGGCCCAGGGTGAGAACTTCAGTACATAACATCAGCTTAACCGTGGCTTCTGTTTTCCAATTGGATTGAGGGGAAGTGCCTCAAGAAGCTACAGGATGCAAGTGGGTACAGGCCAATGTCACATACGCTTGGCTTCAAACACCTGCAGCAAGAGTCCACTGGAGGCAGAGCAAGTGGTAATATGGAGACAGCCTGAGTATTGTCACACACAAAGGTGCATTTGAGCTTCTGTTGCACTATTTATATAACTGTCTGGTCACAGTTCATGCCAAGGTGACATGGTAGATAAGGAGACAGATAGATAGGTTTGAATCCCAACTTGACCATGAAACTGATTGAAATGGCATCGCACCCATCCCTCCCCAACCTGGTCTCCTCCATATTTGTTTGGACTACAATTCCCATCAGCGCCACAGCCAGCACAGAGAGGAGAAGGTTGGGAAAGGCTAGCCAGCCCTATCTCACTGAACTGCTGGGAGGATAGAGTGGTACCACTGTCATACAGGCCATTCTGAGCATCTCCTTGGAGGAAAAAGTGGGATGCAATTCTAATTAATAATACACAAACGCATGCAGGATAGAAAGTGTGCGGAAGGCATTTGTAATGCAAATTAGCATTCTGGTCAACAGAGGCTTTGCATTTGTATTACAAGGTGACGAGAGCACTTCAAAGCCTTCTCTGAAAACAGCAACATTGTGTGGGAAGAATCAGCTTAGGCAATCCCATAAATTTTAATTATCTCCATCTGTGAATGCAGATATAAATAAATGCTGCATCCACAAAAGGGAACATCCAACTATAAAACTCGGTCTACTTTGGAGGTTGATGCAGATTCCAAACATTCATCAGAAGGCATCCATTTTTGCTAATGTTAAGTGGATATATTTCTAAAGTTAAGCATAGCTCATGATAAGCAGGTTATTTTAATTATGGAAGAAAGGGCAAGCACACTCCAGTAATATAATACATTTACACAACCAGTTTAAAGGGATCTTGTGTCATCCTAACTTTCATGGGTTCCCTGGGAATTACATGGTGTTTGTTTGGGGTGCTTTTGGGAATTCTGTGTAAGTGATCCACAGTACCCTCAAGGAATCGAAGAGGTTCTAAGCAGAATTTGGCAATGTAAAACGGGATTTTTTTGCAGTCTTGCAACTAAAAATGTATTATGCTATTAACAATCATGTAATTACGTATCTTAGCACCAAACTAATAAACAAAACATAGGTGTACGTATCCATAAATGAAGAGGAGGAAAGGCACTGGATCCTGGTGCTGCAAGAGATCATATCTTATGTAGCCCTTGGCTTCCCTTCTGCGCCACGACATGTAATTTGCACACACAATTTGAGTTAAAGAGGAATAAAATGAAAATAGTAACCTTTAAGATCTAGAACAGAAATTATTGCAGAATAATGCACATAATCCCAGACCTTTAAATAAAAAAGAAGGAAATAGAATTAGGATATGTGGCATTTTATTTTCTGAGGAGGAGGCAATCATCTCCGTAAATCTCTTCCTCTACTGGTGTTGCCACTTCTTAAGGGTTCAGATTGATGGCGGTGGTTTTGAAAGCATAACAAGCTTTAAAATGTAATAAATGTGAGGAGCCTTTATTTGCCTTGTGGTTTCTTAGCCTTCTGGAAGGCACTAACATCATGTATTCTCCTTATTCTTTATACTCATGCCAGATTTGATTCTGGCTATCCATTTACACAAAATCTGCTACCTTGCCACTGGCTTTTCGATCGCTGTCCTTTATCCCTTCCTTGCATTCCACAGTTGGTTTTCAATACATCTAAGAACTTCCTCAGCAAATTATTTGGCTGTCAGTAATTATGGCTTTCACAATATAAAAGGTCCCTTGTCTACTGCATCTCCACTAATTATCAGTACCCATATGTGAGAAGATGCGTAATGAATGAGCAAACATATGTCAAGGAGAATGCGGGGCAGAACTGAAGGATCTAGCTATGAAAGAGAGCTCCTGGCTTCAGGCCCTGCTTTGGGCTTCCCATGGGCATCTGCTAGGCCACTGGACCAGACAGGTCTTTGATTCCATCCAACAGGGCTCTTCTTATATGGTTAGATTCTCCAGACATTTCTGCCAAAGGTTTTAAAAACATTTTCTGGGGTCCTATGCAGAGCTAACCCTGTTCACATGTTGAAGACATGGAATAATCATCTCATGCAGCAGGAGACTGTAGCTGCATGCCCACCGCCATGTCCCCATACGCCATGGGCTGGTTGGATGCAGAGGAATGGTGGGAAGAAGGCTAAGAGCCCAGGGAGTGAAAGCTCTCCAAGTGCCCCTCTTTTCCAGGGACGTCCCTGATTTAGAGAAGCCACCACAGGTTCTGGTTTGATCCCGGAATGTTTCACTTTTCCTTAAGATGTCCCTATTTTCATCTGAGAAATGTTGGAGAGTAAGGGAGTGGTGGTGGGGAAACAAGGAGTGGTCAGAGGGAGAAGACTGGGAAGAGGAGGTATTAGAAGCTGAAGGGGAAAGAGGACTTAGTGAGCAGGAGGAGTCTGTGGCAGAGAGAAGTCCAGACTCAGAGGCAGAAGCTGAAGCCGGGGAGGCCAAGAGAAAGAGATGAGTCAGGCTGGTGAAGAGTCATGAGTGTATTTTAGGAGAATGTGTTCCCGTCCCCAGTGCTTGATTGCTGAGTACATGCAAGGCAAGAATGATCCATGTAGACCAGAGGTGGGAGGCTTTTTCCAACCCAAGAGGTGCTCTACGCCCCCCCCCCCGTCTTCCAGAGCCAGGAGAGGCGTGAAAAGGGCAGAGGAGAGGTTGAGTTGTCAGTAAGCTCCACTGCTACAGACATGGTCCCTAACTGCCACTGAACCCCGGGGGGGGGGGGACGGGACGACGTGTATGAGCCAAACATACACGTCCCACCTCTCCTATGCCATTCAATCATTGGTTTTCCCCTTTTCCCTTTTTGAGTTTCAAACTTCTGAGCATATTAGGAATGTGCAAGCAACTGCAGCATCCTGGTGCTGTGGTGAATCCTGGACGGATCAGCTTGCCAGACCCCCCTCCCAGGCATCCTGCCCTGGGACTCCCCTTCACCCAAATGCACAAAATGAGGAGACTCTTCCGATTTCAGAAGGTATCACCAATTCAGCTCAATGGCTTTTCCCCGTCCATGTGAGAATCCAGATACCAAGGGGCTTTGCAGGGAGTTGTTTTTGCTCCGGTGGACCCCTCCCCATCTCCCCAAATCCCTTCCTCTCTAGGAGTCTAGTCCGGTTCATTTTAAGCCACAGAGAGAACCAAGCTTTGGGATAATATCTCTCTGCATCTCTTTCAAAGCAGGAGCCAAAGAGGAAATGCCTGACATAAAGATCAAGCGGGCTTTCTCCCAGGTAGGCATTTGTCTGATAATACGAGGAATATAATCAATATTTTAGAAAAATTACAAGTGAATATTAATACTAAAGCAGTTTTGATATTTGTGGACGCGGAGAAAGCCTTTGACAATATTTCCTGGAGTTTTATGAAGAAAAATTTAGAGGGCATGGGGGTAGGCCAAGGTTTTAAAAATGGTATAGGTGCAATTTATTCAGAACAAAAAGCAAAATTAATTGTGAACAATGTAGTCACAGAAGAGTTTAAGATTGAGAAAGGAACACGACAAGGTTGCCCAATCTCTCCATTGCTTTTTATATCGGTCCTGGAGGTTTTGCTAAATATGATTAGAAAGGACCAATTGGTTAAAGGTATTCAAGTCGGAGCTAAACAGTACAAACTGAAAGCATTTGCCGATGATCTGGTATTGACATTACAGGAGCCAGAATCTAGTACTAAAAGAGTTTTGGAATTGATTCAAGAATTTGGTCAGGTAGCGGGATTTAAGTTGAATAAGATGAAAACTAAGGTTTTAGAGAAAAATCTAACAGTGATTGAGAGAGAGAGGTTTCAGGAGGAGACAGGATTAACATTGCTCAAGAAAGTGAAATACCTAGGGGTTAATATGACTGCTAAGAATGTGAATTTATTTAAAGATAATTATGAAAAATGTTGGACGGAAGTGAAAAAGGATTTAGAAACATGGTCAAATTTGAAGTTATCATTACTAGGCCGAATTGCTGTGATAAAAATGAATGTATTGCCAAGGATGTTGTTTTTGTTTCAAACACTGCAAATTCTGGACAAAATGGATTGTTTCAAGAAGTGGCAGAAAGATATCTCTAGATTTGTCTGGCAGGGCAAGAAGCCTCGAATAAAATTTAAGATATTAACTGATGCTAAAGAAAGAGGTGGATTTGCCCTGCCAGACCTTAAGCTTTACTATGAATCAGCCGCAATTTGTTGGCTGAGAGAATGGCTGCTTCTTGAAAACACGGACATTCTGGACTTAGAAGGTTTTAATAATGTTTTTGGGTGGCATGCATATTTGTGGTATGACAAGGTCAAAGCACATAAAGCATTTAAAAACCATATTGTCAGGAAAGCACTGTTTAATGTCTGGATAAGATATAAGGATTTGCTTGAAAACAAAACTCCAAGGTGGTTGTCACCAATGGAAGCGAAGGCTCATAAAAAGCTCAATATGGAGGCCAAATGGCCGAAATATTGGGAAATTTTGGAACAAGAGGGAGATAGATTAAAACTGCAGAGTTTTGAAAAACTAAAAAACAAAGTGCAAGATTGGCTTCATTATTACCAAATAATGGAGGTTTACAATTTGGACAAGAAAATTGGCTTCCAGGTGGAAAAATCAAAATTGGAAATAGAACTGTTAGATCCCAAAACTAAGAACTTGTCAAGAATGTATAACTTGCTGTTGAAATGGGGCACTCAGGATGAAACGGTAAAATCGGTTATGATTAAATGGGCACAAGATGTTGGACATAATATTATGATGGCTGACTGGGAACAGTTATGGACCACAGGTATGAAGTTTACGACATGTAATGCCTTAAGAGAGAATATAATGAAAATGATCTATAGGTGGTATATGACACCAGTCAAGCTTGCAAAAAATTATCATTTGCCCGAAAATAAATGTTGGAAATGCAAAGAGACTGAAGGTACATTCTTTCACCTTTGGTGGACATGCCCAAGGATTAAGACTTTCTGGGAGATGATCTATAACGAAATGAAAAAGGTATTTAAATATACCTTTCTGAAGAAACCAGAGGCCTTTCTCCTGGGCATGGTCGGCCAATTAGTGTTAAAGAAGGATAGAACTTTATGTATGTCACAACAGCAGCAAGAATACTTATTGCAAAGTATTGAAAGACACAAGATTTACCCACCTGGGAAGAATGGCAGATGAAGGTGATGGACTACATGGAACTGGCGGAAATGACTGGCAGAATCCGAGACCAGGGAGAAGAGTCGGTGGAAGAAGATTGGAAAAAATTTAAAGTTTATCTACAGAAACATTGTAAAATTAAGGAATGTTAGAAGGATGTTGGAATGAAGCTATGTGGTTTTAGCAGAAATGTTATAAAGGATTAAGTAAAAATGGATTGGTAATTAGTGAAAGAGGAGAATGTAAAATTATAGTATATCAAGATAAATTTTTAGGATAAAAACAAAGATGGAAAGGACTTGCTGAAATATCTAACTGAATTAGAATACAAAAAAGGGAGGTGTGAGGAGGTCAAGGAAATAAGCAAAGGAAAGAAAGTTATGTAAAGGTTGGATTTGTGGGGTTTTTTTGTGCTTTGTTTGTTTAGCTTTTTCTACTTTTCTATCTGTAACCTTCAAAATTTTAATAAAATCTATTATAAAAAGAACAAAGAGGAAATTTCGCCTGCTCCACACACAGGTGGCAATGAAGAGCAAGGCAGGCAATGCAAAGAAACTTGGCAGGAACCAAAGAGGTTTGGACACAGAGCAGACCCAAATGCTGGCATGGCCCAATCAACAGGGGTAGCACAACATTTCTGTGCTATGCAACAGTATATCTGGCAATCTTTTATATCATTGCAAATGTTATCTTAGGCTGCATACTTCTATCATATTTCCACGCGAGCAAGTCCCATTGAACTGTTAAAGAGACACGTACAGGATGGCACGCTTAGGCAATGCCAACTTACCTGATAGGAAGCCTCATTGAACTCACTGAGACTTACTTCTGAAAAATCATGCACAGGATTTTGTTGCCTGATATCTCACTGATAGGTGGGTCTATGCAGCCACAGTGTTGAAGTCTCATTCATGCTAAAGAATGCATGGAGAGAAGCTTCTTGAAAGGGTGAATTGCATGGACAAGGTAATGATTGCTTTTAGTTAATACATAGACTATCTAACCAAAATTAAATGAAGGGGATGTTTCTTACTGAAAAGTACAAGAGAAGCATTTTGGATACTGCATCAAGTCCAAGTCATAGCAGAGGGATAATGGCAGGAGACACAGAGCTAATGCCAGCAATTTTGCTAATACTACATCATTGTGGTGCTTTTGGCTTTCCAAGCTAGCTGTTTTTATTTCTGTGAAAGCTGAGGTCTCCCTAGAACTGCCGCATGAATGCACTGGCCCTTGATCTTTTGCACAGCACATATGCCAAGTTTGTTTAGTTAAGAAGACAAAAGAACATCAGTAAGACCATTAGCATATTTATGAAATGGGCTTAGCTCTCAGCATGTCTGCTATGAACAGAGAGAAAAAGGTTTCCAGGTTTGCCTGGTGGTTTGGCCAACAGGGTATTGCCCAAGCATCTGGAAAGACCAAGCCTAGCCTCTGCACTTTAGAGATGCCCTCTCTTTCCATTCAGAACAACATCTTACAGAGCAATCCCAACCCCAGCTGGTCAGGAGGGGGGTGTAGTGGAGCAGCACATCCGCCCCCATATCTGCTCACACCAGTCGGGTCAAAAGTTGGGGGGGCGGGGAGCAGGGGACAGGCAAAACCAGCCTGATCCCCTCAAATAATGACCGCAACTCTCCTGAAGAGAACCACAACTAAATGGACAAAGAGGTCTTCAATCAGAATCAATTGCATGAGGAAGTCTATAAAAGAACAGCAGATTATGGACAAATCCAGTTTCAAAAGCCCAGCAGCACACCTATCTTAAAAAGAAAAAAAACACAACCCACTGTTCACACAAATAAGGGTTTGCTTGTTTTTTAAGGATTGGGCATTCATTGCTATATAGTCTTTACAAATAATAAGCAGCCACTGTGTAGCTGTAGTTCTTGACAGGAGATGTGAAAGTGGAACTAGCATAAAAAACACAGGAAGCTGCTAGAGAAAACATAAAGGTCCTCACATTTCCACACTCTCCCTCCCTGGTTGGGTCAGAATATCTCCTGACCTTTCAATCAGCATAAGCAGCTGTTTGACGACATAACTTGACTGACAGTGCTAAAAACCAATGGAGCAATCCTGTATTTTTAATTGATTGCTTAGTGCCCTGGCGTGTCTTCCTTGAGACCCTTAAAGAATGCTGCAGGGGCCAACTGGCCTTAATCTCTCTTGTGATCTCTCTGCCTCCAGGGCTGGGAGAAAGTGTGCGCTAAAATTAGCTGTGTGTTTTCATTAGCTTTGGGAAGATTTGTCCACATGTCTTTGGGCATACCATAAACCCCGCCCCATGTAACTGCTGCAGCCTCTTGAAAAGTGCTGAGAAATAGCAGCCACTTTAATTACTACAACTTCCCACTGTGGAATCTTTTATATATTCTGCAGAACTATAATTCCCAAGGCTCCCCAGCAGAAAGCCATAGGAGTTGAAGAATATTAAAGGAGTTAAACTGGCTGAAGTTTCTATGTTTTTTTAACAATTTGTTTTTATTGCTTTACTTCTTACAGGATAAACAACATTTATACATCAAAAGAAACTTGCCACCCCATAGCTATGATACAGCACAGATTAAAGCCATGTAATACAGCAGATTCTCTAATACAATAAAATAAAAACAGCACAACATCTGGAATCAAACCAATCAAAATATTTTATATTCTATAGAAAGATTGCTTGAAGTTTCTAGCATAGAGATAAATGCTATTTGTTTTGTCTGGCTTCTAGGCTGCAGTGTGTGTGTGTGTGTGTGTGTGTGTGTGTGTGTGTAAGGAAAAAAATTACAATACCCAGAAATGTGGGGGAAATGTGCTTCAAATGTGCTTTAAAGCATAGTGTGTACACAGCCTGTGATTAAGAGCCAATTGGCCCATGCAGCAAAATCACATGCTACCACTTCAGCCTGCCAGAAAGGAGTGTCATGTTTGTGTGCCCTTGAGGGTGTGAAGTCCGCATGGACCTACAATGGTACCTCTGGATGCAAACGGGATCCGTTCTGGAGCCCCATTCGCATCCTGAGCAGAACGCAACCCACATCTGCTCATGCGCGGGTCATGATTCGCCGCTTCTGGGCATGCGCGTAACGTCATTTTGAGCATCTGCACATGCGCGAGCGGCGAAACCCAGAAGTAACCCATCCCATTACTTCCGGGTCGCTGCGGAACACAACCTGAAAACGCTCAACCTGAAGTGTCTTTAACCCGAGGTATGACTGTACTAGTATGGAGTAACTGCCTCTCAGTCGAACCTGCCTCACAGAGTTGTTATGAGGATAAAATAGGGGGAAGAATCTCCTTGAAAGAAAAGTGGGACATGAATGTAATAATGGCATATCCATCAACTGTCCCGATTTGAGCAGGACATACTGGAATTACAGAAGCCATCCTGGTTTCTGACAGGATCCCAGGATGTCCCATTTTGGCTCCCATGACAGCATGGCCCTGAAGTTTTCCTCTGCAGCATGTTGGAGGGTATGAAGACTAGCCCGGGTAGCCAGTTGCTATGTCCAGGACAGAAATATTAGCAGCAATCAAATACAGGGCTCCCCAGCACTGCAGCCAAATGAAACTGTCCAGAAAAAACAAAAACCCTGCAACATGTTATTTTGATGCATGCTTTGATTGACTCTTATGGACACCCCTTAGATCCCCTTTTACCCTGTCAGCTGCATACGAGATGATGGATTAATTTTGCCCTCTAACTTGATTGCTCAAAAAGAGCACAACTGCTAACACTTAAGGTGCAGTGACGGATGACTACCATCCATGCCTCAGGAGAACAACAGGGTCCCTAAAATATCTAGCCAACAGGCTCCCAACCAGTAAACTCATTACAAAAAGAGTTTTTTGTTATATTGACTTATTTTAAAATACTTACCACCTACCCTTCATTGTTACAGGCAATCTCAGAACAAACTACCAAACTTAAAATGAAACAGGTTCTAATTTCCACCAAGCTCATTGCAAAACACAAAAAAAGGAAAGTGCTCATTTGTGATGATTCCTTCCAGAGGCATAAATTTGTGGAACCACAGAAGCAGTTTTTTCCTTAGCCTTTTCCATCGTGTGATGGTGCTGTTAGGAAGAGGCTAGTCTTGCTGCTGCTGCTGCTTTCTTTTCACAGGCAACAAGAATATTCATACTGTATAGTAAGGAAATGCTTACTATAAGGGAAAATCAAATGTTTAACAAAACCTTTGTTTAACAAAACATTTCCTGCTATACTCCATGGAAGGAGTCTTGCTTTTTTAAAAAATCATGTTTTTAAAATTAAAGAATATACACATACCTCCTCCCCCGCCCCTTGCAGTCTGACAAGGGACAGCCCAGAAGTCAGCTATATCTTCCTACATAGCAATGAGCCCTGGGAGCTGTAGTCCAAACCATATGGAGGAAGACAGGTTGACTATATTCCAATATTGAACTGGGCTTTCTGAGTGTCATGGCTTATGTATCAAAAACAGCAGCACCATGCGCAAAAAGGAGGTATCAGCCACCTTGAGGGGAACCCCAAAGTTTGCAGTACTGCAAAAAGATGTTTAGGTTTCTCACCCTAAGGGGGGAAGGGGTACCAAAAGCATCCACCATGAGGACTGATCATGCTCAGATGCTGACTGACAGTTTATAGGTTGCAGAAAACAAGGGGCAGATGGAATGGACTATCCAGGAAGAAGGTTTGGCTGGCTGAGTGGCTGGAACATAAAAAGAAACACTCCACACTGCAGCATTTTGTTGCAGGTCCCGTGTATGTGTGTGTGTGTGTGTGTGTGTGTGTGTGTGTGTGTGTGTGTGTTACAATTGTAAGTAATTCTTACAATAGCCTTGCAAAGTACAATTATTCCTAATACTGCAGATGGAATGCTTTGGCTAAAAAAATTATTGCCTCTCTGATGAAGTTGCTTTGTGGATAACTGGAGTTTTGGGCTGGGAACCATACATTGGAAGCCCATTTCTCCTCTGCTGAAAAATGAATCCTTAGAACTGTAGTTTACCCCCCCCCCCACAGAGCTACAGTTCCCAGCACCTTTAAATTACTGTTCCCAGTGTGCTACCAACCCTACCCTGGAATCTGCCCCTGGGAAATATGATGTAGGTACTTCTTATAGTAAGTCATACACTGAATCCACTTTTTAAATGCGCAAAAATATTCTTGAGTGCAGGACATAACACATTTAGAAATGAGCACTAAAATCTATCCAATGTTTTCATTATTCAAGGAAAATATTTGCAAAAGGAAGAAAGGAGCATGGCCAGTGTGCTTTAAGAACTACAAATATGTGCCTCAAAGCCACTATTTAAATATCAATTCAAGCAGCCGTTTCCCTGCTCTATAATCTGCTCGCAGCTGCAAGAGGTCAGAGAGCAAGACAGCTGCGATTCAGCTTGTAACACATTTGTTACTCAGTTTCCAAGGTTGCCATTGGGGGTTTTGACATGTGTCCTTCCATTAGGAGAGTTAGTGTGCCTGATTCATTTCTAGTACAGAGCCATAGCACCTTATGGTACGATTCCCCCAGGAGAGCTTTGGAGGACAGCAGATGACAAATAATGAGCAGACCTGGATTTATTAATTCTGGATTCATTATAAATTGGGAAGGCGAACGATGTTCTCTTCTTCCTCTCCACACACCTTGTCTAAATGTTTAGACTGCAAGGAACCTGACATGTCTTTTTTGCTGCTGTACTACATAAAGTGCCTACATAAAGTACTACATAAATAAGCAGACCACAACAGTTCTTTCACTGAGTTCCAAGCGTTTCTCCCTATTTCTCCGAACCCTCGGTTGCCCTGATTTAGGGGGAGAGGGGAGTATATTGAAATCAGATGGCATAAACATTCCCACAACTGGTATCTGTTCCAAAAACATGTTGATGAAAAAATACGTCAGATGTCTGCAACCCTCAAGGCTGCAGCATGCGGTAGCAGCCACAATAAGGGGGAGATGATAAAAGGGAAGACGGACCCTTTGCCATTCACTGTGGCCCTATCTGCACAACACATGTTAAAGCAGAATTAGTCTCCATTTTCTTTTCTCATCATTGTTGTTTTGTTTTTCTTCCAGCGTGTTTTTACTGTTTAAAAGGAAGGCTTGACAATGAGGCAATGTATATTGAAATCTCACAACCCAGAGAAGTGGCTACATATGCTTTCTTGCTGCTGAGCATGGTCCTACATAACTCCTTGCCCCTTCCCAGCCATGACAAGCAAAAACAGAAACTTCATAAATTGTGTTTTTATTTTGTATTTTTATCTTGTGAACCACCCTGAGATCTACAGATGAAGGGCACTATACAAAGTTAATAAATACAACAACAACAAATGTAACAAACAAAATAAATGATGAATGAAATCCAAAAGCTCCACCTCTTCCCAAGTCATGTCCCCCCACGCATTCTGAAAGTAGGAGCTAAGGCCGCTGTAACAATAGGATGATGTAGTGGTTAGACTGAGGTGCTACCCAGAGGCGGAGCTAGCTGCTCTGGCGCCTGGAGCAGCACACATGCTGTGCACCCAGGGGCAGGGCGAGCCACCCGTGGGGGCGGGGCGAGCGTCCCAGGGGGCAGGGGGATGTCACACCCCCCCCCCCGGATGACAGCCTGGACGGGCCACACCTACCGCATGCCCCTTCCTCCGCCAGTGGCGCCACCTGCACTCTACGTTTCAACCAGTATCATACCATGTGGCTTCCCCCAAAGACTCCTGGGAACTGCAGTTTGTTAAGCTGCTGAGGGTTGTTAGGAGAAGACCCCATTCCCCTCACAGAGCTACAATTCTCAATTCCTTTTCCCAGGTAAATTGTAGCTCTGTGAGGGGAGGGGTGTCTCAGCACCTTTAACAAACTACACTTCCCATGATGCTTTGGGGGAAGCCATGATTGTTTGAAGTGGTATGACACTGCCTAAAATGCATAGTGTACGTGGGGCCAGTGTTGAAGCTCCCTGTCATAAGATAGTGTGGAATTTGACTAGTAAGATGTTCCTCTCAAACACAGGACTAAAAGCAAAGCCAGCTCAACTGATCATAGTCACCTCCTGGGAGAACTCAACACCTCAAAGTGCCTTACCCTGCTGTCCTCTTGTATCTCCCAGTCACTAGAGAAGGCCATGGAATGCTGTCCTTGAGTGCAGTTGGAAAACTGGAAAAGGCTCGAAAACATCCGTCTGTTTTCTTGGGTATCTGGAAATATTGCATCCTGGAAATTTACTCCATGTGGAAGGAGGTTATAATTCTCATCCATTCTGAAAAAGAAAACCAGGGATAAACATTAAGTAACTTGCAGCACAAGTCATCCATCTCTATATAGGGTAATGAGATTGACTTTCAGCAAGGCACACACTGCCCTGGTTGACACATCATGATAAGCCATTATGACTGAAACCATGGTTTATTGCGAATGTGTATCTCCCGCCCCTGTCCTGTGCAGGGTCTGGACAGCTCAAATGAGCCATACCATGGTCTGCTGTGTCACCCAACCCAAATTGTATTCTTCCTGATTTATTTCTGTTTTGCACCCGGTGCTTTGCTTGGACTAACACAACATGGTCCAGGTTCAGGTGAGAAGTGGGAGAACCCACACAACTATGGTTCAGCAGGACATGCCCCCCCCCTTTCTATCTTGCACTTAAATCCCATTTCTGTACCAGGTAAAGTAATTTTTAGCCCCCCTGATCCCCCGACCTGTCCCATATTTTGCCTGACTTGTCCTTTATTTTGCCCGACCAAAGGTGGCAACCCTAGTTCATATGGAATGGGGAGAGGCAGTCCTTGAGGTATTGTGGTCCTGAGCTGTTTAAGGCTTTATAGGTAATTAAAGATGTCATCAGGTTGGTTTCCCTTAGCTACAATAGTGCTTCCTAGACTGGCATCAGCAGTCACATGGGAAGGACAGTGCTAATAGAGGGGTGTTTGCTCACAATTCCTATGTTTAGCAAGGCAATGAAGGGCTGGTCCATTGGGGGGGGGGCACAAGGAAAACAGCTTGCATATTGCCCATTTTGCTCCATTGACACATTCTGAGAAACCCGCTGAAAGGTTCTGTGCCATTTGAACTCTTTCCGAACAGGTGAGAATATTAATGCTAGTTGTGTTTCCATTTCCTAGATGGGCCTGGCGTTGGTAGATCAGAGTGAGTGATATGAAGAATAATCACATGGGGAGAGAGGGGCATATGGGCCCATTGGGAAGAGAAAAAGGGGCCTGACCCATATTTGTGGCTTTAACAACAGCTTAGAATGCTTATTTTCACTGTTGGGAAATAAGCAGTGTCACCTGTTAATATCTGCACGTAAAAACTACTCCCATCTTTGTCTCAACATTTATTCCCTCTTGCCATTATATTTCTGTTTTCAGCCCTTGAAAATGGCAAATAACATAGCGGATCCCACCTCTCTGGCTACCAGTTGTGGCGGATTCCACCTTCATATAATAATAATAATAATAATTTATTATTTGTACCCCGCCCATCTGGCTGGGTTTCCCCAGCCACTCTGGGCAGCTTCCAATGAAGATTAAAATATATTCTAATTATAGCCACTATGGGTTATCTGATGATTTTTGTGTGAAGGTGAAACTAGATACGTGAAGATTCAAAGAAGTTGGACAAATAAGAAAGATTTATTTTAGAGAACAAAGTTGGTAAAACAAAGGATGTGTTAAGAGATAATGTGTTTTCAGGAAACAGTTAACTTATTAATAATAATTATTATTATAATTACCGTGGCTCCATGGTGTAACGGTTAGCACTCTGGACTCTGAATCCAGAGATGTGAGTTCAAATCTCAGTGGAACGTAACTTTTCATCAACTG
Organism: Podarcis erhardii; assembly: GCF_964252035.2. NCBI lineage: Eukaryota > Metazoa > Chordata > Lepidosauria > Squamata > Lacertidae > Podarcis > Podarcis erhardii. Next base: position 75,405,414 of record NC_138500.1, on the reverse strand, counting down.
TGTGGATAGCTCAGTTGGTTACAGTGTAGTGCTATTGCGGATTTGATTCCATATGGGACACTTGCATATTCCTGCATTGCAGGGGGTTGGACTAGATGATCCTCAGGGTCCCTTCCAACTCTACAGTTCTATGATTCTATACTAAACTCTAGCGAGTGTTTCAGGCTTCTAAACAAGTTAGTAAACACGGAGCTTCTTTTCAACTTCAGCTGCTTATTTTCAGTTAATACTCTTCAGTTCAATGTTACAGGTTTCCAGCCTAGATGGTCGATGCTCAGCTTCTCTCCTGTTATTTCACTTCAGTTCCTTCACTTAGTGGTTTGTGTAGGTGTTTCAGCTTAACACTTTGGCTCCTAAAGAAGGGGGGACTTTCCATCAGTTTCCCAACCTTTCCTCACTCCCACTCCTGAGGTACTTCCATCCCAGGGGATCCAGGGGATCCCCACGCCCCTCTTAGCTGGTCTGGGAGCTTCTCTGTCTAGAGCAGGCATAGGCAAATTTAGCAGCCCTCCAGATGTTTTGGGACTATAATTCCCACCATCCCTGTCCACTGGTCCTGTTAGCTAGAGATCATGGGAGTTGTAGTCCCAAAACATCTGGAGGGCCGAGTTTGCCTATGCCTGGTCTAGAGGATCCCTCCCCTCCTGACTGACAGGAGACCCAAGGAGACTTTATCCTCACAGACTCTACTTCTCCTTGTTCAAACTCAGCCTTCCCTTTCCTCCTGTCTGAATACCCTCCCAAGATACTACACTCGGTCTTTGTATCTAAGCTCAGAGACTCTTTTCTCTAGCTGCGGATATTCTGCTCCTCAGAGTGGATGTTCCACACACAGGCCAGAACCAATTCTGCAACTCCCTCTCCTGTTCTTTCCCTTGGGGGCATTAGACTCCTTGAAGGTTGTGTTTGCTTCACAACCCATCCTTCGGCAACCAGACTCAGCACGGCCGTTTGTGGTGGAAACCGATGCCTCGGATGTTGCGGTGGGGGCCGTGCTGCTGCAGGCCGATCCACAGTCTTTGGTGCTCTTTCCCTGTGGGTACTACTCCTGAAAATGTCAACCGGCAGAGCAGAATTATGGCATTTGGGACAAGGAAGTATTGGCTATCCAAGTGGCATTTGAGTGAGTCGTGTTGGAGCGGGCCCGTTATCCAGTTTGGATGGACAATCGGAACCTAGGACATCTCCTGTCAGCCAAGAAGCTGAATCAGCACCAGATCTAATGGTCCCAGTTCTTCTCCCACTTTGATTTCAAGGTTACCTATATTCCCAGCAGCCTGAACCAGCAGGCTGATGCCCTTTCTTGGAAGCCAGAGTATGAGAGGTCTGACGATGCATCACATACACCCATGATATTGCCTCCTGCCAGTTTTGCTACGGCCCAGATTCCTAGGGACTTTTTGTGGGAGCTGCGGGAGCAGCAACAGTGGGACGCCTATGTGCAGCACTGGTGGCAAGAATTGGCTGACCAGGCTAGACACTCTCCTCACCACTGGATGGTGCAACAGGACTTGCTGCAGTTTGGGGGCCATTATTATGTGCTTCCTGGTCCACAGCGGGGAACTGTTCTGCGGTTATGCCATGACAGTCTTCCGGCAAGGCATTTCAGACACTTCAAAACTCTTCATTTGGTGGCCAGGGACTTTTGGTGGCCTTGTCTTTGGGACGAGGTGGAGCAATATGTGGCTTCCTGCCCAGTCTGTCATTGGGCTAAAGACGTCCCTGGCAAGCAGACAGGACACCTTCTACCTCTACCAATGGCTGAATGGCCCTGGCAGACCATGTCACTGGACTTTATCATGGACCTGCCTTCATCCCAAGGGGTGACTACCATTTTGGTAGTGGTGGATACCTTGACCAAGATAGCACATTTTCTCCCTTGCACTGGCCTCCCCTCAGCCCAAACAAGTGCAGACCTCTTCTTGAGAGAGGTGTTCTGCCTGCATGGTGGCCTGCTGCAGCATGTGGTATCTGATGATAATTATTATTATTATTATTATTATTATTATTATTATTTATTATTTATACCCCACCCATCTGGCTGGGCCTCCCCAGCCACTCTGGGCGGCTTCCATAGAAACCAAAAATACACTAAAATATCACACGTTAAAAACTTCCCAGAACAGGGCTGCCTTAGGATGTCTTCTGAATGTCAGGTAGTTGTTTATCGCTTTGACATCTGCTGGGAGGGCGTTCCACAGGGCGGGCTACCGAGAAGGCCCTCTGCCTGGTTCCCTGTAGCTTTGCTTCTCGCAATGAGTAGTCCAAGCGGGAGATAACCAGAGCATGCACCACTCTGGCGAGACAGTCCACAGGCAGATAAGTACTCAGCCTATGTACCAGTTGGAGCTGGTAAACAGCTGCCCTGGACACAGATTTGACCTGTGCCTCCATGGACAGCTGTCAGTCCAAAATGACTCCCAGGCTGCGCACCTGGTCCTTCAGGGGCACAGTTACCCCATTCAGGACCAGGGAATCCTCCACACCTGCCCGCCTCCTGTCCCCCAAAAACAGTACTTCTGTCTTGTCAGGATTCAACTTGATGATAGGGGACCGCAATTTACTGCTGACTTTTGGCAGGCCCTTTGACGGGTTTGAGGGTGCAGCTCCATCTCTCCTCTGCCTACCACCCCCAATCAGATGGGCAAACAGAATGTGCAAATAGGATCCTGGAACAGTACCTGTGGTGCTTTGTCAGTTTCCATCAGAACAACTGACTCTCACTCCTGGCGGCTGCTGAATTCTCTTATAACAGTGCTCTCCACACTTGGACATGCCTCTCCCCATTCTTTGCCAGCTATGGGTTCCCCCGCTTCTTTTCCCTGCTTCCATCTCCTTCCATGCTTCCGGCAGCAGACCAGTTTTTGCAGGAGCTCCGCAAGCAGCTCCAATGGGCAAAGGAGGATTGCAAGCATTTTGCTGACTGACATCAGCAAGCCGGGGGGCCCCTGGCAGTGGGGGACTTGGTCTGGCTCTCCACCCAGCATCTGCCAGTCCAGAACCCTTCACGGAAACTGGGACCCCAATTCCTCAGTCTCTTTCCTGCTGGCCAAGATCAACCAGTGGCCAGCCGGGTCAAGCTCCTGGCTTCCTACAAGGTACACCCGGTCTTTCACCATGCCTTGCTCATCCCTGCAGTCCCTGCCAGTATGCACCAACCAGAGGTTCCCCCTCTGCCACCCGTCTTTGTGGAAGGGGAGCCAGAATTTGAAGTGGCACAAATTTTTGACTCCTGCCAATGGCAACGTCTCTTGCAGTATTTGGTGGACTGGAAGGGCTACGGCCCTGAGGAACGCTCATAGGAAGATGCTTTGTATGTCCATGCTCCCCGGTTGGCCTGACAGTTCCACCGTCGGTTCCCCCATAAGCTGACACGCAGCCGGCGGGAGGAGGATAGTGTCCTGGGCCAGGAGTCGGCTTCAGCTGCTGAGCAGCAGCCTGAAGGAGCAGAAGGCAAAGTAACTCCACCTGCTGCTGACCAGCTGCAGCCTTCTTGCTCCTGATAAGAACCAGCTGGCCTCAGCTTTCTGAAGCAGGGTTTCTAGCCTTGGTCAGTTGCTGGAAACAACTTTCATCCTTCCTGGCCAGACCTTGCTGCTTCTTGCTTCTCGTAACCTTGGACCCTCGGCTTTCTTGACCCCCGGATCGTCTGACAACATGAACTGAGATACTCCTGACCTTTGGACTGGACTGGACCTTACATATGGACTCTGCCACCAGGCGAGTACCGCCCTGAGACTACAACACCCACAAACAGAGTGAATGCTTATTCATTAACTAAGCCTTGTTCAAATATATAAAAGGATGTCACATAGAGGAGGGAGAAAGGTTGTTTTCTGCTGCTCCAGAGAAGCGGACACGGAGCAATGGATCCAAACTACAAGAAAGAAGATTCCACCTAAACATTAGGAAGAACTTCCTGACAGTAAGAGCTGTTTGACAGTGGAATTTGCTGCCAAGGAGTGTGGTGGAGTCTCCTTCTTTGGAGGTCTTTAAGCAGAGGCTTGACAACCATATGCCAGGAGTGCTCTGATGGTGTTTCCTGCTTGGCAGGGGGTTGGACTCGATGGCCCTTGTGGTCTCTTCCAACTCTGTGATTCTATGATTCTATGATTAGCCAACATGAATCTTTCCGCAAAGAAATCTGTCGTGTATTGTCTAGTTAAGATTCCTTCATCGCAGTAGTTGGACTAGATGACCCTCGGAGGTCCCTTCTAAGTCTACAATTCTATGATTATATGAAATAAGGATGATGGTCCAATAAACAGGCAGTCTGGGATCAGCCAGTGGAGGCTTACTGTTTTCAGATGCACAGTTGCAAAACTCTGTCATGGAACTTCTCAAACTACAATTAAAGAAACACATTCATCACCTCAGATAATCTTTAAAATGAAATGCCGCTGTTGAGTCACCAGACTTCACAAACACTTAAAGACAGAATTCCATGTGTAAGCAAGAGAGCCACATACAAAGCTGGTTTACATGGATAACCATCCAGTTTCTGTCTCTTCCTTTCACTGCAGTCTATAAGAATATCAGGAATTGTGGTTTTGTCCACTGATCAGTTGGCTAACTGCAAAACAGGGCTCTTGCAACAGTTTCATAGGAGAGAGGTTTGGAAAGATGAAGCTCAGCAGGTGAAAAAAGAAAAGAAAACCAACCAGCACCTGCTTAAATCTATCCTTTTACACAACCATCAAAGAGACGGGAGTCCTGTCTTCCTTTGCAGCTGATCACCACAGTAGGAATTGTTTGGTAGGAAGTTGCTATTCACGTCTCTTGCTGAAGGACAAGCCCAGCCATGGGGTCCGACATTCCTTTCCAAACCAATAAAAAACCTGCATGCCTTGACCAGTTGTGACATAATATCTGCCACGTGCTGGCAGACACAGAACCATTTCCCAGAGTCATCTTATGTATTGAAATACTGCATCTCAACTGGCCCATTAATAAACACAGGATAAGGAAATTAAAATTAGCAAGATTTGGCACCTTGGGCTCCTTTGGGAGGAAGGGTGAGTTATAATAAATTTAATGAATACATAATAAATACACAAGAATCTGAATTTTAACCAGAACTGGTTCTAAGTATACAATCTTCCTAGGAGAACAAGAAGTATACTGAGCTTAAGTTTGAAGTGAAATATATGACGAATAAAACAACTTTTTGAGAGAGACTGACCATTTTTAAATGTTTCCCAGACACAAAAAACTACAACTGTACTAAACAAACTTTAATAAGTTGTATTTATTAAATACTCTCTCACCCAATGATAACACTGAAATGAATTTATAACAGGAGAAGTCTTGTGTCCCGAGCCTTAAGCTCTGGAAATCCTTATTGTGGAACTATGATGGTGGTTTCCTTCGCAGCTGATCACCTCATTTGAAACAGTTTCATAAAACAATTATTGTTATTCCCTGGTGACAGAAAAACACTCGGCACATGTTCAAAGGCACGCTGCACCTGCTCAAAGACACCCATTTACTCACACTAAGTCTAAGGCAAGCGGAAGTGACTTGCCTAGACTGCTCCTGGCAGCCAAATCTTCTGACCTATTTTTTTATTCTTTCTATAGGCAAGTTAGGTAAGGAGAGCAAAATGGTGAATTCTTGTGGATCTCATTTATATCCTATAACTTTTGCAGTATAAATCTTTAATCCCATTTTATCCTCCCAAAAAGCCAGGGAGTTAGGTAAGGCTGAGAGTAAGCAAGTGCCATGCAAGAGTTGTGGGTCAAGCAGTGGGCACACCCAGGGTTCCTCTTGCCCCCCTCGCCCGGGAAGCTCACCAGGTAAACGTGAGCCAGACACAGTATCTCAGCCTGGCCCATCTCACAGGGTTGCTGTGGCCATTTAAGAAGAGGGGATGATGCCACCTTGATCTCTTTGGAGGAAAAGTGGGGTATCTGTATTCATATGTAAGTACATCCATAAATAAACAAAATGGTGGCTGGACATGGAGAGCCATGGAGAGATCAGCTCTGAATCTCACACGGCATGAGATGCAGACTAAAGTGGTAACAGCAGAGTCTGTCACACAAGAAGACAGTTGTGCATATCCTATTTTTGAATGCTCCATTATGTTGGGGGGGGGGGGAACCATCAGTAACTGTAGTAAAACTTGAACCTCGAGGAGAAAGACAGAGCTCTCCTTGGTATGTTGCTTTATTACACACAAAGAGCTGTTTACACATAGAAATGTTTAAAAATTGCAACTTCCCAACACACACACACACACACACACACACACACACACACACACCTGCAGCTTGAAGTGGCCCAGTCCATCATTCTATCACCTTGCCCTGCGCAATATCTTCATAGTTCTAACTCACCATGCATCTGTCCTCCCCCGCCCCCATCAAGCCACTCTCTCAGCCTCCCATCTCCAACGCAGAGATGATATTGACTGGCCTTACCTGAAACAAGGTGTGTGAAGTGTTTTTAACATTCTAGAGCGCTACCAAAATGCCCAGCATTAGTAATATTAAATCCATGTGTCATTTAGCAACATTAGGCAACAGTATCTTTTTAACATTATTATTACTATTAATTATTATTAGGTATTGGTGAGTTTTCTAGAGGTACTCACCTGAGGAAGAAGAAGTAGGAGTAATCCTGCATGACTGTGTGAGAGTGGCAGGAGAAATACCCCAGTCCCGTCAGGTTGAGCCGGGATCCCGCAGGGACTTCCAGCATGCTTCCCCAGGCCTGATCACAGAGCATCTCAATCTCGGCTGAGTAAAAGAGCCCCCCTTCTGGGGCTTCATATTGCCAGGGCAAATAGTTGAACATGCTGTACATATCCTGATGCAGTGCCAAGACTTTGGCATAGACGATGATTTCTGCCAGCTCAGCCCTGCAGCTTTCGCTCAGGGGTCTCCACTCTGACGGCAGCTGACAGCCCCGGCTGGGACTGAGCTGATTCCCAAAGCACAGGAGCAGGAGCAGCCGAATTGGCAGCATGATGGATTCGAGAGGAGGAGGAGGAGGATGCAGGCTTCGCACACTGGATGCTAAAAGTTTCCCCAGTGCCTTTAAAAAAACCACACAGCACACTCACAAAACCTGAGGCTAGGTTTATGAAACAAGATCCCTATGAAATGAATCAACTGATTGGCAAGAAGCTGGGGCCTAAGGCTCATCAGTGGCTCAGCTTTTGCCCAATAGGAGCAGTTCTTCAAAGGGAGGGAGGAGCAGTAACCAGAGAAAGGAGAGTTCTGCTGTATACACACTCTCACTTGAGCTGCAAACTGTTGCAGTAGCTGCAGCAGAGCCAGAGGTGCAGGGCGTCTGTAAACTCCCAGAGCCATGGGCTGGGGAAGAATTCTGCCCTGCTTGTGCACCTGAAAAGAAAGGGAAGTTTCAAACAGCAGAAGAGCTTCTTAAGCTGCTTGTTGGGTGCTGTGTTTCTTCATCACCATCCCATTTACATATTCATCACCATCTTGTAGCACTTAAGCTCTAAGCACCTTACAACCGTGAAAAGAAGTCAGGACCTGCTGACAGCCTGTCAGAGTGAAGGGGATGGATGAAAAGCAGAAAGAGAGGGAGGCCAGAGAAAGCCTTTGCACAAAGATGCTGTTTCAGACACTGCTTTAAAAACAGAAGAGGCAGGGTGGTGATGCACAGTCAGGAGCCAGCAAGGGAGACGGAATTAAATTGATGCCCAACCATGTCACAAATTTCATGAGCAAAACGCTGACGGAATTGGGGATGGGTGGAGTCCAAGGTTTGATGGTTCAGTGATTCCCTTCAGATGTTTTTTTGAATTACGACAGCTGTCAGTCCTAACCACTGGCCATGCTGGCTAGCTGGAACTGTCAGTGGGTTGCAACTATTTAAAAATACAATATTAAAAACAGTTACAACAGGTTACAATCAAGAGAATAAGGTGGGTCCTAAAATATATATTTCAGATGCCAAAGGTCCAACAGCATCTGGCAATGTGGTGGGCTAATTCTTACATGTATTGCAGGGGTATGTAATAAAAAAAGATCTCTCTCCCCCCCCCCAAAAAAAAGCAAAACTGAAACAAGTGCAAAATCAGCATTTTTCTTTCACAAGTGTGTAAATGCAGAGATGTCCCAGAAGGGCAACCGTATTATTCTCAAGCAAAGCAAAACCTAAAAGTATTGTGGGATGAAGTTTTGTTCACAAGATTATAAAATGGAATCTTCATCCTCAAAACACATTTGTTTCTCCTTAAGATGGCCCCAGAACTAGAATCATAGAATCATAGAGTTGGAAGAGACCACAAGGGCCATCGAGTCCAACCCCCTGCCAAGCAGGAAACACCATCAGAGCACTCCTGACATATGGTTGTCAAGCCTCTGCTTAAAGAGCTCCAAAGAAGGAGACTCCACCACACTCCTTGGCAGCAAATTCCACTGTCGAACAGCTCTTACTGTCAGGAAGTTCTTCCTAATGTTTAGGTGGAATCTTTTTTCTTGTAGTTTGGAACCATTGCTCCGTGTCCGCTTCTCTGGAGCAGCAGAAAACAACCTTTCTCCCTCCTCTATGTGACATCCTTTTATATATTTGAACATGGCTATCATATCACCCCTTAACCTCCTCTTCTCCAGGCTAAACATGCCCAGCTCCCTTAGCCGTTCCTCATAAGGCATCGTCTCCAGGCCTTTGACCATTTTGGTTGCCCTCCTCTGGACACGTTCCAGTTTGTCAGTGTCCTTCTTGAACTGTGGTGCCCAGAACTGGACACAGTACTCCAGGTGAGGTCTGACCAGAGCAGAATACAGTGGCACTATGACTTCCCTTGATCTAGATGCTATACTCCTATTGATGCAGCCCAGAACTGCATTGGCTTTTTTAGCTGCCGCGTCACACTGTTGGCTCATGTCAAGTTTGTGGTCAACCAAGACTCCTAGATCCTTTTCACATGTACTGCTCTCAAGCCAGGTGTCACCCATCTTGTATTTGTGCCTCTCATTTTGTTTGCCCAAGTGCAATACTTTACATTTCTCCCTATTAAAATTCATCTTGTTTGTTTTGGCCCAGTTCTCTAATCTGTCAAGGTCGTTTTGAAGTGTGATCCTGTCCTCTGGGGTGTTAGCCACCCCTCCCAGTTTGGTGTCATCTGCAGATTTGATCAGGATGCCCTTGAGTCCATCATCCAAGTCGTTGATAAAGATGTTGAATAAGACGGGGCCCAAGACAGAACCCTGTGGCACCCCACTAGTCACTCTTCTCCAGCATGAAGAGGAACCATTGATGAGCACCCTTTGGGTTCGGTCAGTCAGCCAGTTACAAATCCACTGAGTGGTAGCATAGTCAAGTCCGCATTTTACCAGCTTCTTTACAAGAATATCATGGGGCACCTTGTCAAATGCCTTGCTGAAATCAAGGTAGGCTACATCCACTGCGTTCCCTTCATCTACCAGGCTTGTAATTCTGTCGAAAAACGAGATCAGGTTAGTCTGACATGACTTATTTTTCAGAAATCCATGCTGACTATTGGTGATCACAGCATTCCTTTCTAGGTGCTCACAGACTGTTTGCTTAATGATCTGCTCCAGAATCTTCCCTGGTATTGATGTCAGACTGACTGGGCGGTAATTATTTGGGTCCTCTCTTTTCCCCTTTTTGAAAATAGGGACAACATTTGCCCTCCTCCAGTCTGCCGGGACTTCGCCTGTTCTCCAGGAATTCTCAAAGATGACTGCCAGTGGTTCTGAGATCACATCTGCCAGTTCTTTTAATACTCTTGGATGCAGTTCATCTGGCCCTGGAGACATGAATACATCTAAACTAGCCAAGTATTCTTGTACTATCTCCTTAGTTATTCTGGGCTGTGTTTCCTCTGCTGAATCATTTGCTCCAAATTCTTCAGGTCAGGCATTGTTTTCTTTATCGGAGAAGACTGAGGCAAAGAAGGCATTGAGGAGTTCAGCCCTTTCTGTGTCCCCTGTTTGCATTTCACCATCTTCTCCTCTGAGTGACCCCACTGTTTCTTTCTTCTTCCTTTTGCTACGAACATACCCATCAAAGCCTTTTTTGTTGCTTTTAACCTCTCTAGCAAGCCTGAGTTCATTCTGTGCTTTAGCTTTTCTGACTTTGTGTCTACACGTGCTGGCTATTTGTTTGAATTCCTCTTTGGTGGTTTCCTCCTTTTCCATTTTTTGTACATATCCTTTTTTAATGTTAACTCAGTTAAAAGTTCTTTAGATAGCCACCCTGGCTTCTTTAGGCACCTTCCATGTTTCCGTCTCATTGGTATTGCCTGAAGTTGTGCTTTTACTATCTCCCTCTTAACAAACTCCCAGCCATCATAAACTCCCTTTCCTTTTAGTATTACTGTCCATAGGATCTCACCCAGCACTTCCCTAAGTTTTATGAAGTCGGCTTTCTTAAAGTCAAGAAATTGAGTCCTAGTATGCTTGGCTGCTCCTTTCCACTGTATAGTAAACTTCAGAAGAGCATGATCACTCACGCCTAATGATCCTTCCACTTCTACCCCACTAACCAGGTCATCAACATTGGTTAGGACCAGATCTAAAATGGCTGTTCCTCTTGTTGCTTCTCCCACTTTCTGGACAATGAAGTTGTCTGCATGGCCAGTGAGGAATCTGTTTGACCTTATGCTCTTGGCTGAGTTTGACATCCAACAAATATCCGGGTAATTGAAGTCCCCCATTACTACTATCTCCCTTCCTTTTGCATGCTTGGCCATCTGTTCCAGGAAGGCATCATCTATGTCCTCCGTTTGGCTTGGGGATCTATAGTAAACTCCCACAATGAGGTCACTGTTATTCTTCTCTCCCTTAATTTTGACCCAAATGCTCTCATTTTGGCTTTGAGGTTCTAAATCTTGGATCTCTTCACAGGTATACACATCCCTGACATATAACGCCACTCCTCCTCCTTTCTTGTCTGGTCTGTTTCTCTGAAATAGATTGTATCCCTCCATTATTACATTCCAGTCGTGGGACTTATCCCACCAGGTTTCAGTGATGCCTATTATGTCATATTTAGTTTGCTGTACCAAGAGCTCAAGCTCATCTTGTTTATTTCCCATGCTTTGCGCATTAGTGTACAGACATTGAAGTCCATTAATCATTCCCCCGTGTCTCTTATTTAAGGATTTTTTCCTCCCACCACTAGGTCTGCGTGCTGTTTGCTCCATTTGGTCTATGACATTTGGATGATCATCTTCATCAATTGATAGACTCCTACCTTCAGGAGCACTGTCTCCCTCCCCCACATTAGTCAGTTTAAAGCCCTCCTGATGAGGTTTCTGAGATTTTTGGCAAAAAGATTCCTCCCAACCGTTGTGAGGTGCAGCCCATCGCTTGCCAGAAGTCCATCTTCAAGAAACTGCAGTCCGTGATCTAAGAATCCAAACCGTTCCTGTTTACACCATTTGCGAAGCCAGCTGTTCACTTCCACTATTTTTCCCTCTCTCCCTGGCCCACGTCGTTCAACTGGGAGGACAAATGAGATGACAATTTGTGCATTTAATTGCTTCAATTTCCTGCCCAGAGCCTCGTAGTCTCTTTTGATCTTCTGGAGGCTATTGCTTGCAGTGTCATTGGTTCCCACATGAACCAAGAGGAAGGGGTATTTGTCAGTGGGTTTTATGATTCCTTGCAGTCGTTCAGTTACATATTGCCCCCGGGAGACAGCACACTTCCCGAGACATCTTGTCAGGCCCACAGATCACTGCTTCTGTTCCCCTCAGTAGGGAATCCCCTATCACCACTACACGCCTCCTCTTAGATCTGGTCGGGGTTCTTCCGTGAGCTGTCCGTTCCAAGGTCGCCTGCACATTCCCTGAGGACTGACTTTGCTGCTCATCTTCATATACCTTTGATATCTACAGAGCTATCTCTGAAGCACATACTCCCTATAAAGCACACCATACTGTTTCTTCCCCTGACCCCCCATGTTAGCCATCTTCACACCAGGGGTCCTGGGATAAGGGCTTTGAGAAGAGCCCTGCTGCATTAGACCAAAGGTCATTTGGCCCAGCATCCTGTTCCCAGTTGGCTGCCCTCCCCTAAGGCATGTGCAGAAGCCAGTTGGATTGGCAGCTGATTCTTGCTCCATTACTGTTGAAAGGAAAGTTAACTTCCACTCTGTTTCTATCAGCAGCCAGCAAGATGCCTCTGTGCACTAGCCAGCAACACAGGGATGCGACTGCCTCCTCTGGCTTGTCCCTTGCATCTGGCACTCAAAAGTAAGTTGTGTTCAGGTGTGGAGGTTCCATGTGCACATCCTAGGCATCAACTTTCCTCCCTTAGTCAAGGCCCTGAAATGTAAAAAGCTCTCCAGCTTCTGAACTGGATTCTGCACATAAGAAGAGCCTATTGAAACAGACTAATGGCCCCGCTAGTCCAGCATCCCATTCTCACAGTGGCCAGTCTAATAACAACAATAACAACAATAACAATAATTTATACCCCACCCATCCGGCTGGGTTTCCCCAGCCACTCTTGTGGGAAGCCCAGAAGCAGGAGCTGAGCACCACAGCACTCCCCCCACCCCTTGTGGTTCCCAGAAAGTGCCCTTCAGAGGCGCAGCGACTCCAACAGCAGAGGCAGAGCAGAACATCCTGGCCAGAAGCCACGGAAAGCCTTATCCTGAATGAACTGGTCTGATCCTCTTTTGAAGTCCTGCTTGCTGATGGCCAAGGTTACTTCCTGTGGGAGTGAATTCTGTGGTTTGTGCACTTTGCAAAGTGAGGAGAAGAACCGCTTTCTGCCCTTAATCCACCAGCATTCAGCCTCATTGGATTCTTTTCACTGTCTCCTAACTCTGGAAAACAAGGTATCAGTAATATAAAGTGGTGGTTTTAAAAACCCAGCTGAGAAGCTCACATTTTTTCAAATCCTGTGTTTGCTGTTTCTTCACAGGGGACCTGAAGGTTGATCTGAAACATTCTTCTGAGTACTTTGCATAAAATCCTTCCCCCACATCTGAACTCAGCATGGATCTGACAAAGCAGCTGAAGCCAAAACTAGCTAATCAGAATAAACTCAATAGAGCCCATTACTGCTGGGCCCATGCTCTTAGCCATTCATGCATGTGGTCGGTCCCCCCCCCCCCCGCCTTGACTTCCTTTTCTCAGATAAGTGGGAAATAGACCTCCCCACCCCCAAACCCTCAGGCATGAACCATCTTTCACTTCCGCTTCTTGACATTTTCTTCCCTGTTTCTATGGTAATGCAGGTGATTTCAGAATGTGAATGTCACTTTGCCTGTGACCACTAGGACCAGGTACCAAGCAAAGGAAGTACAGTATTCAGGAACTGGTTGATGGGCATAGGTGACCTGAAACTGTGATCCAGCTGTCTTTCATTTCCATATCCGCACCCATCCCTTTGTAGTCTGGGGCACAAGATATCAAGCACAAATTTCCCCACCCCAACAGCTTTAAACCTGAGAATCTACAAAGCTAGATAAGAAAGCAATTTTTTAAGAAGTCATCTCCTAATATTTTTGTTGCATGTACTTCAATATTCTCATATTATCCATTTCTGGTAGTACTTCCTTATTGGGGCAAACAGCCCCTTCTTGTAAAGAGTTCTTTACTTTGAGAAAACATACAAATGACCTCAGATATGAGGATATGAATCAGGATATGAATAGTAACTTACAACTTTCAAGTGTGATTTAGAAGGGTGCAAGCCTGTTCTCCAGAAACCCCAAATTGGATAGGGCTGTTTCAAGGCCCCTCACCATAAGGAGCAACCTGACCACTGACACAGAAGGGGGGGTCATTTGAGCTGGAAGGGACAGTGGCACAGACTGGACAAGCTCTGGACATTGACTCTGACGCCAAATCCAGCTGCTATAACCTCCCAAGACTGCAACCCCGCCAAAGTCTCACAATGATCAGGGTTCATACATGAGTGCAGATCACATACCCAGTGAGAACTAGCCGATGTCTAATGGAATCCTGTTTTAAGTTCTACTCGTCAGAAAAGGGGTGGAGTTTATGACATAGGTAAGAACTCAGATGAAACTAGTTGTTGGAACAAGTTGTCTGCTCTGTGAGATCTGTCCAGGGTTCTGAAAGACCTGTCTCCTGATTGCCCTTGTTTCCTGATTTCTTGACCCACAACTGAACGTTGCTGGTCAGTAGCCTCCCCAGATAACTTGTGAAATTGTGTTCTTCCAACAACTCTGTGGGCTCAGCTTCTTCAGGATTTGGCACAAGTGTCATACAGCACAGTCAGCACAAAATAAGGGCTTTGATGCTGTCAGCACAAAGGTTCTGGGCTACACAATTGTGCTGGCTGTAAAACCCAAAGCCTTACTCAGCACAGAAGTGGGTGAGGAAAGGGGAAGAGGAGTCGTGAAGTGAGCTGCAGTCCTAACCACTCTCATATGGCCAGCCCTCTCCCCCTTGCATTGATGTAGCATTCAGCACAGAGAACACAAGCGCAAATCATGCTGGAGTTACCAAAGGAAACCCTGCCCACCATATTATGTGTCTTGAGACAATGAAGGTTGGAGCATATAAGATCAGACAGGTCTTAATTTTTGCCTTTGGCAAAGTATCCATGTCTAAGACCTTTTGCCACCTAGCAAGCAATATTATTTATTTCATAGTACTTTAGGAACAGGGAGCACTGTCAGCTTTTTGCCTGCCATGTTATGAGTTTGGCTGTCTTGATGATTGTGAATGGGCCTATCACAATGGTTTTGCCTGGCTAATTTGATGGGAGATATTTAAAAAGGTCAGTGAGCCTAACAAAATAAACTTAATGGTCTGAGATCTCTTTCCACTTCTTGGGATATCATGCCCATCAGAGTTTGCAGGAGTGACAGAGAATCAGCTGGAGGGACTTTGCACTCTCAGTTTGGTCAGAATTTTAGCTCAAAGTTGGCTAAAATTGGAGTGCCCTCAGAGGGCAGTTCTTTAGGAATGTGATTCAGGATTGCTAGTTGTGCTACTTGCTGTAGAGCCTGCTTATTGACAAGTATGCAAGCAGAGGAAGACATCATGAGTCTCCAGGGCTGGCTTTAATCCAAAAGAAACGAAGTTCCCCAGAACTTCTTGCCATTCAAAAAAGTTGGGAAGGCACGGTAACTGTACTAATGAAACAACTGTTGTGTTAATAGAAGCAAAGTGATAAATACTTACTTTGTGGTGTTGTTCATCATCCACAGGAAGCTAAATCTAATTAATTTCCCTTTGATAACCTCTGCAGTGAAATATGTGTTCCTCTGCCAAGGACCCACAGGGCAGCAACCCCAACCCCAGGGAGATAAGTAGAGCATTCTATACGTGCAACTTTCTAACATCCTGTTTTTCTTGGCAGAAGCATAACAAACTTGATTTTTTAACATTCCCAAATATGTGTAAACTAGCAATTCTGAACTTGTGAATTCATAGACTTAAGGTCTTTATTGAAACAGAATATACTGTAGTTCCATCTGAATGTTTCCTGCTCTGTGGTAGTGCAACTGAGACCAGGATAGGTGTTCCATCTATTTGACAAGCCAGTTATCTCCTTGTGCATTTTGGCAGGGAATTGTTAAACACTGCAAAGAAGTGTTGATTAAAGGCAGTTTTGGCAGAACTTGCACTCTGTATGACTGAACTAGAAATGTGCTCAGGTTTCACAACCAGATCCTCATTTGATTCTCTTTTATGTCTCTTTACACTTGTCTGGCTCCATGCTAAAACTAGAATTACCAGTCCTCCCAACATGCTTATGGCATTACTGCACCTTTCAGTGAACAAAAAAAGTATGTTCACTTGTCTTACTTCAGGATTATGTTTACAGCCAACACCTTGCTTCTTCAGCTCAACCAAATAACCCTTCAAAGCACCATGTAGAAAAAGACTGCCCAGCTTGTGACCCACTAGACTGAACAGACTCCACCAGTCATGTATGGAAGCTCACCATCGCCCGCTACAGGTGCCCATCTGGAATGGATGTGACAGAGGGTCATCAAGCACTGGACAGGCCACAGCACAGGAGTGGTGGACTGTGCTCAGGTTGGTGGGTTGCAAGTAGGGATGTCAGAGAATTCTGGCAAAAACAGAAGCAGGAGTGGAAATTGTCAATGCTCACTTCTTCTTTGGCCCATGTCTAGAAAATCCAGCCACCAAATCTTGCATTATAGTTTAATGTATGCCAACTCAGTCACATGGTCTGTCTTATTACAGAGAATGAGAATCCACAGTGGGTGAAAATGGATAATTTTGACCTAAGCAACAGTCCTTTAAGTGCCCTTTCCTTTTCCTTTTGTAAATATAAATTCTACCCTATGTGCTGCTTGGAAAATTGTTTTTCATTACTTTCAATATTTTGTTGGAAGCCACCCAGAGTGGCTGGGGAAGCCCAGTCAGATGAGTGGGGTATAAATTATTATTATTATGCAAAATCTGGATTAAATGGGTGGCAATCCTGGCACCTGGGATGTTCTTGTTTTCAAAACAAGAATATGTCATGCAAAGTTGAGCTTAATCTGTTTTGCCTACTTGATTTTTATAAAAATAGTGCTCCTCTGGCTATTGAGGCCACAAACTCCTTAGTGCCAGGGTCCACAATGCCCCTTGACCAACAGACAAAGTGTCAGTCTCTGAAGGCAGATTTTGTTGCCAAGTCTGTCCCTCAGAAGATGCTATTGTATATGTATGACAGCAGCCCAAGAGACTTGGATCTTTTAGGTCTGTGGTAATGAGAACATGAATAATGAGAAATAAATGTCTGGTTCCCCCACCCCTTCTTTCTACACTGAGGTAACTGAAAATCTTAAGAAAAACTTCAGAGACTTGGGAAAGATTGTAAGCCAGTGAATTTGGAAAACAGTGAAAAAAGGGTTCACTTTTTCTTTTTACTCTACAAGACCACCCTACTGTCAGGAAGGCGAAAGGAGGCATGTTGTATAACAAGATGAGAGTTTATTATATACTACTCTAACAGACAAGGAAGAGCTATGGAGCAGAGGCAGATGACACCTTTGCAGAAAGAGGCCCTGGTTCCAGCCTTCACAAGACTAGTGTTCTTCAACCATTCAAAAATCTGATGGTCAAAGCAGACAGGATGTTAAGCACATATTTGCATTTTGCATGTAGAGGTTTCTTAAATATAGTGGAGTGGTGATTATTGGAATTGCAATGTACTTTTCTCTGTCTTTTAACTGCATGCTACATAAAATAAAATGTAAATGCCCCATCCAAGCTGCCCTGCTTGCCCTTTTGAACTTGTAGGGTGTTCAGACGGCCATTTTCCAAACTGAGGAATGTTTTACAGTGAGAGCTTCTATGACTCAGAAATGGAAGAACTAACTGGACTTGATACTCTTGTACAAGAATATATGGTCTCTGGCTATTGCAGAGAAAATAACTCACAGCTTACACATTGCTAAGGGTAGGAGAAACCAGAAACATTTTTGCACTGTTTGGTTTGGTGGGATTTCTTTTCTTATGTGTCAAATTCAGATATACTCTTTCCCCACCAAATCATGAAGTTTGGTTTTCATGATGTGTTTTGCTGCTTTTATTCTTCTATATTACCTGCTCTGCATTTATTTGTAAAATACAGCCTCTGTACTGCTCCTGTGTTTTGTATCTCTTGGAGAAAAGTTGCTAATAAAAATGGACAGCCCTCGTTTGATGTAGCTTTTGTGGCATGCCTGCTATATTGTCAGTTATTTATCACAAGTTCCATCTAGAAAAAGTGTTTTCTTTTGCTAAGAAAGAAGAGATTCTTAGACAGCTAAGAGATTCTGAGAAAAAATTAACAGAAAACCCGAAAGATGAACAAAGTATACAAACAACAAAAATATTACAAACACAATACTCAATGTTAACAAATCAAGAAATTGAATGGAAAATTAAGTTAATGAAGCAAAAATACTTTGAGTCAGCGAATAAAACGGGAAAATTACTAGCCTGGCAACTCAGAAGAAGACAAAAACAAATAGTGATAAATAAAATAAAAATAGAGGAAGAGCTGATAGAGGACCCAAAAAGGATACAAAAAAAATTCTTAAATTCTATGAGAAGTTATATAAGAGAGAAGAGGAAGATCCAATCCAAATAGAAAAATACTTAGAGGAATACAGTGGGAAGACCGTAACAGAAGAAGAAAGAGCTCAGTTAAATAAGCCCATAAAAACAGAAGAAATCCAGAATGCGATAAGAAAAATGAAATCGGGAAAGGCCCCGGGACCGGATGGTTTGTCTGCCAAACATTATAAAGTTTTAGAGAATCAACTGACACCAGCGCTTTGCGACACTATGAATAACATCTTAGGAGGAGGAAGAATACCAGAGTCATGGAGGGAGGCTCATATTACGCTAATCCCTAAACCGGACACGGATAAATTGAATATTAAGAATTATAGGCCGATATCCTTACTAAATAATGATTATAAAATCTATGCAGATATCATGGCGAATAGATTGAAAAAGTGTCTAACAAATTTAATTCACAAAGACCAGGCAGGATTCCTCCCAAATAGGTTTCTGAAAGATAACGTAAGGCATACCATAAACATAATTGAATATTTGGAGACTAATAATGAAGTACCTGCGGCGCTGTTATTTATAGACGTGGAGAAAGCGTTCGATAATGTTTCTTGGTTGTTCCTGCTAAAATCCATGGAGAAAGCGGGGATAGAGGGCGAGTTTATGAAAGGAATAGAGGCAATATATTCAAGCCAATCAGCTAAACTGATCATAAATAATAACCTTACAGATACATTTGAAATCGAAAAAGGAACAAGACAGGGATGCCCTCTCTCCCCGCTTTTATTTATCATGGTATTAGAAGTGATAGCGAATAAAATAAGAACAATACCAGAGATCCAAGGGATTAAAGTAGGAATAAAGGAATACAAACTAAAAGCGTATGCAGATGACCTGATGTTATCTCTGGAAGAACCACAAAAAAGTATCAGTAAAGCGCTGGAGACATTAGAGGAATATGGCAAGCTATCCGGTTTTAAATTGAACAAATCAAAGACAAAAATGTTGACCAAGAATCTGGGAAAAGATGAAAGAGAAAAATTAGAGAGACAACATGGAATCAAGGTGGTTAAGAAAATAAAATATTTGGGAATATGGCTTACATCAAAAAATATAAATTTAATTCAAGATAATTATTTGATAATGTGGAAGGAAATAAAAAAAGATCTTGATATTTGGAACAGAGTCAAACTCGTGGATAGGTAGGATGGAGGCAATAAAAATGAATGTACTCCCAAGAGTGTTGTTCTTGTTTCAGAACATCCCAGTGATTAGAGGCTCTAAAATATTCAAAGATTGGCAGAAAACACTTTTGAGATTCATATGGCAGGGAAGAAGGCCGAGAATTAGGTTTAAACTACTCACAGACCGAAAGGAAAGGGGGGGGTTTTCAGTCCCGAATTTAAAATTATACTTCGAGGCTGCCTGCCTATGCTGGGTTAAAGACTGGATAACCTTAGAGAACACCGACCTATTAGATTTAGAGGGGTTTAACAACAGGTTCGGTTGGCATGCTTATCTTTGGTCAAACAAAGAAAAGGTTCACAAAGGGTTTTCAAGCCATATTATTAGAGGACCAATATACGAAGTCTGGGGAAAAAATAAAAAACTTTTAGAATGGAAAACACCTTGGTGGCTGTCCCCAACAGATATCCTAATAATCAAAAAAGCAAATATGGAAGAGCAAAGACTGACATATGAAGACCTACTGATAAGATCTGAAGGCGGCTGGAAACTAAGACCATATGAAGATTTGAAAGGAAAATTAACAGGCTGGTTACAATACCATCAAATAAACGCAATATGGACGGAAGATAAAAAAGTAGGAATGAATGAAAAGAAATCCAAATTCCAGACTGAAATAATTGAAAGTAAAACCAAGCTATTATCTAAAATGTATGACATACTATTAGAATGGGACACAAAAGACGAAGAAATTAAGGAGGTTATGGTAAGATGGGCGATGGATCTGGGGTATAACATAGAATATGAAAAATGGTCAAAACTGTGGAATGAGGGAATAAAGTTTACGGCAAGCGTGGCAATTAGAGAAAATCTAGAGAAGATGATATACAGGTGGTATATAACCCCTGTAAAATTAAATAAGATGTACAAGACAGGAAATAAGGCCTGCTGGAAATGCAAAATAAAAGAAGGTAACTTCCTACATATGTGGTGGACATGTGAGGAAGTGAAGAAATTTTGGAATCTGATTTATAACGAGTTAAAAAAAATATTTAAGTACACATTCCCTAAAAAGCCAGAGGCCTTTCTATTAGGAATCATTGGAGAAGAAATTAGGAAAGAAGACAGAACTCTATTTCAATATTCGACAGCAGCGGCCAGAATATTAATCGCACAAAACTGGAAAAGCACAAACATACCAACGGTGAGGGATTGGCAGACAAAATTATTTGAATTTGTTGAATTGGCAAGAATGACACAAAGGGTCAGAAATCAAAAAAATACAAAGTTTATTGGAGATTGGAATAAATTTATGGTCTATATTGAAGGAAACTATAGAAACTTACCAACTATAGTAGGTCTGTTATAAAACTTACGATGTATAAACTAGTAACCAATACCAGCTGCAGAAAATGAAGCCTCTAATCTAAGAAACCCGAAACCAGCAGGGAAGGAAGTCAGTATGTGTATCTGAAACGTATACTCAAATTTGTTGTCTGTGTTCAATGTTTCCCCTTTTTCTTTTTTTTCTTTTTTTTCTCTTTATTAACTTTTTTCTGGTTTTATGTGTAAGTGTATTTGTTTTTTAATTTACTTTTCTTATGTATATGTTGTGTATGTGGTAAATGAAAACTAATAAAAAGAGTATTAAAAAAAAATAGAAAAAGTGTTTTCTTCTCTCTCTTTTTCCGAGTGATGATGCTGTGGGCAAGGCCACACCAAGAAATGTTTTCACTAGTTGATCTTGATCCCTGAACAGTCAGTCTGGTCTTCTGAATCCCACTCACTGTTTCTCTTCTCAGAGCAAAGTGTTGTATCTTGTAGGAGAAAACAGTGAAATTAACAAACCCCCCACACTCTTTTGCCTTTGAGTTACTAAATGTGGGGTGGGAAGCATTTGATAAAAGTGCTGCCCAGGGTCACATAGTCCTCTAAACTACAACTCTGTATAAATCTGTCATTTTGATTCCCCAATAACTACAAGAAACCTGAAAAATAGCATACTTGGGCAATTGCAGGTGCACTCTCCCCCCCCCTGCCCCCTTTTCAAAATCTGTTCAGCATAGCCCTGGGTACATGGCCACTTTGGGCTTCATTAATCCTGCCATGTCAGAGGCAAGCTTTGGTTAATACACGACAGAAGCAACATCATCACAGAGCAAATTGTACATAGGGTGTGGCTGCTATGTTTTAAAACTTTCATGGCTGTCTTTCTAAGGGCACATCAACACCATAGGCTCTGACTGACTTAATAGTTCTCTGCTCTCTCTCAGGAATCCTGGAAACCATAGCTTGGTCAGAGAAGGTAAGGGTATCTAACAGAGAGTCCTTATTACAGATAGGTAGCCGTGTTGGTCTGCCATAGTCAAAACAAAACAAATTCCTTCCAGTAGCACCTTAAAGACCAACTAAGTCAGTTCTTGGTATGAGCTTTCGTGTGCATGCACACTTCTTCAGATACACTTCTTCAGATACTTCTTCAGAGAGTCCTTAGAATCCTTATTAAACAACAATTCCCGGAAATCTTTAGGGGAATAATTAATGGCTGTTGAACCTAAATAAAGTGGATACAAAATGCAGCTATGCCATGAATATAAAAGCAACCATGGGTGGCTGTTGTTTTTTTGAAAAAGGAGGCTCAGTGGTATTTTTCTGTCTTATCAGGCGTTGCCACATCCTTTGCTGGAACAGGTTGTTGCGTCAATGCACCGGCACCAAATCTACACAAAAAAATCACTGTAGGTGCCCAGCCTCTGCCCACCACCACCCACTGCCTTACCTCTGGCTCTCTGGCCCTGTGGCGGCCACTGGGCTGGGGCCTCCACCTCTACCACAGGGCCTCTGTTGGGGCCAGCTGCGGCCACGGACGTGCACCCCTGTTCCGCTGCCCCACCCCCACCGCTGCAGAAGCATGGAAGCAGCACCAGAGATCAGTGGCGGCAGCACAAGCCGCTGTGGCATCATGACATCACTTCATGTACGTGTGCCACTGGGCAACCACGGTCTGAGGCCAAGTCAGCGCCTCTGCTTCAGTGAGATGCCTTTTCCCCCAATAAGCAATTGACTCTGCAATTCAGAATAATATGATCCCCCAAAAAGGAAGAAAGGGGAGTATCTACCATAAGGAATTTACCATCTAAATTTCAACAGAGAGAATGGGAGGTGGCAGGCAGAAGGGATGGGAGGAAATATTTGAGTACTATCTGATTGTTTTTTAAAACCTGCAAATGCTCATTGACTAAAGGCAATAGTGGAAATTTAAGGCCTTTCCCCTTCCTAACTATTGCTGCTTCGTCCCAGATTAGTCACCTGAATGTTTCCCACCAGTCTTGGCCTTGGTAACTGGACAACATTACTGATGGCAAATGAAGTCCATTCAGGGAGACAATGAACACATTTGGAACTGATAATTAAAAATGGCAGAGTAACTAGCGAAAATATTCATGAAATCAGTCAGTCCTTTTGGCTCAGCCCTGGAAGGGCATGGAAAGGATGGGCAGCATGTTCTCCTTTTCTTTTTGGATGTATTCAGGTTGTATTTTAACAAAGAGCAACTGTTTAAAATAAGCAAATGTTATGGGTGGAAAGAAGAGGAAGCAAACTTTACCACAGCACTCACAGGGCAAATATAGCATTTGAGCCAGCAGGGCCAACTGAGAGCTTTATCCCTTCCTTCCTTCCTTCCTTCCTTCCTTCCTTCCTTCCTTCCTTCCTTCCTTCCTTCCTTGTTCCAGATGTAGATCTTCCCTGGCAGGGGCGGCATCATTTGGTGGTTTGCCTCAGGTGCCAAAATGCAAAGCCAGCTTTTAGCTGGGAGAGAGAGAGAGGAGTGAAGATCACCTCCATCAATGTGAATGACAGACCTCTGTCTAAAGAGGCTGCCAAGCAACCAATATCATCAGACACTGTAAACCTCCCAAATATATTGGCTGTTTGGCAGCCTCTTTAGACAGAAACTTCTATCTCGGACTCCAGAATATGCCAACAATCTCTTTTCTTGATCAAGATGAAGAATGTTCTCATGTTTATATATAGAAATAATAAGACTGCAGAAGTAGTCTGGCCCAGAAGGTCATCTTCCCTCTTCCCTCCAAGTTGCTTAAGTAAGGAATATACGAGGGAAGAGCTAAAAGGCCAAAGCTCAAAGAGAAGTCAAGTTAGATAATTAGCATGGAAATTAAATGAGAGAGAGAGCTCTCCATGGGAAATTCATAGAACTCCCTATAAATGAATGGGTTAAATCACATTCTTGAAGATAGTCCAAAGCTGAGGAGTATCTCATGCACGGTACCCCGAAACTGCAATGCTGCGTATATACACTTCAGGATTTCCCATGAGCAATTAGGACTATAAACATTTTTGTGTCCAAACATTCTGGCACCCTTGAGTTAAATGCATCTCACACAAGGGACCAGTTGTCCATCTGTCTGTTACATCCTTGCCTCCTCCAACTCTTAGAGGCATGGTGGGAGGAGCCAGCTGGGGAACCCCCAAGGAAAGAAGGCTCAGAGCCAGGGGACTGGTGGTGGGACAACCACGAGTGGTCAGAGGGAGAAGAGGGGGAGGAGGGGGAGTCGGAAGCTGAAGAGGAGAGTCTGTGGCAGAGCGAAGTCCAGAAGCAGAGGGGGAAGCTGAAGCAGAAGAGGCAGATGAAGGAGGCCAAGAGGCAGAGATGGGTCAGGCAAAGGTGTCTCTGCCCTCTGCTGTGGCAAGTTCCCCTCCCCCCTGGTTTCCTAGGACCAGGAGAGGCATGAAACAGGAGGAGCAAAGGCAGGCATACAGGGACAGTCTCCGATTGCTTTGGAAAAAAACCCTGGAGAGGAGGGGACATAGGCAATTGTGGGGAGGCCAGAACTTCATAGGAGCAAGACCCACCAAAGAAGAGTTGCTGTGCTCATTAGGCCCAGCTTCCTTGTGCATGTCCTGTTTTTATAATAAAGAGTTAACCTACCTTACTCTGTGTGATTTACTGTGGGCTCACTCCTGACAACCATTCTGGAAACCTTTTACTATTACAAATGGTGTGACACAGGACGCCTTCTTATGTGACATAAGGGCATGTATAAGAAATGGAATACAGTCATACCTCGTGTTGCGTTAGGTTCGTGTCGCATCTTTTCGGCTTGCAAACACAGCAAACCTGGAAGTGTGGAATTGTATAGACCAGTTGGAATATGCCACAGCTCTGTTATTAGGTATGCTATTCGAATAAAAAATATTCCTGATATTCTCAAACTAGTGCTCAGTATGCTGACTTTTTTTTAGTTGACACATAAAATGAAATCAATATGGTTGCCTTCCTTTTGTCAGGTTTAAAAGCTTTTAAAAAACACTTCTTTAATTTGAGAACATTTAACTCCCACATCTCCCAGGGGGATCCTGTTACCTCTCTGCAAGAGACAAACCATTCCCACTGAAGCTTTCAGAATCTTGCTTTCTGTCACCCACTGTGACACCCTTCATTACGCACAAGGCTCCCCATATGTTGCCCTGTCTTTCCAGAACATTAATGCATTCCAGCTCACGAGTGGCTCGGTTAACTCAGTTTCCTACTGCTTTGAAAAGCCTCCTGCATGCTGGGCCACTGAGAGCCTGCAAATTCAATAGTGACGTGTATTGCAGCATGTAAGCAAGCAGCGTGCGCAGTGAGGGGTTGACAGCAGGGCTGTCCAAGGAAAGAGCCAAGACAATGCTAGACATTTTAGTGTGAAACACAGCGCCAGGTCCCAGGGGCCAAGACTGCCGTGGCTCCCACAACATTTTGAATGAGGGGGCAGGGCACCCACAAAGTATGGCCCCGGGCACACGCAGTGGTGGGGGCAACCTGGTGCCACTGTTGTGAAAGATCCTTTAGTGGGGTCAACCACAATTTGTGGTACTAGAATCGTGGCCAATAACACCTGCCCACAGATATTGGTGAAAGTTGTTTGACTGGGCATGCTCATATATTGGAATCCAGTCTAGGAATATGAAGGTCAGCAAGCACGTATTACTGTAAACAGTTGCTTGCCAGGTCATCCATGGTAAGCAAACGGCACACACAGGTAATCAGGAATGAAAATCTTTGAAAATGGGGAGAATTGGCTGGATTTTTTCACCTTCTTTCAGACCATGAATGTATCATAAAAGACATGACAAATGCCTATGAAGCAGTGTTGTGGTTCTGGACTGTCAGGAGTTAACACTCCACGAGCGTTCTTATCAACTGGGTGCCCTTCCCACAGGATCCTTGGTTGTTTTCCTTTGATCTGTGCTCTGTGGGGGCTGAGCTCTCTCTGGGGAGCAGTCTGTCTGAAAACGTTAGCAAGGTCCTTTCGGTTTTTGTTAAGAGGCAGAAAGCTGCGAACATGCAGCTAGATTCTGTAGCTTTTCTTTTCTGTTTTGAATGCTACTAAATAGAGAGTTTTAGATTAGAAGCCTGGTGTCGAGCTGAGTTATTGAGGACACCATGTCGACACAGACAAGCCATTTTATGCTGTGTGTGAAACTCTGCTATTATCTGGCAACTGAGGAGAGTGGCAGCGCGCGGAATGGAAGCGTGTGGGTGCCATTGGAAGTTTGTCAGAGTGGCAATAAATCAAATTTATTGCAGGGCCGTTGCAGCAGACTCAGTGGGTCAAAAGATATACAACCCAACAAACTTTAACAAGCAGGCCAATGAGCGTCTTAATGGGTGGGTAATTTTCACATTGGATTTGATTAATATGGTCCCTGTCTGCCCAGCCCACTGCAAGTGTTGCAACAACCCCATGTCAAGAACCACATGAAACAGTCCAACCTGCACTTGATTTCCTGAACACCACACAAGTGCCCCAGCTACTTCTTCCCAATCTACAGTGCCTCCGATGCATGCAGTGCACAGCAAAAACTGTGGCGTTGAAATACCATAGCAACATCTGCTCTTTTATTTCATGTACTTAAATGAGGGACGAGGGACTTGTGGCCCTCAAGATTTTGTTAAATCTGCAGCTCCTGTCACCCTTGGCCATTGGGTGTGGTGGCTGGTGAGAGTTGGAAAAGCAGCAATTCTGGTTTCTTAATCCATGGCTTGCTGTCTTGTTCCATGGTGCTTCATGTTGGTTCTTCATCGCTGCCTCCCTTCTAAGTCTACTCTTCTTCCATTCCCCACCTCTACCCTAATGTTCTCTCTTCTCCATCCCTGTGGAACACTTGCCTCCCACCCAGGGCTTTTTTCCAGCCAGAACTTGAAGGGACTCAGTTCCAACACCTCTTAGGTGGGCACCATTACCATTCTAAGAGAATAAGGGAGGTATTCATGATGAGCTCCAGCACCTCTTTTTCTAGAAAAATAGCACTGCTCCCACCATGAAAATCTGTGTCTAGATTTAAACAATGGCTGCACACCCACTATTATTCTCAGGCATTTCCCCCCCTAATCATCAACTCCTCCATTCTCTTACCTTCCATGTGTCACATACTCCTTGGCTAATTTTGGTCTTTTATAGATTTTTTTAAAGAATGCAAAGAATTTACACTACAACCCTAAACACAATTACTAGAGAGCAAGCCCTATTAACAAGGTAGGGCACACTTCTAGGAGCAAACACTCATAGGACATGTCTCTATTTAGGCTTTGTTTAAGCTTTGTAGATAAATATTATCATCGCTAAAGAAAAGCCTTTCCAGATGTTCAAGCAGGTACGAGGCTCTCCCTCTTAAAAGTTTGCTCCCTATCAACTGGTCTTCAAAAGCAATGCCACCTCCTTTGAAAATGGAGAAGCCTTTCATTGAACATTCTCTATATTTCCATTGCTCAGGTTGTGAGCGCTGATGTTTATGCAGCCAAAACCACCTACAGGCAAAATGGAGGTAGCCCCAGAACTGGGCACATTTGTTTGCAGAAGCATGAAGAATATTTGGGTGGACAGGAAGAAGCAAGGGCAAGTGACTCCTAACACAACCCAGTGAGGACTGAGTATGACTTCTGGGGTAGGAATGGAAAATCTGGATTGCAAGGGACACCAGGAATGGTGTGAACACTGAAATACATGCCCTTCATAAATTTGGCTGATACCCATCTAAAGTTTCCTTGTGACAGTGAATTCCATAAATTCACTGTATGAACAACTTTTTAATCTGTCTTGATTCTGCCACCAGTTAATTTTGTTGGTGGCACTTACAAAGTGTTAGAGAGGGATGTTTCTGCCTACTCTCTTTGCACCAGTCATTATTTTATAAAGCATTTCCATAACCTGCATCTCTTTTCATGTGTTCATGTTTACTTGGAATAAAGTCCCACTGAGTATATAGGGCGGCAATCTTAAGAAGCAACCCTGAGTCCCAAGCGGGAGCAACAGGACTGAAGCCATGGCAGAAAGCTTGGAGGGGGCACTTCTGTCTTCTGTTTGCATCCACTTCAGGCTACCTCAGCAGAAAAACCTAGATCAGGTCCATCCCCCGTAGCTGAGTCATCTTAGGATCCAGCAGATCCTTGCCCACAGCAGCTTCACCCCAGCCCAAATATCTCATAGTGGGGGGTGGGGATCTGCTGACAGTAATACCACTAGCATTGGTTTCCACCTGTGGTATTGGCAGGTGCAGCAGGGATCTCAACAGCAATGGACCCAGTGAAGCTTGTCAGAATTGAGCAGAGGGGCACCTCAGCCACAAAAGCCCACCAGAGGCAGGGGACTGCGAGAGCTGGATTGATCCTTTTCTAAGTGAAATAGGCACACAGCCACACACCATATACAGGTGTGTCCAAAGTCCATTTTTGGGGGCCTAATCTGGCCCGCCGGTCAATTTAATCCGGCCCCCGTGGCAGTATATGTCCTGGGGCAACTTTGGGGTAAAATCCTAAACTTAAATCCTAAAAAAAGCTGAACAACTTTGGTGAGCTCTCACGCATGTTCACTTTATCAAATCTGGCCCTCTTTGAAAAAAGTTTAGGTACCCCTGCCATAGAACATGTGGTCCCAGAATCATCCACTGTTAGAAGCAAACACACACACACACACACAAACTTTATTGTAGTCTATAGACCCAAAATACACAGTAGAACAATTGTAAATATCAAGAGTTATCATTGAGGTGCAAGATCAACCTTGCTAGCCAACAGAGGAACTTTAGCCCGTACATACTGATTTCTGATTTTTACTGCTTCCGAGAGGAATTTTGCTATAGCCAGTGTAATAGTATCAAACGTATCCTCAAGAAGAACCTTGACATAAAAAGAGTCATCAATTCCAGGTTGTTCTGTTAGCATTGGATTGATTAGATGCCATCTAGCCTGTTTATACAGATTACAGTATTGGAGCCTCAGCTTCATGATCCGTCCTTCCAATCAGCCCTGAGTGCTCACTGGAAGGACAGATCATGAAGCTGAGGCTCCAATACTTTGGCCACCTCATGAGAAGAGAAGACTCCCTGGAGAAGACCCTGATGCTGGGAAAGATGGAGGGCACAAGGAGAAGGGGACGACAGAGGACGAGATGGTGGGACAGTGTTCTCGAAGCTACAAACATGAGTCTGACCAAACTGCAGGAGGCAGTGGAAGACAGGAGTGCCTGGCGTGCTCTGGTCCATGGGGTCACGAAGAGTCGGACACGACTAAACGACTAAACAACAACAACAGTGAAATGCGTTTCTCACATTCAGCATCCTGGGACCATGGGCACAGCCTATCTTGGTATGGGACACGGCTGGGAGCTGTTGTTGCGAATCACAGCAGAGGGAAGGCTGTGGCACTCAGGGGCTGCTTGCGGGCTTCCCATAGGCATCTGATTCGGCTCTTTGTATGTGGAATCTGCCATGCACAAACTTCCGGTTGTTCTCAGGCACCGGCATTGAATTTGTTCCATTTAAATGCTGTTTGTCTCATCCTGAGAAAATGGCATGCAGCTGGGGTTGTCTTTCCATCGCTTTTATTTTTTTAACCAAAAGCAGCACTGAAAGGATGAAAAGGATGGCATACGAAGAGCTGGGCTGCTGCTTCACCTTTTTCCTTCCACCCAAACCCGTACCTTAAAAATACCCCCCATCTGCTATTTACTCCTGGAGGGTAAGAGACAAAAAAATTCCTTCTGGTCCCCCAACCCAAATAAACATGTTTATTTGCAAGCATTTAAATGCATTTAATACAGTGGTACCTTGCAAGACGAATGCCTCGAAAGACGAAAAACTCGCAAAACGAAAGAGTTTTTCGTTTTTTGAGTTGCTTCGCAAGACGGATTTCCCTATGGGCTTGCTTCGCAAGACGAAAATGTCTTGCAAGTTTGTTTCCTTTTTCTTAAAACTGTGCATTCACTTCGAGGAGCAACTCATAGCACGCGGTGTGGTAGCCTTTTTTGAGGTTTTTGAAGACTTTGGTGATTTTTGAAGCTTTTCCAAAGTCCGTGCTTCGCAAGACGAAAAAATCGCAAGATGAAAAAACTCGCGGAACGAATTAATTTCATCTTGTGAGGCACCACTGTATCTGTATTTGAAGAGTTGTACTGCCATGCATTTAGCAAGCCTAATATAGCCCAGCATTTGTCCTTGGGCCCATCTCCAGGGGGAGGAAGGACCCAAGAGCCCCCACATCTTTAATTGTTAGGAATGAGCTCTTGACAAAACCCAAAAATGTGGTCTGAAAGCAAAGGACTCCAGCCCTATTAGTACCACTATGTGCTAAACCAAATACAGTGGTACCTCAGGTTACATACGCTTCAGGTTACAGACTCCGCTAACCCAGAAATAGTGCTTCAGGTTAAGAACTTTGCTTCAGGATGAGAACAGAAATCGTGCTCCGGCGGCACGGCAGCAGCAGGAGGCCCCATTAGCTAAAGTGGTGCTTCAGGTTAAGAACAGTTTCAGGTTAAGTATGGACCTCCGGAACCAATTAAGTACTTAACCCGAGGTACCACTGTATGAAAATTATTTTTTCTTTTTATAATTAGATTAATCCTATTATCCACAGGAAGCAGGAAATGTTCCTTTTTAAGTACTGTTGTAATTTCAGACCAGCAGCATTGGTCTGAACCTAGTGGAATGGACACACACACTTAAAACAGACAACCTAATAAAAATCATTAATAATTATAAACTTGAAAATCATTATTCAATTTATGAGTTTCCTAATCAAACTATTCTCTCAGCTACGGTAAAACAGGCAATATTAAAACAGCTCATATAATAACTTAATAAAACCAACCCCAAATTCTGCTATAAAATGCAACATAAGCAGACAGAAAACCTCAGCAAGCTATCCCAAAAAGCTCAGCCCAGCTACAAAAGCTAAAAGCCAGCCAAATTGCCATTATTCTGCCATTTATATATGAAACACTGATATGTGATGCTCTTATCACATAAGAGCAATTATAAGTACTGGTCAGAATGGCCTACAGACCTCTGGGAAAGAATTGCCAGCCAGGTTCTACAAATCTGTTTCACCTGCAGCAGCACATAGGATATTTCAGGGCACTAAAGAGGCATCCCCGCCTGCCAACCTAGCAGTTCGAAAGCACTCCCGGGTGCAAGTAGATAAATAGGGACCGCTTACTGGCGGGAAGGTAAACGGCGTTTCCGTGTGCTGCGCTGGCTCGCCAGAGCAGCTTCGTCACGCTGGCCACGTGACCCGGAAGTGTCTCCGGACAGCGCTGGCCCCCGGCCTCTTGAGTGAGATGGGCGCACAACCCTAGAGTCTGTCAAGACTGGCCCGTATGGGCAGGGGTACCTTTACCTTTTTAAAGAGGCATCCCGTGCCTGGCCAGGTATAGCAGTCTTACTTACAATGCCATCCATTACAACTGTGGGATACACTGTGGAATAGGCATGGAAATGAGAGCAGAAAAAAGCACTGATCACCCCAAAGGAACATCAGTACCCGAAAGTCCTCCCCCACTGCATATCCCACCCAGATTCCAAACTTTTTCTGTCCCCCTCCCCCGCATGCCTACACTCTGCTGGTAGAACTAGCCCCAGCCCTGGCACTTGGGGGCAACTCAAGTTCCTGATGCTTCCAATAGCCAGCTGCTCCTTAGTACTTATTGCCTGCTCTCAATGGCCAAGCATAGGAAGAGGCAAAACAAGGAGACAACTGCAAACCACATTTAACTGAATCTGCCAGCTAAACTCGAGAAAGCATCAAAGGAATAAGGGACCATAAAGTGATGTTGTGAAAAGTGTTGCCTCTGATCTGCAGGAGGATGAATGAGTTTTGACTAGGTCACGTCATGCTGTCATCAGGAATGGGCAGCTAGAAAGGGAGCATCAGCATCACGGCTCTGCGGCTCTAAAGCGGCCTTTGCTCTTTCGTCTTCTTCGCTTAACCTGCGTGGCTTCTTTGATGTTAGTTTTACTGAGTCTTGCTTTCAAACATCAAACCGTTTCTCCTATATTTATTTATTCTTAAGTGTGTATCCAAGAGGGTCAAACAACACGCAACACAGAACTGTGATCAGATGCACGTTATGTTGTTGTTTTGATTTACTTTAAAGCACCACTGGGTCAGTGAGGAGGGGGGATGATTTTAATTGGAGCTGCTATGCTGTGTGGGGGAAGATTGAATCATTTCCCCCTTAATTTAAACTGACCCCTTCTCTCTCCCTCTGGCTATTAGCTCCACTAGGGTACATATCATGCATGTATTTCCTGCCCAACAGGCTTAATAAATAGCAGCTTAGGGTGGAAGTAACCTTAAAAAGTGGGAAAGAATGCAGAATGCCCTCTCCTTCAGCACCACTGCTCTGATCAAAGCCAGAGTCTCACCAATTAGATGTTTTAGAATTGGAAAATTGTAAAGCTGTAGAGATGGAGGGAACCCCAAGGGTCATCTAGTCCAACCCCCTGCAATTCAGGAATCTCATCTAGATCATCCATGACAGATGGCCATCCAATCTCTGCTTAAACACCTCCAAGGAAGGAGAGTCCACCATCTCCCGAGGGAGACTGTTCCATTGAGGAACAGGTCTGTCAGAAAGTTTTTTTCATATGTCTAGTCGGAATCTCCCTTCCTGCAACTTGAAGCCAATGGTTCAAATCCTCCCTTCCAGAGCAGGAGAAAACTAGCCTGCTCCATCCTCCACGTGACAGCGCTTGAGATACTTGATAATGGCTATCAGATCTCCTCTGTTTCCTGTTTGCCAGGCTAAACATATCAAATTCTCTCAACAGTTCCTCATAAGCTTCGGTTTTAAAGTTGTTGCTGCTGTTTAGATTACAGTCTAGCCTGTCACATACCTCTCACTATATGGGTTGTTTGTTCCTTAGCTTGGACTGTTCAATTTAGAGAATTTTCACACATCCAAGGGTCTTAACAGAAAACTGAGATCTGTGCTAAGATCATTTCTTTGAATGTTCAGAAATAGCAGCCATGGAAGTGGGCAATTCAGATGAGATCTAGAGAACAGTTTTCCCATTGAATTTGCCCCATTAGGGAGAACCTGGAAGGGCATTATATACTGTATCTAATAGAGCAAACTGTAGATTTGGCTGGGAAATTCTGCTGGGACCAACACACATAAAGTATATTAACTTAATGATGGCAACTGCTCCAGCTGATCTATATTGTCTAATGCAGCCTTTGCCAGTCTGGTGCCCTCCAAACGTTTTGAACAGCCTTGAACAAGTCATCTTGATACAGTGGTACCTTGGTTTAAGAACAGCTTAGTTTATGAACAACTTGGATTAAGAACACTGCAAACCCAGAAGTAGGTGATTTGGTTTGTGAATTTTGCCTTGGAATAAGAAAGTTTTGCTTCCTGTTGAGTGTGTTCCATTTGTAAATTGACTCCCCCACTGCTATGGGAAAGGACACCTTGGTTTAAGAACACTTTGGTTTAAGAACAGACTTCCGGAATGGATTAAGTTCGTAAACCAAGGTACCACTGTACATTCAATACAGTGGTACCACAGGATGTGAACGGGATCCGTTCCAGAGCCCCGTTCGCATCCCGAACAGAACATAAGACACAACAGCGTGTCCGCATGTGCCTCGTTTCGCCGCTTCCGCGCATGCGCGTGATGTCATTTTGAGCGTCTGCGCATGGGCAAGCGGCGAACCCTGGAAGTAAGGTGCTCCATTACTTCCGGGTCGCCGCGGAGCACAACCTGAAAGCGCTCAACCTGAAGCGTATTTATCCCGAGGTATGACTGTATTATCAACCTGTGTAATCCAACTTGCCTGCTTGATCTAGCTAGATTATCAGTGCCATCTGCTGGAGACATGCAAACATGACTTGAAGTTCTTTAATTGTCATGATAATTGAAATATTTTGCATATGATGCTATTCCTGGGATGGAGTCTGCTACCTTCTGCACACAAGCTAATCAGGCCTCCCTCCGTTTTCCTTATTTTCACAGAATACTAATTTGCCTTACCATTTGAAGACAAATGAAATGGGTCATTTGCAAACAGACTGGATGCTCATTGGCAGCCTTCATGTACTGCCTGAATGTTGAGACATAGCCTCCAACACTCTGCTGATTATTTCTTTTTTAAAAAAAGAAGTAAAAATTTGTGTAGTTATCAGCTCAATAAGGATCACTGGCTAATGTACATGCAATCAACAGCAACTGCTGTATTCCTTTATTTTACAAGAGCCTCTCCTGCAGTGATGTAAGCAAACAGAGTACAGTGTCTATTCTTCTAGGCAAAAATAAATGGGAAAGCACAGTGCCCTGCAGGAAAATGCTGCAGCTGAAGTGCTCATCAGGCATTTCCAGACTGGTGTTATTTGGCAGGTGGGATTCAATCACATCTTGGCAAATTGAGATTGCAGAGTTTAAAGTAGAATAACAAATTATTAGGAAGGAATGCTCAATAAACAGCCAGCATTTTTGAACCTTCCCACAAACTTTGTGTAAATATATCAGGATGAATCCTCAATAAACAGGCTAGTTTGGAAGTGACCCTATTCAAGATTCTGGCCCAAGAGCCATACCTTTCTCCAGTCTTTTTCCTCTTCCTTGTGGCTTATTGCCATCCCCAACATTCATTCAGCATTCCATTAGCACTGAGCATGCTCAGTCATCACCAGGCTGTTTTTGAGTCCTGTCCCCACTCCCAGATTCTCCCCCCTAAAGTGTTTTTGTACTTATGCCAGTCTTGGGATTCTGAGCTATGGTCCTTCCCCATGGGCAATGAACAGATATATCTTTTTTAAAAAATTCCTAACATTTAGACTTGTCCTTTAAAAAACAAAGAATAGGTCCTAGCTCATTCCACTAGCTGAACAGCAGTTGACAATGATTTTTAAAAATGCATTAATTATGCCACCACTCCATATGATGTGGTGACATTCATTCTGTGGTACTGCTGGGAAAAGCACCCAACTTTCAAAATTATACTTAAATTTGGAAGGGTCTGCTCTTCATGGTGCTTTAAGTTCCCTGCTGCTTGGGAGAAAAGCTCAGACAGTCTGAATGCATAGCATACTCTTATCTTGACAAGAAGGCAAAGATATTTAACTGTGCCCGTTTCTCTGCAGTTCCCTATCTGCTCTTTATATAGGCTGCTAGAAAAGCAATGCATTTCTCAGAAATTGTTAAAACTAATTTGCAATTTACTGCAGCACTGATGTTGACGATTAGAGGTCATGGCACTGGACCAAAAAGTAGAAGTAGCAGAGGAAGACTGCAGCTGAGATAAATAATGGCCTTAAGTAAAGGCTCCCAAAAAGTGTGTGACAGCTCCCTGTCTCAAACAAAGCACTGCAGAGCTGGAAGGAATTGTGTAAGCTGGATGACATTCAGTTTGCAGCAAGGAAACATCCTCCATGTTATATGATTCCTAACAGATTGTTCCATTTTAATAGAAGAACAGAGCTACTAATCACACAGCTCTGCCTTCACCAACCTGCTGCCCTCCAGTCTTATGGACTAGTGGCCGAGACGGATGGGCGTTGTGGTCCAAAACACGGTTGGTGGAGGCCAACACAGATGCAGAGCTAAATCTGCCCAAGTATAAGGCTAGACATCCCTTCCAGCTGGGGCTGCATGTGGCATGATGTTGGATGAAGCACTTGCCACAAAATTAGTTTCTGATTTCTTTTTTAACAGCATGTTTTTACTGTTTAAAATGTAGGCTTGACAATGGAGCGATGCCTGCTGAAATCACAGAAGCCACCAGAGAAATGGCTGCATAACCTCAAGAGGAAAACAGAGAGGAAAACAGTTTTGCATTGCAAAGGCTTGAAGGAAAGCAGGACCCCTAACAAGAGAGACCAAATAGGCTTAGTTGGGGTCATGAAGAGTCTGACAGGACTAAACAACAACTTTTTCTCATCTCCCCCCTGCTCTGGCCTCATCGGAGGCTGTCTTGGCTGAAGGGTACCAGGAGGGGAAGCGGTGCCTATTGCTTTGCAGAGCGCTCAAATTAAGGGCCCCTTTGCCCGTTTATTCTAGGCATTTGTATCCCACCTTCCTTCCAAGGACCTCAGGGTGCCATAGTCTGGGCGGATGCCAACATATATAAACACCTAATAAAGCATTACACATTTTTAAAAGCCTTCCCCAGCCAGTGCGAAATGTGGTCTCCTTCAGCAGCCCGACTCCCAGCCCTCAGTCGAGAGCTAGGAGTGGAGAGCGAGCGGGGCGCGGCGCTGGGCAGGCGCAACGCGGCCACTTCGGGGCGAAGGAAGATCGCGGCGCGGGGCCTGGAACCGGAGCCGCCCTCGGGGCGCGGAGGAGAAGGGCCCGCCAGCCGCCGCAGCCAGGAGCCGCCGCCGCCGCCGCCGCTCCCGTCAGCTGAGCGGCCCGAGGGGCAAGGCCGGCCTCCCGCCAGCGCCTCTTCCGCGTCGCCGCCCGAGGAGGAGGAGGGCCGGCAGCTGCGGAACTCGGGCCCGAGGAGCGGCGGGGCCGCGGCCTGGTGAGGGGGCCCAGCCCCGGGGCAGAGCCGGGCGCGGCGCGGGGCGGGGAGACGGGGGCGCGCGGGGAGCGGCCGGGAGGGCATTGGGAGAAGGGCGGGCTCCGGGGGAAAGCCCAGGCGGAGCCCGACGGGGGTCTGGCGCGCCTCCCTTGGCCCCTCCTGCAGCCCCGCCGGGTCCTGTCGCCAGGCTCGCGCCCCAGCCAGATCACCCCCGGAGGCACACTCCATTGCCGGCTGTGCCTCTCCGGCGGCTGGGTGTCCAACCTTGATGAGAAATCTTCCCTGCAGTTGCAAAGCCTGCGCCCCTCAGGGCTCCCAGCTGCAGTCCCAACCCCCCCAGTAGGCAGCCTTGGTGGGGCATGGGCAGTCGGGGTGATCCTGCTCTGCCCCCCTCCCCTTGCCCCCCCCCCCGCCCAGAAACTTCTGAACATCCTTCTGACCAAGGTCTACAGAAGGGCTGATGAGAACTATGTGTACTAATTAGTACAATGTTTTCATTCATCAAAATTTCATAGCCCAAATAACTCCTCGTGTATATAAACCACAGCCCAATGGAAGGTGTATTATTATACTGTAATTATCTATTTTTTCTTTCTCTGCAAAGTAACTGTAGCAATGTCCAAGAAGCCATTAAATTGTCTGGCTGGTAATGGGCAGTGTAGCAAGACTGAGGTGGAAAATGGGCATCCAAGCGTGCCGCCTCCCCCACTCGGCACATCCACGGTTGAGGAGATGGTCCAGCAGATGAAAGAGCTCATTACCGAGAACAATGAGCTTAAAGGTGAACAACTGACATTGCATGCACTTCCACATGGCTTCACGGAGATGGCCTTGAAGTAAACTTGTTTGGCCTTCAATGCTCGGCTTGCTTGAGCCAGTTGCCCTCTGACTGAGTGCTGCGTGGGGCAGCAGATCCCGATGTAGAGCTTCATTCCCCACTTGTTCCTGATGTAGATCTTCACCCTCTCCCGCTTCCCTGGTGGGGAGAGGGGGAGCCCGTTTGTGTTTTGCCTCAGGTGGCAAAGTGTCTCGGGCGAGCCCTGCCCTCTTCAGTGAATTTTGCCTATATCCAGGTTCTGGTTTGGGGAGGGAGAGTATATTGATACATGCTAATGCACTATTTTGGCATGTCCCAACAGAAGCCATGAGGCAGCGTAATCAAGCTATGAAGGATCGCTTTGAGGAGCTTTCCACATGGAGAGAGAAGCTGAAAGAAGAGCGGGAGTTCTATGAAACTAAATTCAAGGAAGCCAGGCAGTGCTTGGCAACCAAATGTGTAGAGAATGAAGCCCTGAAAGAGCAACTCCAGACTCTGGAAGAGAGAGAGGAAGGGTCCACAAAGGTAAATAAAACCATGAGTGTGTGTGCATGCATGGGGCACAGCTATAAAAACTGGCACAGCTAGAGAAACTTTTTTTTATTGCCGGACAAACAACAACAACAGCAGAGACTGTGAATAGCTAACTGTCCAAGGCTGCAGTAGTAAGTGCAGTTCATATTCTTTATTACATTGATTTGTCACTAACTACATAAAATGCTTCGAAATGACTTGCAGTTTTGGTGGGTGTGTGTGTAAACACACACACACACACACACACACACACACATATATATATATATGCACACACACAGTTGTACCTTGGTTCTTGAACGTAATCCGTTCTGGAAGTCTGTTTGACTTCTGAAACATTCAGAAGCCAAGGCGCAGCTTCCAATTGGCTGCAGGAGCTTCCTGCACTCAACTGGAAGCTGCATCGGACGTTCAGCTTCTGAAAAAAAGTCGTAAACTGGAACACTTACTTCCGGGTTTTCAGTGTTCAGGAGCCAAAACGTACGAGCACCAAGGCATTTGAGAACCAAGGTACAACTGTATATGCCAAAAGTTTAAAACAGATCAAAGGAATAAAACAATAAGATTTACAATCTGCAATATTATAAAGGGGGAAGATAAACACATAGGCACTAGATGGCTGGAATAGAAATTTTAATACAAATAAATAAGGCGGCAGGGGCAGAGAGCTTGGGCTTAGATGAACTCAGTTATTCTTGTTGTTATTATTTATTGCATTTATATAGTGCCCTATACCCGGTGGTCTCAGGGCAGCTCACAGAACAAAATCAAAATATAAAACCACAATATATATAATGAAAAGAAAAACAACAATATATATAATCAAAAGAAAAACAACAACCCAATAACAACCCCCCCCCCAAAAGAACCACATTTTAAAAGGGCCTAGTTAATATGTGGCACGTCCTTCACACTCTCCTTCTCTAACCCTCTCCGTCTAAACGGCTTCTCCTAGGGATGCACGGTTTCCCAAAAGGAGATGGCCCAGGAGCTGGAGCAGCTGAGGATGCAAGTGGTGAAGCTGCAGGCTGAGAAGGCCGATCTGGTTGCCATCATTTCAGAGCTGCAGCTTAAGCTCAACACTGGAGCTGATGACTCATTTGTGGAGATCAGGTTGCACGTAAGCGAGAGCTGTCCCTTCTCCCAGAGAAAAAAATGCATGGCAGGTGCTGTCGGTTGGTCTGGAAGCAGTTGTGCAGTTGGGGAATCTCTGGGCTTCATAGTCTTATGGTGTACCCCCCCCCCGACTTTTGGTAGTAATGTTCATT
The DNA here is from genome assembly GCF_964252035.2 of Podarcis erhardii. Lineage (NCBI taxonomy): Eukaryota > Metazoa > Chordata > Lepidosauria > Squamata > Lacertidae > Podarcis > Podarcis erhardii. The sequence goes on along the minus strand of NC_138500.1, from coordinate 75,366,850 downwards.
ATTTCAAAATGTGGGAAGTCAGCCCACTGATGTTGGAGGGGGGAGAATCCCGCTCATCAGCTGACAGGGGCCCTGAGCTTTTAATCAAAAGTCCTACCCTGACAGCACCGCTGTCTAGAAATCTCAGCACTCTGGCTTAACTGAGTTGTAGATTGGGCTTTGTTGGTTCATATTATTATTGACCTAGTGTCTTCCGTGTGTATTTTCTTAGATGATGTTAGAGGAAGATTAATGCAATGCATCACATAACTGCAACATGTCAGATTCAGAGTTGTCATGTTCTCCCCTTCCAATTTTCCACAGGAAGGAGAATTAAATGGAGGTGTGAAAGAAATTCAAGACCTTCGTGGCAAAACAATGAGGGATGCAGCTGCCTATGGGTAAGTAGAATTCCTGGGCTGCTCCTAATGGTAGATTTTGATTTGTGCTACCCTTCCTGGTCTTCTGTTAGAGAAAGGGGTTTAAAAGAAGAAGAGTGAAGTGCAGCACTCCAGCTACTGCTCTGCTCTGCTCTCTTCTATTTTGTCAAAACAGGAGCAGATCTCTGGATGAAGCAAAAAAAAAGTTGGAAACCGAAGAGTTGACTGTCAGCCAGCTTCTTCATTGCCTCAGGAGCGAGACCCAGAAGAGAGAAGCCTTGGAAAAGGAGCTCCAGGAGCAGAAGGAAAGGTGGCAACCATCTATAGTTTATAATTATTGGCTTGAATCCAACATTAGTCATACTCAGAGGAGACCTATTGAAGTTAATGGACCTCAGGTGGTCATGTCCATTATTTTCAATGGGTCTAAGCACTGTTAACGTTGAATACAATCCATTTTCAGTGTTTTGATGTATAGATATGATCTCAAACAAGGCTGTTAAGTCCTAAACTTAAAATCGTATTTCTGAGTGTTTCCCCTAAGCATTTCACACATGTTGACCCTGTCATCTGTTCAGCTACACTGTAAGGCAATTAATGCTGTTTTTGTAAGCCCCTAATAACCTAAGTTGCATCTAAAGTGTTAGAGATTTTAATATTTATATTTATGGCATTTATATCCTGCCTTTTTCTCCAAGGAGCTCAAGGTGGGGTGTACATGGTTCTCCCCCTCCTCATTTAATCTCCACAACAACGCAGTGGTTGGCCCAAGGTCACCCAGTGAGTTTCATGAAGGCTGAGTGGGGATTTGAACCCTGGTCTCCCAGGTCCTACTCCAAAACTCTAACCATTATACTACTTTAAAAGGTAAAGGTAAAGGACCCCTGACAGTTAAGTCCAGTCGCGAACGACTCTGGGGTTGCAGCGCTCATCTCACTTTACTGGCCAAGGGAGCCAACGTTTGTCCGCAGACAGTTTTTCCGGGTCATGTGGCCAGCATAACTAAGCCGCTTCTGGCGAAACCAGAGCAGCACACGGAAATCCTGTTTACCTTCCAGCAAGAAGGTATTTATCTACTTGCACTTTGTGCTTTTGAACAGCTAGGTTGGCTGGAGCAGGGACTGAGCGACGGGAGCTCACTCCGTCGCAGGGATTTGAACCGCCGACCTTCTGATCAGCAAGCCCAAGAGGCTCAGTGGTTTGGACCTCCCATTATACTACTTACTATATATATATAGTATAAAAATATATATATATATTTATAAACACCTTTTAAATGTTTTAAAACCTTTTAAAATAAACACCTTTTAAATGTTTTAGTAGCATGAAAAAACAATTACAGTCATACCTCAGGTTAAATGTGCTTCAGGTTGAGTGTTTTCAGGTTTCGCTCCGCGGCAACCCGGAAGTAACGGAGCGCGTTACTTCCGGGTTCCACCACTCACGCATGCGCAGACGCTCAAAATGACGCTTCAGGATGCAAACAGGGCTCCGGAACGGATCCCATTCACATCCAGAGGTACCACTGTATTCCTCTTAGTTCACTGGCAACTGTTTGTTCTACTCTACAAGAGAGAATGCCCTGTAGCTGGAGTGGTTTTGACCTGTGCTACCTACACATTCCCCCAAATGCAGCAATCTTGTATCCTTGTGTTGACAGTGAACAGATTCCACAATGAATCCCACTTGCTTTAGGAGTGGAGAAGGGCTTCTGGAAAATATCATTGACTGTCACATGTTCTCATGACCTTTCCCATCAAATCTATAGCAATATGACTTACATACTAATATGTTTAAATTGGGATTGGATTCTTGTGTTTCACAGACTTCTCTTAGAAAATAAAACTGCAGAGAAAGGCACTCAGATGGAACCTGAGGAGGAGGAAGTAAAAGAGAGAGCAGAAAGCGTAAGTGTGGCTCATCTATTAATGCACCATGCCAGTCATGCTTGTTTGTTGGTAGCTTTTCGGTAGACTTGTCCTTCCTACGGATGGGCTCTAGAAGGCTCGTCACCCAATGGGCAGAGTGAACTTTCGAAAGTTTCTCATGCCTTCATTTGCATGCAGCTGCCCACTAATGCAAATGCTGATCTGGACCATTGGGTCTCAGAATATCTCACACATTCTGGGTGATGCTGTAAACTTGCCTCTGGGAAACTTGACAGGCAGAGTTCCATGGCCTCATTGAACTGGAGGTGACACCACCTATATTTCACCAATGGTTTGGCCTTACCCATGTAGACACCAAATGAGGGAGGTTAGGGGAGTCGGTGTGGATGCCTTGCAGCTCAGGGTCTGTGTGGCTTCCTCAAAGAGATTCATCTTCCCTCAAGCTAGGAACAATTGTTTGCTTGGTAGAAACAGTTGGGAATGCAAATTGGTTTTGCAGAAGCTGCTTGCCCCATTATAGAAATGGCTCTTGTGCCTATCTTGCCTCTGCTGCAGACAAGAGGCTCTTTCTTATGTGTATATTCAGAATATTTAAACTCAAATCTGCTACTAGTGACATGCTTTTCTGACTAATTATGCAAAAAACTAGAAGCATAATAGCGGGGCTCAACCTGTGTTTTTAGGTGGATTTGCCTGTTTCTTGCAGGTGGGTGATGAAGTAGAGACTCTGAACCTACAAGTGTCTGCCCTGTTCAAAGAACTTCAGGAGACACATGCTAAATTAAAAGATGCTGAGATAATCCAGAAGAAGCTGCAACAGAAGTAAGAGTGCTGTTGAATTACATATCAGAACAGGCCCTTATATTTTCTTGAGGCAGAGCATCCCTCAAGGGGTGCAACCAGTTTCTGGCAGAGCATTTCTCTCCCTCCATTCACTCCTTGGTGAAGTCCCCCATGATCTTCCCAGGTGCCAGGCTCTCGAGAGACAGCAACATGGTGAAAGTGCTGGAGACCTGGATGAGAAGCAGCAGCTGCTGTACACCATTAAGAAGCTGGAGCTTCAAGTGGAGAGCATGCAGTCAGAAATCAAGCTGGAGGAAGCCAGAGCAAACGAAGAGCAGTGAGTATGGGCTCAGGAGCAGGTGCTGAGAAAGTGAGACTCGAAATGTGGCTGCGATGCACGCCTTCTATTTCTGCCTCCATGATTGTCACTGCTGATCAGCTAAACTGAGCTTTCAAAGAAGAATCTGACCAAAAAAAAAATCCTTCTCTTTAGGGAAACCCGTGGTGCTGATTAGGTTTCCAACTGAAATTGCCCTACCTTGGTTATTCATTGTTTGAAGAAAAGGTATAGGGCCTCTTCTTGCATTGCATTTTACAAGTATACATTCAGTCTCTCCCCTCTCCCCCAATATATGTAGAGAAAATGTGAATATGATAAAATGATACACTTGTCAGAGGATTTGCTGTAGATCCCTGTCCTGGTGTACATTCTGTGACAAGCCCCGGTTTGTTGAAGTGCAATATGTGAAAGGGTCCTAAGGCTGCCACACAGTCTACATGTATTTTGTTGTTGAAATTTAATACACCGAGAAATTATCTCTGTTTTATTGAGGAACTGTGAAATCATTGAAGGACACAAGTGAACAAAGCAGAAGGTCATCAAATAAGCCTTTCTTCCTAAAATTGCTTATTTTCATATGTACTTGTCTTCCAACAGACAGAAATTTAACACATTGCAGGATGCTTATAGCAAGCTTGTACCTGAACTGACCAAAGCAAAGCAGACAGTTGAAGAACTAAAAGACAAAGAGGTAAGCCTTGCTCTAAAGAATAGTCCCAGTGCTATGTAAGGAAGTGGAATGAACAGCATTTCCACCCCCTTTGTGAAAGTTCCTTCGGGGTTCAATAGGGTCAGAACATGCAGGAGGTGCCCATATCTCCCAGTTGCTCTGCTTGGTTCCAGCTGTGTTGCGCAAAGTGCTTTCTTCCATTTGTATTCTTAATAATAAAATGCAACAGCAAAAATGACTAAAAATAGCAACATTAGACAGTACTGAAGTTTAGCACAGCATTAATAAAGACTTCCCTGATTTAAGTAGTGTAGAAGAGAAAAAAGAAAGAAGACTAAAGAAGAAGTGCAATTGATAAAAGATAACTGTGGGAGAGGTAGGTTATGACATGTGCATTTATGCTTTAGAGCATTTATTGGTATGGGAGCAGAAAATGGGGAGGGATGACGGCACTTAGGATGATGGCATCCTAAGGAGAGATCATGGTCTCCTTCACCTGCAACAGTGGTGGAGCCATACTTTTCCATTCTTTAGGACACTGTTTTCCAGACAGGAGTAGTAGAACTGGATGCAGAGCCCCACATAACCAAGCTGTGACCACAGTGTTTTCCCCTCCTGATTTTTGCATTGGGAGCAGCTGCTTGCACTGCGATGCAGCTCATTCACGGGTTTAGACTGCCAGGCCACCAGAAGCCATAAGATGTTTCTGATTGCACTGTGTTCCCCGCCCTGATTAAACCTGCTGCAGGCTAAAAGGGTCAATAAGGCTACAGCTGAGGAACTCATTCACAGACTGGATATGGCAGAGGAAGCCCTAGCTGCCAAACAGTTCCAGATAGATGAAATGAAGCAGACCATTGCCAGGCAGGAGGAAGAACTGGAAACTGTGGCTATCCTCCGAGCTCAGGTATGGTAAGGACACCTGTCATGTGGTGGTTGGGTGAAATCCTGCTCCACTCTTAAGCAGAGAGAATGAAATCAATTGACTTAAAATACTTGAGCCCATTCATTTGAGCGGGTCTACTCTTAAGTATGACTAACATTGAAGATAATCCCTTTATTTTGTAAGCTGCCCAGAGTGGCTGGGGAAACCTAGCCAGATGGGCAGGGTATAAATAATAAAATTATTATTATTTATTTTTTCCCCTTTAAAAAGTTTTATTTATTATAACAGGCAAACAAGAATTGATCTTAGAAACTTTAGATATATAGATAAGCTTAAATAAATAAATGTTAATATAAACTCATATGCATGTGTGTATGTGTGCCACTTAACAAAATAATTCAGTACATAAGGATGGACACCCTTGGCGTATATCACTTTGTAAATTAAATTGGGAGGAGAGTGAGCCATTTACATAGACTGTTGTTTGAGGGTTTGTACTACATTAAAGTAATCCAGTTTTTAAACTGTGATCCTATATTATACTTATCAAGGCAATGATTCAAGAGTATTATATAAGAAATACCATTTTACATGGTCAAAAGCTTTTTACACGTTGGGGAAAATAACTGCTTATTGTTCTTGTTTTGACTGTAATATTTTTATGCAATTAATTAGGCATTTGATGTTGATTGCAATTTTCTGCTTTTTAATAAATCCAACTGATTAGTGCTAAGATTATTCAGTCTTTCGGCTATGATTGTAATCCAAATTCTGAAGTCTTGATTGTGTAAAGAAATGAGTTGTTGCTGTTGTTAATTTTCATTTCTATACTGCTTTATTTTTTAAGAAAAAAATCTCAAACCAGTTTACAACCTAGATTAAAGGATCAAATAAAACAATACTGAAGACAGACAAGTATACATTCAAGGCTACATAATTAACAAGAAACTAAAATATTATCTTAAAAGATTTCAAGAGAAAACATTACTAGAGGAAGTTGAATATAAAATGCATACTTAGCAAGAGAATAAAATATTAGCACAACTAGCAAGAGAATAAAATATTATCATAAGCATAGAACATACCTGCAGCTGTTGCTACCAATGGTGGTTCATGGCGGATGATGGCTGAGGAAGCTCGGTGAGGCAGGATCCTTTAGCTAGTACAGCCACCCTTGATTTGGAACAGGATTAGGGCAGCATATTAACTCAGATTGACTCATTTATCTCTTTTTAAAGCACGTTGTGATCTTTATTCCTGTTTGTTCCCTGATTAGATGGAGCTCTATTGTTCTGACTTCCACGCTGAACGAGCAGCACGGGAGAAGATCCACGAGGAAAAGGAGCAATTGGCTGCCCAGCTAGCGTACTTGCTGACAGAGAAGCAAGACCATGAAGATCTCGGAAGGTGAGAAATGGATCAGAGGAAATGTTTAGCTACTGAAACGTTTTCAATATTTTGTGAGAGGAGAGAACAGTGGGACTATTTTTAAAAAAATAAGTTTATTGGGCTGCATCTTTTCTCTCTATTTTCAGTTCTTCACTGCCATGCTGATTGGGGGGGGGCATAAAAATGAGGGTAAGGCATTAGCAATCTCTTTTTTTCTCTCTCTAGGAATATGCTGGCAGAAATGCAAACTCGGCACAGACTCCCATCAGATCAAGGCCATTTTTCTCAAGGAGGTAAAATTAAAAGGGCAAACTGAGAAATTTGCAACACCACAGCTCTTGGTTCACACAGCCAACTCAGGGTGGCATCCAAATAACTTTTACTCCAAGTTGTTGTTGTTGTTTAGTTGTGTCCGACTCTTCGTGACCCCCTGGACCAGAGCACGCCAGGCACTCCTGTCTTCCACTGCCTCCCACAGTTTGGTCAAACTTACATTAGTAGCTTCAAGAACACGGTCCAACCATCTGGTCCTCTATCATCCCCTTCCCCTTGTGCCCTCAATCTTTCCCAACATCAGGGTCTTTTCCAGGGATTACTCCAAGTAGTAGACCCATTGAAATAAAGGACTGTGACCAGACCATTTCATTACCGAGGAGGCAGGTTTAGTTGTTATTTGAGGACTATACCTCTGGGTCTGGTCTTGACCGGACAGATACTGGAATCAGCAAGGGAGACCCACATGACCTGAAGGTGCTGCTGTGCAATGCCAGGTCAATGATTCACAAGACCACTGCCATCCATGACTTGATCATGGATGGAGGACTTGACCTGGCATGTGTAACAGAGACTTGGTTGGATGAAGCAGATGGGCCTGTCCTTGCCGCTGCTTGTCCACCAGGTTTCTCTTATGCCCAGCAACCCAGGCCTTGTGGGCAGGGAAGGGGGGGTTGCAGTGATTTTTAGGAAGTCATTAGCTTGCATCAGGCATCCTATTGGGAAGACCCAGTTCTCTGAGCACATGTTTTGGAAGCTGGGCAATAGGGGCAATAAAGGATTCCTTTTGGTGTACCAGCCTCCCTGCTGCACCAAGGATTCCCTGCCCAAGCTGCTTCAGGTCGTGGCAGATGTTCTCCTGGAGACATCTAGTTTGGTTGTCCTAGGGGATTTTAACATCCACACCAACATAACCTTACAAGGGGCTGCTTGGGACTTCATGGAAAGCATGGCCTCCATGGGGCTGTCCCTGAATAAGTCTGGCCCAACTCATAGCCGCGGACATGCCTTGGACCTGGTGTTCACCTCTATGGATGTGGGTGATCTGACACTAAGTAAAAGTGAAACAAAATAAGTGCCATGGTCAGATCACTTCCTGGTACAACTGGACTTCTCCGCGACCCTTCCCCTCTGCAGGGAGGTGGGACCAATTCGGATGGTCTGCCCCCGCCACTTAATGGATCCAAATGGTTTCCAGAGAGTGGTAAGGGATGTTTTCTCCCATGTTGATGGCCTTTCAGCTGATTCCCTGGTGGCCCGCTGGAATGCGGAGTTAACAGGGCTATCGACTGTCTGGCTCCGAAGCACCCTCTCCGATTGCATGGAACCCAGACAGCCCTGTGGTTTTACCTGGAGCTGAGGGCGATGAAACAATTGTTGAGACAGCTAGAGCGCCGGTGGCGGAAAACTCATTCTGAATCAGACCGGACACGGGCTAGAGCTCAACGTCGAGCCTACCAAGTGGCAATGGCGATGGCGAAGAGGGCCGCCTTCACCGCCTCTATTGCATCTGCAGAAAACAGCAGCAGGAGAGTTTTTCAGGTGGTTCGCAATCTGTCGGAACCACCTGAGTCACCAGAGCCTGGTAGGGACCCAAGATCTCCTGCAATGCTTTTGCAAAGTTTTTTGCAGATAAAGTCGCTCAGATTCAGAAGGAGGTAGACTCCACCGTGGGAGCAGGACCAGAGCGAGAGAGTTTAGTCTTGTTTAGTCTTGTTACATGGGATCAATTCCAATCTGTTACCTCCGAGGATGTGGACAGGCTGCTTGGACGAGTGAAACCACCTGTCTCCTTGTTCCTTGCCCATCCTGGCTGATAAAAGCGAGCTGGGAAGGGCTGAGCAGTGGGATCTGCGGGGTGGTGAATGCATCCCTCTGTGAGGGAGCCTTCCCAGACCCGCTGAAAGAGGCGGTCATTAAACCACTTCTTAAAAAAACATATTTAGACCCGGCCAATATGGCCAACTATCGCCCAGTCTCAAATCCACCATTCTTGGGCAAGGTGATTGAGCGGGTGGTTGCTGAACAACTCCAGGCACACCTGGAAGAAGTGGACCATTTGGATCCCTTCCAGTCAGGATTCAGGCCTCATCATGGGACTGAAACTGCCTTGGTCGTGCTGGTCGATGATCTCCGGCGAGCTAGGGACAAAGGTGAGAGCTGTTTCCTAGTTCTGCTGGATCTTTCAGCAGCTTTTGACACCATCGACCATAACATCCTTCTAGACCGACTATAGGGGTTGGGAGCTGGGGGCACTGTTATATAGTGGTTCCGCTCCTTCCTCCTGGGCCGTGTTCAGAAAGTGGTGGTGGAGGATGAGTGTTCAGACCCCTGGGCTCTCACTTGTGGGGTGCCTCAGGGTTCTGTCCTCTTCCCCATGCTTTTCAACATCTACATGCAGCCGCTGGGAGAGATCATCAGGGGGTTTGGGCTGGGTGTTCATCAGTATGCAGATGACACCCAGCTCTACCTCTCCTTTAAATCAGAACCAGTGAAGGCAGTGAAGGTCCTGTGTGAGTGCCTGGAGGCGGTTGGAGGATGGATGGCGGCTAACAGATTGAGGTTGAATCCTGACAAGACATAAGTACTGTTGGGGGGGGGACAGGGGGCGGGCGGGTGTGGGGGATTCCCTGGTCCTGAATGGGGTAGCTGTGCCCCTGAAGGACCAGGTGCGCAGCCTGGGAGTCATTTTGGACTCACAGTTGTCCATGGAGGCACAGGTTAATTCTGTGTCCAGGGCAGCTATCTACCAGCTCCACCTTGTACTCAGGCTAAGACCCTACCTGCCCGCGGACTGTCTCACCAGAGTGGTGCATGCTCTGGTTATCTCCCGCTTGGACTACTGCAATGCGCTCTACGTGGGGCTACCTTTCAAGGTGACCCGGAAACTGCAATTAATCCAGAATGCAGCAGCTAAATTGGTGACTGGGAGCGGCCGCCAAGACCACATATCACCAGTCTTGAAAGATCTACATTGGCTCCCAGTATGTTTCCGAGTACAATTCAAAGTGCTGGTGTTGACCTTTTTAAACGGCCTCGGTCCAGTATACCTGAAGGAGCGTCTCCACTCCCATCGTTCAGCCCGGACACTGAGGTCCAGCGCTGAGGGCCTTCTGGTGGTTCCCTCACTGTGAGAAGCCAAGTTACAGGGAACCAGGCAGAGGGCCTTTTTGGTAGTGGCTCCCGCCCTGTGGAACGCCCTCCCACTAGATGTCAAAGAGGGAAAAAACTACCAGACTTTTAGAAGACATCTGAAGGCAGCCTTGTTTAGGGAAGTTTTTAATGTTTAATAGACTATTGTATTTTAATATTCTGTTGGAAGCTGCCCAGAGTGGCTGGGCAAACCCAGCCAGATGGGTGGGGTATAAATAATATATTATTATTAATAATTATTTAGGTTCATTAACTTCAGTGGATAACCTCTGGGTAAAACTCAATTGAATGCCACCCTCAGATTTTTGCCATCAGAACTTACTTTTTGCAAACCTATCTATTCCAGCAGCTGTGGATAGACTGTAATTGCTCATTGACTATGCTCCTTGCAGGAGGTCAGAGGACTACCATGTGGATTATTAGACACATCCAAAAAATAGTTCCTCGTGTCGCATATCTGTTGAGATTCCCATAAGTCCAGTTCTCACACAACAGTTTAAGACAGGCTTCCTTAACCTCGGCCCTCCAGATGTTTTTGGCCTACAACTCCCATGATCCCTAGCTAGCAGGACCAGTGGTCAAAACATCTGAAGGGCCGAGTTTGAGGAAGCCCGGTTTAAGAGATAAATCTACTCCTGGGCTGTGTGGCTTCAAAATACATACGCAAGGACTTTTGTATGGTACAGCATTTGAGTCCCATCTGCACTATGCATTTAAAGTAGTATCATACAACTCTAAGCAGTTATGGGCTCCCTCCCCCCCAAGGATCCTGGGAACTGTAGTTTGTTAAGGGAGCTACAGTTGTTTGGTGGCCCACATTTTCTCTTAGGAACTGTCTCCAGAACTCCAAGGGCATAGGGATTGGCTTTGAAATCCACCTGGGAACCCACTTATAAATGTCTTCTGCAATTTGTTGGTTGCTTTATTGTCGGGGGGGGGGGGAATCATGAGGACTCATGCCATAGGTCACTGTTATTGTGGTAGTTTTTTTTTGGCGGGGGAGATATGATGTAAAATCATGCAAGTTCAAGAGGATCCATTTCAATTCTATTGGATCTGACTTTTACTGAGACCCAGTGGGAAAAAGCAAAGTGTGTGTGTGTTCTCTCATTCTTTCTGTGGAAGTGACTTGCGGGAGAGAGGAGAAAAGTTACCTGAGGGGTTGGTGCCCACAGCTCTCTCAAAATTCCCTATGTGCCCACAAGTGCAAAAAGATGAGCAACACTGACTTTTCAACAAGAGGACCTGACCATCTTAATGTTTGTTAATATTATATCTCTTCCTTTCATTCTCAAAAATGAAATTTGTCTCTGCAGAAACAGAAGATCCGGTTTGGCAGCAGCAGCAAAGGAGTGTCCAAATACATTCTTGTCCGAAGTGTGGAATGATTCTTCCTGATATGGACACACTTCAGATTCATGTCATGGACTGTATCATCTAAGCACTGGCCTCAAAAATTCTCAAAGATGAGAAATGCACTTTTTAAACAGAATATGTCCTTAGCAAAGAGCCTGATTTTTGAAATTTAATAGTCTTTTTTCTATTTATTTCAACAGGAATTTTTAGGTTTTCATTTTATGTCTTGTGGGGGAAATGGTTTCCCCCTTTAAAAAGCCAGTTAGCCTCTTTTTTTCTAAGCTGGCTAAAGCTGAGGATGCCAACACCGTAATGATTATTTGAACTAAAATATTTGTAAGAGGTAGAATATAAACTCCTTTGGGTAGTTTTATTGTTTGAGAATCGAAAGGATGTGCATTTATGTATGTGCGTGAACATGTGTGTGTGCCCATTTTAGCAGTCTTCTGGGCATCTGCAAGTGCAACTGAGCCTGTGCAGCTGTTTGTCTGCCTGCATGAGCTCAGGTGCTTCATGAGAGTCCATGTTCTCTGCCTATACATATCTGTGCTTATATACATACAGAATGTGGATGAAAGTGATGGGTTTTTCTTCTCACAGTTGGGAAGAAAGATGGGTCTAGAGAACTTGGTTCTTGAGTTCAGAGGCTATGAAGGTCCCATTTATAAAACTCATGCTTGCTATATGCTCAAATGTGGCTGTTCTCGGTCTGGCCCCTAGGCAGCACATGCCCAGCACTTTTCAAGAGGATAAAGGCGATGGCCTGTGTAGCTTTGGAATGGAATTGAGAACTGTGTTAGGAAGTATCAAGGAGGCAAAAGTGCATCTGACTTCATTTGCCGTTTCACTTAATTCTATTCGGGGGAAACTAAATTGTGGGTTTAATAATACAGTATATTTTAGTAACTGAATACTTGAAGAGGAAATCCTGTAGTCCCTTCAAAGGCACCTTAATGATACAATTGCTCTTTTAAACTATAGACTAAGATTAATTGGTCCTAAAAACATTGTCATGTTGGTATGTTGATAAACCTGGTTTAATATAAAAATAAATGTTTTTTTTAAATTCACCTAACTTTGAAAAAGAGGCAATTTTATGCTTGAAGAAGAGATACTCAATTAGTTCTCATAATTAACAGCAATCCATCAAAAATAAAATTACGTTGCAAAAGCTGGTTTGTATGGGGGGTTTTTCCATTACATTTGCCAGCAGGAACATTGATGCAAGAGACTCGGAAGAGTCAGAGCAGGTTTCTCGAAGCAAGTTGTTGCAGCGAGTGCCGCACTTTAACATTTGGGGGGAAAGAGATGCTGATATTGCGTACCCTCGAGGAGCGCCAGAAAAAAGCAATACCCAGGGGACTCCATTGCAGGGCTGTCCTGACAGTCCTTCCGGCGCAGGGTCAGGCCTTCTCCCTCGCTGTGGGTGAGAGACGCTCTGTCAAAATCCTGGGCTTCTCCGTTGTTCTCCTGGGCACTTCCGCCATGGGGAGCCCCCGTTTGGCAAATCGGCACAGTACATCCCGAAGGAGCCCGGAAGCGCCTCTTCTCCTTCCGCCCCTTTCTAGCTCTAGGGTCCGCGGCCCCCCTTCCGGGGCAAGCGAGGGGCGGGGCCTCGGCTGGGGATTCTGGCGGGAGCGCGGCGCCCGGAGGGAGCTCGGAGCGGGGCAGGTGAGGCGGAGGCCGCGCGCGGGAAGGCCGGGGGGGCGGCGGGGGGGGGGCGGCGGGGGGGGGCCCCCCTCAGATCCCCAAGCGGCTCCCAAGCAGCAAATGGCTGCAAGGCGAAGCAGCGTCGCAAACGCAGCCCCCCCGCCCCCGCCCCGCCCCGGGTCTGGCGCCGCGAGGGCCTCCGGGTCAGGGGCAGGATCCCGAGGCTGGGGGACCAGGCGCCGGGGGCTGGGCTAGATGACCCCGGGGGTCCCTTCCGGCCCTAGGATTCTACCATCCGCTGGAATATGAAAGGCAGGTGCCTGTTATGGGAAACCCAGGAGCAGGATCTCTCCCCTCCTGAGGTTTCCAGCAGCTGGAATTCAGAAGCATCGCTGCCTCCAGCTGGGAAGGCAGAGGACTGTATTTTTCTTCTATAAGACACCCCCTATTTGGGGGACTCCAAGAAAATGGGGGGAGATGTATCCGTGTATAAGACACCCCTAATTTTTGACATTGTTTTTTAGGGAAAAACCTAGCCTTATACACGGAAAAATACAGTACTTATTTATACTTTCTGTGAATGAGTAACACTGGGGATTGGACTGTTGGGGTGTATTCTGCTGGAAAGGGTTGTTATCTTGGAGCATGCAAGGCTTGATGAGCCCCAGCAGTTATTGAATATACACCACTTAGCTTCTCCACTCAGGTCTTAGTTCTACATGGCTTCTCTGCCGCTTTGAATGTTAGTGATACATTAACCTTCTGCTAGCCTTTTAATTTTATGGCACTCCACAGAAATTAGCTTCATTTATTAGGCATTACATGTTTATATTGTTGTTCTTATTATTGTTGAGAGCCAGTGTGGTGTAGTGGTTAAGAGCGGTGGACTCGTAATCTGGTGAACCGGGTTCGATTCCCCGCTGCTCCACATGCAGCTGCTGGGTGACCTTGGGCCAGTCACACTTCTCTGAAGTCTCTCAGCCTCACTCACCCCACAGAGTGTTTGTTGTGGGGGAGGAAGGGAAAGGAGAATGTTAGCCGCTTTGAGACTCCTTAGGGTAGTGATAAAGCGGGATATCAAATCCAAACTCTTCTTCTTCTTCTTCTTATGTGTCTCTAGGGTACATGAATTCTTCAGTAAAGTCTCTGCTGGGAAAAATATGGATGGTGAGTTTTGAATTTGTCTAATCTTCTAAAGCCATTCAGTTTCTTCCAGACTTGAAAATGCTGTCACTGCTCCATGTGCAAGGTAGAACAAACCAGCCAGGAAGAGAAGGTTGTTGCCAGTTGATTTGGAGGCAGTCCCATTCTGTTCTTTTCAGCCAGATAAATGGCAGTGCTGTGGCACACAGAGGGATGCTTGAAGAACTTGAACTTTGTGAATTCCTGTGCAGAATTATTTGATGTGCTCTGCTGCTGAACTGCATCCCCATTTGTTTTCTGAGCTGGCTTGAATACTGGAACTAGATTAAACACTGTCTGTTTTCTAATCAGGGCTCTCATTAGATGCACACTTGCATTGTATTGGGGCTGGGGGTTGTGTGTCATCTGAGCCCTGGTAAGTTGCTCCTTTTTATTTATTTTTTTCCAGGTGATGATAACTTGGACCTGCTAGCCTCCCTGTTAGAAGAGAATGAGGCAGCTGTGGGGCTGGAGTGTGAGGAGAATGGTGTTAATGTGGCTACAGATGGAGAGCCGGATGAATATAATGAGCTATTTGATGCAGAAGATGATGAATCCTATACCGAGGAAGTGGAAGCTGACGAGGGAGAGTCCAGTAGCGGCAAAGAAAATGTGTCTGAGTTGTTTGGAGATGTGGGTGACCTGTCTGAGGAAGAGGAGGCGAAAACTGTGCAGGAAACATCTCATTCTCTAGCTGAAAAGGAGAAGACCAATCAACATCTGCAAGGTAAAAATCATTATTTCATTTTGGATGGTTTAAAGTTGCTCACCTTGCAAACCTGAGGCTTTTGTCTTAACTATACCTATGAATACAAAAGATTTTCAATGCATAATCCGCCCTCGGCACCTGAGCAGAGTCCGCCCTCATGTGAAGGACCTCTGTGCTGTGCTCTAGGCTCCTCTGTTCTCGGAAGATTTCCTTCTGTACCTTCTAGCTTTTCGATTTGAAAGCAAGTGGGAGGATAGGGAAATAATCAAGGGCCTCAAGACTCAAACATCCCTGTGTTCTGTCATGGCACAGATTAGGAAGGATAGACCTAGGGAAAGAGTAGTGGTTGTGATGACACTTGTTAAGCCAGGCATTTCCAAAGTCCCTTTCGGGGGCCCAATCCGTCCCCTGTGGCAGTTTATTGGCCCTCATGACCCTTCACTTCATCAAATCTGGCCCTCTTTGAAAAACGTTTGGACACCACTGTGTTAAGCATTTCACATTGTTCAAGGTGGCAGAAATGATGGTTTGGGGTCAGAGAGAAATCCCGTATGGTGCGGTGTTAAATGGAGTCAATTATATCACAGGCAATCTCTCCTATCAAAGCCTGGCTCTTGGGGAGTGAGAGCTGGGCACTTTACAGGAAACATGGTGAAAATTTGACTTTTGGTTATGCACTTTACTTTTTACCTAAGTTATTTTTATTGATGACAAATGGCTGTTTAATTAACCATGTATTTAAATAAGATACTTTTTAAATGTCCATTTATTGTTTTCAACTTAGATGAACTGAGGAAATTGCGGGAGCAGATGAAGACACTCCAGGAGCAACTGCAAAAGACAGCAATAGGGCAGCCTGCTAACATGGCCCCTAGCAAGAAAAGTTCTGGTAACTGGATTATTTGTTTTATGTAGCTGTTCAGCATCTAAACTCAAGCTTATTGCTAGGTTATTGTGGTAATCCTCTTTGGAGCCTTTAATATCAAAGCATTCTATTGGATTGTGTGGATTTTTATAAAAGCCAGCCTGAGCAAGTTGTTAAATTCACTACATTAGAGCCTTGCTGGTGCATTCCTGAGATTATCAAGATAATAACCAGACTTCCATATTACCCATGAACTTAAAGGTTGGTGCATTGATGGCCCAAAAAATCCCAATTGAAAAATATGGAAACGTATGCTTCTTGTCTCTCAAAATGTATCATCTCCATTTGGGAGTAAACATAATCTTTTTGTCCGCCAGCAAATATTGCATGCTAATCCCTCCACTGCTGCTTTGGCTGCATAAGGAGTAGAACTGAGTTTGCTAGTAATGTACAGGATGTTTTATTTAACAGGCTTGTTTCTTCTCTGTTGCTCTAGCTCAGATGCCTGGGGAACGTAAGGCTGTGTCTAACTCAATCATGAGGTCTTTCAGATGTTGCTGGACGCCAGCTACCATCATCCCTGACCATTGATCATGCTGGCTGGGAGTGGAATGATGGAAGTTGGAGTCCCTCAAACTGCTGGAAGGCCACCGGCTGCCTACCCCTGACCCTAACTTGAGTTTGCACACTCTGTTTCACCATCTGGGTCAGTTCATAATTTATTATCAAGGAAGCCATTAGGGCTGCAGTCTTTAAATGCACTTAACTAGGGAGTAACCCCATTACGTATTGTAAATATGTGGAAGAGTGCACTCTAAGTCCTTTAAATATTCTTTCATTTCTTAACCAGGTAAGTCTCCTGCTGCCCCCTTAAAGCAAAGGAAGCTTCGCGAGTCACCTTGTTTCTCAGCCCAGCTCAGCTGTCCTGCATTGGCCGCAAACACAGGTCAGGGCCAGAAGATGAAACCTTCACTGTCTGGTATAGTAGTCAATATTTGTTCTCAGTCACGTCAGTTGATGCACGATGTTTTGAATTTCATTTTCACAGAAATGATAAATATTACTTTGCTTGTTTTCCGAAATAAATATTGCTGAATATTTTTGATGCTGCCAATGTAGATATGTTGTCAAAAGAATTGATCTTATGTATTGTCTTGGCAGCATGACTAGTAATTGCAACTGAGTGGAAAACAACCCTGAATCTTACACTGGGTGCTTAGTACCACTTACTCTGGAATAGAGCTATAATGGAGAAGGTCACACATAATCCCAGATCACCCCTAAAGAAAAGGGGCTTACTACCTTGTGAATTCTGCAGCAAGAATGTACCAGGCAGGCTGGATATAATTCTGCCTGCAGAGTTTGAAATGTGTTGAGCATGGGAAGCCTGTACATGTGTGGATTACAGGCGTGTCTGCTGAAGAGGGACTGATGCTGAGGGAAATGGTGTTTACACCGGAAAGCCCTGCTGGATCAGACTTCGGCCCAACTAGTCCAGCATCCAGTTCTCACCACCTGGGTACCTGTGGGAAATTGCACAGGGGAGATGAGCACAGCAGCCCTCCCTTCTTGGGCGCCCCAGCAGCTGGTACTCAGAGGTTCCTGGTAGCACACAGCCACCAAGACTTCTTGTGTCTGCCACTGCTTCTAGCTTGTCCTCTGTTGCTCAAAATGGCTAACTTTTGGCAGCAGATGGGAAGGTGAAAACATTTTAATGCAGAATTAGTTGTCTGTCTTGGCTCTGTGACATGATGCACAGCTTTTGCCAAAGATTATTTTTCTGAAAAAAGTTCAACTGTGCTTTTCACAAGGTATGACTTTTCTGGTTTCCCCTGTTCCTCTTACAGAGAATAAAAGACATGCTTCAAAACCAGTTTCAGGTTTGTCGCCTCAGCCTCTGAAGTCCATGACTGGGAAGAGACCTGGTTTGGGCACCAGTCAGAGATCCCAAGGGCCAAAGAATGCCGGTGTGAATAGTCAAGAAATCTCCTTTGAAACCTTCTCTGGACTGAGGCTAAGGTCAGCAAGCTTATGGGGGAAATGTTGGGTTTGTTCCTTGAGTATAGCTTGTGGCCTAAAACTGTTTAGATACCTTGCTAATATTTTTTTTTTTTTTTTAAATCAGCACCACAGATTTATGGATTTTGACTTCTGCATGAAAGCTGCAAATTAAGTGCATCATTTCTTTTGAATATTTTTTTTTTAAAAATACTTTATTGAATTCAAACTTAAACAGGATTACATAATAGCAACAGCAAATGAAACTCGTTCCCACCCTCCCTTTTACGTCTTTTTATCATGGCAAAGGACTGTGCAAAGCACCAGATTTCAGCCATTGAAAAGCTTACAAGTTAGTTTCTGAGACTGAATTGTCTTCATGCATATATATTTTAGTCTTAATAACTAGAAACATGTCTTTGTGTCTTTTTTAAAAAAAAAAAATGAAAGTACAGATGCTCAGGAAGCTGATTTTTGCATCCCATACCCAATTCCGAGCTCTCTGTATTTTTGAAACTCCACACTCCTCCTTTCCCTGGGCTGGAAATGTTTACACAGACTAGTGATGAAGCCCCTCTTGTTGCCCTGAGTGCTCCACAGAGGGGATTTGATGGAAGTTTCCCTATCCCTGTGTCATTCTAATAGTTTCCTCCTTGTTTTCATTGCAGAAAACCCCGTGTATCCTCTGTTGAGATGGAAAGAAAAATGACAGGCCGAAAGTTTATTAGACTTTCTCAATTGCAAGACAAGCTTGCTTCATTAAACCTTGAGGAAACAGACTGGGTAACGTTCGGAGTCATCATAAAGAAAGTCACGCCTCAGAGCTCCAATAACGTAAATGGTTTTATGATGTTATGTCCTCTCAAGTACGACATTTTGTTGAAGTAAAAAATTGGTTACCATCTCAAAATTCTTGTTTAATGTATGAATAAGCCTACAGTCCTCTTGGGCATCTGGAATGTTGCCCTCTGCCCTATTGCAGTACTGGTGCTGTAAACACCATCACAGGTAGGGCTGTCCTCTTCACATTCCTGGTGAAGCTGAACGTTGGCAGATAAAAGAAAGTACTTACTCATGCAGCACATAGTCAGTATATGGAGTATAGACAGTGCTTGGCTGAAAACAAACCATAGTGGCTGCTATGGTTAAAGCATTCAAAGTAGCTGCTTCCCCAAGCAGGTCATCGTAAGCATCCTTACTAGCAAGCTCCATTGAACACAGTGGGACTTCTGCATAAATATGCATAGGATTGTGCTATTAAACACCTTTACAGCAGACATCTTGCTGTGTATATAACATTCTCTGGTGATGGTAATTATTATAAGGCTGACTCAAAGGATTGTAGTTATTTTGTTCTTTTTATTTGCTCCCACTCTGCATATCCAGGGTAGAACCTTCAGCATCTGGCGCTTGAATGACCTGCATAACTTCAGCCGCTGTGTCTCATTGTTTCTGTTTGGTGATGTTCACAAAGATCACTGGAAGACAGAGCAAGGCATGGTCATAGGACTACTTAATGCTAATTTCATGAAACCGAGAGAAGGATCAGACGAGGTGTGTGTAGATCTGTCTCTATATAAAATATATACAGTGGTACCTCGGGCTACATACGCTTCAGGTTACAGACTCCACTAACCCAGAAATAGTGCTTCAGGTTAAGAACTTTGCTTCAGAATGAGAACAGAAACCGGTGGCAAGGCGGCAGCAGGAGGCCCCATTAGCTAAAGTGGTCTTCAGGTTAAGAACAGTTTCAGGTTAAGTACGGACCTCTGAAACGAATTAAGTACTTAACCCGAGATACCACTGTATTTAAAAACAGGTGATTTTCATTTTTTGACATACAGTTTATTGATTTCTCCATAGGGAACTCTTTCAACCATATTGTATAACGCTTTGCATAGACATCAGTGTAGAAAAGATGAGGAAATCCTTTGTTTTCTCTGTCTCCCCATATAAATATTCCTTCTCCTTGGCCACAGTTGCGTCTGTCACACAGGAAGTCTTTGAAGGCTTCTCTTTAACTACGTCTTGAAGTAGCAGCCCCTTACCTCTCTTGATGGCTGCTCAGTCCCTGGAGGGTCTTTGACTACGAGGGAAGCAAGGGCTCTGCCTTTGTATCCCCTTTGCGGAGGGTACATAGCACTGTGGAAACCTCTGTAAAGGTAAATAGCATAGCTGAACCGTGGAGCTCTGATCATACTGGCTGGCTTCAAGTTATTGTTCGGGAGATGAGGCCTGGTGGCAGTTAGCTGTGGGAAGCAGCTCCTGAGATTGACTAAGAGAAAATAGAGCTGTAACAAGTTTGCAAAAGGCTTTGATTTGCAAACAAGTATCCTATAAAGCAGTTCTCTTTACTTGCAAAAGCCTCGCCCCACAGATCCAGGGTCGCTTTCACTCTCTGCTTATTTATTGGATCTCTCACTCATCTGACCTGACCTGATCCAGCCTCATTGCTGAGGTTTTTGTTAAGCAGGGTATGGGGTTTGTTGGGAAATGGCAATTGTCCTGACCATGATGTGTAGCAATGAGGCAGTGGGTGGGAGGCAGATGTCATAGACCCACAGAGGAAGGATTATGCACCTGTGTGTGGAAAATCCTCCGACCACTTCTCAAGTTTTTAAGGAAGAAGTGGCACAACCCCTGGCATAGCATGATGTTAACTTGAGCCCTGGACTGAATCCTTGGCTATTTTCAGTTCAAAAGAATGCTGTGTATGAAAAGGATAACATTGATGAAAAAGAAAAAATGGTGTTTGTCCTCGGACTAAATCTCAAATAGTTACTGGCAGGGCATCCCCGTCACATCCAGGTGCCCAGTTGAATGCGATCCTACTCAAGGCTGAGGAAAAGCTGCATTCTTTTCACCTGATGGCAGCTATCAAGCCATGGGCAAAAGGCGTGGAGGTGGAGAAAATGCAAGTGCCTGCCAGTATATATTGGAGTAATATTGTGTTTTTTGACTGAAATGTTTTTTAGAAACCCTTGCTGGCAATGAAAAGAAGCAGAGAGTCCCTGTTTCAAAATAGCACCAGGCGGCATCTTGGCTGGGACCCCGTCATGACTTGAAGAGGGGATGCATTGCTACAAATATACACAGCCTATCTACCATTCTCCCTCCCTCCCTCTATCTATCTATCTATTTATCTATTTTTTTATTTAAAAAACCACAACTTTGCTGGGGAGCAAGCAAAAGGAACACACATTTTCCTGTATCTTTTCGGAGCAGGAAATGGGAAAGCCGAGCCTTGGTGCTTGCTAGAAACAACTGGTGACTGAGCAGAGTCAAAATTTGTGGACCCCTACTGACTTCTCACAGTGACACAATTTTTCACTTGCTAATGGCACTTAAAGCACTACCTCCAGTGAATGCTAATGTCCCTGCCTGAGACAAGTCCCTTCATCTCTCTGAAGCTTGTTGTACTTCTTCTGGTTAGGTGTGTGTGTCTGTCGATCATCCCCAGAAGATCTTACTTCTGGGTGAGGCCATGGACTTGGGAACCTGTAAAGCGAGGAAGAAAAATGGCGAGCCCTGTGCACAGATGGTTAACCTGGTATGTATAGCTCATCTGACATTACACTGTGCTAGGTGTGAGCTTGTGCAGATGTCACCTGAGGGCTTACAGCTTAGTTTTGTGATTGTGCTAGTCACAATTTATAGCAGAGGTTGCTGACTTTTGGGGCTGATGGGCACATTTGCAAGCTGGTGTGGGCACCACAACCTACTGTGTTGCATAGAGTCTAATGCTACTTCCAAGCTTGATTTCAGAGTGGGGAGGGGACCCTGTGGTCACCAGGAAAGGCTCTGTTGGCACACACCGTACGTGCCCACAGCCACCATATTGGTAGCCCTTTATATCAGAGCAGAGATGGTGACCTCACGTGTGTTGGAGGGCCAAACTGTCCACCCAACATATGGCCAAAAGTCATACCTGTTATTTTTCTCTCCACTGAGAATTTACCAGGTTTTGATGGGAAAGGGCAGAGGAAGACAGTAATAGGATTTCTAAAACTAATCTTCCCTGCTGAGTCCTAATGTGTCCCCTTCCATATTTTTCCTGCCCAAATCCCTTGATCAATACCACTCCTCCCAGTTGCGGGTTCTTCTCTTTTTCTATTTGCATGTACAAATGCCTGTGCTACCGGGAACCTGAGAGAATGCAGAAAGTAGCTACAGGTTGGGAGCGGCACACACTAGAGATGACTGACTTTAATTTGATCAAAGCTTTTCTCATGGAGGAGATTTAAGCCACCTTGTGTACTCCTGCCTGCCATAAACGGCTATAGTTCTTTGTATTTTAATTATAATTATTTTTGTTAGTTGTTTTCCGCAAGGCATCTCAGAGACAACTGGCGCCTTACTTTTTCAAGCTTAGTGTTTGCCCGTAGCTTCTGATTTCCACTAGAGCCCAATGCGTCTGCAAACAGAAGCATGTTTCCTTTTCTCATATTTTGCTCTGTTGTGGCAAGTACACAAGGACGAACTCCCTCGTCTTTCTCTTTCTTCAGAATGAATGTGAATATTGCCAGTACCATGTCCAGTCCCAGTACCGGCGGCTCAGTTCAAAGCGGGCGGACCTGCAGTCGACCTTCTCAGATTCCCGAGCTCCGAAGAGGAGAACAGCAAAGAAGAGCCTTGGCTTGAAAGAGAGGCTTTGTCAGGATGGCTTTTACTACGGCGGGGTTTCCTCAGCTGCTTATGCAGCTTCAGCGTAAGAGAAACTACATCTCAGTGTCCTTCTGTGGAAGTTCCCTTCCGGATGAATGTGAACGTTGTTCACTTGCATTTTCCCCCAGATCAGTTTAAAACAGGGGCGGGGGACCTTTTCAGCCAGCGAACCACATTCTCACTTGGGCAACCTTCTGGGGCCACAGATTGGCGATGAGCAAGGCCAGAGGCAAAAGTAAATTTTCCCTTTGTATGGAAGACTCCGTGGACTTGTGCTGGTGCAAAATGTTTAACTGCTGCTCCACATTGGTGTTAAATGTTTTGTGTTGCTGGAGTTTTTAGTGGTTGGTTTATTGGTCTCTACATGCTGTGAATGGTCCACAGAATGCAACTGGATAGTAAAAAACAGATAATTAGGCACAGTTTTTGACTACCCTACTATAATCACAACCACGGTGATTCCCCTTATATGGGTGGTGTCATTCCCTCTGTTGAGTTGCGCTCTGCTTTACTTCTTCAGTGCAGCAGCTGCCGCCCCGAAGAAGAAAATCCAAACAACTCTGTCCAATTTGGTTGTAAGAGGAGTTGATGCAATTCTACAGGAGACCAAGCAGAAACTGGGTAACACGTTCTCTTCTGTTTTCTTAAAATATCCCCTTGCTGTAAAATGTCTTTAACATCCGTCAAACATGGATAGCTCAGTCGGTTGCGCAGGAATCTCTGTAAACCATGGTTTGCAGTTGGGAGCCAGCCTTAGGAATGTATAATCTTTCACCCTCTCCCTTTCTCTGTCAGGTTTTTGTGTTACTTGAAGACTGGCACAAACTATGGCCAACCCTAACCATGTTTCCTCAAAACCTGTTTCAAATTGTGGCTCATGAATGAAACTTGGCTGGTGTTCATGAGGGTTACTTTTGGTTCACAGGTAGCAAGATACCATGGTTAATATTTCAAAGGGTAGAGAGAGGGAGGAGATGTTGCAGAGACTAACTAAGGAAGAACAAGTATATTTCCAAGGCAGGCTCCCAATTTGAGAAGTATGCCTAGGCCAGTGGTGGCCAAGCTTTTAGAGATCAAGTGCCCAAACTGCAACCCAAAACCACTTATTCATCACAAAGTGCCAAGACGGCAATTTAACCTGTATACAGTGGTACCTCTACTTACGAACGCGATCCGTTCCGGGGTGCCGTTCGCACCCTGAAAAGTCCGTAAGTAGAGCGCCGCTACTGCACATGCGCAAAGTGTGTAGATTGCTTCTGCGCAAAACGCAGGCAAACCCGGAAGTAAACACTTCTGGGTTTGCCGCGTTCATAACCTGAAAGTTACGTAACCAGAGCGGTACATAACTAGAGGTATGACTGTATCTCATTTTTTCTGTGTGTTTCACGTTTCTTCTTTATGACTGCTGGTGTAATAAATAATCCTTCATAAAAGTTATTACATAACATTCTTCATTAAGTTATCTTTCCATTCATATATAATTTTATGACCTAATTCAGTGCTTTTTTTCCTTTAAAAATGATTAGGAGTACTCTAATTTTGACTCAAGAAAATCAGTTCAAATTGGGAAAAATAAATACAGTGAATTTCTTCTCCTGTTAAATTCACAAAATGTATAGGGGTATGTGTCCCCACGTAAAAAAGCACTGGTATTATTCCAAAAAAAATTGGTGTTATGAGCCATCAAACCTCTGAAATACACTTTTCCCAGAAGGTTCCACCATTTTGGCCACTACACTAGTGTACACTGGAGGGCTATTCTAAGAGCCACCCTCTCCCAGTTGTTAATTTGGGATAATAATAATTGTCTGTGTACGCGCATACAAGTGTGTGTGTGTGTATAAATAATATATATATTCCCCCCCCCCCAAAGAAAGAAGGCTTGAGCTTCATTATGAGCCCTGTCTTTGCATCAGATGTCAAAGAAATAAACAACTGTTTGACTTTTAGAAGACATCTGAAGGCAGCCCTGTTCAGGAAAGTATTTTGCATTTGAAGTTTCCCCCCCTGTTTTTAACATTCTGTTGGAAGCCACCCCGAGTGGCTGGGGAAACCCAGCCAGACTGGCGGGTTAAAAATAATGTATAATTATTATTATTATTATTATTATAATTATTATTATTATTATTAATAATATTTTTGCCACTTCTTCAGCTGCCATTTGATCGCAGCCTCTACGGAATGAATTCCTTTGTTGGCTTCCGTGGGACAGCCCAGTGAACATATAAACCTAGCAGTCCCTTCTTAGGTTGCTATCTTTATATGCTTGCTGACTGACCTGGGAGTTAAACCCTGTTGAACTCAAGGCAACTTACTCCTGAGTAGAAACAGACTGGAGAGAAGCCATGGAGCATCAAAAGTCACACCTGTTCCGCACCTCGCTCGCACGCCAGTGTCTCATGGCTCTAAACGCGCCCAAGAGCAGAGCAGGAAGGCGGGTTGGGCACAACCAGACTTGATGGCGGGGAGGTGGAGCCAGTCCAGAGGCAGCCGTCAGGTTTGGTTGCGGTGCCCTGCAAGCCCCCCTCCTCCTCCTCCCACCCCCACAGGGAGGCAGAGCTGCAGGCTTGACAGCGTTCCTGCATCACAGGAGCCTTCCTCTACTCCTCCCTCCCCCCCCCCCAAGGGGAAGTGGCCAGGAGCCCCTAGGCGACCGCACACATGCCCACAGAGAGGGCGCTGAGTGCCCTCTCTGACACGCGTGCCATAGGTTCGCCACCACTGGCCTAGGCTGTTCTTAATCTGTGTGCTGCTTTCATCCCAGGTTTAGGCTTCTTTGTGTGTGCTTCGAGTAGTATAATTTTGACTAGTCACAACACACGAGTTGTGTTCCTTGAGGCTGCATTGCCTTAGAGTTGCCAGCCAGTGGTGATCTATTTAGCTATCTCACAGGCTTCTGCAGTTTTAGTAGGGATGGTTCACTTGTCCAGTTTTAAATATCTCCTAAGGGCTAGAAATTTGTTTTGGATTTTCTTTGAAGGGCAAGCAGGACTCAGTGTCATCAACCACCTGTGACTAGTCTGTGAGTCTGCTGCATTGTTACATTGCATGTTCTGTTTCAGGTTTGCCAAAACAACCTTTGCCATGTTCAGAGGAATTCAAAGAACTATTGTCAGTGCCCTCTTTTGGAGCAAGAAACCTGAAGAAACACCTAGCCAAAGCCAGTGCACCAGGTATGTCTGCGGGGGGAAAGCAACCTATTTGACTCCTGCTGAGCAACATCTGACTCACCTACAACTTTATTTATGTCCTCCCCAGTATCTGTTGGGAAGCAAAATCCAGCATTCCAGTCCATCTCTGCTTCAGCACTGATTAAGCAACAGAAGCAGCAAATGCTGGAAGCCAGGAAAAGGAGGTCTGAAGAGATGCAGAAGAGGTAACACCATGATGGTCATGTGAGGACATGGTTCAGTAGCCCAAACTGCTTCTTTTTCAGTGTTATTCACTGTAGGTGTGATACACTCAGTAACTTAGAATCATAGAACTGTGGAGTTGGAAGGGACCATGTGAACCATCTAGTCCAACCCTCTGCAATGCAGGAATCTTTTCCCCAACGTGGGGCTTGAATGCACAGCCCTGACATTTAAGAGACTCATGCTGTACCAACTAAGCTATCCAGCATCTATTAATTTAAGTTTTCTCACTGAGAAACCCTGATGAGCTTCTGAAGAGCTCCCGGTTTCACCACAACAGTCTGAAAAGCCCCTTCTCTACAGAGTCTTAACAGGATTTTTGGGTCAGAGAATCCTGTTTTCCTACACTACCTCCCCAAGCAAGGTGATAATGGATTTTGTCCTTTTGTTTAAGGTTTCTTCAAAATACAAGTCATGCAACTGTGGCAGCAATGCCACCTTCCTCAGGACCAGCGGTGCTACGCTCTCCAACTCCCGCGGCAGAGTTTCCCAAAGCTGCCAAACTGTCAAGCCCCGAAACTCCTAGACTTGGCACAGGCTTCTCTGAAGGAGACGATGTTCTCTTCTTTGATAGTTTGCCTCCTCCGGTGCCCAAACTGAATGGCTTGGCAGAAGCTAAAAAGGTATCAGCTCCTCAAATTCTCCCTAACTGCTGCCCCATGGGTAGGGTACAGAGTCATAGTACAAGGATCAGTCAAGCTGCTAATAGCTTGTAACTTCGTCATTCCAGGTGGGCTTGGAGACCAGCCATTGGGTTGTCAAAGATTTGTGATAAGTTTAAATACCTTTTTCATTTCATTATATATCATCTCCCAGAAAGCCTTAATCCTTGGGCATGTCCACCAAAGGTGAAAGAATGTACCTTCCGTTTCTTTACATTTCCAGCATTTGTTATCGGGCAAATGGTAAATTTTTGCAAGCTTGACTGGGGTCGTGTACCACCTATACATCATTTTCATAATATTCTCCCTTAAGGCATTACATGCCGTAAATTTAATTCCAGTGGTCCATATCTGTTCCCAGTCAGCAAACATAATGTTATGTCCAACATCTTGTGTCCATTTGATCATAGTAGATTTTACTGTTTCATCCACAGTGTTCCATTTCAACAGCAGGTTATACATTCTTGATAATGTCTTAGCATTGGGTTCTAATAATTCAGTTTCTAGTTTTGATTTTTCCACCTGGAAGCCAATCTTTTTATCTAAATTATAGGCCTCTCTTACTTGAAAATAATGTAGCCAATCTCGCACCTTATCTTTAAGTTTCTCATAACTCTGCAATTTCAATTTATCACCCTCCTGCTCCAAAATTTCCCAGTACCTTGGCCAATTGGTCTCCATATTAAGTCTTTTCATGGCCTTTGCCTCCATTGGCGATAACCACCTTGGGGTTTTGTTCTCCAACACATCTTTATATTTAATCCAGACATTAAATAATGCTTTTCTGACAATATTGTTTTTGAATGTCTTATCTACCTTAGCCTTACCATACCACAAATATGCATGCCATCCAAATGCATTATCATACTCTTCCAAGTCAAGAATATCCGTGTTTTCAAGAAGTAGCCATTCCTTCAGCCAACAAAAAGCTGCCGCTTCATAATATAATTTAAGGTCCGGCAGGGCAAATCCCCCTCTATCTTTCGTATCCATAAGTATCTTGAATTTAATTCTGGGCTTTTTGCCCTGCCAGACAAGTCAAAGATTTGTGATAAGGTTGCCAGCTTTTTAGCCCAGCACAAAGGACTGTGGGAGTTTTCAGGGCTGGACATACACTGTGCTAAAAGACAATAATAGGATGGGTTTTATTATTTTAAAATGATTATTTTGATTGTAGCTTTTGCCTTGTATGTTCAGTTGTAATAGACTTTTAGCCAATTTAGTTGATAAACAGGAAAGTAATTCTGTGAGTTTTGTAACTTATCACAGCAGCCTTAACAAACTACAGTTCCCAGGATTGGTGGGGTGTCTGATCTGTGCAATGGGGTGTTTGTGGGTGGGTGATATTTGTGTGTGATAGAGAACAAGCATTGGCCTAGTTTCCACAAGCACAGTAGAGCTGTGAGAAGGGGTTATATGGTCTTCAGTGACATTTGAAGTTTATTCAGTATTGATCCAGAGCAGATTCCAGTGTATAGTGAGCAGAGTAAAAACTTAAACACATTGCCGGGTTCCCAAGAAATAGACAGAGGCAATTATATTTCATCTAGCAGAGCTTTACTGCTACTGAAGGCAAATGATCATAATGGTCACAAATCCAACACATTCAGGATTGGCACTGTCCATAAGAAATCCAGTTGCAGCAGACTTAACTTAAGCTTACAGTATAATAAGACTAAACCTTAACACGAAGCATACTATGTGCAGAACGCTGCGCCAGAAGGAAAAGAGATAGAAAGAGAAAGTGAAACCCAGGCTCCTTCTGGCCTATTATTATAGTCAGCATGACCTTGAGAGAAAGATAATAGGACCAGTTTAAAGCAGCTGTACTTAGCTTCTCTGAAGGAATAACCCAAACATCATGAACCTTATGCTTGCTTGTTTCACACAGAGAAGCTCCCAGAGGCTCCCAGAACCCTCTTGAATTAATTACACATCAAATCAATACTTTCTACACTAAGAAATGCAAACTGACATTCAGCTCCAGTGATCCTTGCTGGCTTTTCATACTGGTTTTAATTGCTGACTTTTGCTACATGTCTTGAGTCTTTCTTTTGTTGCTTTTAGATGGCAGCTATAAATAAACTACGTGCAAAAGGCCGGGTCCTCGCCAAAGTTGACCCAAACAGCATAAAAAGGAAACGATCCAGTCTAGACATTCCGGAGATTTCTGAGAGAGCTGAGAAAAACATCCCTCTGTCCCAAGGTATGGAAAGTCTAGAAACTTTTTACAAAGATAGCCACAGACTTGCATCGGAATTAAGTCGCCTGGGTCCAGCCCAGTGTTTCAACCAGCTGGTGTCAAGCTGAATGGTTTGGCTTGAAGTTGCTCCCTGAGACATTGGGCAGAAAACAGCGCGGACTACAGGCAGCGGGCTTCCATCTTTCCTTTCTCGTTTAAATGTCTGGTTACGGGCTACATGCCTGCACTGTGGAAATCCCTGAGATTTCTGTGCTGGAAATCACTGGTTTCTATGCGAGCAGAATTGAGGTAGCAAAAGAGGACAGCTCTCCTGACTTCTAACTTGATTCATAACATTTGTATAAAGTCCCTCAACATAATTTGCTGCCTTCCGTGGCTTCAATATTCCTGCCAGTAGATATTTATACAAATTTTGAATTCTCTCTTCCTCATCCATTTTTAGAAATTCATTTCCCACCACTGGCTGACAGACCCATTTACCTCATTCCCTTTTCCTCTGTTGTCAGTCATTGGCTGTCAAGTGGCCTCTTGAGTTTACCCTGAGAGTTACAGCTGAGATGCATGACCAAAAATACCCCCGCAGCAGCAAGAGTTTGCTCCTTGGAATGACTGGGGAAATGAAGGATCTTGGCAGGTTATGTAATAGATTCACTGTATATTGTTGAAATACCGTATTTTTCGCTGTATAGGATGCACATTTTCAGCTCCAAAAATTAAGGGGAAATGTGTGTGTGTCCTATAGAGTGAATGCAGGCTCCTTGGCTTCAGTGATAGCAACGCAAAGCCTCTGAAGTGCAGAGGGAGCGCTCCCTCCGCACTCCGAAGGCTTCGCGTTGCTTTCGCTGAAGCCTGGAGAGCGAGAGGGGTCGGTGTGCACGACACCTCTCGCTCTCCAGGTTTCAGAGACAGCCACCTGAAGCCTGCGGAGCGCAGCGCGAGTTCCCGCTGCACTCCACAGGCTTCGGGTTCCTTTCGCTGAAGCCGGGAGAGCAAGACTCTCCTGGCTTCAGCAGAGAGGGAAAGCTGCGCAGCGCCCCCTATGCCAAGCGGGAGGAGAAATGGAAGGGGCTCTGTTTCTCCTGCTGCTTCGCTGAAGGGGCGTTGAGCAGAGAGGGGGAGATTTTTTTTTTCTTGTTCTCCCCCTCTAAAACAAGGTGCTTCCTATGGTCCAGTGCGTCCTATAGAGCGAAAAATACGGCCCATCTGGGGTATCCCTTGTCTCCAGAAGTTTCCAGCCGGATGACCCTGAGGAATCTGGTAAGTAGGGCATGGTGGAGAAAGGCGTGCCCTTTTTTTTGTCTGGGGTGACCCAAGCAAATCGAAATTCTGCAAATTAGAGAGGCACAGGTAAAAGATCTCTGTTTGTATGGCACACTATGCAACACCTACTGCCATCGGAATGCATTACCTTAGTTTCTGTTGCAGCAGAATATCCTTTGGAAATAATGGCTAAGCCCGTGTATATGTTTCTCTTCTGTTTCTGTAGATGTTGATGCAGCAGAACCTGCTGGGAAGAAACTACGCCAGCAGCTTGCGTACTTGGAGTCTGATGAATTTCAAGAGATCTTGAATGCTAGATCCAAACACACGGGTGTCCTTAAGGAGGTAAGCCCCTCCCGCATACAAGGGAACTGGCTGGGAATGCCTGCATGTGGGTGCTATTGGGAGCGTGTAAAGAGGAAAGGATCCTGCCCAGCAGCAGAAAATAGGACTGTGTCATCTTCAAGAGACATGCCTAACAGTTTTGCAAGAGAGGCATTACTCTGATCTGATCTGCTGGCCTGCATTGTGTGTCAGAATTCACTACCAGAAATTCAGCATTGACCATTTTCAGTGCAAGGAGAAGAGACTGCAGTGGGCTTCACATCTGACCCCTCAACTGCGTTTCCCAGAAGTCTGCTTTAAGAATGTGGCAAGTATTGAAAGGCCAAGCAGACTTCTGGGAAATGTAGTTGCTGACCAAAGAAGAGTCTGAATGCAGAGAAACATTTTTCTGACAAAGGCAAAAATATGAGTTCTTAATAAGTCTGCAAAGCAGGGGTGGGGGCCTCAGACCCAGGGGGCCAAATGAGGGCCCCTGGGCTCTCTGTCGGGCCCTTGGGACCCTTCCCAGACTATACCCCTCAGTGGCCCTGCTCTTCCCCCTCCTCGAGTGGCTTTGCCTGGCTGGAATGTGTCTTAAGCTGCGACCATGTCTCTTGTTTGCGAGGTGGGCGTGAGTTGCCTGTTGCTGCACTTTTACCTCTGGCCTGGGCAAGTGTGCCTGTGAGGGAGAATGGCCCACAGGCTGAAAAAGGTTCCCCACCCCCACTGTTACATGATTACACAACTTCATTTTTTGTTATCAGACGTTTGTCTTATTTGTTGATGTTTGCAGTGGGAGGAGCGGGTGCCTGGTTTATTTTATTATTTGTTTTATTCAGCTTTGAGTACCATTAAATATCCCAATATATGCTTTTTGTCTTTAACAACTGACCCTTGTCTTTTCACAAGGCCTCTGGCTTTGCTGTTTGTTCAGTAGATGGCACTCTTCCTCTGAGTCAGCGCTGAATCAGTTCCCTTCTGTTGTTTTGGAAATGCATGCTGCCTTAGGCATCATCCAGCAGACCCTGCAGTTTTCCTTTTTAAGTGTATATGAATGCAGTTGCCTTTATCAGGAAATTCTCTGCGGGCTTTTGTGTGTCCGCGCCCTTTTTGTACCCATACATGTTGAACACTTACAACCTGCCTCCAAATGAGACGTTGCATAGTAGATACCACAGTTAGAGCTTTTGGCTTTCCTCAGGTGCAATGCCTTTTGAGGGAGAATGGTTCAGTTACAAATTGTCAGATGTTGGGCTTTTGAGTGATGAAAGATCAAGTGGTTTTACATAATATATTTGAACTGGCTCTAAGAGTGACTGCATTTCAGGGATGAAAATGTTTCCAAGCAGCCCATCAGAATCTGATAGTTCAAGAAGGGGTCTGAACAAGCTAAAAAAATACAACTGTGTGTGTGATTTTTTTATATATATAATTTCAGGATGAGGATTCAATTGAAATTAATTGCTTATTGTTTCTGAAAATCCTTTTTTCAGCTATGTGGGGGTTTTTTAAGTTTCATTTACAGTGTTAACAAGTTTTATATTAGCTGTTTACACATCTAGATTAAAGTTTCATCTCTCCTCCTGCCATAGTTTGAGGCTGAGCTGCAGGAACGCTATTTTGAGCCCCTGGTGAAGAAGGAGCAAATGGAAGATAAAATGCGGAGCATCCAAGAAGTGAAATGCCGTGTGGCGACGTGCAAATCGGTGAGTGAAGCAGCCCCTTGAAGTCCAGCTTGATCAGCGTTGGATGAAAAATTCATTTTGACCCTCAGGAACCTTTCCTCCAGAAATATGCTCTGGAGGGGATCCAGGGCTGCCGTTTTCGTTTCATGGTTACAGCTGCTTAGAACAGCTCCATGGCTGCACAGAAAAAAGGTTGCTTTGAAATGACTGCATCAAACATGCAGTCCCTTTCCTGGAAATTGTGCAGTCAAAAAGATGGCAGTGTCCCTTGTAGACTTAGAAGCATTTTAAAACCACTTCTTCCCTTTCCTCCCCCCGCCCCCCCTTCTGTCACAGCCGCGGAGGAGGTAGATGCACTCTTTACAGCTTCAACATGTTTAAAGAAAGGAGAAGGAAGCCTTCTGGCCATCTCATAAGTACAGTGTGGACCAGGGCTGAGGAACCTGTGGCTCTCCAGATATTATTGGACGACATTTACTCCCATCCTCCCCACCATTGGCCATGCTTGCCGGGGCTGATGGGAGTTGTATTTCAGCAGCATCTGAAGGGTCACAGGTATGGATGCAGGCATGAATCGGTTCATTGATTATGTGGCTTAACCTGAAGATCTATATTCTGATCCATGCATGGGTCTGATGGGCAGGTAAAATAGGTAGGTATGTTCCAAAATATGAAGTGAACTGCAGTCCTCCCATCCTTAACCCCAATAAGGCATGTCAAGGACTCCACGCTCCGCACTGCATGTACTCACGCTCCTGCAAAAACACAGCGCATCCTGCTAGGGGCTTAAACTGCATCTCCCAAGCATATCAGGATGTGACCTGAGTTTTGAAGGCAGCCCCAGGTCAGTGGAAAGTGATCCTCCCATGAGGTGCCATAGCATTTGAAAAAAATAATAGCATTAGCGGAGTGGGTTGGTGCCAAGAAACAAGCTATAGCTTTCCTGTGTCTCTCGTAGCACATGAAGTCCCAGGGAGGGAGAATGTCCTTGTTGGATCCACCTTGGTTTGTGGCCTCATGCACAGGTCAGTTTGCTCTCCAAAAAGGGAATATTCACCGTTAAAAGCCCACTCTTACTTATTTCTTATTACATTTTCACCCCATCTTTCCTCCAAGAAGCTGAAGGTGACGTGCACCATCCCTCCTCTCCCATTTTAGCCTCACCACCACCACCCCCACCCCCACCCCGTGAGAGAGGGTAGGCAGAGCCCTAGTTCCTGGCCCAGGGCATGGCAGAGTGGGCTTTCAACCTTGCTCTCCTAGGTCCTAGTCCAGCATTTGCAGTCTCATAACCATCTAAAGCTTTGTAGCCAAGTCCTGTTGAATACAATGATAAGCAGATCCAGGTTGTATTTTTCACACTGGTATCCTGTCTTTCCGAATAACCCAGAATAGTGAAACCTTTTGAGGTAGGCTAGAGTGAGAGAGCAAACTTTTCAGTGGCCAACTCATCCCTGTCCAAGTGTAGCATGTTGTTTTATTTATTAAATTTGCATATCATCCTTCATCTGTAGTTCCCCAGGTCAGTTCACAGCATAAAAACACATTATTATTATTATTATTATTATTATTATTATTATTATTATTATTAATGCATGCATACATACATACATACCCACCCCACCCCGCCCATCTGGCTGGGCTTCCCCAGCCACTCTGAACAGCTTCCAACAAAATATTAAAATACAGTCATCCATCAAACATTAAAAGCTTCCCTAAACAGAGCTGCCATAAGAACAAGAACAAACCCATCACACAGCATTTCATTGTATTAATTGCTGGTGATGTGGCTGCATATTTGTATTTAAGACTTGCAGAAGATGGACCTCTTTTCCATCATTAAAATGCCCTGATCCTTTGGTGAGTTTCACCATTGATGCAGATAGCTATTGTGCGATCTGCATTTTGCCAGGATTTACACTGTGGCGACAGAGGTGGTCTTAAAGAGGAAGAGGGACCAGTGTTGGGGGAGCACAAGCAAAGAGTTCAAATGGGATGTCCTCTCAGGTGTACAATATAGCTGTTTCCCTCTGGTTCGCAGAGTAATTTGCTCTTCTGGCACAGCAGACGACTGGGTTTTCACTACGACAGTGACTTTGAAGAAGTTGGAGAAAGTGTGTGTGACTCTTTATTTCCCTCTCTCTTCCTTTTACACAAGTGCAAGTATACCTATTTCAAGCTCCTGGATTCATGTGTGGAACAAAATCATGACTATCACTGGCATGATGGTGTAAAACGATTTTTCAAGTGTCAGTGTGGAAATAGAGCCATATCTCTTGACAAGCTGCCGAAAAAGCATTGCAGGTAAGAGGAGCTGCATTCTCCCCTTCTCAAGCAGACCGTTGCGCAATCTCTCAACCCTACTGCATTTTATCTGCAAAGGTTTGTCAACACGCATCTCTCATCCCTGGCTGTAGACTGAAAAGACTTGCTAAATAATAGTGGTCTGGTTTATTCATTTTGTTTGGTGGGCAAGAGCTCACTTCACCATTTGTCTAGACCAGTGGCCCTCAAAGGGTGCAGAATGCCACCCTGGTGTGGCAGGCGAGGATGGCAAGAGTGGCTGGAAGATTCAAGGACAATCAAGCATTTAAACATTTCAGTGCAGTATAGTATAGTGCAGTATCAAAATATTTTTTTATTATACAGAATATGGATAGATATCCTTTTAAAATGAGAGCAAGAGCCTCAAGTGATACTGTGGACAATCCTAGTTGTGTTTTCCAACTGTCTTTCTTGTCAATAAAACATTGGATGTGATGCAAGCAGATTTTATTCTGCAAGTGTGGCCCAGAGAGAAAAGTTTGAGAACAGTGGTCTAGGCAGTCCTTTCCAATGAGAAATGGCTATGAAGAGGCATGAAGATAACACCCAGAGCAGTGGAATGGGGGGGTTGGACACTTAAATGGCAACGTTCATGTAGGAAATGAAACCTTAAAACAGTTTGGTGCAGCACTACTACCAACAGCTACTGAAGCAACCCTGATTTTTCTGTCTTCCCTTTTCAGCAATTGTGGTCTCTTTAAATGGGAACGTGATGGAATGCTCAAGGTAAGAGGAAACCCAAGGCTGTCTACCTAAATTAAGAAGCTGGGGAAGCTGTGGTTTATTTTAATTTTTTTCATTTAGTCCTACTTTGTCCCTTTTATCAGCCCAAGGGTCCCTCATTAGGAACATACTTAGGGGTGGCATGCCAGTGGCGGGTGAGGCTGGAGCCAGCCAGACAGTCACACACACAGCCATCCGTTCCATTTTCCTTTCCCCTCCCCTCCTTCCCTCATCTGTTTCTTCTTCCCGCTCCTGCCCCAGAGCAACTGAGCTTTTAGAAAAACCTCCTGGGACCCAATGATGCTTCTGAGAGCTCAACTTTTACAAGCTTGATTGGCGCTGGGGGAAATCCTAATTGCAGCTGAGGAGGGCAGGATTAGGCCTCCCTGTGTCCTGGGACCCTCCCAAAAATAGCCCCATACACTTCAGTATGAGTGAGGGAAGAGCTGAGTAGTCCTCTCCATTGGGCCTAGGCTGGGAGCTGAGCTGAGGAAGGGGGAGAGGAGTTCCATCTTTGGAATTGTCCTCCTATACTAGTTGGCTTATATCTATAATCCCCTGGGGTGTTCTCCTGTGTGAGCCTCACTGAAATGAATGAGGATTGCATAGCAGGTGAACTTTCTGGTGAGTTTTACCTGAAGAAGATTGTATCCCTATGTTTTGTTTCTTGATAATTTATTGAGAATTATTTATTGAGCTGGCTTTTATTCTACCATATTGGACACAACCTCATTGCATGTTTCTCCTTTCTAGGAGAAGAAAGGTCCCAAGATTGGTGCAGAAACTCTTTTACCAAGAGGGGAAGAACAACCGCGATTCCTCAGCAGTATAAAATAGCTATGAAAAGTTATTTCTCTCCTTTACACTTGCCTTTTGAATTTATCTCTCATGTCTGGTAAGGTGCAAGTAGCTCTGTGTTTCAGAATGACTGAGGAGTTCCTTCTGAAAGACACAGACTGCAGTAGCAACCCCACTTACCTCACAGTAAGCCCCATCCAATTCAGTGAGGTAGATGTCGCTAGAGACCCCCAACCATCTTTCCTTCATGAAGTCTGAATGATCCTTTGCTTTGGGCTGTCTTTGCTCAGTCTGTAATGTTGAATGGGTGAACCCGGTCATTCTTTAGGATTTGCTTGTCACTTGATGAGAGCTATTTTCCTAGACTGTGTGTTGTATGTTTTCCAAGGAATTAGAGGGTGCCTCTTTGAAACTGCAGTTTCTGCTAATGTAACTGTAGCCAAATTCAGCTGTATTATCTGACACTACTTCAGAAGTGCCACAAGAAATATTGACCAGACTAGGCCCATGTCTAGAGAGCGATATCAGCATTAAATAGTCCTTTTTATTTCTAGAACATACACCAAAATGTGTGACTGTTTATATATTTGTAATATGCTCTCTACATTAATGTATTTCCCCAAATACCCACCTAGAATAATTTTCCTATTGAGGGGGAAAGTAGTTTGTGATTTTTAGTGAGGCAAGTTACCTTGTTTTTATTGCCTTTGCTTTTAAAACTTTTTTTATCTAGCTTAACGTTTAAAAATTCTTCTAAATTTGGGTCTGGAATCTTTTATCAATAGTTTAGAGGATACAGGCTGTTTCAGACTGTGAACGGTCTGCTGCAAAAACATGATCTTCTGTGGAAGCAGTCAGAAAAACCTGTATTTCTTCTCTCCAAACGGCTATAAGGTTTCTTATTAAACACAGCAAGAAACAATGGAATCCCCAAAATTAGAACATACGGCTGTGTGAAATGGAGCTAAAACCTCATAAAACAAAGGACTTTTTTTCTGAATGTATGCCACGTTGGCTCTTCTGTCTTCCCTTGTGACATTATGTAGAGAGGGACTTTGAGATGTGGCTTAGAAACGTTCTTATCTATTCATCAGTTATCACTAATTAATTTGCTTCCCTTTCAGTTGTGCCCATATGTACTGCGAATATCAAAAGTGTTTCCTTCAATCACTAGTGTATTTTGTTCAGTGAACCAGTGGCGTACAATTTCTTGGCATCTTACTGTTACTGGAATCTCTTGAAAACTGTAAATATCTTAACCACAGTGCTGTGATTGAAAATGTCACCAGGTTGTATTGGAGCCTGGTGTATATGCAGCATTGTAAAATGTACAAAGGGGGCCTAAACAGCCCAACATATATTGTTTACAATAAACACTCATAAAAATCTGTGTTGAGGTGCTTTGAGTTTCTTACTTCCCCTTCCTCTTTCTTTTGGAAGTTTTGAACGAGGCAAAATGACTTGCTTTGCCCTCAAGTACCATAATTATGAGGGACGCGAGTGGCGCTGTGAGTAAAAGCCTCAGCGCCTAGGACTTGCCGATCGAAAAGTCGCGGTTCGAATCCCCGCGGCAGGGTGCGCTCCCGTCGCTCGGTCCCAGAGCCTGCCAACCTAGCAGTTCGAAAGCACCCCCGGGTGCAAGTAGATAAATAGGGACCGCTTACTAGCGGGAAGGTAAACGGCGTTCTGTGTGCTGCGCTGGCTCACCAGATGCAGCTTGTCACGCTGGCCACGTGACCCGGAAGTGTCTGCGGACAGCGCTGGCTCCCGGCCTCTAGAGTGAGATGAGCGCACAACCCTAGAGTCTGTCAAGACTGGCCCGTTCGGGCAGGGGTACCTTTACCTTTACCTTTTACCATAATTATGGTGGCGCTGTGGTCTAAACCACTGAGCCTCTTGGGCTTGCCGATCAGAAGGTCGGCGGTTCAAATCCCCGCGATGGGGTGAGCTCCCGTTGCTCAGTCCCTGCTCCTGCCAACCTAGCAGTTCAAAAGCACGTCAAAGTGCAAGTAGATAAATAGGTACCACTCCGGCAGGAAGGTAAACAGCGTTTCCATGCTCTGGTTCACCAGAAGCGGCTTAGTCATGCTGGCCACATGACCCGGAAGCTGTATGCTGGCTCCCTCAGCCAGTAAAGCGAGATAAGCGCCGCAACCCCAGAGTCGGCCATGACTGGACCTAACGGTCAGGGTCCCTTACCTTTACCATAATTGGCTGAAGACTGGGGTGGGTTTTTTTGTCTATGGCTGATAGTTTGACATTTAACTGCCCAAGAATTTAATAACATCACCCTTAACAGGCTTAAAAAAATGCAGCAAGTCTTCAACAAATGTGAAGAGGCGAAAGGAGGAATGGCCCTGGTTTTATGTTGTTTTATGGGCAATGTACATCAGCAGTCATAATGCATTCACTGTTTAGAGGTGATACCACAGCTGAATGATTTCAGCTGAGAAGTTTCCCACTAGCATCATTTTATTGACTATGTCAGATCTCTTTTGGTGGAATCTCTGAGCAAATCTGCTGAAATCTGCAACACTCATTTAAAAGGGCTTTCTCCAAGATACAACATCATGAGGAGAAGGCATTAAGGCTGGTTTGTGTCTAACCTCAGGAGGAGGAAAGAAGAAAGGCATTCCCTTTCATGCACACACCTAAGATACAGAGATGAAAAAGAGCCTCTTCCTATACTTTACAAACCCATTTTATCAAAACCTCCTGAATTAGCCCTGGGAGATTGCTGATTTTAAAATCGCTCTCCAGCCTGTCTAGTCATGCACTTTGCAGGATATTCAGCACTAGCCATTGATTCTGATTTTCTTCTTGTGTTTGCAATTGCCTGAGGGATGTTGCTGCAGAAGACACTGGGATTAAGAGGATTGTGAGTGGAGATCATGAAAAACAAGGTGCTGAGATGAATTGCAGGTGGAGATCCTCAAGCCTGGGGGAATTCTTCTACTGAAGGAAGAGCAATGTGCCTGCTTTGGAGAGTAATATAAAGGCCTTTGAAGTTTCTGGCTTGGCATTTCTTTCAAACCATTAGGATAAACGTGACTGGACTTTGATGCAGTATGTTAAAAATGTGCTTTGTAAGGGGCTGCGTTGTTTTCTTGCTGGAAGAAGTAGCAGGCCAGCTACTAACGGAATTCCTAGGTAAGAAATGTTTGCTTATCCACTGGGTTATTTTCCAGACGCCAACTGCCAAGCTCCCATATGGAAAGCAAAGATGAATCCTAACCCTTCCATTAACAAGTTTG
This sequence comes from Podarcis erhardii, assembly GCF_964252035.2. Taxonomy (NCBI): domain Eukaryota; kingdom Metazoa; phylum Chordata; class Lepidosauria; order Squamata; family Lacertidae; genus Podarcis; species Podarcis erhardii. Next base: position 75,328,036 of record NC_138500.1, on the reverse strand, counting down.
TTTTCATTTGGTGCTCCACAGTTGCCCTGGATTTGAGGATTTCTTTCTGTTGCTCTTGGAACACCTAACAGCCTTAACTTTTCACACACTTGCTTTGTCTCATTAAGTGTTAAATAATAATAAAAAGTCTCTTGAAAATGTAGGTATGTGCATAGACAGCATCTAAAAGCACCTGTAGCAAAACTAACACTGTGTGTGAAAACCATGCCAGATTTGATTACTAACTGAAGTGGGACCTTCGTCCCACTTCAGTTACCACTCAGTGGATTTGTAACTGGCTGACTGAGCGAACCCAAAGGGTGCTCATCAATGGTTCCTCTTCATCCTGGAGAAGAGTGACTAGTGGGGTGCCACAGGGTTCTGTCTTGGGCCCGGTCTTATTCAACAGCTTTCTCAACGACTTGGCTGATGGACTCAAGGGCATCCTGATCAAATTTGCAGATGACACCAAACTGGGAGGGGTCGCTAACACCCCAGAGGTCAGGATCACACTTCAAAACGACCTTGACAGATTAGAGAACTGGGCCAAAACCAACAAGATGAATTTTAACAGGGAGAAATGTAAAGTATTGCACTTGGGCAAAAAAAATGAGAGGCACAAATACAAGATGGGTGACACCTGGCTTGAGAGCAGTACATGTGAAAAGGATCTAGGAGTCTTGGTTGACCACAAACTTGACACGAGCCAACAGTGTGACGCGGCAGCTAAAAAAGCCAATGCAATTCTGGGCTGCATCAATAGGAGTATAGCATCTAGATCAAGGGAAGTAATAGTGCCACTGTATTCTGCTCTGGTCAGACCTCACCTGGAGTACTGTGTCCAGTTCTGGGCACCACAGTTCAAGAAGGACACTGACAAACTGGAACGTGTCCAGAGGAGGGCAACCAAAATGGTCAAAGGCCTGGAAACGATGCCTTATGAGGAACGGCTAAGGGAGCTGGGCATGTTTAGCCTGGAGAAGAGGAGGTTAAGGGGTGATATGATAGCCATGTTCAAATATATAAAAGGATGTCACATAGAGGAGGGAGAAAGGTTGTTTTCTGCTGCTCCAGAGAAGCGGACACGGAGCAATGGTTCCAAACTACAGGAAAGAAGATTCCACCTAAACATTAGGAAGAACTTCCTGACAGTAAGAGCTGTTTGCCAGTGGAATTTGCTGCCAAGGAGTGTGGTGGAGTCTCCTTCTTTGGAGGTCTTTAAGCAGAGGCTTGACAACCATATGTCAGGAGTGCTCTGATGGTGTTTCCTGCTTGGCAGGGGGTTGGACTCGATGGCCCTTGTGGTCTCTTCCAACTCTATGATTCTATGATTCTATGGTGCAGCTACTAAAACATTCAAAATGGTGGACATTTTCATAGGACTCTTCTATATCCCAGTGAATAGTGCCTAATTCTGTGTGCTTTGCTGGCACTGTTGTTGGTGAGTCATGTTGATGGGACGTTTGGCAGGAGACACTGCGAAATCACTCACGTTGGGCCCCACGCATGGATGTCGTCAGCAGTTCCACTACAGCAGTTTGCTTAATCAAAGGCTGCCTTCATAAATAAATGGAAATGCTGCTGTGTATGCTTGCTTGAAATGGTGCAGCCATCTTAAAGACAGCTGCTTTTTTGGTTCTCATTTTTCAAAGAGCCCTGGCTGAAGACGGGGTGGGATAGCTGGGAGCAACTTTTGTTGGGGGCCTGAGCAGGCTGTGCCCAGGCCTAGGTAGGCATTGGTGTACTCTGCAATGCTCCCCAAAAGCCACAGAAGTTGATTGTTATTAGCTGCAGAAAGTCATTAAGGGGGTTCCACGTATAGCTCTGGTGGCAGTGACCCAGTAGTGCTTTATTCAGCTAAGCAGAATCAACAGAAAGTCATTAAGCTGAGAGTTGTGTTTGATTTGGTATAAATGACATTTCCAGCCCTTAGAACAGCAAACACAGGCTTTCCCATGTGCCCTGCGAAAACTTCAAAGCTGCCCTGAGCTCATCTGGTGGGGTGTGGGACTGCAGGGACTTGCAAAGAAGGAGGACATAAATTATGCATCTGAAAACAAATCTATTCTGCATAACAGAAAGATAACTGCTTTTACATTTTTCTTTCTGCAGAACCATGATGCAGGTTAAAGAATGCACCTCCATCCAGAGAACCTCACTGCATATAGAAAATGAAGATGTCAGGGAGAAGGCTAGGCTAGAGTTTGTAGGAGAAGTAATAAAGGTAAAGGGACCCCTGAGGTTGTGGCACTCATCTTGCTTTAAAGGCCGAGGGAGCCGGCGTTTGTCCGCAGACAGTTTTTCCGGGTCATGTGGCCAGCATGACTAAGTGAAACCATGACTCTGGTGAAACCAGAGCAGCACACGGAAACGCCGTTTACCTTCCCGCCAGAGTGGTACCTATTTATCTACTTGCACTTTGACGTGCTTTCGAACTGCTAAGTGGGCAGGAGCTGGGACTGAACAACGGGTGCCCACCCTGTTGCAGGGATTTGAACCGCCGACCTTTTGATCGACAAGCCCAAGCGGCACCCATGTCCTCTAGGAGAAGTGATAAGTCACTTTAAATACTTCATTTGAATCGTAAATTAATCTTGCCATCAGTACGTCAAGTGCAAAACTAAAGATTCCTCACACCCTGAATCGTAAAATCTTTAACTGGCAGCAACCCTAGTGGTGTAGTTGGAGTGTTGGACCTGGGAAAATCCTGGGGAACCATGGAATTCAGCCTAGCCTGTGAAGATAAGATGAGGAGGAACCATGCAGGCCACCTTGAGGAAAGGCAGGAAATAAATGTAATAGTAAATATATAAACTAAGAAAAGTGATTGCAAGAGGCTAATATATTTTTAATAAACAAATACAATGTTCTTTGCTCCATATTCTAAAATCATTTGAAACAGATACAACACAAGCTGGCATTGGGGTTTTTTTTTTCAATGCCCCTATCAAAATACAGTGCTTATTTTAGAATAATGCTTCTGCATTTGCTCTAATATAAAGTTTGGTCGACCGTTTTTGGCCCAAGACCACATGCAGCCTTGACCAGCCCAGGGCTGCAAGCAGCAGTGCCCCCTCCACATTCCAGGCACACACTTGCAGGACACACACCCAAACCAGCACAGAACAGATCAGCAGGGGAGGAGGGGTTAGCGTCAGGCTGATGACTGAGGAGGTGGTTAGTCTTCCTGCCAGGGGGCTGGACTAAGCAGGGGTTTCGCTTCCCTTTGCTCCCTTGTTCAGATATGCACAGGTCTAAAAGATCCCGTTTTGCCCGCAGCAATTTGGCCTTTGCTCCAAGGACTGGAGGTGGCGGCATACCAGCACTTCATGATACAAAGCAAAGCAGCACCTATGAGCCAACTCGATACTAGCTGAAGCCCTGGTGAAACAGGTTCCATGGAGAGGGGATCAGTCATGTTTCCATGACTACATCTATATTGCCTTGCTGGCAGTCCTGCCCTGCCAATCGCACGCTCAGCAGGGATTTCCCATTTTCATTGTTTTGTGTTCCCCGTTCTTCCTCTCTGCTCTAGACAATGTGCCGGTTATATAGGTACGGTGGGTAGAGACCATCATAATGGTACTGGCGCCATTGCTCAATCTGCTCTCGGCTTCTCTCATCCTGCTCTGTAGAGGGAAGAGAAGTAAAATTAAATCATTGGTGGTGAACATGACCCACGTTCTGGCTTGGTTTGGTTTGCTTGTTGCTTGTTCACCTCAGGGGGAAACTCCTTTTGTATATTCATAAAACCGTCTACAAGAGAGGATCCATGACAATTCAATGGGGGGGGGGTTGTAGAGAGGTGAAGTTAGGAGTCGGTGGGGGGATGGAACAGTTGGGGATCCGTCAAAATTTCCGGCAGAGTGGAGGTCACAAAGCCTGCTGCCTCCCGTGCTAATGGTGACTCTTAGCAGACATTGTCTGGATTTTATCTAGGACCTTTTTATAGTAAATCCCCATACAGGGTCTACAAAGATGTAGTTTGTTTTCCAACAGAAATAGACCTAATCTTTATTCTAACTGAAATGGAATTTCTGATCTCTAATATTTAGCACCCTTGCAGTACTCATCATGTAAAAAAATAACTCCTAATAGGTCCTAAGATATTTTGTAGGTCAATTAAAGTGTCATAGGTTCCGAATCTATTAATATTTGTATTCTATAAATTAAATATCTAACATTTTCAGTATTTCTGTATGACTGGGTAGGGTCACAATAAAAGATTAAAAGTTATTTCTTACTCCTTACAGAAATATATTAATTAGAAAAGAAAAAAGATACAAAATATTGCCAGTGGTACGTTTTGTTTGGTTTTTTCTAAATGAAATCTTGCAGCTTTTTAACATACCGTGGTTTTCGCCCCATAGGGCGCACCGGCCCATAGGGCACATCTAGGTTTTTTTGGGGGGGGGGAAATAAAGAAAAAAAATTATACTATCAAGAATGTATAACTTGCTGTTGAAATGGAATACTGTGGATGAAACAGTAAAATCTACTATGATCAAATGGGCACAAGATGTTGGACATAACATTATGTTTGCTGACTGGGAACAGTCATGGACCACTGGAATTAAATTTACGGCATGTAATTCCTTAAGAGAGAATATTATGAAAATGATGTACAGGTGGTATATGACCCCAGTCAAGCTTGCTAAAATTTACCATTTGCCCGATAACAAATGCTGAAAATGTAAAGAAACTGAAGGTACATTCTTTCACCTTTGGTGGACATGCCCAAGGATTAAGGCTTTCTGGGAGATGATATATAATGAAATGAAAAAGGTATTTAAATATACTTTCTTGAAAAAGCCAGAGGCTTTTCTCCTGGGCATGGTCGGCCAATTGGTGCCAAAGAAGGATAGAACTTTCTTTTTGTATGCTACAGCAGCAGCAAGAATTCTCATCGCAAAGCACTGGAAGACACAAGATCTACCCACCTTGGAAGAATGGCAGATGCAAGTAATGGACTACATGGAAATGGCAGAAATGACGGGCAGAATACGAGATCAAGGAGAAGAGCAGGTGGAAGAAGATTGGAAGAAGTTTAAAAACTACTTACAAAAACATTGTAAAATTTTTGAATGTTGAGGACATTGGAATGAAACGAAGGGGTTCTAGTGAATAAGATAAATAAGAGTATGAAAGAAGGGATAGATATTGGATGAAAATCTGAACAATACAATATGTGAAGGAACTTTTAAAGGATAAAACTAATAAAAATGAACTTGCTAAATTAATTTTAAAGTGGAATACAAGAAAGGAGGGCGGGTGGAAGTCAGGAAAATAAGGTTATGAAGGATATGAATTTGAAAAGAGTTTTTTTCCCCTTTTTTATGTTAAATTTCTCTTAAGTCTTTTTAGGTTCGTAATATTTTTCTTTTTTCTGTTTTTTGGCTGTGTTTTGATTGTTTGTTTTTGTTGCTTGAATGTTGGTGTTTGTTGATGTTTTGATGTTTGTTGTTTTATTGTAATTTTTCTTTTTTTGTAAAATTAATAAAGTATTATTTAAAAAAAATAAAGAAAAAAATTTATTTCCCCCCCCCCCCCCAGGCATGGGGCTGGGGCGGGAGAAGCCCGAGCTTCCCCAGCCCCCAGAACAGGCTGCTGTCCGCAAGCCTAGGGAGTCCGGCGGAGAGCTTCCTGAAGCCTGGAGAGGGAGAGGGGTGCGCACCGACCCCTCTCGCTCTCCAGGCTTCAGCGAAAGCCTGCATTCGCCCCATAGGACGCACACACATTTCCCCTTCATTTTTGGAGGGGGAAAAGTGCGTCCTATAGGGCGAAAAATACGGTACATTATTTGTAGATCTTCAAACCAGTGAGGCTCTTGATTATTTATGATTTCCTGGTCTTCCAATTTTGAGATTTTACATTATCTTTAACTATTGTATACCAAGTTAAAACTATCCTTTTCAATAAGGACAGCAGACATTACAGTTTGATGTATATGCTTTCATGTTCTAAGGTTTGCATATCCAATTCCTGCCCTACTGAACTAAGTGGAGCTTACATCTGAGGAGACAAGCATAGGAATGTGCCGTTTAAGAAGTAAAAACTGAGGGTAAGATGAATCTCCCCTTTTCCAGCTTCAGGATATCTAGAAATCTGGCAGTATCAGCGTATGTCAAGAGAATCCACCATTACAGGGAAAGGGCACCTCTGGAAAAATATCTGGATGTATTGAGACACCAGGCAGACACACTGGATGCAAAGAGCAGCATTCAGTTGGGGCTGCACTTGGAATTCCAGAGAAGAAAATTTGATGGGAAACTTCCTCCCATATTTGCATTCCCTGCCGAATGTGGAAATGGTAGGAAATGATGTGGTGGTATGGTTAAAAGCAACATGATTTACTAGGTAGGAAAAAATATGTATAGGAAGAAGTACTTTCATTTGTGGCTGAGGAGCAAGCAAAGCACAAGGCAACAATTCAGACTGATTTTTTTACTCTCTCCAGGGTTTCTGAAGCCCCTCCGTGTTATGCCAGAACCCATGATGTAACTTGTATTTCTTGAGGAACTGTTACTACAGTAAATTAAATCGGAATCCAAAAAACCACACAGCCCTGCTTAGTTCTTTGCAATGAAGAAGGTTTGGACTAAGTTCCTCAACATGCTGCACAACATATTACCGTACTTTTGAAATGGAGGGAAGTTTCCAAAGCAGATAATGGGACCGGGGAGTTTAAAGGAAGTCAGCCAAAAATCACTCTTGGGAATGATATGTTGGACTTGTGTTAAAAAGAGTGAGTCGGCTGAATTTAATGCTCCTATTTTAATGAGAAGCTTAAATGTATCTGGCTACTCAGCTTCATCCAAGTGGCAGTTGTCCACCCACCACCCTCTCAATCAACTTACTGTCCCGTCCCCCCCATTGAGAGATAGTTATCTACTACCCCCTGGGCTCAGAGGGGGCTTGCCTCCTTCAAAGAAGTGGGGATCCCCTCTCACAACAAAACTCCGGTCAAGAGGACTGTGGTTAAGCTGTGTCCTGTCCACATCCTCAAACCCATCTCAAAAGGTGGAACTAAATGGTGCGTTGGGGATTTCACCAGGATTTGTTTTAGCTACACAGACATCTCTGGCTTGCTGAGTACCTCGCCTTTGTGGGTTTTGCTTTCCTACTAGGTTTCCTATGCATTTAAAAACAACTGTGAGGCCTTCAGTCAGTGCTGAGCACCAACCAAGATGGAACTGATAGCATGATTTTTATCATACCCTCCAACGTTTCTCAGATGAAAATAGGGACATTCTGTTCTACATCAGAACCACTGCCTGAGCATTTTCTCAAATACAAAAGTTATTAGAGGAAACACACAAGACTGCAGTATTTTAAGCACAGAAATCTTTGAACTTATGAAGTGCATTTAGGGAAGCCTGAGGGGGGAAAGGAAACCCCAAATCAATAAATAGAACTAACTAGCAGTTGTACTGATGTAGAATAGAATGTCCTTATTTTCCTCAGGGGAATGTTGGAGGGCTTGTGCTAGGCTGGGGCAGCGGGGGGGGGGCAGGAAATGCAAAGCATTTTGTTATGGGGCCTGAAAAAAGGCTACATTCAGATGACAGTATTGGAAAATTCCACCCAAATACTTGTTTTGAAAGGGAATTGGATCAGAGCTGCCACACCTGCCTGGCTGACAAAGTGGCTACCAGCCTCTGCACAGGATCCGGGGACCCAACGGCTCTTGAGCAGCGTGTGCCACAGTTTAGAAGTTCATTTCCATATTTAGTACATGTTTCCCAAACTGTTTCTGCCTCCCTCTGAATATGCTTTCAGGGTTTGTTTTTTAAAAAAAATATTCAATACATGATTGTCCTCCGCTGAACGACGCTCACAAAATCAGAACAATTGGCAACCTGAGACAAGAAGGAGTTTGTTGTGTGTGTCCTAGCGGTATTAAGTAACTCACATATTAAGAACAATTCTCTTCAAAACTACAGATAGGATCTCATGAAATGGAGACTTTTGCAACAGTATCCTGAAAGCAAAGAAAGTTCTCTTTCTTAACATCACTTGCATTTCACAAGAAACCTTCTGTCGTCACTGCAAGCCAGAATTCACAAGCTAAGGAAGACTCCATGAGGTTTTTATTTAGGGCACAGGTGGTTAAACTGCAGCCATCCAGACTTGGCCAGAGGTTCATCACCTCTGCTTTAAAGGGTTCAGTGGCACTTCCCCAAACCTTGCTGTTCTCCATTGTCCCCTGCAGAGTGTGAGGATATCAGCACATGCATTTTTCTGTATTGTGGAGTGTGGTGCTTGCAGTGATCAAGTGTGCACCCAAAGCATGGAAAACACATGACACCCCTTTTGCTTCTGTTGCTGAACCCTGTGGTCTTACCATCACGCTCTTCCTCAACAAAGTTCTCAAACTCGTTCCTCTGCTCCTCATAGTATTCCCTCCTTTGTTCGTCAGCAGCCAGCATCTGGCGGGTCTCGGCTGTATTGAAAGATGAGCAGAGTATTAGCCAGCAGGCCTGAAAAGGGACTGGGGGATGCTTTGCTCTTGTTGCACCGAGCCACTTCAATATAAATGTCCTATAAATCTCCCTTGACTGTAAGCCTTCGAGTGTTTAACTATAGAGCAAGAATGGAAAGCCTCCAGCTCACATGCCACCTGCAAGTCTCGAAATGCTTTTCTATTTTAAAACAGAAAAATAACATTTATTAATGCTATCCAATTATTGGATTAACCCCAACTATTTAAGAGTTAATCCAGCTAAAAAGGAGTGCAAAAGCCCACCCCTTGAAGTAGCAAGAATTAACGTGTTTTTTAGACCAAATAGGCAAAAAGAATCCAAACTGGTGATGTTTTATAGCCTCAAAATTAGTTACCTTATTTTGCTTGCAGCAAGCAGCTAGTTGGCATTATTCACTTTCATCCTCATGAGGTTCTTGGTCTGCAAAATCTTCTGTACACTTGTGCTCTGTTATCAACATAATTTGCTCTGGGCTGTGGGGGGGGGGTAATCTGAGTGAGTTCAGGGGGTGAGTGGTTCCACTCTGAGTCAGGGACTTAGCACTGGGTGGCCTTTTGGTGCCTCTGATGGTGATTCTGTGAGTTTGGAATACCTGCACTTGAGGAAATCTACCCATGCCCTTCATCTCCCCAGCTGATCATTAACAGAAAGTGCAATTAACAACAGAAAGGTTCACTGCTGTTCGATATTCTAAGGTCTTTGTTTATTTGGCTGCCTGCTGCCCCACAGAAAACACCCCATGTGAGAAAAGTAGCATCTCAGGGAGAAAAGTTCAGCCTAACCTTCTCCCTGAGTCCCTGATAATGCTGGGTGCTGTTGTGCTTTTAAGTAAAAAGGGTGGGGAGTAATAAACATGCAAACCCACAACTGTATTCTGCAGTAGTGCAGTCCAGAAAAAGCTTTACCCCTGGATTCTGTAGATTGCATAAGATGCCCAACGGAGAGACTCGGCTCTGCTCTGAGTGAGGTTCTCAGAAGAGGGAATGGAAACTTTCCTCTCTTGCTAGCCTGCACTATCTTGTAGGAAGATCCTACTAGATGGGGATTTCTGACCTGTCCAAGGCACTGCACCCAGCTGCACCACTCAGCTGCTCTTAACCAAGGAGCATCGCTCTGTGAAGTCAAAAGTATTCAAAAGGAGAACTAACACTGTTTCAGGGATCCTGTGTAAGACGGCTGGATGGCACCTGGTGTGCCTCCTTCCAGCAACTCCTGTAGCCCAGCTGGTGCCAGAAGACTTCCTCTGTTTTCCTTTGGACCCCACCAGAGAGGCTGAAAGGGGGGGTTTGTCGACTGGGCAGCCCAGGACCTCCATACACACAGCCCAGGCTTGAGCCCCAGAAAGGTCACTTGGCTGTTGCAAATGTAGCAAAAAGAATGTGGGAGGCAGCAGGTACAAGTTATCTGTCTCTGCAGCCACAGCGGGCGCTGTGATTCTCCAGCAGTTTGGTTTCAGCCCTGGAGGCACACTCCATTAACTCTTGATGGGTGCCAAGAAGCAAGGATCCTGTGTATTTTTTGTTGTTCAGTTTAAGTATTATGGGTTGTTGAGTTGAGGGTAGCAAGCAGTGGCGGAGGGATGCCAGTAAAGGAATTCTGACTTTGGAAAGACATGCGACACATTGGATCAACCACGTTTGGCTTTTGTTTCCTGCCTTTTAAGTGCTCCATCAATGTGATTCACAAGGAAAGAGATAGTATTGTCTTTATTATTGTCTCAGTCAAGTTCTATGTTGAGAGGGGTCATGTTTGGTGGTCACTTCCAGCTGTTAAATGTCCTGGGAGTGGTGAGAAAATGAAATGCAGGAGGGGCCGTCCGGCCTGCGTGTGTCTCAGAGTGGGTGCCAACTCCATCCTTTGTGTGCAAGTCTGGCTGCTTGCCCCAAACGTTCCAGGCATGTTTTTCCCTGCTAGCCCTGGGAAAGTGCTGCACACTTTGTGTTATTAAGCTAATGACAAAAACTGCAGGAGTCAGGGATGCAAAATGCTGCCTGCCCAGGGGGGACAAAAGAGTCTGAGCCAGCCCTGGTTGCTAGAAGGCAAGATCAATCGCTGACAGTACTGCTTCCAGTGTACACTACAGATGAAAAATTATATTACTATTTAAATAATTACTTTAAATGAAGTCAGGTGTGCATTTCTATGAATGCTGTTTAGGGTTCTACCAAGGAGGGCTGAAGCTGGTCTAGCAGGGCCTGCCCACCCCAGAGTTTCCGGTGTGCTTGCAGCTGTGTCCCCATTTAATTTGCATAGTCCACATGACTATCAAACAGCACCAATCTCAGTGCTTTTCCCCCTCTGTAAAATCAGGTTTTCCCAAAACAGAGATAATCTAGTAAACTGGGGTGAACTGGGCTCCAAACCACTCCACTCATGTTTGCAGATGTTTGTTCTGTATTCCTGAGTGGGTAGATCAATCATCATTTCCTGTCACTCCCCTTTCCACACCCACTACTTCAGAATGTGTGTGTAACCAGTGGCGTAGCGTGGGTTGTCAGCACCCGGGGCAAGGCAAGTAATTTGCGCCCCCTAACCCATGGATTTGCGCCCCCTAACCCGTGGATTTGTGCCCCCTAACCCTAACCCCCAGATGTTGCGCCCGGTGCGGCCGGCCCCCCCTACACCCCCCACGCTACGCCATTGCGTGTAACTATTTCCTGCACACTCCTGAATGATGGAGTCTAGTTATAGACATATTAGTTCTGCACATTTTTGCAGAACCAGGAAAGTGCACAAGCAAATTTTCAATTGCCTGGCTGCATGCTTTTGCATACGACTTGGGTCAGATTTTTTCTTAAGAATGCAAGGGGCACGCAAAGCTGTCTGCGCACACCCTGTCAGTACTCAACTGGCGTAATAGATTAGAAGGCAACAGATTAAAAGGCAGGCACAAACACAAAAAGGCCAAAGTTGCTCCCCATATACAAATACAAATTCAAGTACTTTTATCTGTGGACTACTCTGGTCTAATTCCAATGAGGGCAAAGAGGATTAACAGCTGAATAACGTCTGAACGTGGCCAAGCCTGTGCTTGAGACCTGCTGCTTGTTCAGCTTCTTCCCTAAACTGCAGAAGGAGACAGAGCAGGTCTCTGCATTGCACTCAGGTATCTTGAGTTCACCAGGATGCCCTGCACCTCCCACTCTGTCCTCCTAATCACTCCCTGGACCACCATGTGGCTTAAACTAATTAAGAAACATCTCATACTTTCAAATACATTTCAGTTTCCAAAGCAACAACTTAGCTAATTTAGAAATGCAGCCAATAAATATGCGTATTAAGAAATTAAATGAAAATCCCAGCTACAAAGAGTTTTTCAAGTACTGACTTACACAAGCAAACTTTCTTATTTTTTCTTCCTGCTGCCTTCTACTATCACTCCTCCCCACCCATGTGCCAGTCTTTGACATCCCACTGCCTATTACTCTAGAGTAGTCGTATTCAATCAGATAAATGGATAGTGGTGACCACTGCATACATGTGTGTTTCAATATGAAAATCAGAAGAGTAAGGAGCCTGTTCTAATCTTCACTGATCAGTTAATAAATATTTCACAGCGTGGCAGACAATTTAGGAATGTGCCCAAAAAACAAGAGATTAAAGCAACATTAAATAAATCACAGCTTTCCGTAAACAGCTTCCAAACAGTCTCACCATTGAGCTCGTCTCTGGACTTGGTAGATCTTTTGCCTCTTTTCTTGAAAAAGTTAGCAGCATCTGATTCCTTCATGAAGACTCTCTTTTTAACACCTGGAAGTAGAAAAATAAGGGAGCCTGACCACTGGTGAGAAATGGGTGGGGGTTATTTATTTTCAAAAATGTTTAAAGTAAATATGTGTCTTGTTTATATTGTCTTATCCCTTTCCAAAGCCAGTTAAATAATAATATTGAATCTCCCCACTTACTTTCCTTGCTGAGTTCTCCAGCTGCTGCTTTCTTGGACTCCACAGCCACGGCACCACCTTCTTCAAGAACTAGAGAAGGTGAAGTATAAACCCAGTTTTGGGTTTAGTGAGAGTAAGTACAGAATCTTGGAGAAAATCACAGATGATTTTTTAAAACTGTTACCTGCTATATTATAACATGGTAAAGATAATTGTTCTTCTTAACATGCCTTGGATAGCAAATGCACTAAGGTCTATATCCTGGACATAGCTTAAAAGCAGTATTGCTGGTGTAGTAGCTAGAAACTGAGTCTTTTAGCATTTGGTGATTTGATGGGAAAACTACAGTCTCTCTCATCCCATTAAACTGACAAATGCTGCCATTTGTTGCCCTATTATTCCTTGCTGAAATTCAGCCTTTCCTTGTAGTTATTATTGCAAATGATACATACCAATCAGAAGCACTAAAGCCATGAGGCAGGAACGAAAAAGCACTTGCTTCCACTTCATCTCTGCCGTGTTCCAGCCGGCACAGTAATGAATGTCACAGCGACTTTTGCACACAGAAAAAAGAATAAAAAGAGTCCTGTTCTCTTTCTAGGAAATGAAGCAGAAAGTAATGCTCTTCCCTGAGGGTGGGGGGAGAGAGGAGGAACCCTGGATGGCACTTGACTTGGGAGCTCCCGCCTTGGCTGCAGAGACAGGTTCAAGGGAGCATGGAAAACTCAGCATAGGAACAAGTGTGTAGCAAACATGCTGGCTCTGAGACACACACCCAGCGGGGAATGAGTTGTGAACAGCCGGCAAAGTGGGGAGACTCATGGAAACCAGACATATTATTTGCAAAAATGGTGACAGGGAAGTACAGATGTAAGCAAGAAACAGTCTGACTGCTGAAGGGCACCTGGGTGGCGAGGGTAGTAGCAGCTGCAACTTTAATAATAATAATAATAATAATAATAATATTTTTTTATTTATACCCCGCCCTCCCCAGCCAAGGCCGGGCTCAGAGCGGCTTACAAACAATAATAAAAACAAGAAGAATGATTACAACTTAAGAACAAAAATAAAATACAACATTAAAATAATGGAAGATTAAAATATTAAAATGTAGCCTCGTCACAGGAGGAGAAGGAAAAGAGAGAAAAAAGAGAGGGAGGGAGGGAATCAAATTGGCTCCAAGCCAAAGGCCAGGCGGAACAACTCTGTCTGACAGGCCCTGCGGAAAGAAATCAGATCCTGCAGGACCCTGGTCTCATGAGGCAGAGCGTTCCACCAGGCCGGAGCCAGAGTTGAAAAGGCCCTGGCTCTGGTTGAGGCTAATCTAACTTCCTTAGGGCCCGGGACCACTAGGGTGTTGCTATTTATGGACCTTGAGGCTCTCCGTGGGGCATACCGGGAGAGGGGGTCCCGTAGGTACAAGGGTCCTAGGCCGTGAAGGGCTTTAAAGGTCAAAAGCAGCACCTTAACTCTGACCCTGTACTCCACTGGGAGCCAGTGCAGCTTGAAAAGCACTGGGTGAATATGCCCCCATGGCAGAGACCCCGTGAGGAGCCTCGCTGCAGCATTCTGCACCCGCTGGAGTTTCTGGGACAGCTTCAAGGGCAGCCCCGCATAGAGCGAATTACAGTAGTCAAGCCTGGAGATGACCGTCGCATGGATCACTGTGGCCAAGTCAGGGCGGGAAAGGTAAGGGACCAACTGCTTGATGCGGCGAAGGTGGAAAAATGTTGCCTTGGCTGTTGCTGTAACCTGCGCCTCCATGGAAAGGGAGGCATCAAGGATTACACCCAAACTCTTAACGGAAGGCAATGGCACTAATTGGGCCCCCGCAAGAGAAGGGAGTTGGTCCCTCATCCCCATGCCATCCCGACCTAGCCATAGGACCTCTGTCTTCGAAGGATTTAGTTTCAATCGGCTCCCACGAAACCATCCAGCCACAGCTTCCAAGCATCTGGTCAGTGTGTTCGGGGTCGAGTCGGTGTGGCCATCCATCAGCAGATAGAGCTGAGTGTCATCAGCATATTGGTGACAGCCCAGCCCAAAGCTCCGGATAATCTGGGCAAGGGGGCGCATAAAGATGTTAAAAAGCATCGGGGAGAGAATTGCACCCTGCGGCACTCCACACACCAAGGAGTGGCGCGACGACATTTCCCTCCCTAGTGCCACCCTCTGTCCCCGACCAGAGATAAAAGAGCACAACCAGTTACGGGCTATGCCCTGTATCCCCACGTCTGCGAGGCGGTGGTCCAGAAGATCATGATCGACCATGTCAAAGGCTGCTGACAAATCTAAAAGGATCAGCAGTCCTGACCCGCCTCGATCCAGTTGTCTACGGAGATCATCTGTTAGGGCAACCAGAGCCATCTCCGTCCCAAAACCAGGACGGAAACCGGACTGAAATGAATCTAATGCCGATGTTTAGGGTGGTGGCAGAGCTAATATATGTGCCTGATTGCATCTAGTTTTCAGTTGCAACTGAATTCACTATGTGAGGAACCTTGTGCATCAGACCAAAGGACCACCAAATCCAGTACTCTGCTTCCAACTGTTTCCAGTAGTGACCAGCAGGGCATGAAGGTAACATCTTTCCCTCTCCTTCACCCCATCACATCTCTGAACTTGTGCCTAAGGCAAAAGGTAGGTACTAGGAACAGTTGCTGAAAAAAACACATCTGGTGAATGGAAAAGTAAGTTATTGAGTTTCATGAGCTCACTATTTTCAGGAAGAAGGTGGACAGGATAGAGCCTTACCACAATTTAGTACAATCAGGATGCACTTTCTTGGAGGAGGCAAACAACAGAGGCTGGGTGTAAATGTCTGTCCCATATGGACAATGCTGATGATGCTTTGCTAATGATTCTTTATGAAGACCTGATTCCTTTTTTGATGGAGTAATGTAGATGGTGCTGGAGGAGACTCTTGAGAGTCCCATGGACTGCAAGAAGATCAAACCTATCCATTCTGAAGGAAATCAGCCCTGAATGCTCACTGGAAGGACAGATTCTGAAGCTGAGGCTCCAGTACTTTGGCCACCTCATGAGAAGAGAAGACTCCCTGGAAAAGACCCTGATGCTGGGAAAGATGGAGGGGACGACAGAGGACGAGATGGCTGGACAGTGTTCTCAAAGCTACTAATATGAGTTTGACCAAACTGCGAGAGGCAGTGGAAGACAGGAGTGCCTGGCGTGCTCTTTGAGAACACTGTCCATGGGGTCACGAAGAGTTGGAAATGACTAAATGACTAAATAACAACAACAAAATCACATTGTGATGTTAGTGCACTCTACCAATGCCATTTATTGAATGTTTCTTATTAAAATCTCCTCAACCGCTGACTTACTAGTGTCCAGAGTAACAGGCTCTTTGAATCAGGGCTGCCAACTTGAATAAATGATTTGGGTGGCAGGTATGCCCTGCCTCACATAATTAATCCCATGACACAGCACACACACACACACACACCATTTGAATGGCAATGCCCATCAACCCTGGGGGACCCCTCAAATATTTTTTTGGGGGGGCAAAGGGACCTTGACCCCTAGGAATTGGCTCCTATGCTTTAAATACCAGAAAGCCCACATGATGGGCTGCATTTATAGCTAACAGTTTCTTTGTCAAAAATGAATGTTGAGCTAACAGTTAAGTATCTTAACAGGAACAAGTGAGGTTGATGATGTTTCACTTGGACTAGAGAAACTTGTGTCCACTTGGACACTTTGCTCTCAGACAACTTGAGGGGGAAGACTAAGCTCCATTTTCGGTGCCCTGAAAACAAAGCAGCAAATATTTGTTCAAACCACATCTGTGGTGGTGAGAGTAAAATATGACAGAGAGTAAAAGATGAGAGTAAAAGATGATAGGCAGACAGACAGACAGATGATGATAGATATAGATAGATGATAAATAGATAGATATAGATGATAGACAGATAGATATTCCCTCTATGCAAGCTGTGGAATGAGCAACATTAAGCAATGAAATAAACTAATCAATCAATGATAAAGTAGCAGAGAAGCCAAACTGGGGGGGGGGGGGGAGACAGAGAGAGACAGAGAGAGATCTAAGGAAATAAAAAATATCTTCACCTGGTGCCAAAAATACACCCAACAGTGTTCCAGGCAGGTCCCCTGGGGGAGCATTCAATAACTGGGACACATAACAAAAAAGAATGCTGTATTTGATGAGGCTTTTTATCCATAAAGTAATTCCAGTGAAGATGAGAGTCTAATTCAGTGTCATCCATTCAAGTTTACTGTTTTAACAGAAAATAACCAAAAACTAGGGGAAAGAGATTGGAGAAAGACTAGAGTAGAAAGGCAGTCTAAAAGAGAAGATGTATCTGAATGCTGCAGAACTGAGGTGTAAACATTCATGTTCAAAGCTACCACTTCAGTCCTGAAATGCTGCACTGGCAGCACCCAAGTTATGGAATGTACAGAAGTGCTTGAAAGTAAACACGGAGTTTGTTCTCCTGGCAGAGCAGCCTGTGAATCGGATGAATGGGGGTTTATGCCTTGAATATGTCTTTGCCACTTCTGATGCTTCTACCACAAACAGCACATAATGTTCCTTCATGTACCACACAGGATACCATTAAGCTACTGAATGTGTAAGTGTCTAAGGATATTTTCCCCACACTGAACAAAAATTGACACACCTTCACAGCATTGTCAAGTTGGAAGGGACTCTGAGGATCATCTAGTCATTAACCTTATTCCTCCTCTACTTGAGTGGCTCTTGGGACTATGTTGACTGTGTGGATCAGGATGGTTTTGCTTTCCTCGGAACAAATAAGGAAGCTATTCATCATGTTTTCATACCATATGGCCACTAAGTGGAAGAGCATTTGAGAGGCTTCTGATTAAAGCTGAAGTTGTCTTAGCGGCTGTGTTGCAACAACACACTGTACTCATGCATGAGGGAGAACCACACACTGCACCAAGGTTTTCATTGCAGCTGCTTGTCCCCCTTGAAGAAGAAAGCAACTCTTCATTTTAAGCTTTAATTTAAAATGCTAAACAGCATTGCTTTCTCACCCTGTGATGGAGATTTCAAAGGCTCTTCTGCCTCATCAGTATTTTTCTCTGTTATTTTTGTTGTGGTCTGTTGTGTCATCTTAAAGTGCACAAGGGTCCCCTGGTGATTCCCAAACCAGAGTTTACAGAGTTTATGCTGTAATGTGTGTCATCTTCCAAATTATTCTACACTTACAAACCTATGAAGAATTGGGAGAACACAAGTGACCAAGCATCCAATGCTATGTATCTCACTTTGGCAGGAGCTACACCGGTCTTCAGTGAAGGATTCTGAAAGAAGATTTTATAGACACAATGGCAGGACACAATGGAAGAATGCTTTTGCAACCTAAGGATGTCATTTTGCTCATGATCTTAGCCAAAGTTCATATATTAATTATTCCCTCACATGGAGCAGCTTCATTGCTTCAGCCACATGGCAAGAGGAAATGAAGCATCAACCAGCAGAGCATTCAGTTAGGACTTATTATTTTTATCATCATTAGTAGTAGTATACCGCCCTTCATCTGTAGATCTTATGGTGTTTATTTACTTGGTTGTGCAATTAAACTTGATGGCCTCATTATTTGTTCTAGTCTTTGAACTCATAGTAATTTAAATTGGAACAAATAAGGAAGTTACTGGGGTTCTTATTGGTAAAACAGGATATGAAGATCTGTCTGTTTGTTGATAATGTGACACTTGCATTAACCCACCTGAAAAAATCATTTTCAATACTTTTTCAAATTTTCTCTCTCAATTCAGCTTAATTTCCAGTTACAAGACAAGTTACAAGACAAGACAAAACCATTTTGAATGGATGTTAATATAGAAAAACCTGTGGTAAATAGTATTTTTAAAGAATACTCTGCCTCAAATAATCTTTAGGCTGTAATTTTGTACCATTCAGCTCCATAATAATTTAGATCTCATAGTACAGGGGAATAATCCAAATTTATTATTTGGGAGCAGCTGGGAATTTTAGGAAAGCTGAATCACTGGGCAAATTTGCCCTTTTCCTGGCTAAGTAAAATTGGCATGCTCAAGATGAAGTTGTTCATTCTCTTAACTTTGCCACTAAAACATGACAGAGGTATATTGGACACATGGAAGGAAACTGTTCCATATAAAATTTTTAACACGTTTTTCTGCCAAAAGAAACCACTAAGGTTCAGAAATCAGTCTGAGCACCCAAAAGATTAATCATAAAACTCTGGATGTGGCAGGGGCACGGATACACAAGCAAGCCTTGCCCCAGCTATGCAGGCTTCTCCTCATGGTGGCTTCAGCATGCCTGTCTGGTGAGGAGTCCTCAGGACATTCTGCTGAAGGCACTCGGAAGCTTTGCCTCCCTGGAGAGCCCTGTCTTGCCAAGGTTCCTCATTGCGGAGAGGTCTGAAGAGCAGCCTGAGCAGCCAGGGGCTGTTCTAGAATTGATTTCTAGTGGGGATTGGAACTGGAGTATAGCAATTCCTCAAAAATATTACATCCTCTTAATTTCAATGAAAATTCTTATGTAGATGGTACCTTACATGGACTCTGTTGTTATGGAGGGTCTGGGAGCGGACACTCTTTGGAACAGATATTTAATTGCGTGTTCTTCAATAATATATATTTTCACATACAGTTTCAAATGACACAGTTCATAAGGCTGGTTTTCTCTTTTTGCATGATAGTAATTATATTCTTGTTTGGTCATTTCTCTTTCATAATAATCTATGTAAATTGAACTTCTTTTTAATTTCACTGCAGTTTCCAAATGAGATTACATCCACCAGTCATTTCTTACAAAAGCTTACAAAGCTGACTGCAATAGGCTCTTGACAGTCAAGTACAACGCTTTTAGGCCGAGTTTTATAAGGCTGAGTACCAAAGCACAGAATCATAGAATTGTAGAATTGGAAGGAACCTCAAGGGTCATCTAGTCCAGCCCCCTGCAAGACAGGAATCTAAAATAGATCATACATGAGAGATGGCCATCCCACCTCTGCTTAAAAACCTCTGTGGAAGGAGAGTCCACCACCTCCCAAGGGGGTCCATTCCGCTGCAGAGCCTGTGTATGTCATTGGTGCAGAAGCCTGTTTTCTTGACTGGTTCAATATGCTGCTGGAGGCTGAGCCAAGCTCTGTTCAGAGGAGAACATGAGAGGAGACCACACAAGACGGCCTTCTGGCCATTGGGGGGGGGGGCTTTTCTACACTGCTCCCAACTCTGCCACAGCCTTTTGAGATGGGGCAATCGGAAATGGAGAGCCCTTTCCTGATTAGTCAGAAGTCCACCAGCATATGTGAAGTTCCTATTTAGTTATTTTTGCCCCAAAGTATATTCCTTTAACTTACAAGGAACTGCATTTGCCATTTTGTTCATTTATTCACCCAGTTTGGAGAAAATAATGCTACGCTACTAAGAATACAGGATATGGCTTGTACATTCTGAATCACTGCATAAAGGCAGCTGTTTCAGTGCCTTGTTGAATCATACAGCTGTCTACCATTCAATACTGGATAAAGTAGATCATGAAGTGCATCAATTAAAATAGTTAAAACTGTTCTTGAACTTGAGAATATTGTTTACTCAGAACAGTAGGCGTGTCCAAGGAGGTGTGCCTAGAATTCTCACCTGTGCTACAAAACTGCACCCTGTGCTGCTGATAGTAGTACGACTCCTGCAACACGTTGGCGACTTATATACACACAATAATTAATAAAATGATTATACAGTCTTAATCAATCTTCTGAGAAAAATACAAAACCTTGTACAAAGCCACAGAGACTTGCGAACTACCCAGCCTAAGATGAACTTAATGTCTGATTTCAATGGATTTTTCAGTTGCTTAACTCAGTCTTTAGGTAAGTTCATGAAGATACCAACAAAAGGTTAGTTCGGTGTTGTTCACAATACTGAGAGATGCTACTGGAGTTGTAGATGGATGTTAATGAAGATGTAGACGAGAGGGTGCCGGTGTTTTGCACCTGTTTCGCCCTGGCAGTCCAAGTGATCAAGAGGCCGCTGTTCGCCCCGATGGGGCCCTTTTTCTGGGGCTTGCAGGTAGCACACTCCCAAGGTAGTTTTCCGGGCTTCTGCAGTGGTCTAATCTCAAAGCCTTGATATGTATATTGACATTCAATTTCATAGACAATACTATTTCTTGGCTTAAGCTTAAGAGACTACTACTACTACTACTACTAGAAAGAGACTACTACTACTACTGCTACTACTAGAATTCTCACTTAAGCATCATTATCAAATATAAACATACCTCAGAACTGTTTTACTGCATAGTAATTGAAAAATATTCAGTGCAAGAAAAATTCTGAACACATCCAACCAAAGGATCATGGTCGCTCTCAGTTCAGGAAGGCAGCACATCATTTTCTAAGTCTGTGGCATCTGGATAAGATTCTATAGATTTATTCGCTCTCCTTTAACAAGACGACTTCGCATGATCCAAATATCCTAAGGACAGAAAAGAACCTTGTTTTGTGCACAAGTTCATTCCCGCTGCACATACAAGCAGTTGCATATGGAAGGAAGCCCACCTCACCCAGATGTTTTCGTTCTGCATGAAGCTTTGCTTCTGAACTGAGGGCTCATCCACACTTTTGCTCCAGATTTCTAGCCACAGGCCTGAGCTTTCCAGGTGTGACAACTTTCCCCCCATTTTCTTACCACTTTCCCTATGAAAACACACTCTTTACTGCTGAACTGAAGGAAATGGCAATGCACAGAAAACCCTCAGTTTACTGCCAGCAACACAAATCACTCAGCATGCCTAGTGCTTGTCCCCCAATGGTGTGGTGTGGTAGAAAGAATTGTAATACTGTATGCTATGTAGAAGCTGGGAGAGAGATCAGGATCAGACCTGCTCAACACCAAAGTACATGACTGAGTAGGCTACCACCAATGGAATAATTATTCCCAATACCACTATGTCAGACGTATGACGTGAAAAGTTTTTGATGCAGGATGTTCACAAACAATTTTTTTTTAGGAAACTGCTTGACCTTTATACAACTTAGAATAATATTGATGAAATACTCCCCCCCCCCCCAATTTGTCTTATCTGTTATTGCAGCATTTCCTTTTTGCCACTTCAATATCACTTTCCTCTCTTTCTCTTTCCACAGTTTATACACCAAACATTTCCCTAGTTTCTAAGTAAATTCAATTTATTTTTGGTTTAGCATACCGGTAATTCAGTTTCATTTCCTTCTTCTGCATTGTTAACATAGACAACTGTCTTTGCAGCATCTTGATTTGCCTAGTAGTATTTATTTCAATTGGAGATCATTCGAACTATTTTTCTTTTAGTCTAATCTTGGACAGTTTTCTGTAGTTTTCTCTGTCCAGTCTCTTTCTTAGGATTAAAAAATTATGTTGTATGAAATAACCTCTGATGAAAGCTTTATTGGCATCCCAAACCATTTATATTCCTGTCCTTGTCTAAGTTATTCTCAAACAATTGTTTCAGCTTATGCTTGTAGCCTTCCACAACTGTTTCTTCTTGTGGTAGCGTTTCATTAAGCCTCTGGCTAAAGAAACCAGTTTTCTTTTTAAAAGTCATAATTACTGAATTGTGATCTAAGAAAGTCTTTGGTAATATGTCTATGGAGTTGCCAGTGTCTTAGTTAACCAAATCATATATTTCTTGAGAAGCATCTGTGTCTTTCAGAGAAATATTTATATTTTTAGATGTCAACAAGTTCCAAATTATCCATCATGTCAAAGAAAACCTTAGGTACTTTATCCTGGGAAGTTTTAATATTTTTCTTTGAAGTTCTGTCCTGCATTGGAAAGACCACTCCATCCCAGTCAGTTTTCATATGAAAAGTCCATCAACCACAAGCCCACAAGTCCTATATAAAATGTTGATTACTTTTTTTACAGCCTTGGATAGTAACTTCCACCCCAACATATCTACATTGTTCATCAGAGATTATCAGTTTTGGGCAAAAGAACTCCATTCCCCCCCCCCCCCCAATCCTCAATTCCTCACCAAATTCTTTTTTTGTCAAATATTTTATATCCTTTTCCCTAATATGTGTTTCTTGTAAACAAATTATATTTTTTTAAAAAGAAATATATTTTTTCTCTTTTGAGGAATATTTGCTCCATTTATATTCCATGTTAAGTACTTGTAATCCATAGCTGAGAGGGTTATTTTGTCATATCTACAGCTCCCATTTCTGTTTCTTCAGTCTCATCCATTTGTATTTCTTCCATTTCAAATTTAAATTTCTCCACAAAGTCTCTTGCTTTCTGTACTGAATCAAGTTGAAATCTTTGTTGTTTAAAGATAAAAATCACTCCCCCCTGTATGTCCCATCTTGATTGAATTCTTTTCTGCTAAAGTTATTTGTCAAAAAATAGTAGCCTTTTTCTTTTTTGCAGTGGAATTTCTTTCAATTCAATCACATCTATATCATCATTTTTCAACTTGGTCTCAAAATATTACTGTAAGACTTTGTGTCTAGTTTTCCTTCTAGCAAATTGGACCAAAACATCTTTTGGAACCTTTCTTAATTTTGCAAAATGTGTACAGTGGTACCTCGGGTTACATACGCTTCAGGTTACAGACGCTTCAGGTTACAGACTCCGCTAACCCAGAAATAGTGCTTCAGGTTAAGAACTTTGCTTCAGGATGAGAACATAAATCGTGCTCCAGCGGTGCGGCGGCAAGAGGCCCCATTAGCTAAAGTCGTGCTTCAGGTTAAGAACAGTTTCAGGTTAAGAACAGACCTCCAGAATGAATTAAGTTCTTAACCTAAGGTACCACTGTATTAATTTTGTAGATTTTGTAGATTTCTGCCTCCATATCAAGCACATCCTTTTTCAAAAAGTATGCCAGGGAATTACCTTATTTTTTGCTCTATAGGACACACCGGATGATAGGACGCACCAAGTTTGGGGGACAGGAAAACAAGGAAAAAAATATTTTGAAACCCAGAAACCAGAACAGCAAGAGGGATCTGGCTTCTGGGATACTGTACTGTTCTGGCTTCTGGGATAACCACGCCAAGCCTCTTCAGGGCAGCGGGATGAAGGCTCCCCCTGCCCAAAGAGGCTGCACGCAGCTAAGGCAGAAGCCAGGGCAGACGCGTCGCTGAAGGGGTGCTGCACAGTTTTTCCTCTCTGCGCAGCACCTCTCCTACGGAGGAGAGGCACTGCACGGAGAGGGAGAACTGCACAGCGCCCCTTCAAGCAAAGCTGGAGAAGGAATAGGAGACCCTTCTGTTCCTCCTCCAGCTTCGCAGGACAGGCGCGTGGCTGAAGGGGCGCTGTGCAGTTCTCCCTCTCTGCGCAACACCTCTCCTGCGAAGAGAGGGAGGACTGCGCAGCGCCCTTCAAGCAAAGCTGGAGGAGGAATGGAAGGAGACCCTTCTGCTGCTCCTCTGGCTTCGCAGGGCAGGCGCGTGGCTGAAGGAGGACAGGTGGGCGCAGTTCTCCTACCTCCCGCAGAAGCCATGCGCTCTTTAAAGGGGCTGCGCGGCTTCTACTGGCTTTTCTAGGAGGTGGGGGGATTCCCCCACCTCCCGCAAAAGCCCGCAGAAGCCCCGTGCTCTTTAAAGGGTGCGTGGCTCCTGTGGGCTTTTCTACAAGGTGGGAGAAGGGACTGATGCGGCCAGTCAGTCCCTTCTCCCTCCTGGGGAAAAGCCCGCAAGAGCCGCACGGAGCTTGGGGGCTTTTCCCGCCTGCCTCCCCCCCCTGCATTCGCCCCATAGGATGCACACACATTTCCCTTGCTTTTTAGGAAGGAAAAAGTGCATCCTATAGAGCGAAAAATACGGTAATGATTTTATCCCTAATATCTTCACCCTCCTCTTCTGGAATCTCTCTGAATTGTAGGCAGATCTCTTTGTCTCTCAACTCCATTAATGCCAAATTCTCCAAATATCTTTCCATCTGTTTGTAGCTTCACTTCTAC
The DNA here is from genome assembly GCF_964252035.2 of Podarcis erhardii. Taxonomy (NCBI): domain Eukaryota; kingdom Metazoa; phylum Chordata; class Lepidosauria; order Squamata; family Lacertidae; genus Podarcis; species Podarcis erhardii. The sequence continues at coordinate 75,303,746 of NC_138500.1, read as the reverse complement.
TTTCCAGATGTGAGATATGCTGGCAGGTACAGGAGTTTCCCTTTCTCTGTGGAAGCTTCTGATAAGAATCAACGAGCCTCTGACAGGTTTATAGTCCATTTTATTTACACAGAGGCATGGAGCCACCCTCCTTCAGGATCTCAGTTGGTCCCTCTGCATCCCCGCCCCTTCCACTGCCCCGCTCTCCCACCCTGGTGCTTCTGTTGAGCCTTCACCCTTTCAGACCTCCTAGTGCAAGGGGAGGGAAGGAGGTCCCCACCGCTCTCAAAGGAAGAGTCTCCCAAGCGGTGGCTCCCTCCTGGTTGCCTAGCTTCTGACTCAGAGTTATCTAGCTCTTACCCCGACTGTGCCGACTCTCAATCGGCTGCTGGGAAAGTTGAAGGAAGAGGGGGGCAAACTCTCCCCTTCTTCTTTTGTCAGAGGCTGCTCTGTCTGTGTCTGCATTCCTTCATCTTCAGAGTCAGAGCAGTCTCTGGCATATGAGTCAGACCAGCCCCTGACACCAAAGTCTACACTTTATTTCTGTGTATAGGATTCTTCTATTTTATTAAGTGTTCCTTCTAAATCTTGCCAGCTTTTCATCTATTTGTATTCAAATGGTCCATATTGTTTTTAATTTCATTCATTTCTAATTTAAGAGATTTTGTTTGCTCTGCCATCATCTGCTGAAAAATGTCAAAAGGGTTAAAAGGTATCAAAAGATGTTTTTATTTCCTCTGCTGCCTTTTTCTTGCTGCCTGGCGTGCTGAGTATTCGGAGTATAAAAACAAACCGTCTTTCTTTTAAAGCCAACTTCTATTTTCACCAGCTGTTTCTGCTTTGCTTATTAAGAATGTCAGCCCTTTCTGTCTCTTTACTGCTCTCATAAAAACTTCAGCAACAGGACAGCTTCCCCAGATATCTTGTTCTGGCTGCAGCATCAATAAATGTAGCCCATTTAAAATAAACCGATTCCATTCTCACAGAGGAAATTTCAACTGGCAAAATAGCTTTTATATTCTTAGGCACATTTTTGTCAAGAAAATAAATAAATAAATAAAAATAATCCACTTAGAACTTAACACAGAAACTCCTTTGTCTGCTTAAATCTTTCTTATCTCAGACCATAAATCAAGCCTTTTGTCTTCACTCAGCAGCTTAAACAGCAGTCCTCCTCCCTTCTAAGTTGTAGAAAGTAGATGGCTCACTGGATGTAAGTTTTCACTGGCAGATGAAGAAACTCACTTAAGTTGTAAATTATTTTATTCCAAAGATAATTAAGAAAGAGAGGTGTTTTGTGGATCCAGTGTCCATATTGGCTGCTGTATCATTTGGGCAAGGTGAAATTTCCTCAAAGTGAGGGCCTCCAAGAAGACTTCTCTCTGCCAATCTCACCAGCTCCTTTTCTGAAGGGAAGCTGAAAGCCAATATTGGTGTCTATCATCAAACACCACAGACAGATGAGCTGAGGAGATAGTCCATCGGCCACCATCACTCCCCTGGAAGTTTCTCCTTTGTTTATTTTCTCTTTCCTCTTTTTTCTTTCTCTTTCTCTCATTTTTCTTTTCCTCTTTTTCTTTGTGTTTTTAGTTTATCTTTTATATTCCAAAAATATATTGGGTATTTGATATTAACTTTATATATCTTTTCCCAAACTTTAATGGGGCAGGGGAAGCAATAGTACATACCATCAAGGTGATAGGTGAGTCTGTACCATGCTTGGCTCTTGCAACATCTACTGCCTCTTTCTCCATGTTCTCTTGAATTGTACCTTTCATGTCAATATAGTGGCACTCAGAACTTGCGTAATGACAAGAAATTGTCTGCATAAAAAGACCAATATAACTTATTTATTTTCATTTGTAAATGCATTTCTGCAAAGGCATGCATCCCATATGAAGGATAGGTTTTACCCCTCACCTCCAGCCCTCCAACAAAGAAACATAGAAATAATAAGGCACAACTTCAGGTTTTGATATATAATAGCTCAAACATGGGAAAGCCTTGACTTGAACTGAAGGGGGGGGGGGTTAGGTGTTTAATACCTGCAACCTCAAATGGCATCTTACCTTACGAAACCCTCCAGTCCTGTTCATTCCAGAGCCATGGATTAGCAAGGGATGGAAGAACACCGTGTCTCCTTTCTCCACAGCAAGGTGAACCCTTGGAATAGTTTTATCATAATCACGCACTCCATGGTACATCTTGTTTACACCACCCTGGAAGTTCAATGCATTGAATTATCTTCTTTATCCTAAAGAACTTAATCTTTTGAAACCTCCACACTTCAAAAACTTTTAGAACTGATTTATAAATATTAAGTCTATTTAGTTGGGTGAGACCAAGGCCTGATCCAGCTGAACAGTGAGCAGTGGACAGCGATGTCCCTTCAGAAGCTCACATGCTGAATGTGAAGCTGATGGCCCTCCTGCCTCTCTTCTCCCTTGCATCTTGTATGGAGAGGCCTGCTGCAACCAAACATGGATGTTCTGGCTTCCATTTGAGAAGCCTATTGCCCAGGATCCTGTCTAATTAGTTTTGTCTAAGCCATTTGAGTCCATGGCCCTCCCCACAACTGGTGGCACTGAAATAGAGAACGTTTATTTGGTGAAATAAATAAGATGCTAAAAGAAAATATTGTATTCTCCCCCACGTTGGTATCTTTTTCTAAGGGAGAGAATAAAAAGATAAAATGAAAAGATTCGTTACATTACCTTCTTATTGTTGCATGTACATTGACTGCCCAAAGATGGAGAACATTGTCTCTATGATGGAGTAGTATATGGGAAATTGCATTACATGAAAATCTTACCTGCAGCCCCCTGCCTCCTCTGTCACAGCCCCTGCTGCTGCTGCTGCTGCTGCTGCCACCTCCTTCTCCACAGGCCCCTGCTCCCAATCTTGAAGGTGGCAGGGAAGTAAAAGGAGGCTGGAGATCTACTAACTGAGGAACTGCTTCATCTCACCTCATGGGTGGGCTGGTCTGTTCTTGTTCTGATTTCTTATGAGGGTAAAGGTAAAGGTAAAGGGACCCCTGACTATTAGGTCCAGTCGCAGACGACTCTGGGGTTGCAGCGCTCATCTCGCTCTATAGGCCGAGGGAGCTGGCGTTTGTCTGCAGACAGCTTCCAGGTCATGTGGCCAGCAGGACTAAGCCGCTTCTGGTGAACCAGAGCAGCACATGGAAACGCTGTTTACCTTCCTGCCAGAGTGGTACCTATATATCTACTTGCAATTTAACATGCTTTCAAACTTCTAGGTGGGCAGGAGCAGGGACTGAGCACCAGGAGCTCACCCCATTGCGGGGATTTGAACCGCCGACCTTCTGATCAGCAAGCCCTAGACTCTGTGGTTAAGACTACAGCGCCACCTGCTGGTAAAGGTAAAGGTACCCCTGCCCGTACGAGCCAGTCGTGTCCGACTCTAGGGTTGCGTGCTCATCTCACTCTAGAGGCTGTGAGCCGGCGCCGTCCGAAGACACTTCCGGGTCACGTGGGTACTGTACCTGCTGGTACTCTCCACTTATTTGTCACAAAAATCCTCCATCCCTCCCTGTGATGAAGTCATAAAGAAATTACCTCCCACTCAGGATAATCATGCTGTTTCAGAGACCCCTTATGACTTCCTGGCAGAACTGCCAGGCATCCATTGCTGCGATCAATCTTCTCCATGGCAGTCCAGGCACAAACAATGCGATCTGCAGGCCGGAATGAGAAGTAGTGCAAATCCTGGTGCATCGGTTGGCGAGAGGTCTTCTTTCCTGCAAAAATTATTTGTATTAGCTTTCATAGCACAGATGCAGAATTAGTTAAGTAAATACAAGCACAATCTTCCAATACTTCTCATGTAAAGGTGGTGCAGTTTTGGCTACACCTTCACTGGCACTCAGAGACTCAAACCAGGACTAGTATTTCTGGATTTAAGCTGGCAGTGGCTGTACACACCCATCTATTGTAGTGATGGCATGGCAGGAATGACCTATAAATTTTGGATTTAATTTCAAGTGGACAATACAATGTACCACAAATACCTAGGAATTCATGCTGGTGAAATTACATTATAGTGACAATGCAGAATGTTTTGCCAGGAGCATAATTCCACTGAAACCCTATGTAAAATCCCTCTTATTGTTTAGGGTGTTGAATTACTGGTCTGTATATAAGTGCAGGCATTTATACTGAGGCTGCAGCTTCTGGACAGAAATTCTGTTCTCTCCTTTTAGCATTAGACAAAGCCCTACCCTTCCAACAGCAGTCAGCGTTGTCACTTATGAATGGGAGGGAAGACAGTCATGAGAAACCAACTTCACATTCAACAGCAAGGCTAGCAGTATGAAGGTAATTCAGGAAGACACAGTTAAGCCCTTCATGCTTGCTTTGTTACTGTAAGGCAGGATACTTTATTCAGAACATTTCTATCTCATATTTGCATCACAAAATATAAGATTAATTTCACATTTAAGAGATTATTATTATGAAGGGATATCCTAGGAGACAGCCATCATAAGGGTTGGGTTTCAAATAGCTACATGCAATACCTAGTCCCAACCATGTTCCACCCTCCCTCTGCTCTCTTTACCAGAGTTACTCTAGCCCAGGCATGTCCAAAGTCCGTTTCAGGGGCCTAATCCGGCCCGCCGGTTGGCTTAATCCCGGCCCTGTGGCACTTTATTTCCTGGGGTAAAATCTTAAAAAAGCTCAACAACTTCAATCCTAAAAAAAGTTTGGTCGGCCCTCACACATGTTCACCTCATCAAATTTGCCCCTCTTTGAAAAAAGTTTAGACACCCCTGCTCTAGTCGCTGCCAAGTGCCAAAGCCCAGGAAACTGGGACACCTGGTAGCAACAACTGAAGAGTTCTATTCCTAATAGCAGCCCTGAAAGTGACCCAGATGAGATGGGACCCAGGGATTCCTTACTTTTCCATATACTGGTACTTTACTATCTTAATAATTTAATTTAAATTTTATATCCCACTTTTCACCGTCTAGGCCTCAAAGCAGCCCACAATGATAAAAACACACATTTTCTCATTCTGCAAGGTTCCTCCTGCCAGGTAACGCAAGTGCCCATGAGAGTGTCCCACTTATCTTGATGCCCTGACTTCAAAAGATCTATATCCCACTTCAGGGAGTTCTTCCTCCCCACACAAACCTCTATTATGGAGAGGAATGACACCCAAATCCCTGGAACTGAACTGATACGGCTGACGAGGACCTGAAGCAAAAAGAGCTGCAGGGTCCTTCCTATACATGTGGTTTTGTAAAGAGGTTTAACCTTTTAGGGACGCGGGTGGCGCTGCGGGTAAAACCTCAGCGCCTAGGACTTGCCGATCGCATTGTCGGCGGTTCGAATCCCCGCGGCGGGGTGAGCTCCTGTCTTTCGGTCCCAGCTCCTGCCCACCTAGCAGTTCGAAAGCACCCCTAAGTGCAAGTAGATAGATAGGTACTGCTTTATAGCGGGAAGGTAAACAGCATTTCCGTGTGCTGCGCTGGCGCCAGTTCGCCAGAGCAGCTTCATCACGCTGGCCACGTGACCCGGAAGTGTTTCCGGACAGCGCTGGCCCCCGGCCTATTAAGTGAGATGAGCGCACAACCCTAGAGTCAGACACGACTGGCCCGTACGGGCAGGGGTACCTTTACCTTTTTTTAACCTTTTTGGTCTTCAGTTTTTGGAGAACTGAGTTTAATGTTCAAAGTGGACCTACAAATCTCTCCCAAACTTGCATTATTTGGGATTCTGGACACTTCTAACTCTCAAAAGGAACAGTTAGCATTTGTCCTATTAGTGGTGTGTATAGAAATTTCAAATTGCTATGCAATAGCATTCTGCAGTTTCTGTAAACATTGAAGCCTGGTATTCCCGGATATGGACAATAGCCTTTGCTGAAAAACTAACCTACCAAATTCATGCAAATAAAGAAAAACCAAGTCCTTTTCTACAACACTTAGCAAATGTTTCTTGAATATATGCAACAACATTATAATAGGAACCCACCACAATCCAAATAGTAGAGAGACTATTTGGACTAACTCTCAGGAATAAGATCTGATCTTCTGTGACACTGTGGTTGGTATGTTGCGACATGTGCTGTACATGTGATATTCAGTGGAAAATGAATAAAAGCTTTTAAAGAATGAAATCAGGCAGAGGACTGCAAGAAAGGGGGGAATGAGGAAGAGAGGATGGCAAGGGAGAAAAGTGTGGCACAGTCACTTTTGGCTCTGTCCATGCTCACAGATTATACCCAGAAGGAATAAGGCAGCAAACAGGAAAAAGAAAGGTCCCACCTCTGATTTAGAGAGTACCAATACAAAATTTGAGAGAAGTTAAATCAAGACGTGTATCAGAATGAACCATGTTGTATACAACTATACATCTTCGTTTAGACTTGCATCACAGTAGCTAATTCTCTAAGTATACCTACAGGACCTTGCAAAAGGAAAAGGGCAAGTCCAACAATATTTACATACATGCTAGCATTCTTGAACAGAGTATTTTATTTTTCATCCATTCAATTATTTCTTACCAGAATCCGGAGGCTTATTTATCAACATGGCGTGCATAGCCATGATGTTTGGTCCCGTGAAGCATTCAACATATTTCAATATCTAAGTTGAAGAAAGTTTCTCATGAGATGCATATTTAAACATGCTAAAAATATATTACCCCTTATATTTCATGGGCAAGACTCAAGTGAATACACATGATCAATACACCAGTGTTGAAACAGCAACCAGTGCTATGCACTGCTGAGAGACATCTATAGATATCCCATTGAAACGAACAGGAATTAAACTCCCATCCAGCAGTAAACTGTCTGGAGCTACCTATTCCTATAGCACAGAGATTCATTAAAAAAAATTAAATCCCTTTATGTTGATTTATACTTAACATGACAATTAATAGCATGTCAACATGTTTCATTAGAGCAAGGGTTTTTCCTTGATCAGGAAGTGCCCTCTGCACTTCCCCAAAATGTGTTCTGGGTCGTCCCCCCCCCAGATTTGGAGGTGGAAAGAATACATGCGGGGGGGGGGGAATTCCCTTGGGCTAATGCTAATGCTTGAGCTAGCACCAAAAGTTGGTTAAATATCACACACAGTGATCACCACTGCAGAGATGCCTGATTTCACTAGACATTGGGTACAATCTGCAAAAGTTAAGCTCTGCTTAAAGCATCTATTGAACGAGACAAAATAGCAGATCAAATCTACTGCAGTATTGCTTCCTTAATTTAAAAGCAGCCATATGGAAGTGAGGAGGACGTATTTTGAATAGGACTGCAGCACCATGTGATGGATGGCATACTTTGCTCCTTCCCAGGCCATATTCCCAGTGTAAATCTCTTATTCAGTTTAAGGAGGTGAAGGAAATACGGAAAGACTCTGGTACCAGGAGGAAGTGGCTTGTTTTTTTTCAATTCACACTCTGGCTGCTTTAAACTTTTATAAAAAAATATGGAGCCATGGGACATCCTGTTCCCGCATCTCTGGCATCATTACACCGTTGGTGTCACTTAGCTTTTGTTACATTGTGCTGTTTCTGATAGAAAATGACTGCCTTACTATGCTAGCAAGTTACCGTATTTTTTGCACCATAACACTCACTTTTTTCCTCCTAGAAAGTAAGGGAAAATGTCTGTGCGTGTTATGGAGGGAATGCCTACGGGTGGCAGGGGGATCTGCTGCAGTCGTGAGCAGAGGATCCATGGTTCCCCTTCCTTCCCTCCTCGGTAGCTCGCTTTGAAACAGCAAAGCGGGAGAAGAGCTGCTGAGTGGGGAGGAAAGAGGGAAAGAGAGCCTGCTTCTTTAAAGGAGCAAAGCGGGAGAGGAGAGGAGCCGCTTACGGTTGGTTCCTTTAAAGCAAGCAGGCTCTCTGTCCCTCTCTCCTCCCCATTCAGCTCGCTACATAGCAGCAAAGTTTTTCAGCTGCTAAGCCAGGGATGAGCGGGGAGGAGGGAGAAAAGCAGAGCCTGCTTGCTTTAAAGGAGCAAAGCGGGAGAGGAGAGGAGCCTTCTCCCCTTATACCCCTCTTCTGTATTATTAGCAGCATCCTTTCTCCACCCACCCCACGCGTGTTCCTTGTCCCTTGAGTGCTTTTCCTTCCCTCCCCACTTAAAACGTGGTTACAAAGCACAGATCCACATGGATCCTCAGGATTGTTGCACTGGGTCACCCCAAATTCACCATCAGACCACATAGCATGTCCATGGCTACATCTTGCACCAAAAAAATCACGCACCCACTGTTGCCTGGGGCCGCAGTGGTGCAAAAACGTGGTTACAAAGCATGGATCCACATGGATCCTCAGGATTTTTGCATTGGGCTACCCCAAACTCACTGTCAGATCACATGTCTGTGGCCACAGCATGAACCACAAAACTCATACATCCACTGTTTTGTTTAGAATATTTTTTTCCTTGCTTTCCTCCTCTAAAAACTACGTGCGTGTTATGGTCGGGTGCGTGTTATAGAGCGAAAAATACGGTAATTAATGAAGTTTCCTATTTCGTACAGGTCTTCCCCGTGGCTGCTCCCTTTTTTAACCTGAGGCAATCTACAATATCTGAAGAGCTTCTCATGTTGCTGGAAATCCTGTATTTTGGAAACTGTTTTATGGTCTAGAACAAACTCCGACTTGGAAGCTGCAAGATCTCTCATGACCGTCAGACCAGGGACAATCACTTCCTGTCTGCAGATCTTCATGAACTCATTTCTGAGGAGAGAATTCAAAAAAAGTTATTCATGGCAAAGTTTGCTATGCTGTTTAACCATGTTATTGCCTTTGTAAATTAAATTAAATCAAATCAAATCAAATCAAACTGGATACTTCTATTGTGCAAAATCATGGGTAATAAAAAATTTTTAATTTATTAAATTTGTATACCACCCATCATCCATAGATTTAGAGATCCACATAACTCATTCTCTGTGAGGCTTTGAGTGTATATTTATAAGCGAGAAGTGAATTATGCCTTGTATCAAATGGCTGGATGTTCTTGTAAATCCAGAGGGAATTTTCATTTGGAGTGGGGCCCTTCTTGTGGCCTTCAGGTCTTGCTTGGCAAACACAAGCTCTTGGGCACACCTCAAGAGAGACCTCTGGACTGCAACCAGTGTGCTTTAAACCACTGGGGGTGGGGTCAAGTACCACGGGGGGGGGTCAAGACTGACCCAAGGGGGGTTGAAACAGGAGCACTACCACCCTGCAAAGATATGGAAAAAGAGATTAAGAAATGGGTCCTGAATGCATGTTTGGGTGAAAAGTGAGTTCTGGGTCTGAAAAGGTTGAAGATACTTGTTTTAGACAATCTCACTATATGTGATTAGGACACATGGCTACCGTTTACCTGAAATGTTCAACATCCTCATCCGAGACCAGATTTTTTATGACGAGATAGCCGTTCTCCTCATAGAAATCCCTTTGCTCTGGGCTTAGAACATTACTATCTAAGGTGTAACTGCGGAGATAGGAACACACACTGGATAAGTTCACAGGGCAAGGATGAAGTCTAGGAAATAAGCGCTCCCTGGGAACTCTTATGCAACCTACCACACACCCCGGGGTCTCCTGCAGCACAGAGGAGCTCTAGGGAAAACAGGCAGGTCCCTGAAGTTCAAAATCTGCAGTACCATGAAGGTATTTATTTCCATGAAGTCAGCACAAAAGTTAGTTTGCTGTTTGCTTCTTGAGAATAGAGGCACAAAAGTTTCTATTAATCCACAAATACACAGATGCAACCATGCCCATAAGCTTCAGAATAGCAAATTCCGCAGGACTCTGGTGAGGCAGCAATTTGATGGTTAATGCACCTCAAATTATCAAAGGATGGGATTCTAAGGAAATTAAACATGGTTTCCTTTCATTGCCACCATCAACATAACATATCTATTTTTTAATAGAAGAAATAATTTAAGTCGTCACCTACTGGTATTGAGTTCGGTATTTCACTGTAGTAAATTGGGCTGAAGTAGGAAATCGTGTCTGGAGCACATGTTAAGGAACTTACATTTGTTTTATTTAGATTATTATATATTATTGTGTGATATAAAAACTCAGAATTGATTCTGAATCATAGTAACTATTGATATGGTGGAGGAAATATACTATATTAAGCTTAAATTATTATTCATATTTATATCCAAGCTTTTGTATCAATGGTTCCCTCCCCCGATGCAAGTTAACTGCATAGGAAGGGGGCATTTTAATGTAACTCATAGACTGCATTCTAAACTCTGTATAATGAATATTAGAGTTAAAACAATCAAAACTCTGTTAAGTTTTTATTAAACTCCAAAGGTCACCCAGGCGGCAACTTCTTAATGGCAAATGGAAAACTATTTGAGGAAAGCAAATATTTTTACAATAGTGCCTTCCATATTGGCACTTTCTAAATATCAGCAAAAACACCAGATGGAAAACAATTGCCAAACACAAAGTGGTGTCTTCCAAGAAAATTAATAAAAAATACCAGTGATATAACACTGAAATGAAAAATCTACAAAACAAAAATGGAAACTGCTGGAAGCCACAAATACTGGCAAAACTGCCTCTGTGTGATGCATTAAATACCCTTCTGTATAAATGAGTTTATTTGTATTAATAAAAAAAAGTTATTTTAAAAAGAATGTCAAAGTCAAATGGCATGTTTACAATATTACAGTCAAGAGCATCATAGCCTTGGAATGGACCACCAGGGCTTAATCACATCATTAATTATTTCAACAAAACTCACAACAACTAGATTCTGGAGAACTTGGGACTCTGACCTTATGGAAGTCTGGTATTGGCAACTTTGGGACTTGGCAGTCATGGAACCTGTCAGCTTTGAGCTTGTAGAAAGACCCAGACAATTCTTTAAGCTATTTAGACAGGTTTTATTTCTTATACAGCAACGACAGAACCAGATATAGACCACCGTGCTTCATGGAAACCTTTGACAGGACACTTTTCAAAGAGAGACATGGCTGATGTAATTGTTTTACTGGAAGAGACCAAAGCTCTGCTCTTCCTTTTTCCCTTGTATTGGGTTGTACTGCATTATTTGATACTTGAAATATATATATATATATATATATATATATATATATATATATATAGCCACAATGGCGTCTGAGGACTTTCTGGGGCAAAGAAAGTATCTAGTAAACGCAACCTGGAGAGCTGGGAACCTGGTGCTTATTAATGCGTGTGGAAATGGCAATGCAAGAGAAGAGCGACAGGCTTGTGCTTGTCGCGTGCCGAGAAATCATGGGGCTGAGCAGTTTTTTGCTTGTTCCAAGCTTTTTAGGCACAGGGCTGAGCAGTTTGCCCTTGTCCTGTCACTTTCATTAGGAAAAGCCACTTTCTAGTGATAAATCAGAGCAAACCTGATTGCTGTTTGCTCCAATTCAGCTGTAAAGATCAGGTTTTCCTGGGGGAAAGCTGTGGGGCAAAGGCAAGTCTGAGGGCTTATCCACACCTCTGCCACTTTTCACCACTTTTCACTTTTGTTGCTCTTTGGCAACAAATTGGAACAGACGGCAATCTGCAGAAAACCAAATTCAGCCCGATTCAGGCCAAAATATCAAGTCTTTCAGGGAAAGCCGTGAGGCAAAGGCAAAACCGCTCAGACCCTTGGCTAGAAAGTGCAGGACAAGCACAGAACCACTCGCCCCCCCCCCCCCGCTTGTAAACCCGCTTCCAACTTATCTCCCCAAAGTAGAAAATATCCAGGACGGCATTCTGCAGGCAGAACACTATACACAAAGCTAAAGGGAGTTGCTAAACCGGGATTCCGAGGGTAAGACATTTCAGCACCCATTGCCGCCCCCCCGCCCCCCCCCGCCGGGACTGGACGCGCTTCTTCTCCCCCGGCTGGGCGCTGGGCCCAAAGGATACGGGGCGCGGCGAGGAGGCGCCGGAGCGCAGGACGGGGCGCAGCAGGGCGCGCAGCCGGAGCCAGGCGGGGGCGCCGGCCATGGCGAGGAGAGCGGGCGGCGTGGCTCGGGCGGCTCTGCGGGAGAGAAGAGAGGCGTCGCCGGGCGAAGGGAGAGCGGCGCCGGGGCGCCAGAAGAAGCAGCAGCAGCAGCAGCATGCGCCCCCCCCCCGCCCGCCCCCAGCCCGCGCGAGACCCCCCAAGGGCCAGGCAGGGGCGCCTGCTCAGGGGGCGGCGGCGGCGGCGGGGTTCCAGACACTGTTGAATTATTACTGCTACACAAGGAACTAAAATACTCTTTTAAAAACCTCGGGGCCAACGAATAAAGGGGGGGGCAGGTAAGCCCCGCCCCGCACCATCAGCCACAAGATGCGGCACATGCCCATCAACCTGGGAGGCCTCAGCCCCCTCAAATAGGTTCTTAGGGGGCCAAAGGGACCTCAGCCTCCCCGTTGGCCCCCATGAACATGTGTCAAGTCCGGCTTCTCTCAAGCTGCAACACCCCAGGAAGTTAAAGGCATGGAATTTTCTGAATAGGAGGCTACGTGCAATTTATCTTATGTCTAATTAAGTTTCCAATTTGTTAAGTGAAAAATAAAGAACCAAGCTCTGATGAAGATGCTGAAGAGTCCACACCTTAAAGCAGAGCTTTCCAAACCGTGTGTCAGACGCGCTGGTGTGTCGGCCGCAGTGCGCAGGTGTGTCGCTTGAATGCTCCCTGCGCTCATCCTGGGGCTGGAAAGCGGGTAGTTGAGCCTCCTGCTTGCTAGTAAAACTGAATTACTGTGTCACAAAACGATGCATGTCTAAAAAGTGTGTCCCCAACATGAAAAGTTTAGAAAGCTCTGCCTTAAAGTCTGAAGTGTCTTATTTTTGATTTCTCCTTCTCTCTCTCCATCACGGAAAGCATAACTGAAGGGGCTGAGCACATCCCTATTATTAGGGATTAGGATTTGTCCTCCATGACAAAATGGTCATGGCCAATTTTAAAGTTCTTTTTAGTATCTTCTGTTACGATACATATATTAGAGGCTAATCGAGTCTCTACACAAAATGGCTGCTCAAAAATGTGTTCTGCGTGCATAGTCGTTCTCTATAATAAGGAACTGTTTATGAATTTACAATAGTGTCTGTCTAGAAGAAGGTTGAGAGCACAATCCAAGTAGTAATAGTAATAATATCAGAATACCTGAGTGTTTCGATTGGAGGCCTTGATCTGGCGAAGCCTTGTCCCAGTCCTGAAGCCTCACTGAGATCTTGCCTCCTGAAGAGCCTATGAGGAACTGAGCCGCCTTTCATGCGTCGAATCATAAGACATGACCCCCCCCCCACACACTTCCTGGTTGTATTGTCAGAATGAGATTCATTATATATTCATTATATGCATCACATATGGCAAAGCTCCGCCCCTACTTCATTCTAACATTATCAATGTCAAATGTTTATTTAATTAATCTTCTAATCTACTTTTGCCCCTGCCCAGCTTGTTGCTTGTATGTTGTTCTGCTTCTCTCTTTGTACAGTGAAAAATACTGAAATGGCTTATGTTATAAAAAGGCCTGGGGAAAGTTTGCTAAGAGTTTTGAGAATTAACCACAAGAGTGGTGAAAGCTGAATTTTTACCAAAGACACTGTCAGATCATAATGCCACTGTAATGGAATGGAAGAGTAAAGATTTAACAACGCGATGGTGGAGAATGAATGACAGCTTGCTAGACAATACAGAGATACTAGATAAAAAGCACTTAAACACATATTTTGAATTAAATTTAAATAAAGGTACTGATATTAATGTAGTTTGGGATGCAAGCGAAGCTGTTATGCGAGGATTCTTCCTGCAACAGAACTGTATTCTTAAGAGGAAAAAGGAAAAGAACAGAGAAGAACTTCCTGACAGTAAGAGCTGTTCGACAGTGGAATTTGCTGCCCAGGAGTGTGGTGGAGTCTCCTTCTTTGGAGGTCTTTAAGCAGAGACCTGACAACCATATGTCAGGAGTGCTCTGATGGTGTTTCCTGCTTGGCAGGGGGTTGGACTCGATGGCCCTGGTGGTCTCTTCCAACTCTTCTATGATTCTATGAAATATTAAATAAAATAAAAGACATAGAAAAACAGATGGTTAGGGAGCCAGAAGACCCAAAATTAAAACAAGCACTTAAATTGTTGCAAACGCAACTATTTATGATTATAAATCAAGAAGTGGAATGGAAAATTAAACGATTAAAACAACAAAATTTTGAATCAGCAAACAAAACGGGAAAATGGCTGGCCTGGCAATTAAAGAAAAAACAAGGGCAGAACTTCATAAATACAATGAAAGATAGTAATGAAATAATAGATAATCCCAAAGAAATAAGGAAAGTTTTCTATAAATTTTATAAAGAATTATACAAAACACCCAAAGAAAATGAGGAAAAAATAAGAACTTACCTAGAGGAACATAAATTAAAGGCAATCTTGCAAGAAAGAAGAGAACAACTAGAAAGACTGATTTCAGAGGAAGAAATTATGGAAACAATTACACAAGAGAAAATGGAAAGGCACCAGGGCCTGATGGTATACCAATTAAATATTATAAGAAATTAAGCCAACAACTAATTCCTTCATTAAAGGAAGTAATGAATAAGTATAATGAAGAAAGGGCAGATTCCAATGACATGGGAAGAAGCGTTTATTACATTAATACCTAAACAAGGAACGGATCTTACAAATGTAAAAATTTTTAGACCAATATCACTGCTTAATAACGATTATAAATTGTTCGCGAATGTATTAGCACAGAGGCTAAAAAAGATTATGGGACTACAAATACATCCAGACCAAGCGGACTTTTTACCAAGATGGCATTTAAAAGATAATTTACAAAACATAGTAAATATAATTGAATACTTAGAAATTAAAATAAATAAACAAGCCACATTGATTTTTATAGACATGGAAAAGGTGTTTGATAATGTGAAATAATGGGCCTGGGTACAAATTTTCTAAGGAGTATAGAGGCAATTTACAAAGAACAAATTGCGAAACTCATAATAAATAGCGGACTGACAGAGAGTCTTCAAATCACAAAGGGCACTATTTATATCAGTACTGGAAGTATTACTTCAAAATATAAGAGAGACAGAAAGAATTACAGGGATGAAGTGTGAAGAAAAATAATACAAGGTCAAAGCCTTTGCTGACGATATAGTTCTGACATTACAGGAACCACAACTCTTGACAGCAGAAGCATTAAAAGTAATTGAAGAATTTGGTTTGTTGGCAGGACTGAAAATTAAGAAGGGTAAAACAAAAATGATGGTAAAAAATATTAATGGGGAACAAATAGATCAAAGCAAAACGGAAACAACAGTGGTAAAGAAAAGAAAATATTTGGGTGTCTGGCTCTCCCCGAAAAATACAAACCTATTTAAGGACAATTATAAAACAACATGGAAAGAAGTAAAAACAAATTTGGAAATTTGGGATAGACTGAAACTATCCTTCTGGGGAAGGATAGCAGTTATAAAGATGAGTGTCCTACCTAAGTTGCTCTTTTTATCCCAAACTATCCCGATTGTTACTGGATTAGGTCAATTCAAGGAGTGACAAAAAACAATTTCTAGGTTTGTATGGCAGGAGAAGAAGCCTAGAATAAAATTTAAACTTCTAACGGATAAAAGGGAAAGCGGTGGCTTTTCACTACCAGATCTTAAAATACATTACGAAGCTGCTTGCGTAACATGGTTAAAAGAATGGTTTAGCTTGAACAACACAGATATATTAGATCTGGAGGGGGCTGGAAACAGATACGGGTGGCATGCATACCTTAGATCACTTTATGAAGTTTGGAAGAGATATAAAGAGTGGTTTGAAAGGAAAACACCATGGTGGCTGTCACCCCAATAAGCCTTCTCAGTGAAAAAAATAAACATGAAAGGAGAATGGCTAACGTATAGAGACATACTGTTGGAAGAAAATAACGTAATTAAGATCAGGCCTTATGAGGAACTAAAAGATAAACTATCAAGCTGGATGGAGTACCACCAAA
The DNA here is from genome assembly GCF_964252035.2 of Podarcis erhardii. NCBI lineage: Eukaryota > Metazoa > Chordata > Lepidosauria > Squamata > Lacertidae > Podarcis > Podarcis erhardii. The sequence goes on along the minus strand of NC_138500.1, from coordinate 75,287,820 downwards.
TGAATGACATTTTCTCAAAAGACAAAAAGCAAGAGGTTTTGAACAAACAAGATCAATATTAGAAATTGCAGTATTACAGAATAATACAAAATACTGTCCAAAGTTTATGAGTTTTTAATAGAATGGCACACAAAAGATGAGGAAATAAAGAGTGTTATGATTAAATGGGCAGTGGATGTTGGCCATAACACTGAATATGAGAAGTGGATAAAATTATGGAACACAGGGCTAAAATTTACAGCATGTACCTTGTTAGAAGAAAATCTGTTAAAAAGGATGTACAGATGGTACCTCACGCCAATTAAATTGACAAGGATGTATAAAACAGGAAACAAGAATTGCTGGAAATGTGGGGTGAAAGAAGGCAGTTTCTTTCACATGTGGTGGACTTGTGATAAGGTAAAAACGTATTGGGAAAATATATATAATGAATTAAAGAAGATATTTAGATACACGTTTTTGAAAAAGCCAGAGGCATTCTTGTTGGGAATGGTAGGAGAAGACATTACTAAGAATGACCAGAAATTGTTCTCATATGCACTAACAGTGGCAAGGTTATTGTTAGCCCACAGCAACAGCAAGTACCAACAGTAGAAGAATGGCAACAGAAGGTAATGGAATATGCAGAAATAGCTAGATTAACAGGGAAAATATGCAGAAATAGCTAGATTAACAGGGAAAATTCGACCACAGGGTGATGAAACATTTCAAAAAGAATGGGAAAATTTTATGTCATACATAGGAAGGATAAGGTGAAATAGTGAAACCAGTAGAACTGAAATAAACCTCATAATGTGAAATATTTATGGATAACGATAACGAGATCTTTATTATCATTGTCCCTTGCGGAACAATGAAATTGAAAAACTACATAAAACTACATAAAAACTACATAAGACTACCACAAAACTACATAAAACTACATAAAAACCACATAAAACATTCAAAACCCCTAAAAACTCTTAAACCCCATTTTAAAATAAACAATACTACAGAGACCCCTTATGCTGCGTTTAGAACCTGTTTAGGCGCGTTGGCACAGCCTGGGGGTGCGGCCACGGCAAAGTCTGGGTGCAGCCAGTCGAGCGGGGACCTGAGGCGGCGGCCCATAAGCAGTTCAGCAGGACTCCGCCCTGTGGCCGCATGAGGGGTGATGTGTTGCACGAACAAGTATTAGGTGACCCGCTCGTGCCAGTCTCCCCGGTCCAGGCGCGCCAGTGCCTCTTTTGCCGAGCGCACCATTCTCTCCGCTTGCCCGTTGCTGGATGGATGAAATGGTGCCGTTAGGGCATGGTGGATGTCCAGTCCCAAAAGATACCGCTCAAAAGTGCCTGACGTGAACTGCGGTCCGTTGTCAGAGACAAGGACATCAGGACACCCATGCGCCGCAAACAGGCCTCGCAGCACCCGGATGACGGCCTCGGTAGTGGTGGAGGGCATCAGGGCCACCTCCAGCCATTTGGAATAGGCGTCCACCACTACCATAAAGGTCCGGCCGTGAAAGGGGCCGGCCAGATTGATGTGCACCCTCAACCAGGGTGTCTTTGGCGTCTCCCAGGTGTGTCCCTTAGCTGCTGGTGGTGCAGGCCTCAATTCTTGGCACGCTTGACAGGCGGACACCCAGGCAGTGATGGCATCATCCATGTTAGGCCACCAGACGTAACACCGAGCCAACGCCTTCATTTTGACGATTCCCGGGTGGCCAACGTGCAGAGCCTCCAGGACGCGTTGACGGAGTCTTTGCGGAATCACGAAGTGATCTCCCCACAGCAGACAGCCACGATGAGCCGAGAGTTCATGTTGTCTGGTTGCGAACGGTTGGAACTCCGATGCAAAAGCCCTTGTGGCCACCCCCTCCACACCCAGTTGAGCACACAGCTGATGGTGCGATCCTGGGCAGATGCGGAGGCCACAGTGGCAGCCAATACAGGCGCTGCCGGAAGATCCTCAATCAGGAGGAGTGATGAAGCTGGAGCCGGGTCTTCCACAAACGCTGGAAGAGGGCAACGGCTGAAGGCGTCGGCATGGCCCATCGATTTCCCCGGGCGATGGACGAGCCGGTAGTGGTAGGCAGCCAGGAAAACAGTCCATTGCAGCATGCGCGGCGAGAGGACCGGTGGAGTTGGACGATCACCGGCGAGGAGGCCCAGGAGCGGCTTGTGGTCAGTGATGAGGTCAAAAGTTCTGCCATAGAGGTATTCATGGAACCTCTTCACTCCAGCCACAAGTGCCAGTGCCTCCTTGTCGAGCTGGCTGTAATTCCGTTCAGTCAGAGATAGCGTCCTGGAAAAGTAGGCGAGCGGTGCTTCTCTTCCATCTGGAAAACGGTGACTAAGGACAGCGCCGATGCCAAAAGGTGAGGCGTCGCAGGCAAGGACCAGTGGCCTGGCTTCACTGTACCATACCAGCACACGGTCCGATGAAAGGTGAGTCTTGACTGCATTGAAGGCCGCCGTCTCCCGATGACCCCAAGACCAAGGAGTCTTTGTGCTGAGGAGTCGGTGAAGAGGCTCAGCCACTGTGGCTTTGTGGGGCAGGAACATGGTATAAAAGTTCAGCAGTCCCAGGAACCCCTGCAACTCTGTCTTGTTCTTTGGGATGGGGACCTGCTGGATAGCGCGGATCTTGGATGTGGTTGGGTGAAGGCCGGAGGCGTCGATAAGATAGCCCAGGAACTCCACCTGTGGAACAGCGATCTGGCACTTCTCCCTCTTTACCTTGAGCCTGGCCTCTTGCAACCTGGTCAGCACGGCACAGAGGCGCTCAAACAGCTACTGGTGTGAGTCTGCGGACACCAAGACGTCATCAAAATATGGTACCACACCCGGAAGCCCTTGCAGGAGACGCTCCATAAGGCTTTGGAAGATGCCAGGAGCCACACTCACCCCGAACTGCAACCGGCGGCAACGGAATGCCCCTCGGTGGGTGACGATCGTCTGGGCTTCAGCAGTGGCATCATTGACGGGCAGTTGTTGATAGGCTTGGGCAAGGTCCAGCTTAGCGAAGACCTTACCCTCACCCAGGGAATGCAGCAGGTGTTGGACCACAGGAACCGGATAAGCGTGCTGCTGAAGTGCCTTGTTGATCGTGCACTTGTAGTCAGTGCAGATTCTCACCAACCCGTCTGGCTTGACAGGCGTGATGATGGGGGTTTCCCACTTGGCGTGGTCAACCGGCTCCAAAACTCCTTGGGCGATCAGCTTGTCCAATTGTTCGTCCACCTTAGCCTTAAGAGCAAAGGGAACCCGGCGTGGCTTTAGCTTGATGGGGGCGACTTGTGGATCAAGGCTAAAGGAGATGGGCGTACCTGTATATTGCCCCAAAGTGCCGTCAAAAACCTCAGCAAAGTCTTTGACCAGACCCTCAGTCTCTGCGTTAGAGATGCAGTTGATGCCGGTGACTTCCAGGCCGAGGGCATCAAACCAGTCTAGCCCTAGGAGGCTTGGCCGCTGACCTTCGACCACCACCAGTCGGAGCAGGCCTGAAAAATCCTTGAAGGCGATCCGGAAACGGCCAACGCCTACCACGGGAATGTCATTTCCCTGGTAGTCTCTCAGGTGTACGCAGTGAGAGTTGAGTTGCCTTTTGGACACTCTGGGTACCAGTCTTTTGATGGTGCTCCAAGACACGGTGGACAGGGCAGACCCAGTGTCGATCTCCATGTCACATGGAGCTCCTTCAATGAGCACCGTGACGTTCAGCTTACGTCGCGTAGGCGAATCGGTTTGGCCAATCGTGGTTCCAGACGGGCAGCGGCAGTTGGTGAGAGCGAAACAGCTTTCCTTGGCAGACTGGAGTGAAGACTTGGACTTGTGAGTCGGTGAAGGGGGGCTGTCAGACGGAGCCGATCGGCAGGCCTTAGCGATGTGGCGCCTTCTGGAACCCGTCCAACAGCTGGCGTCTCTGAATCGACACTTGGCACGGGAATGGTTGCCTCCACAGCCAGCGCATTCCGGTTGGCCCTTGGACTTCTGTTGGAACTTTCTGCGCTCCCACTTTGTCTGGTGCACATCATCGTCTTCACTGGAGGATGCCTCATCACTGCTGGCCTCTTCGTGATGCACTGGAATGGAACTGGCTCCCTAGCAAGACGTGGGCTGCTGGCCTTGCGGATCTCCTGGGCGGAGCGTTCAGCAGCTTCCGAGGCCGCAGCCTCCTCAATGGCTTTCTGCAGCGTGAGGTCTGGCTTGGCGAGGAGACGCCGTTGCAGATGGATGTCCTGGACCCCGCAGACGATTTGATCCATCAGGGCATCGTCTAAGTCTCGGAACTCGCAGTGCATTGCAGCCTGTCGGAGGGCGGTGGTGTAGTTGTTGATTGACTCCCCCTCTGCCTGGTTCCGGTGGTAAAACGCATGGCGGGCAGCAATCTTGGATGGCTTTGGTGCGTAGTGGTTGCGGAGCTTCTCTTGGATCGTGTCCCACGGTGTTGCCTGGACTGCTTCAGGCGCAACCAATGCTCGGGCCGTCTCAAACACCTCAGGCCCACAGAGGCTGAGGAATAGGCCCCGCTTCCGCTCCTTTGATACTTCTGTCAGCTCGTTGGCTTGGAGGTAGCAGTTGAACCGAGCGAGGTAGGAGTCCCATGATTCAGAGGCTGGCGCAAATGGCGGTAGAGGCACAAGTGAAGCCATGATTCCGATGCCGGCGAGAAGGGCGATGGATGGAACACAGTGCTCTAGCCGGAACAGTCAGCTCTGAATTGGTTCTGTTCAGTGATTTCGCTCAGTGATTCAGCTCAGCTCAGAGGGTGGCTGCATCTGGCTGTGCTCTGATGTCATCGATCCCATCCTCGTCGCCAGTGTTAAGTTGTGGGCGAACATGTCAGACGACACAGCGATTCTTTAAACAGCTCTTCTTTATTTAGATGCCAGAACAGAACTAGGCTGAGGAGCTCAGTCAGCCTACTTATATAGAGCTCCAGAACAATGCAACTGTTGCCATTTTCTAAAACTATCCAATCACTGAACGTCACTTTTCGATCGTTCATTTGCATAACTATCTACAGTATCCCCCTGTTGGCCCAGGGTAAGAACTTCAGTACATAACAGAAACAGAATTGCATTAGCGTAGAAACTGTTTCTCAGGCGGCTGGTCCTGGCCTTTATAACCCTATACCTTCTTCCAGAAGGCAGAAGCTGAAAGAGATCATTTCCGGGGTGCGTACTATCATGTGGTATCTCTGCCGCTTTCTTATGGCACCTGGAAGCATAGATTTGATCTAAGGTAGGAAGAGTGCACCCAGTAATTCTCTCTGCAGTCTTTACAGCCCTGGATAGCATTGGTTTTTTCCCTGGCCGTGCAGCTCCCAAACCACACGCACAGACCATAAGTTAGTACACTCTCCACAGTGCAATGGTAAAATGCCATCAACAGGTCTTTTGAGAGATTGTTTTTCCGGAGGATTCTCAGAAAATATAACTTCTGCTGTGCTCTCTTCACTAGGTCTTTGCTGTTCTCTCCCCAGGTGAGGTCATCTCTCAATTCCATTCCCAGAAATCGAAACACTGAGACCTGTTCCACGCACTTCCCCTCAATAATAAGTGGCTGAATATTCAATTTACATTTCCTAAAGTCCACACTGAAGTCCTAAAGTTCCTCCCCCTCTCCAGCCGTAATTAAACCAACCACCGTTGTATCATCTGCGAACTTAATGATCTTATTACTGGGGTATTTGGGGGCACAGTCAGCTGTATAGAGCGTATATAAAAGCGGGCTCAACATGCCCCCCTGTGGTGTCCCCGTATTCATGATGAGATCCGCAGAGACGTGGGAACCCAACCTGACCCTTTGGGAACGGTTTGATAGAAAGTCTAATATCCACCTGCACAAACACGGTGAAAGTCCCAGGTCTAATAATTTGGGCATCAATCTATGTGGAAGAATAGTATTAAATGCAGAACTAAAGTCTACAAATAACAGTCTCGCGTAGTTCCCTTGCTTCTCCAAATGAGTCAGGACAGCATGTAAAGCCATTGCCACAGCATCCTCCGTGGATCTCTTTGCCTTGTACGCAAACTGGTAAGGGTCAGGTCCCACTGGCAGACAAGATAAGATGCGCTTCCTCACCAGTTTTTCGAAACATTTCATTATAATGGGTGTCAACGCCACAGGGCGAAAATCATTCAGACTGTCTATCTTTGATGTTTTTGGCAGGGGTATAATGGTAGCAGATTTCAGACAGGGTGGAACAGTGGCTTGGGCTAGAGACTGGTTAAAAATCTTCGTAAAGATTCCTGCCAGTTGGTCCGAACAATCTCTTAGCACCCTGCCAGCCACCCCATCCGGGGCCATAGCCTTCCTCATGTTTACCTCCTTTAATATTCGCCTCACTTCTCCCTCTTCCACCCTGGCAGCATTTCCTGTAGGTAGTGACGCCAATAGCTCTGGCATCCCTGTTGGAGTCACTGTTGGTGTCACCTCAAATCGGGCAAAGAAGGTCTTCAACTCTCCCACCAAGGAAGCAGTACTCTCTACCACTGATGAATTCCTTGATTTATAACCAGTCAGATGTTGGACTCCCTGCCACATTTGTCTAGTATCATGATATCTCAGATGGTCCTCAATTTTTCCTCTGTACTCCGCTTTTGCTTTCCTGATACCCCTCTTCAAGTTCGCTCTTTCTATGCCATACAATACCCGGTCCTCAGTTCTAAAAGCAGAATTTCTGGCCTTCAATAATCTCCTAAGCTCTCCTGTCATCCAGGGCTTCCTATTCGGATACAACTTAACATACTTTTCCCTGGTGACATTTGCTGTGCAGAATCTAATATAATCCAGGACCGTTGATGTATAAGTTTCTAGATCTTGATGGTCGAAGATATTCCAGTCGGTCTCCTGGAAACAGTCCTGCAGTTGCTGAGAGGCTCCCTCAGGCCACACCATAACCATCTGTGTTTGTATCTGGCCTTGTTTCCTGAGGGATGAGTATACTGGTGTCAGAAGCAGGGTAAAGAAAATTTATGGAAAATTTATGGATAAAGAAAATAACAAAAAGTAAAATGTACAATGTGATTAATGTAACCAATGGTAGTTGTAAATAGATATAGACAGACAATAAGAATTGTATATACAGGAGGATTTATTTGACTATGAACAAATATGAAAGAAGAAAAATAATATACAAAACGGATGAAGACAATGTGAAAATGTTATATGTGATATAAAAGGCCAGAAGAGGGAAGGAGGGAAGTCAGCTCTGGGGAGCAGGTGTGAAATGTAATACAGTATGTGTATGTGGAGTGTGCAAATGAAAACCAATAAAGAATATTGGGGGGGGGGGAAACAGCTCTGGAAAAAATAGATTCTGAATAAGAGAGACCTTTGCTTATAGGTCTGTTTGGATTATTTCATATTTTCTAAGAAGCTAAGCCTGTGCTGGACATATTTTTGAGGTACATTTGATGTTTTAATTATTTTTAAAGAAAGTTCTGCAAGTAAAATTTTGAATAATAACTTATGGGTCTGGACAATGCTTCATTCCAAAAGGAACAGTTTTTTAAGCATCCCGTCGCTTCAAACTGCACACTATTAATATCTGCAAAAATCCAGTCTACTGCTGAAGCATAACAACAGTCGAGCCATTCACTGTGTGCAGATGTAAAGGAGTAGAGCTGTGTGCCCTGAGGGCATTGCTGACAACGCACTCAACCTCCAGATAAGCCCACTGAGCAGATTCATGTAGCTGTTAAACAGCATCGGGAATAAAATCCAACCCTGAGGAACCCAACGCTGAAGGGCACTCCCCAAGCACCACCCATCCAGCAATGTCTACCCAAGTAGGACTGCAACCACCGCAAAGTGATGCCACCCACCCCTAACTCAGGCAGGCGCTCCAGAAGGTTGATGGCATCAAACCGGTATCCAATTCGGAAAGTTCCTTAGCCAGTGTTTGAAAAGTAGAATGCAGTTTTTTGTACCAACTTTTCAAATGTGAACTACAAAGCTGGGAGTCTGTCTCTGAATAAAACCTAATCTGAGTAACTTGGCTGCTTTTGAAATGGAAAATGGAGGCTAGTTTGTGCGGGTTATTTACACACTACAGAGAGACGTACAAAGCATGAGCTAAAAGAAAGAACTCCAGGTAAACGGCTAAGTTTAATATTGATGAATATGTACACAAATAGTACCTAATTGTGCATGCTACCCTTTATTAACTTACTCTGATGTGTGAATTATGTTACATCAAACCATACTTAAAATAAACTATGGTTTAATGTGAATGCCCAGTGTACCTTTGCAGACTGCTGAAATTCTGGCCACTTTGCTTCTCCCCGGCTGCCAAGAAGGCAAGTCTGGCTTGTTGTGTTGTCTGAACAGCCCAGCCTGATGAGGAAAGAAACCAGGAGCCCATGTTCAGCCCGCACAACAAGCCTGAGTATGGCTTCTTTCCTGGAAGCGCAACAGCAGCAGGGGAACAGTGAAGCACAATTTCGGCAGTGTGCACCAGCACGCTGCTTGTTCACAATAGTGTTCGCATTAGCGTTACTTTAAGGATGTTTAATGTGACCATGTGAACCAGGCCAACATGAGAAACCAACCCTTAGGAGTGCGTACTCAGAAATGTTACTCCATTAAGATTTTTTTTCTCCCTACATAATACTGCTTTCTTGCCCTTCTGTGTAATTTGCAAAACACACACCTGGTCTAGAGCCACGATGTTGTGGACATTGGGAGACTATTCCAGACTAGAACTTGCACTAAACACACACAGCAGCAGTGGCTAATTGGGCTCTCTGGGAAAAGAGCACCATCTACTGACCTCTGGAAGAAGTTCTTTAAGCAATGCTTGTGCAAAATACAGTGTTTGTATGCCAACGGGGTAACACCATCTTGTGCTGCTCAGTACTGCCAGGCGTGCTCTTCTCAACGGTTCTTTGCTGCAGAATTAAGCCTTGGGGGACTGGGCATCTTGCGGTCTGAAGTCAGGACTTCCAAGCACCATCCATGCGGCATGCAGGGGTGTTCTCCACAGGGAAGCTGCTCCCACACCCGATCTAGCGTGCCTCGGCTCTATTGCCCATCAGCTTATGGGCAATAGAGCCAAAGCTGCTTTCACTTGCCAGTGCATGACCAGGAGTGCCCCACTGTGCCCAAGGCTCCACCTGATGTCACATATGATGGCAGGTGGGCAGGGCTTGAAGAAAACAGCCTCGCAGGCCAAGTTTGACCCACCTCTGGCACAACAGTATCGCTAAACTGCAAACACGATCCTTTGGGAGAGTGTAACTCAGTCTAGAGCAGACTGAACATCATGTCCTTGAGCAACTAAAGTAGTGATAGAACCTCATTTGTCAGGAGTTTGATTCAGTTTATTGGCCTGCATTCTGGAAAATGGTTCTGCACTTCCGCTACCTCAACCCACAGAGAGAAAAAATATATTCAGAACTATAATGTGCATTAGCCACAGAGACTGGACCTGTGATGTTTGCCTGAAATGTAGATTATTTGTGGTGATTTTTTTTTTTTAAGCAATACTCAGAGGTCGTATTTTTAAAAAACCACTTTTGGGTAATCCCATAAAATGCACTTGTTTAGGTAATATAGATAATTCCTGTGACATTAATTTGTGTCCGAGCATTGTTCACAATATGTTTAAAGTGCTTGCTGATAAGAAATAGCCTTCTGTAGGTGGGTAGATGTTGATATCATGGCCTCAACAGCCTAAATCAAAATCACAACAGCTTGAGAAAGGATGTTTGGGTGAACTTAATTTGGTTTAAACATTATATATCTCATTGATCCACTCTTTATCAGCTGTAAAGGGAGGACTGCATGTTTATTAATGGATTAGAAATTGCTCCCCTCTAAGCAACCGGCCCAACAGAACAGTTATGCATCACAGATACAGAAGCAGCAAGGGCCATGAATTTGCCAGTAGTTTGAACCATTTGTGTGCCCTGCAGCATGAACAATGACTTCCTCTTGTACAACAGGTGAGGCCATCTACAAAATGTTCAGAATAAATCAAGGAAATGGAAAAAGTGGGGTGGAGACTTCTGCAACTTCCATCTTACCCCAGAACCCCTTGTTCACCCCCACCTCCCAAAAGTCTGCACCTGGGGGATGGCTGACGCTCCAGGACAACACAAGAGGGGGTATAGGAGAATGAATGGGGAAATGAGAAAAAACATGGCTCCCCCTCCTTCTGTTTTTGGAACCCTCACTAGACTTGCCATGAATGGAAGGGTTCCATTCTACTGAATCTAAGCAGAGGCTTGACAACCATATGTCAGGAGTGCTCTGATGGTGTTTCCTGCTTGGCAGGGGGTTGGACTCGATGGCCCTTGTGGTCTCTTCCAACTCTATGATTCTATGATTCTATTCTATAATGCTCTTTAGGAAAAAGCACACAGCAGGACAGCACTACAATGTTGAGGTGTAGTACTAGCATGAAGTTTATTCTATCATCTTTGGGGGTGGACAGACCCTTGTCCCCAAAAAGGCTTTCAAGAGATCTTCCCCCAGATTGATCAGAATTTACTTAAACAAAATCTACAGCCTCCAACAGGAGAGATAACGAGAGGCATCAAGCTTTAGATGATTTAGTTCATATTTTCTGGCTCTGAGCTAAATAATATAATTTTGGAAAAGGGGTATTGCAGTTATAAAAGATATATCTAGGACCAATATCCCTCCAACTCTTCTTGTGTACTTGAAAAAGATTGCTAATAAGAAAGATTTAGAACTGCAATTGACTACTCTTTAACTCAGAGCAGTAAGACAAATAGCTTTCCAATGGAAAACTTCAAAGTCTATTTCCCTTGAGCTGGTATGAACATGTCTGGGTAGTAGTGTGTTTAACTAAGCTTACGTATTATAAATGAATGAAAGGAGAAGCACTAGAAATATTAATTGAAGCATGACGTTTATTTATTAACTCTGAGAACACATAAAACCCCAAGAAAGCATACAATCTTATATATTATTTTCACACATAACTCCAAATGATAAGGGTGGTTTTCTTTTTCATTATTGTAATTACTTTCTAGTTTAGTCATTTGTCTTTCTTAATTTTCTATTTAAGTTGAATGTCTTTTTAGTTGATTTGTTAAAATTTGCCTGTCATATGGGTAACATTGCACTTTCCAAATGAGATTAAATCCACTGGTCATTTCTTTAAAAAGCTGATGAAGCTGACTGCAATAGGCTTTTGACAGTCTAATACACAGCTTTTAGTTTGAGCTTTGTATAGCTTAGGTAAGAAATGTAGCCCCTATGCAGAACCTGAGTATGTCATTGGTGCATTCCATTGGTGCAGAAGCCTGTTTTCTTGACTGGTTCAATATGCTGCTGGAGGCTGAGCCAAGCTCTGTTCAGAGGAGAACATGAGAGGAGACCACACAAGACGGCCTTCTGGCCATTGGGGGGGGGGGGCTTTTCTACACTGCTCCCAACTCTGCCACTGCCTTTTGAGATGGGGCAATCGGAAATGGAGAGCCCTTTCCTGATTAGTCAGAAGTCCACCAGCATATGTGAAGTTCCTATTTAGTTATTTTTGCCCCAAAGTATATTCCTTTAACTTACAAGGAACTGCATTTGCCATTTTGTTCATTTATTCACCCAGTTTGGAGAAAATAATGCTACGCTACTAAGAATACAGGATATGGCTTGAACATTCTGAATCACTGCATAAAGGCAGCTGTTTCAGTGCCTTATTGAATCACACAGCTGTCTACCATTCAATACTGGATAAAGTAGATCATGAAGTGCATCAATTAAAATAGTTAAAACTGTTCTTGAACTTAAGAATATTGTTTACTCAGAACAGTAGATGTGTCCAAGTAGGTGTGCCTAGAATTCTCACCTAAGCATCATTATCAAATATAAATATACCTCAGAACTGTTTTACTGCATAGTAATTGAAAAATATTCAGTGCAAGAAAAATTCTGAACACATCCAACCAAAGGATCATGGTTTCTCCCAGTTAGAAAATGATATGCTGGGTTCATGAACTAAGCCTTGGCATCCAGATAACATTCTACAGACTTCTCCTCTCTCCTTTAACAAGGCGACTTCGCACCATCCAAACATCCTAAAGACCAAAAAATGAAATAAAGTTATGGTGTGGGACAGGAAAAACCTTGTTTTGTGCACAAGATTATTCTGTTGTACACAGAAACAGCTGTATATGGAAGAAACCCCCCACTAGACCCAGTAGTTCTGGTTCTGTACAAGGCTTTGCAAGATCTCAGTGAAAAGCAGCAGCAGCAGCAAACCGGCTGACTGTGGCACGGCTGGAGCCTCCTGCTCTGCCCAAGCTGCTGATCCTCTGTTCAACAGGGGAAAGGAGAGCTTCAGTGAAGAGAGAACCAGTGTATTTTGGTTACATTGCAATTTCCTAATTTCTGTACCGTGGCTGAGATATGGTTTCAAAGAAGGTGCGCAATGCATGCTCAAAACTTAGAAGTCAAAGAGGCAGCTGAATAAAATTTTCCATATTGGGGGGTTGTGGTGATTTAATCCCCTACACGGCTTTCTTCAGTTACTATGTAATTCCATGTACAACCAGTATTACAGGTTGATACGACTGCAGAAATTTCTATGCCAGCCATCAGTAAAAATATATTAGGGCAGTTGCAAAGAGAACTAGAGAGTAGCAATATTCATTACAGAATGCCATTTTAAAGCATGCTTTCCACCGTCCTGATTATGGATCCAGTAGGAACCTTCATGCAGAACGATAAACGTCTATTCTTGGCACGGAGTGCGGTAGAAGTTATTGAGAGGAGGAACATCTTACGCTCTAGCTACAGGCCTCTGTACTCATCCAATAATCTCTCTGAGCAAGGCAGCACCTCAGTTCGCTGCCAGCAACACAAATCACACAGCATGGCGAGTGCTTCTCCCCCAATGGTGTGGTGTGGTGGTGAGAACTGTAATATGCTGACCTGCTCAACACCAAAGTATGTGACTGAGTAGGCTACCACCAATGGAATAATTTTTCCCAATACCATTATGTCAGACGTATGACATGAAAGGTTTTTGATGAAGGACATTCACAAACAATACCTTCAGGGGAATAGGCGAGTCTATACCATACTTTGTTCTTGCAATTTCCACAACTTCTTTCTCAATGTTCTCTTGAATAGTACCTTTCACATCAATATAGTGGCAGTCAGAACTTGCGTAATGACAAGAAATTGCCTGTAAAAAGACCCACATTATTTACTTTTTTCTCTTTGTAAGCACTTCACTACTTTTTTATACCAGCTTTAAACTAAAAATATGTAGGTCTAAGTCACTCTCGAAAACAAATTAAACAGGAGGATTAAGAGACATCAAATGTTAATTAAGAAAATGGGGAAGCTTTGACTTGACTTTGCTTGAGCAGCATAATCCAGGTGTTCCAACACCTGCAACCTCAAATAGCATCTTACCTTACGAAACCCTTCAGTCTTGTTCATTCCAGAGCCATGGATTAGCAAGGGATGGAAGAACACTGTGTCTCCTTTCTCCATAGCAAGGTGAACCCTTGGAATAGTTTTATCATAATCCCGCACTCCATGGTACATCTTGTTTACACCACCCTGGAAGTTTAATGTATAAAATTAACTTTTTCCTAAAAAGCTTAATGTTTTCAATCATCCAAGCTTCAAAAACTTTTAGAACTTATTTTCATACAAAAGGTTTATATAGCTAGATGAGAGCAAGGCCTATGTAGCCCAGGATTCAATTTCCAACAAAGGACAGGGTAGTCTTTGAGAAATTCACAAGCTGAATGTGAAGCTGATGGCCCTCCTGCCTCTTTTCTCCCTTGCATCTTGGAGATGCATCCTGCAACCAAACATGGATGTTCTAGCTTCTTATCACAGCATTTGAGAAGCCTGTCTAATTCGTTTTGTCTAAGCCCTTTGAGCTCGTGACCCTCCCCACACCTGGTGGGACATTCCAAACCTTGCTGGTTTTCCCAAACATGGAAGTTAATTTTTCTTGCCTTTGCTTTTCCTACTCCTGATGTCCAGAATGTAACTCAAATCCACTGGCTCCCGTTTCATCTCAATTTAATGCCCTCTTTTTAATTATAGCTCGGGACGCGGGTGGCGCTGTGGGTAAAACCTCAGTGCCTAGGACTTGCCGATCACATGGTCGGCGGTTCGAATCCCCGCGGCGGGGTGAGCTCCCGTCTTTCAGTCCCAGCTCCTGCCGACCTAGCAGTTGCACCCTTAAGTGCAAGTAGATAAACAGGTACCGCTTTATAGCGGGAAGGTAAACGGCGTTTCCATGTGCTGTGCTGGTGCTGGCTCGCCAGAGCAGCTTCGTCACGCTGGCCATGTGACCCGGAAGTGTCTCTGGACAGCGCTGGCCCCCGACCTCTTAAGTGAGATGGGCGCACAACCCTAGAGTCGGACACGACTGGCCCGTACGGGCAGGGGTACCTTTACCTTACCTTTTAATTATAAGGACACTGAAAATACTACTCAGTTAGCAAAACTGCTATTGGCTACCTCCAAATTTGCAGATACTTCCATCCTCCATCCCTCCCTGTGATGAAGTCATAAAGAAATTACCTCCCACTCAGGATAATCATGCTGTTTCAGAGACCCCTTATGACTTCCTGGCAAAACTACCAGGCATCCATTGCTGCGATCAACCTTCTCCATGGCAGTCCAGGCACAAACAATGCGATCTGCAGGCCGGAATGGGAAGTAGTGCAAATCCTGGTGCATCGGATGGCGAGAGGTCTTCTTTCCTGCAACAATTATTTGTATTAGCTTTCATAGTACAGATGCAGAATTAGTTATTTTTCGCTCCCTAGGATGCACTTTTTCCCTCTTAAAAACTAAGGGGGAAAGTCTATGCGTCCTATGGAGTGAATGCAGGGGGGAGGCAGGCAGGAAAAGCCCCCAAGAGCCGCACAAAAGCTTTGTGCAGCTCTTGCAGGCTTTTTCCCCAGGAGGGAGAAGGGACCTGTTCTGGGGGCTGGGGTCGGGGGAAGCTTGGGCTTCCCCTGCCCCAGCCCCGCGGTTAAAAAGGAGAAGCCTGAAGCTCCCGGAGTGCAGCGCAAACTGCCGCTGCGCTCCGGGGGTTTCAGGCAGCTATCCGCAAGCCTTCGGAGAGCAGCGGGAGTTCTCACTGCGCTCCAAAGGCTTGCGGATAGCCACCTGAAGCCTGGAGAGCGGGAGGGGTCAGTGCACACTTTGCTTCGCTGAAGAGGCGCTGCACAGTTTTCCCTCTCTGCGCAGCGCCCCTTCAGTGAAGCGGGAGGAGAAATGGAAGGGGCTCCGTTTCTCCTGCCGCTTCGCTGAAGGGGTGCTGAGCAGAGAGGGGGAGATTTTTTTTCCCTGTTCTCCCCCTCCTATGGTCCTGTGTGTCCTATGGTCCAGTGCATCCTATAGAGCAAAAAATATGGTAAGTAAATACAAGCACAATGAGACAACAAGATGTCACAGTGTGGCCTTGCTGTGTGTATTTTACCTGAGTCTGTAGCTGGGGGTTTGCAGATCAAAAGTTAGCACCCAAAACAGGACATGGTGCACTAACTTGTTTTTCTTTGTGTGCTATTTAAAAACAAAAACAAAAAAACAAACATCTAGTCTACCTGCAAGTCAATGAAATGTGAAGTTGATGCTCGCAGCTGAGTTCTGGATTTTGCCTAGGATCAGGCTGAAGTAGCCCTGCCTCTGGCCTTCAATATTAACAGTGGACTATGTGGCAGGACTGCTGTTAAACTACTCACAGCACAGTCCTCATGTCTGCAATAGGGTTCTAACAGTGAACATCACTGCAGTGCAGCTGTGTGCAACTCTCTTAGCTTAATCCACTAAGTGGAGGATAAAACAATGGATTAATATGGCAGGATTGTTGTAAGATGCTCAACTGGCTACACCACAAAGCTGCTATAATGCATTATCCATCCAACCAGCAATATGGGAAAAGTGAACTACATCTGTTTGGGATTTGTAATAGCACTGTTGTGTGTGGGCGTGTTTTAAACCACACTCAATTAGACGATTGCTACATTTCGACTTGTGGAATAAGCAGGTGTGGAATAAGTTACATTAAATGATTTACAAGGTGTGACTAGAAAGTTCGGTGAATGGTCACAGAAATTGGACAGCGAGAAATATTCAAACATACAATCAGCATTGGAAACCCACAAAATGGTCACAATTGTGTACAGAGATGAAGCTGTAACTCGAAAGACAGTGCATATGTAGTTTAAGCCTTTCCGTGAAGGGCGGCAAACCATCAAAGATGACCCTTGGTCTAGCAGTTGCGGGATCAGCGTGTGTCTGTCCGAATGATGTGGAACGACTGCATATTTCGTGTGAAATCGTTACTAAGGTTACTAAGTTGTCCCACCCTCCATATTCTCCCAATCTGGCCCCACTGAATTTCTTTCTTTTTCCAAAACTGAAATCTGCACTGAAAGGGCACCGATTTTTCAACATTTCATACGTCCAAACTGCTGTGACGAGGGAACTGAAAGCCGTACGAAAAGAGGACTTCTCCAGAAGTTTCCAACAGTTCTATGAACGTTGTCAATGGTGCATTGTATCAGAGGGGGCCTACTTTGAAGGCCTGTAAGGTATGTATGTTCGAGTATTTCTTGCTGTTGGATTTCTGCGATCATTCACCAAACTTTCTGGTCACACCTTGTACTTTCTCCACAATGTCCATGGGTAGCTCTAACTTCCATCCCTCAGGACATTTAAAAATAGATTCTCAGTGTGATGCAGAAGTGACCAATACAAAATGAGATTTTATCTGTATACCTGAGTCCAACTGTTCCGCTCCCACCTGGTTCTCATTTTTTCTCCCATTCGGGCAGCTAACATTCCTTGCCACTGAATTATTTTTTAGTTTTTGCCCCCCCCCCCTCATCCCACCTTCCACCAATTTCTTTTAAAGTCTCTGAAACCCTCTGTTCTCCAGAGTCTACCAATACCTCTCATGCATTCAAAGACTCGAACCAGGACTGGTATTTCTGGATTTAAGCTGGCAATGGCTATACACGTCCATCTATCGTAGTGGTGGCATGGTAGGAGCTATGCATAGATTTCCTCATCCAGTTAATCTACCTCTCTTTACCTGAGTCACCTTACTAGCATAAGTTGCCACTGCTTAGAGCTAAAACCCAGGAGCACATTTTGTAGGCGACTGGGACATCTGAAAGCCAAGATGTTCCCTCCTGACAGCAGCCCTGAAAGTGACCCAGATGAGATTGCATCCAGGGGCTCCTTACCAGCTTCCATGTCCTTTAATATTTTATTTATTTATTTATTTACAAATGTTTATATCCCACTTTTCCCCAGGCCTCAAAACAGCTCACGATGACAAAAATATACAATATATACATTTTCTCCTTCTGCAAGTAGATCCTCCTCCCAATAGTGTCCAACTTATTTTTGTTCTTTCCTTCAAAAGATCTTTAGCCCATTTCAGTGGGGCTCTTCCTCCCCCCCACAAACCCCTAATGTAGTAGCGCCTGCCCTGTGGAATGCCCACCCACCAGATGTCAAAGAAATAAACAACTATCTGACTTTTAGAAGACATCTGAAGGTAGCCCTGTATAGGGAAGCTTTTAATGTTTGATGAATTATTGCATTTTAATAATTTGCTGGGAGCCGCCCAGAGTGGCTGGGGAAACCCATCCAGATGGACAGGGTATAAATAATAAATGTTGATGATGATGATGATGATGATGATGATGATGCACCCTCCTTGGCCCTCCATATCGCTAAATTTTGTGAACTAGTGTTTATTGCCTACAGAGTATGCTTCTGCATACACTTTGAGAAAACAAAGACACCAGAATCCTTGGCACTGAACTGAAATGGCTGACAAGTCCGTAAGGCACCAAAGGATTGCAAACCAATGACTTGGAGAAGGATATGCAACATGCCATTTAATGAAATCAAGCTATGGGGAGAGACATGGGGAAGAGGAAGATGGCAGCAAGAGAGAAAATCGTGCCACTTCCACTTTTAGGTTTGTCCCTGCTCACAGATTATCTTGAGGCAACAAAGCCGTAAACAAGAAAAAAGGTTCCATTGTTTAGAGTGTATCAATACCAAACCTGATGTATATTAACCATGTTAGTGGTATATATTTTCATTTAGACTTGCATCACAGCAGCTAACTCACTAATGATACCTACAGGACCTTGCAGAAGAAAAAGAAAAAAGGGCAAGTCTGATAATATTTAAATACACACTTGCATTCTTGAACAGAGTATTTTATTTCTCCTCTGTTCAATTATTTCTTACCAGAATCCGGAGGCTTATTTATCAACATGGTGTGCATAGCCATGATGTTTGGTCCTGTGAAGCATTCGACATATTTCAATATCTAAGGTGAAGAGAGATGCATATTTAAACATGCTAAAAATATATTACCCCTTATATTTCACGGGCAAGACTCAAGTGAATACGCATGATCGATACACCAGAGTTGAAGAAGCAACCAGTTTTATGCAAAATCACTGCCCTGTGCAAAAACTGCCATCATCCAAGTTACTGACAGAATCCACCAGCAATGTCTCCCTATGCATATCCCATTGAAATGGACAGGAACTAAGCAATCATTATGAAAAAGTCATGGGCCTCTGGCATCATGTGTCATTTCATCCTCAGGGTCTCTTAACTTTTGATAGATGGTGCTATTCAATGCCATACTATGCTAGTAACCTAAATAATGAAGGTGTCTATTTAGTGCAGACTTTGCCTGTGGCTAAAGAGCTGAGCAGCAATTTTCTAGAGCAGCATAGTGCAACATCCTTAGATCAATCTATGTAGACTGTATATAGAGATTACAAGTTTCTTCCGAATTAATATAATGTGAAGGATCACATATAAAAAAATGCAGATTATTTGTGGTCTTCAGGATATTCTTTTTTTAAAAAAAAATTAACCTGAGACAATGTGCAATATCTGAAGAGCTCTTCATGATGCTGGAAATCCTGTAGCTTTGAAACTGCTTTTTGATCAGGAATAAATTCAGACTTGGCAATTGACACATCTCTCATGACCACCAGTCCAGGGACGATCACTTCCTGTCTGCAGATCTTCACGAACTCATTTCTGAAGAGGGAATTTTAAAAAATTATTTCAGCAAAGTTTACTAGGCTATTTAACCATGTTATTGCCCTTGCTAAATGAACTGGATACTTCTATTGCGCAAAACAAGGCTGTTCAAAGCATAGCCTGAGGGCCAAGCAGTCCTTAAGGCTCTTTTGGGCAGCCCTTGGACTGCCTTTCCAAACTCAGGTAAGAGAGGCCTTGGGCTGTGGGAAGAAGGTGTAAGGCTTCAGACAGGGTCCTAAAGTCCTCCCACCTCATTCCCAAAGTCTAGTTAGCACATTCCCAGCTTTGGAAAAGAGGTGGGAAAGCTCTATACCTCTGCCAGAGCCTTGTGCCTCCTTCCTGAAGTCCAGCACCTAGCTTATCTGGGGTGTGTGAATGTGTGTGAAAATTTGGCCTTGCTTCCCTGCCCCCCATGACAGAGCAGTGTGTGGGCAGAGGGTACTCTTGCAGCCGACTTGGTATGAAGTTGGGACACCTTGGTGCAAAATTATGGGTAATAACTCGGAACTACAGATCCACATAACTCATTCTCTGTGAGGCTTTGAGTGTATATTTATAAGCGAGAAGTGAATTATGCCTTGTATCAAATGGCTGGATGTTCTTGTAAATCCAGAGGAAATATTCATTTGGAGTGGGGCCCTTCTTGTGGCCTTCAGGTCTTGCTTGGCAAACACAAGCTCTTGGGCACACCTCAAGAGAGACCTCTGGACTGCAACCAGTGTGCTTTAAACCACTGGGGGTGGGGTCAAGTACCACGGGGGGGGGGTCAAGACTGACCCAAGGGGGGTTGAAACAGGAGCACTACCACCCTGCAAAGATATGGAAAAAGAGATTAAGAAATGGGTCCTGAATGCATGTTTGGGTGAAAAGTGAGTTCTGGGTCTGAAAAGGTTGAAGATACTTGTTTTAGACAATCTCACTATATGTGATTAGGACACATGGCTACCGTTTACCTGAAATGTTCAACATCCTCATCCGAGACCAGATTTTTTATGACGAGATAGCCGTTCTCCTCATAGAAATCCCTTTGCTCTGGGCTTAGAACATTATTATCTAAGGTGTAACTGCGGAGATAGGAACACACACTGGATAAGTTCACAGGGCAAGGATGAAGTCTAGGAAATAAGCGCTCCCTGGGACCTCTTATGCAACCTACCACACACCCCGGGGTCTCCTGCAGCACAGAGGAGCTCTAGGGAAAACAGGCAGGTCCCTGAAGTTCAAAATCTGCAGTACCATGAAGGTATTTATTTCCATGAAGTCAGCACAAAAGTTAGTTTGCTGTTTGCTTCTTGAGAATAGAGGCACAAAAGTTTCTACTAATCCACAAATACACAGATGCAACCATGCCCAGAAACAGCATGCCATTACAATCAATCAATCAATCAATCAACAACATATTTACAAAATAATAAATGTATATATATATATTTTTTTTAAAAAAATGGATTAAGTTTCAGGTGTTGCAATTGCTAGCTATAACCTGCCCCCCCCAAAGTAGGTAAGAAACAACCACATCAGCAAAATACGTTTGTACTTCATGTTTTATGCCCCTTTTGAGTGCTTCTGAGATAGAATTTGGCATATAAACAAAAAGGGGGTCTTTGCATGAAAGAAACTATTTAGGTTGCAATCCAAGTCTCTTTAGCATGGATTAAGAGATAATAATGCAAAGGGACTTGCTACAAGACTGAACTGTGCTATTAGGTTATGTAGTTTATACTATGTGCCCTATCTTTACTTCACGCACAGATGCTGCAGGGAGCTATTGGGAGAGCAGGAGCTAAAGAACAAAAATTAGACAGCAAAATACTGGTAAACAGAGGGCAATGGTTGCTGCATCCTGCATCCCAACATTTGCTACTCTACTATTTCAGAACTGCAAAATCTGCAGGAATTCAGAGCAATGTGATGGTTAATCCACCCCAAATTATCAAAACATCACCAAATTCAAGCTTGGAATTCTAGCCAAAAATAAATATATGGTTTCCTTTCATTGCCATGATCACCACAACACATTTAATTTTTATAAAGAAAAAGAAAAATTACCTACCGGTACTGAATTGGATATTTCACCGTAGTTACTTGGGCTGAAGTTGGAAATTGTGTCTTGAGCACAAGTTAAGAAATCTAAATACGGTTTTGAACAGATATTATATCCTTTGGGGTGAAATAAAAACTCAGATCTCATTTTGAATCATAGGAACTATTAACATGGAGGAGGAAATATAATGTACATTAGTTTTATTCTGATGTACACCACTAATCTCCCAAGTTTTCCTAATAATTTAAAGCCACATGCAGCAGAACTGGAAGATAGCCATTCTATATTATAATTATTTATTTTAAGCAACAGTTAAAGAAGGTAGATTAAAAAAATAAATAAATAGTAAGACATGGGGATTTTCATGCAACCCAAAATCAAACACCTAAGCATTTATCTCCCCTCCTGACATAAAACAAAAACATTCCAAGTTAATCATAAGACAATTATGAAAACTGCCACTTTTTCTTTTTGACAAAGTAATAATCATAAATAAAAAAGAATAAAAATATGCACCCCATCACCAAGACCATTCCACTGTAACTATCCAACCTCCCAGAATTTCAACATCTCTTTCCATTTTAACAGTACAAATTCTACAAACACCATCCATATCTCCTCAAATTCATTTCTCCTGCATATTCTCTGTCTTACCTTAATGACACGTTAATTTATCATTAATAGCTATATCCCACTTCTTCCATTTTATATTCTGCTTACTCCTTCCACTTCCTAGCTATAAAAACTCGTGCAGCTGTCAATAAATTTGTGAGCAAGTCCTTCACAGCTGGCGAACCTTCCACCCCATCGTAAATTGATAATAAAGCCACCTCTGGACTTTTGGTCAGCTTTAACCCAGTGATTTCTGTTATCTCCTTAAACACCCTTTGCCCAAAAAATTGTACATATGAATATAATTCCCTGTTTCCTGGCACTGCCATTCTCACAAGTTTCCCGGAGAGGAAAGACTGCAGTTTTGAAAATGAATGTTTTATGAATATTCCCTCCCCCACCCAAAAAATATGCCAGTTCTCTTTTCTAAAGAAATCTGAGGAAAGGATTCTACAAACAACTTTAATTTGAAACAAGATTGCATCTATTAACAAGTTTATGATCTTTGTGTCTTCTCTCACAAATAGTTTTGGATTATTATGCCCCTTCAATTAAACAGTGTATAGCCTGATTAAAACAGAAACGAAAAAAACCCGCTGGTTAAAAATAGAAAAGAACATGAGCAATCCTATTGAAATACTTACTATGATATTAAAAAGGAGGGGAGGGCAACTAAGAAATATTGGATTATATGATACATTCCAATGTTGTAGTGACATAACAGGAGCTCCCTGCACACTCTCAATCTACTCTGGAGGGTTCTCCAACCCTTTGGGGCAGATTTTGAGTGATCATGGGGCACTGCCAGAAAGAGAGAAGAAGAGGGAAAGTTTACTTCCAGTAGAAATATGCTGTGCTAGCAGAATAATAGTAGCATTGGATATGGCTCCTTCTGCTGAAATAAGAATTACAGTTTGAATACATTTTGCAAATTATTAAGCCTGGGACACAGTATGGATATAGGAAGATACAATAGAACGCATGTATGGATCCACTCAACAAATCGTAACAAAAGAAGTGATTCTCCTCACACACACACTCCCCACTGTTTTCACTCTTTCTAAACTGAGTTATACAATCTATCATCTTGTGCAATGCATAGGATTGGAGCCAAAGGTTCCCTTCCCTGATGCAAGTTAACTGCATAGGAAGGGGACATTTTAATGTAACCCATAGACAGCATAATGAACAATACAGTTCACAGAGTTTGGATAATAAACATTGATTGTTTTAAGTTTTTATTTGTCACCTTGGTGGCAACTTCTAATGACAAATGGAAAACTATTTGGGGAAAGCAATTTTTTTTTAACAATAGTGTCTTCTATATTTGTACTTTCTAAATATTAACAAAAACACCAGATGGAAAGCAATTGCCAAACACAAAGTGGTGTCTTCCAAGAAAATTAAGAAAAAATACCAGTGATATAACATTTTGTCAGAAAAATCTACAAAATAAAAAAGGAAACTGTTGGAAACAACTGTAGGAATAACACTGTTCCAAAATGAAGGTTTGTTGGATGAAATATAGAAATAAGAAATAATTCAATGAAGAAATAAGTTGAACTGGATATGCATTTCCACTAAATCATAGAGCAATTATAGGTGGAAACAGCAAAGAACAGCAGGAAGTCTTCCCTTCAGAGCAAGATTCCAGTGGTTTCCAAATGGCTATCAGACTTCTTCCACACTCAAGGAGTGCAGTTAGTTTCACTGAAGGCCATATCTTAAGTTGCAGCTTTGGTACGGGCAAATAAAAGCAAATAAGTCTTTCATGGCAACTGGAGATATATTTTAGAATGGAAATGCAATTTATGTAATTCCGAAAATACATTTGTTGCAAATGCCGTAATAGCAGGGGAAGAACACTGGGGTTCCCCCCCCCCTTTTTTCTTTAAACTTTGTTAAATTATTAATCAATTCCAAGACTATGATGCTCATGAATGTAATATTGTAAATATGCCTTTTGACTTTGACATTCTTTTTTAATTCTTTTTTTGAAAAAAATGAATACAGTGGTACCTCAGGTTAAGTACTTAATTCATTCTGGAGGTCCGTACTTAACCTGAAACTGTCCTTA
The DNA here is from genome assembly GCF_964252035.2 of Podarcis erhardii. Taxonomy (NCBI): domain Eukaryota; kingdom Metazoa; phylum Chordata; class Lepidosauria; order Squamata; family Lacertidae; genus Podarcis; species Podarcis erhardii. The sequence continues at coordinate 75,264,059 of NC_138500.1, read as the reverse complement.
ACCTGAAGCACCACTTTAGCTAATGGGTCCGCAGCGCCGCTGGAGCATGATTTCTGTTCTCATCCTGAAGCAAAGTTCTTAACCTGAAGCACTATTTCTGGGTTAGTGGAGTCTGTAACCTGAAGTGTATGTAACCTGAGGTACCACTGTAAAGTGTTTTAGATTAATACAAGTAAGCTCATTTATCCAATAGGGCATTACACACAGGCAGTTTTGCTAGTATGTATATTTTGGTAACTGTGGACAACCATAGCTTACTGATAAACCCATTTGTGATATTAACTCTATCCACTTTTTAAAAGTATTTTTGCAACAAAATTAAAAGATTTGTGCCACACATTCCAATCCACAAAAATTACAAAAATATGAGTCAAAAGACCAAGGCATACATGCTACTCTTTCAATCTATTTTTTCCATAATTGGTGCCCAGTATGAAAAGACAAAAGAACACGGGTGGCGCTGTGGGTTAAACCACAGAGCCTAGGACTTGCCGATCAGAAGGTTGGCGGTTCAAATCCCCGCGACGGGGTGAGCTCCCGTTGCTCGGTCCCTACTCCTGCCAACCTAGCAGTTCGAAAGCACATCAAAGTGCAAGTAGATAAATAGGTACCGCTCTGGCGGGAAGGTAAACAGCGTTTCCGTGTGCTGCTCTGGTTCACCATGCTGGCCACATGACCCGGAAGCTGTACGCCGGCTCCCTCGGCCAATAAAGCGAGATGAACACTGCAACCCCAGAGTCAGTCACAACTGGACCTAACGGTCAGGGGTCCCTTTACCTTTACCTTATGAAAAGATAATCATGGTTCATTTCTTTCACAGAGAATTCAGTCTAGAATTATCATCAATAGAAACTTCTAACAGGGAAACATCCATTGTTGTTGCTATCAATATTCTGATAATTTTTAGTATTTTTTCCAAAGTAGAAGAAAAGGGCCAGGACAGGTGCTGATGCAACTGTCCCTGGTTTGTATATATCATGAAGTCATAACACAGTGCATAAACATCGAGCAGAAAAACATACTAAGGGTATGCCTGAGATACCTTATTTGTGAAGATAATTCAGTAGACATTAGTTTCAGTAAAACTGCATCCAAGATCTTTTATCATAGAATCATATATCGTTGGTGTATGTATCCTTTCTCTTTGAATAAAATTACAAAAAGACTACGCACTACAAACTGCTGGAGATATGGTAGCAGCTTTGGCTCATTTTTTCACCTCTGGTTGTACTGCCCTAGTCAAACAAGTTTGGTTACAGGTCTTTCACAAAGTTGAGTGAATAACCAAATAGGTCATCCAAAAATTATCTCCCTCTCTCTTTTTGATTTGGGTCACCACATAATTAAATATTGCAAAAAAGCTCACAGCAGCTAGATTCTGGAGAACTTGTGACACCAACCTTATGGAAGTCTGGTATCAGAAACTTTGGGACTTGGCAGTCATGGACAAATAAAGCTGTCAACCTTTGACTGTGTAGAAAAATTCAAGAGGCAGAAAAATCTTTATGTTATTTAGACAAATTTTATTTCAAAGATAGAAATGACTGACGTAATTGTTTCATTAGAACAGACCAAAGCTCCTCTCCTCCTTTTTCCTTTGTATTGGGCTGCACTGTATTGACTGATATTTGATATATAGAAAAATAGAAAACAGAGAGATAGATGATAGATATACAGATATTCATACAGTCACAGTGGCGTTCTGATGACTTGAAGGGGCAAAGAAACTTTCCAGTGAATGCAACTTTGAGAGGTGGATACCTGGTACTTGCAAGATGGCCTGAGGTAAGACGCTCCTGTTAGAGCTCCTCAATTAGATGTTGGGGGCTCCTACTCCTTTTAACTTTTTCAACATTTTAACTTTTTAATCTTTTAACCCTCTTCTTATCGAAAGTTTGGCAACCTGGGGTTTTATATCAGAGAACTTGTGAAGTTGGCGCTGAAAATTAGATCTAACGAAGTCAAACAGCTTAACAGCCGCCGCCCAGCTTATTTCAAGGACTCGTAACTCTAAACAATTTAATTAATCTCCTGAACTTTTTCCAAACTGACTCTGACTCAGGCTTTGACTTGGCATTTTAAATGAACTAAGGGAGGTGAAGCTGTGTTGCAGGAGTGTTCCGTTTGTGCTTGCCTCTGCCCTCCTGGCTTGTGGGTCCAACTCTGCTGTGTGCCTGCTCTGTCTTCCCAGCTGTGGGTCCGGCTGCCCTGCATGCCGGCGGTACTCCTGGACTGAGACAGACTGGTCGAGTACTCGGCATGGAGCCTGGGTCAAGATATAGACTCAATTGAAAGGTACCTAGGGAGCCGGGGGGGGGGCTCCACCCTCAAGACGCCAGAGACTCTTAAGCCACAGGGTTGGCAGCTGGTTGTAGCAGAGGAGAGGTATGATTCTGTGGCCCTGAGAACACCAGCAGTGGGGGAAACCAGAGGACTCCTGATGCCAAGAGGAACACTTTCTCTGCCACTACAAGTGTTAGCGCAACAGCAAGAGGAGGGCCCCCTGGGACCATCGGGCACGGCATCGACATCAAACAGGGCATTTACTGAGCCTGCCCCGCCTTCCTCTGCCCATCCCCCGCTGTCGCCTGGTTGTTCAGGGTGGCAGATTCAGAGATCATTCAAGTAGACTTAAGCTGGCGTGTGATGCTACAAGAACTTCATCTGCTACAAGAACCTTTTTTCTTTCTTTTCCCCCCTCCCCCCTTCCTTTGCCATTTGTTTTAGTTTTTTATAGTTCATTGTTTCATGATAATATTTAAGTTTTGCTTGCTTACTGTTAGGTGTTTGATGCTATTTAGGTGTTTTTTCCCCCTTAATGTATATTATATGGTAGTTTTGTTTAGCTATAGAATGTTTTGGGGTTTATTTTTCAATTTCTTAATTTAATTAATTGGTTTGCCTAATATTATAATAGTAGGCTGACAAAGAATATAATAGTTTCATACAATCAGAGAGGTAGCTGATGTTTAGCTGGTTTGTTCTACTCGACTAATTACAGTTATTGAGTTGTTGATACTATAAGCAGAATAACTAGGCTGGGGAAGAATAACATCAATTGCCATCAATGGAAGCTAGTATGAGGCTTGGGACTGCTACCGTGGAGGGGCGAGGGAGGTATGGCGGTGGGGGCAGATGTTACAGGCGAAGGGGATCGAGATACAAATATGCTCGTACCCCTTCCAATCTGCGCCCCATCCTGAGGGATGAGGGTAGGGTGAGCAAGGATTACTCACCTCTGTCACTGGTGCTGTGCAATGCCAGGTCTATAGGCAACAAAACCGCCACCCTGCGAGATTTCTTTACCTCGCAGGGTGTAAACCTGGCTTGTGTGATGGAGACCTGGGTGCGCGAAGGGGCAACAGTTACCTTACGAGAGATGGCGCCCCCGGGCTTCTCCATCCTCCACCAGTCGCGGACTGTGGGCCGGGGGGGAGGGGTGGCATGATTAATCCGGGAAGATTGTTCTTTCAGGGCTCTATCATCGCCATCGATCCCCGGCATTGAATGTGTTGGCCTAGTGTGGGGCTCCGAGGAGAGCTTGGCTGTCTGGCTGGTGTACCGGCCACCTAGCGCACCAGCAGCCACCCTGTCAGGCCTGCTGGAGGCAGTGGCCGGCTGGGCCTTGGAGTTCCCTAACGGCCTAACCTATTGGTATTGGGGGACTTCAACATCCATGCTGATGCCACTCCCTCCTCACAGGCTCTGGACCTGGTGTCTTCCATGGCGACACTAGGGCTCTCCCAGTTTGTTTCGGGCCCCACACATCAAGCAGGCCACACGCTGGATTTGATCTTTGGCGTAGGTATAGATGTGATCATGTCTCCTTCGATGAAGGTGCCATGGTCTGATCACTACGCTCTGAAAGCCAGGATTGACTTTCCACCCCCACCCTGCTTAGGTGGCGAGCCGATTTGGGCTCGCCCGCAAAGGCTGATGGACCCGGATAGATTCCACCAAGCCTTGCGGGACCTTGCTCCCCCTGGCGACTCATTGACTGAGCTTGTTGAGGGCTGGAATACCCAGCTCCTGGCAGCCATCAATGAGATCGCACCGAAGCGCCCTCTGCGTCCCCGCAGAAACCGGGCTCCCTGGTTTACTGAAAATGAAGCGGGCCCTCAGACGGCTAGAGCGAGTATGGCAGTATGGAGCCTCAAGAACATCTTATAGGGTTTTTATGAAAACCTATGAGATGGCAGTGAAGGCCGCTAAGAAGTCTTACTTCTCTGCCTCCATTGCCTCCGCTAGCTCTCGACCGGCGCAATTATTTAGTATAATTAGGTCTTTAACGTCCCTCGAAGGACAGCCAAATTTAAATAACAATTTGACACACAGCTGTGAGGCATCTGCGAGCTTTTTTGCAGAGAAGGTCCTGTTGCTCCACCATGACCTCCCTGCCAATTTGGATACAATAAAGGAACTGGAGGCCCCTCGACTGTCCTCGGGTCCAGTATTGGACCACTTCGACTGGATATCCCCAGCCGATGTGGACAGACTCCTCCAAGTTGGAAAGCCCACCACCTGTCCTCTCGACCTGTGCCCGTCTTGGCTGATTAGAGCGTGTCCAGACGAGGTGCGGGCCCCCCTAGGGGATATCATCAATTTGTCCCTTGGCACCGGGACATTCCCAGGGGAACTGAAGGAGGCAGTGGTGCGCCCGCTCTTAAAGAAAACATCATTAGATCCCTTAGATCTATCCAATTACCTCCCAGTTTTGAATCTTCCGTTCCTGGGTAAGGTGATTGAGAGAGCGGTTGGTGGGTTTCTGGATGAAACATCGGCTCTGGATCCATTCCAGTCCGGCTTCCACACTGATCATGGGACCGAAATGGCCCTGGTCACCCTAACAGACGATCTCCGCAGGCAGCTGGATCGAGGCGGGTCGGGGCTGCTGATTCTTCTAGACCTGTCAGCAGCCTTCGACATGGTCGATCACGAACTCCTGGACCACCTTGCTGATATGGGGATCCAGGGCACAGTCCTTCAATGGCTGCGCTCGTTTCTCTCTGGGACAGAGGGTGGCACTTGGGGGGGGAATTGTCATTGCGCCACTCCTTGGTGTGTGGAGTGCCTCAGGGTGCGATACTCTCCTGATGCTTTTTAACATCTTTATGCGCCCCCTCGCCCAGCTTGTCCGGAGTTTTGGGTTGGGCTGCCATCAGTATGCTGATGACACCCAACTCTATCTGTTGATGGATAGCCATCCTGACTCGGCCCCAGACACACTGACCAGATGTCTGGAAGCTGTGGCTGGATGGTTACGTGGGAGCCGGTTGAAGTTAAATCCTTTTAAGACTAGAGGTCCTCTGGCTGGGACGGGGCGATATGGGACTGAGGGGGCAACTCCCATCTCTTGCGGGGGCGCAATTAGTGCCAGCACCGTCCGTTAAGAGTTTGGGTGTAATCTTCGATACCTCCCTCTCTATGGAGGCGCAGATTACAGCTATAACAAAGGCGGCATTTTTCCATCTCCGCCAAGCTAAGCAGTTGGCTCCTTACCTCTCTCGCCCTGACCTAGCCACTGTGATCCACGTGACGGTCACCTCCAGACTGGATTATTGTAACTCGCTCTACGTGGGGCTGCCCTTGAGACTGACCCAGAAACTCCAGCGGGTGCAGAATGCCGCGGCAAGACTCCTTACAGGGTCCTTGCTGCGAGCTCACATTCACCCGGCGCTATACCAGCTGCACTGGCTCCTGGTGGAGTACAAGATCAGGTTTAAGGTGCCGGTTTTAACCTTTAAAGCCCTATACGGCCTAGGACCCTTGTACCTACAGGACCGCCTCTCCTGGTATGTCCCACAGAGGAACTTACGGTCTTCAAACAAAAACATCTTGAAGGTCCCAGGCCACAGGGAGGTTAGGCTGAGCCTCAACCAGAGCCAGGGCTTTTTCGGCTGTGGCTCCGATCTGGTGGAACGCTCTGTCACAAGAGACTAGGGCCCTGCGGGACTTGACATCTTTTCGCAGGGCCTGCAAGACAGAGCTGTTCCACCAGGCCTTTGGCCAGGGCACAGCCTGACTCCCTCCTTTGGCAATTCTCACAGAACTCTAGCCCAATGGTTGCCATTAATCTGATTTGAATTGATTTTATAATGAAATTATTTTAGAATGTTGTATTATTTTATTGTTGTTAGCCGCCCTGAGCCCAGCTTCGGCTGGGGAGGGCGGGATATAAATAAAATTTATTTTTATTATTATTATTATTATTATTATTATTATTATTATTATTATTAACGTATGCTGAGCTGGCAGTAGGAGGGGGAGAAGAGAAGCAGGAGGAGAGATAACTACAACCTGCACTCCCCCACTGCCTATCTTGCTTGCAAACCCACCTCCAACTTATCTCCCCAATGCATAAAATATCTAGGATGGCATTTTGCATGTCCAACCACTGGATGCATAATACTATACACATAACTAGTGACAGACCTAAAGGGAGTTGCTAAATCTGTATTCAACAGAGAGGAAATTTCAGGAAACCTTGAAAATGCTCAGACCTCTCTATTGTTCCTCATCTTGAAACACATTAGTAATAAATAGTGGGGGAGAGGGGAAGAGAATCAAGGAAAAAGTATTAGAAAAAGTATTAGATAATCACATATACCTTATGTAACAGTACCAAGTACAAAGGTCAAAAGCAAGATTGCTAGTTCAAAATTAATAATAAATAAAAAGGTTAGCAGCAATCAGAGCTGTAGATCTAATATGCAATATTAAGAAATGTTTCTTCCATCAAAATATATCCCTGCAAAGCTGTGAATAACAATGGAGAGACAACAGAAATTGGATTGATACATGTCCAAATCATCAGGATATTGGGGAGGAGGGGCGCAAAGGCCACTGCAGGTATTTTCCTATCCCTGCAGAATTCTTTGTGCTGTGCATAATTTTGCTTAAACACACTTGCAGTTATTTGCCACCCACTGACAGAATTATATAAACACAGAATTGTACAGTTGGAAGGAATCCTCAGGGTCATCTAGTCCAACCCCCTGCAATGCTTCAAATGTTTAGTTTCAGCTTCACTGGGGCCAAAATCTGTACAACCCTTGCTCAGACATATGCAATCTTGACTAGATACAAGATAATTTGATTTATAATTAAAAGGGCTGCTTTGCATTTAAACTAAAGAGGCCAGCATAATAGACACACAGCCATTAAAGTGGCCCATCAAGTTATATAAGAATTACATAGCTCTCTAGTCAGTATACAAACCAAACCCAAGAAGTGGGGAAGCGGGAGAAGGGACCTGGTCTGGGAATTAGAATGAGGTCCCAGCTCAGCCATGACCCATGTCGGGGAGAGGCAGTTACCAGGGTCCCCACAGAAGGCTTATGCACTTCTAACAAGCCTCAGAAAAGCAGCAATTTGACAGGTGAAGCTTTTTCCCATTGCCAATTTGAATGTTATGAAAAGATGCCTTTTTTGAAAGTTCTGCTGCTATGCAGGTCCAACATGCTCCAGAGACTGTGTCCAGCCCGAGTTTCAAAGGCTCTGTTTCCCTGCAGACTTTCTTACAAGTCTGTTCCAACTGAATGAGGCAGAAGGAAGACGCCGGTTAAGCTGCCTGGAAGGGACGGAGCCCAGAAAGGCGAAGGCGAAGGCGAGCAAGATGCCCGTGCCTGGAGGCGGCGGCGGCGGCCTTGCAGGGCTGGACTAGATGCCTCTCGGGCCCCTTCCCACTCCCTCGGCCGGAGGAGGGCGAGGACGGGTCTCTGGCTCCGAGGGCCACCACTGAATCCCACGGCTCCCGGCCCCGGCCCCGGAGCCAGGCCGGGCCGGGCCTCCCCTCCTCCCTCGTCCCTCCTCCCCAAGGGGGAGCTTCTCCTGCCGGTCCAAAGGATACGGGGCGCCCGGCCCCCGGCCCCCAGCCGGGCAGGAGGTGGCGCAGCAGGGCGCGCAGCCGGAGCGAGGCGGCGGAAGCGGCGCTGTCGGCGTGGCTGGGTCCCTCGGCCATGGCGCCCCCAGATGCGGCCTCCTCCTCGGCCCCGGGGCCTCTGAGGCAGCGCAGCTGGCGCCGGCCAGGGCCGGAAAGAGGCCGGGCCCTGCGGGGCTCCTCCTGCCGGGGCCGCCCCCCTCCGCCCTCCGCTCCGCGGGAGGAGCGGGCCAGCGAGCGGGCGGGCCGGGGAAACAGGCCGCGCAGGTTCGGGGCGTCACGTGTGAAAAGCTCGCTCCGTCGCAGACTCGGGGCGGCCTCTTCTCGAGGGGGAAGGCACCCCTGGAGCCTCGCGGCAGCTGCCCGCAGCACCCACGCGACCTCTCTGGCAAGACGGCCGGCCCCGGCTTGGCCCACCAGGCACCAGCCGACCGCCTTCGGGACTTGCCAAGGGCTTCCTCCTGAGCCTTTTCTTCTCTCCAAGATACCTCGCAGGGTAACCGCCCTGCCACAAACACATGCAAAACAATGGCTTAATCCGCCATTAATTCCATTAGTTGGATTATTAATATCATGTGACAACAAATCTGCTTTCAAACCTGCTCACAGCACTGCTGACTGGTCCTGAAACAGACAGGCACTGCCACGTTCTGGCCTTTATTCAAGGCCAGGGGACAAAATTACATGGCTCAGAGTTTAGTGGCAGATTCTGCTTGCGGGTTAAGAGGGATGGGGAACCGGTGACCCTTCAGATGTTGGTGAACTGCAGCACCCATCATCCCAGGCCACTGGCTATGCTAAAGCCCAGCCAATTTTGGGAGGGCCACAGGCTCCCCGGCATTAGAACATTTCTAGCCTACAGTTACCAGATTTTTTTCAATGAATCCAGGGACTTTTCAACTTCAGTTGAAGGGGGTGGATTTTGTCGGGACTGATTTGTAAATCTGGGGACTGCCCTCAGGAAATGGGGACGTCTGGTAACCTTTTTCTAGCCTTCCTCTTAGCCAAAAACACAGATTTGGGACCAACTCACCTTGAACTCAGTGGGATTTCCTTTTTCCATAACCAGAAAATGAGCAGTGGTAGGGCACATGCCATTCCTTCCTATGGGGAAAAGTAAACCAACACACTTAGGCAGCATTGCTCAACACAGTGGCCCCCTCAAGACTACAGCTTGCCCAGTGGCCTCCTCACTTGCCTGACCTGCCCCTTAGCCATCCATAGCACAGATAGACCACTGCCAGCACCAGTAACCAGTCTTGCAGGAGACAGAGGGGTTGGTAAAGAAAATTAGAAAGTGAAAGGTTAGTGTCATTATTAATAAACAAATGAAAACTGGGAATTGGAAGGAGAGAGTGGAAAGCTGCTAGAGGAGGAAGTGAGCTTAAAGGAACCCAAGGGGCAAGAAACTGTCAGTTGGGGAGGATAAGCTACAGGTTGGGCATTGAAGAAGCTACAGGAGATGGGTAAACATACTTTTGAGGGGCACAAAGGAGTGGGAACTAGAAAATTAGAGCAGGCATGTCCAAAGCTCAAGAACATCAATCGTAAGAAAAGGTCAACAACTCTGGTCGGCCCTCATGCATGTTCGCTTCATCAATGTGTGGGCACCTGACTTGGAGCCTCTGCATCAGGGCAGGCAGGCAGTCACAATACCTCCAGGGCAAATGACTGCACTTGGAGAAAGCTAGGGAACAGAACGCTTTACCACACTGCAGCAAATCACTGAACCATTTCCAGAATTGGGATTAGATACAAGTAGAAAATAATGTCAGTATTTGCCAGCTCCCTGCCACTATCTGCTGCCATTTTGTGACTGGTGGGCCTCAGTGAGTTTTGGCCATTCCCAGTGGGCCCTGGGGGTAGAAAGGTTAAGAACCTCCGGACTTTGAGACAAATATCTGATACGAGTGGGCCCAAACTTCAGTGACAGGGATCCTGAAAAGGGGTGCACTCCCACCCCATGTTCTTGCAATATACAAGGTTTCTCCATCTCAATGGCTATGCACATATGAACAGTTGCCCAACATGCTGCAGTTATGGTAAATGAACTTATGTTTAATTTTCCTCAATGAGGTAAGTACTGTAACACTTTGGTGGCTGTGGTTAGGAAAGGGGAGCAGAATTAAGTTTTGCATTTTGCTAATGTTTTTATGAGAAGCTGATGTGGCTAACAAACTAGGACCTTTGCAACCTAATTCACTAAAGCCAGCTGCAATACATGAGTGACCTTTGGATAGCCTATCTTGGAAATAAAAATCATGCAACTGTATGATGGGGGGAGGGTGCTAGAGTACAGGAAAAACAATAAAATTAAAGCCTCCACTGGGACTTGGGTCTTAGGAAATACTTTCCAACACCATTTTGTGGCTTTTCTTTTAGCTGTCCTGTATATGGTATTTAATATAGAATATTTTTAAAACATTGGTTACTTACCTGTCTTTGCACAAGAGCTGCATGCCAGTAGTGAGTGGGATAAACCACACTCACATGCATTTTCACATAGGCACAAATCACCCTCAGACTTCTCTCTCCTTTGAAATCAGTTCATTTTTCCAACCATAAGCTACAGAACTTACTGTCCACCCTCCCTCTTTATGATGGCAGGATGTAATTTAGCCAACTCACCCGTAACTGTATGCAGCCCTATGGCTTCCACATTCATTCTCTTGAAAAGAAATAAAGCCCCCTTAGATGCTGCATTCTAGAATTTATAATCCAATGCATGTCTATTTCTGAATATACAGTAAGTCCCATTGAGCTCACTGAAGCTCCCAGGTAAACGAGTATAGGATTGCACTTTTACAGATAATTTAACCCCAAAATAGCCATTGGATATAACTGCTTTCATTTTTCACAGATTATAAATGTCCATACCATAATTCTAAATGGCATAGTAACCTACTTGCCACCTTTCACCCACAATAAGCTTAGGCATAAAATTAAAAAAGTCATCCATTTGTACAAGAGCAATAAAAAAATTAAATATTTATTCAAATAATAAGCTTAAGTTCAGGCTGAAGTGTTGGCAATGCAGATATTAAACACATCACATAAGCGTGCACAAAAATGAATTTTGAGCAGAGAACAAAAATACTAGGCATTATACTAGACAGCTGATTTAAGAAAACAAAAAAGATTTATAATAATCACTATACAAAATATAAAATGTATTAAACACTACCATCCACAAAACAGTTTTTTAAATTGGTTATATTTAAAAATTATTTGTGTAGTTAATCATATAGTGAATTGTAAATGATTATACAATAACCTGTTTGGCTGGCAATACCTTGTTGCTCTATAGCACACCCAATCACATTGCAAAACTGAGCATCATCATTTATGCTATCAATAAAAGAAACAATTATTGATAATACAAGTAAATATTGTCTGATCTACAAAGAAGAAAATTATTTTTTCCCTTCAACTCTGAAGTGCTTCCATGCAAAGTCAGCACTTGCTTGTTTTTAGCAGAATGTATTACCAAGCAATGTCCAGGGTTTTAGATGCTCACAGATAAGACTTTTACAAATCAAAGATTGACTGTAGACATGCAACCCTCTTGGCTAATGGATAAAAGCACTGTGCATCACTTTATCAAATTTATTGCCTTCCTGGAATTTCATTCAAGGCATCTGAAATTAGACCTAATGATAAATATACACATAGTGAAAAAGGACATAAACTGCTATTTGACACCACTATTGGTAATGTCTGTGCTACGTGAAAGCACCCTTTTAAAAAAGAGCCTATGCGGCGAGAGATAAGTGTCTAAAGATTCAAAATGAATCAACAGTATTGGATAACAATATAATTCTCAACTCAGAAGCTGCCTCAAGATTAGGTGCATCTTCAGTTAATGTAACAGGAAAAAAGGCAATGGGTTTTATTTTATTAAACGCATCCACTCAAACTGACCTAAGGCCACCAGATTTGCAGACACAACGTGTTTCTTTTTCTCTTTTTACAGTTCTTTAGGCTGTAAAATGATAAAGGAATAGATCTATTTTTTAAAAAAGCTATTTCATCTAGATTAAGAAGTTGCTCCAGGCGTTGGGTTCACGTTCTGAGTAGCCACTTGTGGTGCTACCTCAATGATTCGAGGTTTGTCTATAATCCTGGCAGTGCGGTTGCCCTTTTCTACAATCCCAATAATCCATGCTTGGTGACCTTCACCATATTTCGGAGACTTGATTTCAGCGCAGAAACGTGCTGCCTGTTCACGTGGTAAACAAATAAGGAGTCCTCCTGAAAGGAAGAAGAGTTGACAGTTCAGATCAGAAGTCACTACAAACCTCAATTACTCCAATCTAAATCCCACCATTCTTAAAATGGAAGTTGGTAAAAGTTATTTCAGCTACAAAGTCTGGGCATCCTTGTTGACTGATGATGCTAAGGTACAATTGAATAGGCTTGCATTTTCCATGAGATTTTGCTTCCCTCCATCTATGTCTTGTGGATCTTTAAACACTCTTCCATGTAATTCTGATTGTTTCCTTTTATTTCAGTATTCCTTCTAACAGACCTAAGCCACCAGCAATTTTTCTCTGCATCAAGCTAGGAGAAGCTCAGCATTTTATCTTATTTTTATTTGGGGAGGCTCACCATGCAAACGTTGGCCACCTCATGAGAAGACTCGACTCCCTGGAAAAGACCCTGATACTGGGAAAGATTGAGGGTACAAGGAGAAGGGGACGACAGAGGACGAGATGGTTGGACAGTGTTCTCGAAGCTACCAGCATGAGTTTGACCAAACGGGAGGCAGTGGAAGACAGGAGTGCCTGGCATGCTCTGGTTCAGGGGCTCACGAAGAGTCGGACACGACTAAACGACTAACAACAACCATGCAAATCATTTGAGAACTCCTGTAACAGTTTTTCAACCAAGTTCTCATCAGACATAGTTATATATATATCTACCAGTGATATTATGTATTTTTAAAAATACATAAATGAATAAAGGACACACAATGGCATCAAAAGATGCTGGTCCTTATACTGCATCATTAACTCCAGAACGAAAAACAGCTTCTTTGGAGTGAGTAGCATGCCAAATCAACAGACATTGCTATATAATACATGGTTATCAGTCAGCAAAAGCTTTTGAACTAAAAATTATTTATATTTATCAGCATCCTTCCTACCAAGACTTAGCATGAACTTCTTTGGTGAAGAAAATAAAGATAACAAATATGGTGCTTGGAGACAGAGCACGCCTTAAAAATTCTACAAGGATGCTTTCCGTGGGGATTCATCCACATGCAGGTTTTCTTGGCTACATGTACTGCAAGCATGTAATCATATTTTATTTGGTCACCTTCCTGCCCTTCTGCCCCCACCCTTCCAGGAAAATGGAGAGGAGAGAACCACAGTCCAGTCTACTGCTGAAGCATAACAACAGTCGAGCCATTCACTGTGTGCAGATGTAAAGGAGTAGAGCTGTGTGCCCTGAGGGCATTGCTGACAACGCACTCAACCTCCAGATAAGCCCACTGAGCAGATTCATGTAGCTGTTAAACAGCATCGGGAATAAAATCCAACCCTGAGGAACCCAACGCTGAAGGGCACTCCCCAAGCACCACCCATCCAGCAATGTCTACCCAAGTAGGACTGCAACCACCGCAAAGTGATGCCACCCACCCCTAACTCAGGCAGGCGCTCCAGAAGGTTGATGGCATCAAACCGGTATCCAATTCGGAAAGTTCCTTAGCCAGTGTTTGAAAAGTAGACTGCAGTTTTTTGTACCAACTTTTCAAATGTGAACTACAAAGCTGGGAGTCTGTCTCTGAATAAAACCTAATCTGAGTAACTTGGCTGCTTTTGAAATGGAAAATGGAGGCTAGTTTGTGCGGGTTATTTACACACTACAGAGAGACGTACAAAGCATGAGCTAAAAGAAAGAACTCCAGGTAAACGGCTAAGTTTAATATTGATGAATATGTACACAAATAGTACCTAATTGTGCATGCTACCCTTTATTAACTTACTCTGATGTGTGAATTATGTTACATCAAACCATACTTAAAATAAACTATGGTTTAATGTGAATGCCCAGTGTACCTTTGCAGACTGCTGAAATTCTGGCCACTTTGCTTCTCCCCGGCTGCCAAGAAGGCAAGTCTGGCTTGTTGTGTTGTCTGAACAGCCCAGCCTGATGAGGAAAGAAACCAGGAGCCCATGTTCAGCCCGCACAACAAGCCTGAGTATGGCTTCTTTCCTGGAAGCGCAACAGCAGCAGGGGAACAGTGAAGCACAATTTCGGCAGTGTGCACCAGCACGCTGCTTGTTCACAATAGTGTTCGCATTAGCGTTACTTTAAGAATGTTTAATGTGACCATGTGAACCAGGCCAACATGAGAAACCAACCCTTAGGAGTGCGTACTCAGAAATGTTACTCCATTAAGATTTTTTTTCTCCCTACATAATACTGCTTTCTTGCCCTTCTGTGTAATTTGCAAAACACACACCTGGTCTAGAGCCACGATGTTGTGGACATTTGGGAGACTATTCCAGACTAGAACTTACACTAAACACACACAGCAGCAGTGGCCAATTGGGCTCTCTGGGAAAAGAGCACCATCTACTGACCTCTGGAAGAAGTTCTTTAAGCAATGCTTGTGCAAAATGCAGTGTTTGTATGCCAACGGGGTAACACCATCTTGTGCTGCCCAGTACTGCCAGGCGTGCTCTTCTCAACGGTTCTTTGCTGCAGAATTAAGCCTTGGGGGACTGGGCATCTTGCGGTCTGAAGTCAGGACTTCCAAGCACCATCCATGCGGCATGCAGGGGTGTTCTCCACAGGGAAGCTGCTCCCACACCCGATCTAGCGTGCCTCGGCTCTATTGCCCATCAGCTTATGGGCAATAGAGCCAAAGCTGCTTTCACTTGCCAGTGCATGACCAGGAGTGCCCCACTGTGCCCAAGGCTCCACCTGATGTCACATATGATGGCAGGTGGGCAGGGCTTGAAGAAAACAGCCTCGCAGGCCAAGTTTGACCCACCTCTGGCACAACAGTATCGCTAAACTGCAAACACGATCCTTTGGGAGAGTGTAACTCAGTCTAGAGCAGACTGAACATCATGTCCTTGAGCAACTAAAGTAGTGATAGAACCTCATTTGTCAGGAGTTTGATTCAGTTTATTGGCCTGCATTCTGGAAAATGGTTCTGCACTTCCGCTACCTCAACCCACAGAGGAGAGAGAGAGAGAGAGAGAGAGAGAGAGAGCGCTCTGAGTGTAATCACCGTATTCATGGCACCCACTCTAAATTCCCAGGTGACTTCTCTCAGCATTTTTGTGCACGTGGCAAGATGCACAGGAGACAAGTTTGGATGACTGCAATGCACTGTGTGCGACTGCTCAAGGCTACCCAGAAGCTGCAAGCTGGTGCAAAATGCAACAGCTGGACAGCTCCATGAGCCATCCTAATATGCCGCTGAAAGAATGGCACTTGTTGCTGGTTTGCTACTGATTGCTGGTATTGGTGTATATTACCAGTAATCAGTAGCAAAGCGGCAGCTAATGCAATTTTTCAGCAGCTGCATATTAGGATGGTGATATTTTATAATTGGTGTCTGTCTTGATACTGGTCATTGATGATAAGAAAATGATTTGACTTGGTGTATCCTAAAAAGCTTGGGATCAGGATCCTGTCTTTCCCCCTATATACCCAACTATGCAGGACAGGGTATCTTGCAGACACCATTTTATCAGGTGGACCATTCCACACACTGTCAGAATCATACCATAAGTGTAGCACTAAAGTCTCTTTATAGGACGTGGGTGGCGCTGTGATCTAAACCACAGAGCCTAGGGCTTGCTGATCAGAAGGTTGGGGTGAGCTCCCGTTGCTCGGTCCCTGCTCCTGCCCACCTAGCACGTCAAATTGCAAGTAGATAAATAGGTACCACTCCAGCGGTAAACGGCTTTTCCGTGTGCTGTTCTGGTTCGCCAGAAGTGGCTTAGTCATGCTGGCCACATGACCCGGAAAAACTGTCTGCGCACGAACGTTGGCTCCCTCAGCCTATAGAGCGAGATGAGTGCCACAACCCCAGAGTCATTCGCGACTGGACCTAACAGTCAGGGTTACCTTTATCTTTACTTAAAGTCTCTTTGGAACTCCCTCCTACTGCATATCAGACAGGCACCTTCTCCATTGTCTTTCAACAACAGGGGAAAACATTCCTCTTTCAACAAGCCATCCAGAATCTTTATCCCAATTGATATTTGTCTTTGTTTTGAATTAATTTTACATATGTGCTGCTGCTGTTTTAAAATTCTTATTAAAAAAAAATGTTTTATATATAGGTTATGATATTGTAAACCTCTTCAGGATGCCTCACGGAAAGCAATTGATGATGATAATAATATAGTGGAACACCTCAACATAAAGGTTATTGGGCAAAGTAGTAATCCCTCAGGTAGGCCACCTTCTGAATCAGTGCTCCAAAGAAGAGAACCACCAAAAGCCAAGCCTCCTACTACCAACCCAACCAACCTCTCCAGAAGGATGCCATGATCAATGGTATCTTATGTAGCCCAAGAGAATTAGCAAGGTCAAACACTTAACTGGCCTTCTCTAGCTATTAGTCCATTAGACTAACCAAGGGAGTTTCTTGAAAGCTACATGCTAGCAAAAGAGTTGACATCTTTATAATTTGCTTTTTGAATGTGTGGTGCATCCTTCAATGTAGGAAGTGTTCATAATATTTACTTAAATTTACTGGTCTGCCCAAATAAGTTCTTACTGCTTTGTCCGGTCAATATGGCAAGCCTTCCTTTTTCCTTGTGTCACTGAAGGCTATTTGCAATTGCAGAAATGCAACACCTCACACACTGCAACCTACCTAGAATTGATTCCCAGTCCCAACTGTAATGCAGGCTGCACTTCACAAATATACAAATGCCATTTAATTCTATAAAGATAAATCTCAGCAATATGCATCCTGCTCTCCATGAAATGATTCAAATCTTGTTAAAAATGCAGCGCACAAAGTTTGGAAATTTGCCCAGTCACATGAAGTAAGCATTTGCCTGGCCAAGACACTGCTGACACAGATTCATATTAAATTTCCTGCTATAGATATGGTATGTTATGACATTCTTAGGAGAAAAACCTTATTTTAAAAAGGGAGATTTACCTGAAGTCTCAGGACACGTCCCATGCATAAGGCCAAACATGTTGCCACACGCTTTGCTGACTGCAGCCATTTTGGCAAGAACAGGAAGATTGTGTATAACAAAAGAAACTTCATTGCGCTGCTGCTTGGCTAAATTTTGTGCATGCCCCAGGATTCCAAAGCCTGTGATGTCTGTGGCTGCATGTGCATTGAACGTGTGCATCAGTCCTGCAGCTGGAAATGGAAAACAGGAGAAAACATTACGATGAATTCTGGAGTTTCTTTTCCACCACTTTGTGAACCAGTTTAAGTTATGTACTGTGAAGTTTCAAGACCCATCACTTTACTCTGAACTTTGACACAAGAGATGAGGTTTCAGGACCCACCCTGTTCCTGTGACTGTAATTTATATGAACTGTTTTCCATATTGAATTTGAAACTGTTGTAATTCACCCATGGACCACATAGTGAAGGGCAGATAATGAACTGAAATAGTACCAGTAGTAGTAGCAGTAATTCTGAACTAGGTTTTATTAAAATACTCAGAAATGTTGCAGAAAGAGTAAAAATGAAGTTGCAACATCACCACCACCACCACCACCACCATTTATTACTTATACACTGTCCATCCAGCTGGGTTTCCCAGCCACTCTAGGCTACTTCCAGAAGGTGACTAAAAATACATTGAAACATTAGTCATTAATAATAGTAATTTATTATTTGTACCCCGCCCATCTGGCTGGGTTTCCCCAGCCATGC
Organism: Podarcis erhardii; assembly: GCF_964252035.2. NCBI lineage: Eukaryota > Metazoa > Chordata > Lepidosauria > Squamata > Lacertidae > Podarcis > Podarcis erhardii. The sequence continues at coordinate 75,246,300 of NC_138500.1, read as the reverse complement.
TGGGCGGCTTCCACAGAGACCAAAAATACACTAAAATGTCACCCATTAAAAACTTCCCTGAACAGGGCTGCCTTACGATGTCTTCTGAATGTCAGGTAGTTGTTTATCGCTTTGACATCTGATGGGAGGGCGTTCCACAGGGCAGGCGCCACTACCGAGAAGGCCCTCTGCCTGGTTCCCTGTAACTTTGCTTCTCACAGTGAGGGAACTGCCAGAAGGCCCTCGCCGCTGGACCTCAGTGTCCAGGCAGAATGATGGGGGTGGAGACATTCCTTCAGGTATACTGGGCGAGGCCATTTAGGGCTTTCAAGGCAGCACCAACACTTTTAATTGTGCTCCAAAACATGCGGGGAGCCAATGTAGGTCTTTCAAGACCAGTGTTATGTGGTCTCAATGGCCGCTCCCAGTCACCAGTCTAGCTGTCACATTCTGGATTAGTTGTAGTTTCTGAGTTACCTTCAAAGGTAGCCCCATGTAGAGTGCATTGCAGTAGTTCAAGCGGGAGATAACTAGAGCATGCACCACTCTAGTGAGACAGTCCATGGGCAGACAGGGTCTCAGCCTGCGTACCAGATGAAGCTGGTAGACAGCTGCCCCAGACACAGAATTGACATGTGCCTCCATGGACAGCTGTGAGTCCAGGCTCCGCTCCTGGTCCTTCAGGGGCACAGTTACCCCATTCAGGACCAGGGAGTCCTCCACACCCACCTTTCCCCCCAAAATAGTACTTCTGCCTTATCAGGCTTCAGCCTCAATCTGTTAGCCGCCATCCATCCTCCAACCGCCTCCAGGCACTCACTGCCTTCACTGGTTCCAATTTGAAAGAGAGGTAGAGCTGGGTATCCGCATACTGATGAACACCCTGCCCAAACCCCCTGATAATCTCTCCCAGCAGCTTTGTATAGATGTTAAAAAGCATGGGGGAGAGGACAGAACCCTGAGGCAACACAAGTGAGAGCCCAGGGGTCTGAACACTCATCCTCCACCACCATTTTCTGGACATGACCCAGGAGGGAGGAGTGGAACCACTGTATAACAGTGCCCCCAGCTCCCAGCTCCTCTAGATGGTCATGATTGATGGTATCAAAGGCCTCAGAAATCCAGCAGAACTAGGAAACAGTTTTCACCTTTGTTCCTAGCCTGCTGGAGATCATCAACCAGCACGACCAAGAAAGTTTCAGTCCCATGGGGCGGCCTGAATCCTGACTGGAAGGGATCCAAATGGTCCGCATCCTCCTGGAGTGCCTGGAGTTGTTCAGCAACCACCCGCTCAATCACCTAGACAAAAATGGAAGATTTGAGGCTGGGTGATAGTTGGCCATATTGGCCGGGTCCAAAGATGTTTTTTTAAGAAGCGGTTTAATGATCGCCTCTTTCAATGGGTCTGGGAATGCTCCCTCACAGAGGGAAGCATTCACCACCCCGCAGAGCCCATCACCCAGCCCTTCCTTGCTCGCATGTATGAGCCAGGATGGGCAAGGATCAAGGAGACAGGTGGTTGGTTTCACTCGTCCAAGCAGCCTGTCCACATCCTCGGAGGTAACAGATTGGAATTGATTCCATGCAACTCTACTAGACAGGACTCTAGCACTCTCCCGCCCCGGCCCTGCTCCCACGGTGGAGTCTACTTCCTTCCGAATCTGAGCGACTTTATCTGCAAAAATTGTTGCAAAATCATTGCAAGAGATCTTGGGGTTAACGGAACCCCAATGGTGGTTCCGTTAAATTGTGAACCACCTGAAAATGTCTCCTGCTATTTTCTGCAGATGCAATAGAAGCGGTAAGCAGGTAAGAGGATGTGAGCAGGTAGTCATCAAATGCAGTAATGATTAGTATACATTACAGATGGCACATTCTAGGGTGCTGTTCAATGTAGCTTTCAAAGCATGAGGAGTTTGGAAAGTATTGTTCTTAGTTAGAAGAAGGAAGTGTCATGTAAATATATTTTACAACTTTGAAAGAACAGTTCCAGGTTAAGTTCAACTTTGTTTTATTTGAGCGGCTACATATACTCCCTACATACTAATAAGTTTAATTACATGACCAGTGAGTAGGAAAACCTAATTTCAAACGAACTGAAGTCTAAGTTTCTTTCATTCTCTATGTATAATAGATTTGGGATATTCAGACCTGAAACACATGCGCACGCACACACTCCACTTAAAAGATATTTTCCTTTTAGGGGAATTATATTTAGATGATGCTCCTGCGGAAAGATAGTTAGAACAGCTTTATAAACTATCAGGTAAGCACTTCCGGGTTAGCGCCTCCGGCAATGGCGGAGTTCCTCTGATCGGGAGGAACTTGCTCCGTGGAATTTAGGGTCTGGCCACCACGGCGAAGGCGGAGACCCACTAAAAATCGCAGGCGGGAGAAGCCTGTGAACGTGGGATTCGGCTGGCACCTTTTGCGCCTCCCCTACTCGCGGGGAGACCTGGTTTCGGGTATCCGGAGCAATGTGGGGTGAGCGGCGCGGTGCTTCGAATTGACTGCTTCTTTCACGGAGTGAAGCCGCATTGCTGTTGCCGGAGAGCGCTGACTTTTTCCTGTGGACAATTTGATTATAAACAACTACCCGTGAGTAGAACGGAAAATTGGATTTTTAAACGTCTTATTTTGGCACCGAAACGGGGAGGTTTTAAACAGGACGTCCGCCTTCCCCTTTTGTAAATAGATTGAAGCAAAGAATTTGCAAGCTAAAGTCTTGGAAAGTCCTATGTAAAGGATTAAACCTCCAACGGCTAAAATCATTAAACCCCCCCCCCTTGGAGGCAGGAGAAGAGGGGGGAAATTTTGGATCGCGTAAGCCTGCAGGAGAGAGTGAAGAAAGTTGGATCACCACCGCTCTGAACCTGGAAATGGATTGCTAGTAAGACTGACGTTTTTGGGAAAGTTCATGACTGTGACAGTTAAATAAGAGAAATACATTGTTTTCATTGTCTCCTTCTGCGTTTAAAATGGAGTAAAAGTAGCTGAAAATTGAAACTAATTTTACTGCTTGAACTGTGCTTAAAAGGATTGATACAAACAGAAATTGTTTCCCTCTAGAGGGAGTCTTTGAAATTGTTACAAGAGTTGGGCTGGTGGAATCTCCAGCTGCAAGAGAAAACCGTGAGATTGACCTTGGATTGCTTGAGAATGTCGACAGAAGAAGCCTTAGTGATTGCACTATGCAAGATAAGTGAGTCATTGGAACAGCTCCATAAAAAGATGGACATGATGAATATTAAAATTGATATTTTGGGACAAAAAGCGACTAATTTGGGACAAAAAGTGAACATCTACACAGAAACTATTCAGGAACCGATACAGGAATCTACTTTCACATGCCAAATGGTGGAGAAAGCGAGGGAGAAAGTTGTGGTTGTTGAACCTAAAGTAATACAAGTGGAGAGGGAGAGAGCCCCAGCCTTACAGAGGCAACTTGATGATTATAAGTTGTTGCCCTCTATGATTGAATTCAGAGAAAGTCAGATTGGAACCCTGCTTGGACTGGAGAAGGAAAGTTGGATAGATCACCTCATGCAGGGATTTACTGACCTTTGGGATCTGGACCTGGGTCAGGAGGAAATTGGAGTTGTGGGGACCTGCAGATTTGGAGGGACTTTGAAACACATCCTGAAATATCTTTTGGATTTTAGTTTTAACCACGGAGATGCGGATGACATGTCGAGAAGGAATAAAAACATTGTTAGGTTGGAGCTCCCTCGAGACCTACTCTTCAGTATCAAAGAAAGGAAATTAAGAACAAGATCAGCAGAAGACAAAGTAAAGTGCATGTATAAATGCGAAGAAGACTTGCAGAAGGGACCTGGAAAAGAGTTAAGAGCCTTGGACAGAAGAGCACCAGGTTGATATGGAATTGACGGAAATGACTGGCAGAATCCGAGACCAGGGAGAAGAGACGGTGGAAGAAGATTGGAAAAAGTTTAAAGTTTATTTATAGAAATATGGTAAAATTAACGAGTGTTAGAAAAATGTTGGAATGAAATTATATGGCCTTAGTATAAGTGTTATAAGGAGTTAAGCATAAATAAGTATTATAGTATTAATGGAAAATAAGGTTAAAATAAGTTAAGATATTTATATGACAGAAAATAGTGAAAGATGGAAAGGATTTGCTGAAACAATTAATAGAAGTGGAATACAAAAAGGGAGGTGAGAGGAAGTCGATGAAACAAGGGAATGAAAGATAAGGCATTGAAATGGTATGATGTATGCTTTTAAATTGTTTTTGTTCTGTTTTGTTTAGTTTAATGCGTTAATGTTGTGCGGTATATTGTTTATATATTGTATTGCATTGTTTTTTCTTTCCTTTGTTTTTTCTTTTTTTTCTCCTTTTCTTTTTCTTCTTGTTTGTAAGGTTTAAAAGTAATAAATATTATTTTTTTAAAAAAATAAACCATCAGGTAAGCAGATTCTCAATTTGTGTACCATACAAAATAAACCAGCATCATAGGTTATTTCCACAAACATTGAAAGAAACATTAATCACTGACTAGCAGCAGTTTTTATAGGACATACTAAAAAGTGTCTGTATGGACCTGGGGCCACCCACAATTGCAGAAAGTTTTAACATGTTTGAAAAGCCCTTCTGTAGGACCAAATACAGTGGTACCTCGGTTTACGAACTTAATCCGTTCCAGAAGTCCATTCTTAAACCAAGGCGTGCTTTCCCATAGCAGTGGGGGACTCAAATTATAAATGGAACACACACAACAGGAAGCGAAACATGTTCTGCTTCCAAGGCAAAGTTCACAAATCAAAACACCTACTTCCAGGTTTGCAGCGTTCTTAATCCAAGTTGTTCATAAACTAAGCTGTTCTTAAACCAAGGTAGTTGAAGCGAAGTGGTAAGGAAAATTGGTCTCTCTGAGGCCACTTCAAACACACACACAGTTAAGTGTTCCCTTGTTCCTACACCTTATACTCCCTATCAAGAAAAAAGGAAGACTCCCGTGTTCCCCTGCATTGCTCAAGCTGGAGACGGGTTGCATAGTCTGCTACACAGGCAACTCTGAATAGGTTATGGGTTCCAGAAGGCTCTGCCAAACGCTGTGTTGGGGGTGAAATTGAAGAATGTTTAACAATTCCCAATGATGTATAGATGGGTCCCTGTCATAACGGCTTTCAAATCTGATTATACAAAAGGTGCAGGAGGGACAGAGAACCAGAACTTCTGCTTTTATTTAAAATCAAGTTCACATCACCTGTCAGAAGCACTACAATGCCACTCTCCATACCGTTCCAACCTTGAAACCTCAATAAACATGGAATGCTCTGGCAGATTACAACAAGCATTAGTTTATTCATGTACAGTGGTACAGTGGTACCTCGGGTTAAGTACTTAATTCGTTCCGGAGGTCTGTACTTAACTGAAACTGTTCTTAACCTGAAGGACCACTTTAGTTAATGGGGCCTCCTGCTGCTGCCACGCTGCCGGAGCACAATTTCTGTTCTCATCCTGAAGCAAAGTTCTTAAACTAAAGAAATATTTCTGGGTTAGCGGAGTCTGTAACCTGAAGCGTATGTAACCCGATGTACCACTGTATTTGCAAAGAATGCAGAAATTCTATGACCAAAGTTTGATTTAAAAAACTATCTGCCCAGAGAGAAAGGGAGTATTCGGTATGAAGCCATGGCAAGGATAGCAAGAGTAACCATTCTTGTCATTTCAATCAAAGGCAGAGAAAATGTTCTGATGTCCTCTGATCCTACTTTTAAAAAGGAAGCCAAGACCCTCCATTTTGATTTTCAGAACATTGCAAAGGCCTCTATATTCTGAGGGCTTTGGAAATCTGATTTATTTCTGATTTATTGCAACACTAATATTTTTCCAGCTCTAATACAAACGGTTTACATGCTTTTCAAAAACTGTTTGCCTCTTAATGACTTATTTAGCCATATTTAACTCCAAAAAGTTTCATCATGAAGCATTCTCATCACCCCATTCTCATACCTGTTCTGTTGAGTCTTGCCATATTCATCATTGCTTCTTGATAGGCTAGCTCCACATCTTCTTGTGTAACCACCAACTTGATTTTGTTCCATTTTTCTGGCTAGTATGTTGAAGAAGAAACAAGATCAAACTATCTGTGTTTTAACTACATAAATTCTGCATGTGATGCAATTACTTTTTTTAAAGTGCAGTAGACTAAATGTCTTATATAGTCCAGCATCTTGCTTCCAACAGGAGTCAAGTATTATTACTGTTGTCATTTATTTGTTGCCTTCCAAACATATCTCAAGGCAAATTCCTTTCTAAAGTCACCTAAGCTAGTGGAGATGATGAAGATGGGATTTTTTTCTCCCAATGTGCATCACTTTACATTTACTTTCACTGAACTGCATTTGCAATAATGTTATCCATTCACCCATATTAAAGAGCTGCTTTTGGAACTCTTTACAGTTTGCTTGGCTTTCTACCATCCTCAATAATGGTCTAGTGTGTATATTAACTTAGAAGAAAGTTCTGCTGTATTCAATGGGGCTTACTATCAGGTAAGTGTGTAGGGGTGCAGCCTTAATGTCAAAAACACAATACATAATTCACACATAATTACACACATAACTCACACTTAATTACGGATGCAAGCTGGGAAACCAGGTGCAACAATGAATCAAGAAGCATTTCAAGTCTGCCTAACCGTGTGGACAGTAAATCTGTCTGATGAATGCCCCAATCCACCTCAAAGCAAAGGGTATCTAAACAATCAGTATTCATTTTCAATTAGGTTGTGAGTACTTGAATACTCAAATGGGACTGCAAGATCTGAAAAGGAATATCCCACATTCAAAAAACTATGGAATTTCCTGAATTGTTCTTTCATGTCTCCTCATCCTAAGATGGTAGGAAGTGTGCCAAGAAAACTCCTGGCCTTTCCATGTAACATACATGATAGCCCAACTTGCTTTTATTTATACTTTACCTTTCTTAAGATAATGACATGCTTTAAAAAACTGTCAATATATACTTTTTACTAGTGGTTTACTAACCCTGCAACTACCATCTAAGGCCCTTCTTTGTGTGGCACCTCCACAAGAGGCAACAACATGAGAATGGGGCTTTTCTGCAGTGGCTCCCCATTGTGGAACCGTCACCCCAGGAAAGCTCACCTAGTGCCTTCATCACGTATCTTTAAACCATTGACTGATTGAACAGTCTACGGCCTTTTAAATGTGTTTGTGGGAGGGGGTTATTGGTTTCTTTTTGGTTTATTATGTATTCTGTCTTCTCATTTTGTATTTTTATGTTGTGAACTGCCCTGCAATCTTTGCATGAATTTAAATTCATAAAATCATCATCATCATCATCATCACAGTATTCATCAAGCACAATGAAAAGCACATTATCAAAATAGATGCCCTATATCAATATACAGAGATGTGCTTTTACAGTGAAAAGTTTCAATACTACCACTAATACTGCATTTCAGAGATTTATTTTTTAAAAAAATTTCTAGATAATTAACTGATCTATACTTGCAGAGCAAAACCCCAGTTTCAAAGATTTCAATAGCAAATTGCTAGCAGTTTATGTAAATAGGTTTAAGCCTATGCCTATTCACTGGTTCAAATACTGATTAAACAGGTGTATATTTTCAAGGTTAAGATAACTGCCTCAGATGAAGAGCTACACAGATTATTTCTCTGATCCTTTACTCCGACCCCATTCAGACGCATTTACTTACAATATCTAGCCACTGGTGGACAGCTACAGCAACCTGCGTTCCCAAGGGTTTAGTTAACACAAGCACGTCTCCTGGCACTGCATTGTCTGGCCTGCAAACAAGACACCCATATATGTAAAAAGACACATATGATGTGACTATTTCCCAGTCAGCATTCCACAGAATATATACAACAATGCTCAACCACCAAAAGAGCTTACTCTAAAACTGAGGACTATGAGTAGTGAAATGCCAGAGGACAATTTTATGAACTTTGCATCTCAAACTGAGTAACAGTAGCCCTCTGTCCAGCTACAGAAGGCTATGGAAAAATACTACAGGTAACCAATGAAAAAACAACATCTTCAGAACTATACTGTGAATCAGTCACAGATACTTGACCTTTGTGGTTTGTTTGTTTGTTTTTAAAAAGAATATAATCACAAAGACAAAGTAAAAGAAAAGGTCAAAGATTTTATTTTTAAATAACAAAAATACTTTTTGAAATCCCATGAAATGTGCTTGTTTAGGTGGCTTAAATAACTCGTTTGACATTTATTCATGTTTCAGAGGATTGTTTTTAAAGTGCCTAATGATGAGAAACAGCCACTCAGGCTACCTATAATAATAGATCTTATTTATGTCAAGCTTCCATAGCAGGATTCTGGTCTCAGTTCTGTATGTAGAAGGAAATCTCATTCCTCCTACTTCAATAGCTTAGGATTTCAGCGTAAGTTATTGTATCAAGGAGAAACAAAGTAAGCAGACTTCAAAGCCAACAACTGCAATCATGGAAGGATTTACAGCTACATAGTGCTCTGAGGATGTTCATTCTACATTGTAGGGTACAATGTAACAGGTAGCCAGTACAGTCATACCTCGGGTTGCGATCACTGCAGGTTGCACGTTTTCAGGTTACGGACGCGCTGAACCCAGAAGTACTGGAATGTGTTACTTCCGGGTTTCGGCGCTCGCGCATAAGTGCTAAATCACGCTTTGCACATAACTGCCGAATTGTGTCACGCGCATGCGCAGACGCAGCGCTGCAGGTGCCTCACTCATGGATCATGTTCACAACCCGAGGTTCCACTGTATGCTGAATACAGTAGCAACTATTAATATGATTTCCTGGGTATGTTTATACATGTTATTCAAGGACCTTTAAAAAATTGGTAATGGTCACATTTAATTAACATTCTAATCTAGAATGTGACAACAGAGTTCTTTGAAGAACAGAAGCTTAACTTTCATTCTTGATACATGCTTCTCCAAATGAAAAGGGTAACTCATTTTAAAGGTTTCTGAGGCTGCCATTCTAAACACACTTACTAGAGAGTAAGCCTCATTGAACACAGCAAGACTTATGTCCAAGAAAATATTTATAGGATTCTGCAGTTAGACATGTATGATTAATATCCAAGAACCCAAAGGCCAAAATATCATCAATTTTCTTACAGATAACATTACAGAAAGGAAATATCCAGAATTTTAACAGTACCTACCCCTTTTAATATTTTACAACCCCTTTTGCATAGGATTAAATGCTTCAACTCACATTATAAACTCATTAGGCTGGCAGACTGTTGTGGCCACTCCTCCTAAAACAATCCAAGGGTTTAATACTGTCTGACCACCAGTCACTGATGTTCCTGCCTCTTCTGCGGCATCTTTGAAACCTTGGATAATTAGAGGCATTACTTTGTCCCTTTCCTAGAGATCAGAAACAACACAAGCAGATAAACTCTATAATCAATGAAAAAAAATCCAGTCTGGAGGTGCAAACCAGCACCTGCTGAATCCATTTTTAACTTGCAAACCATCCATAGGAGCTACTGGTCAAACCAAAACCAGAGCAGAATGTTTCACAGTTTCTTTTAAAGTCTTTCAGACACATTTTCCAAAAACCTAAAAGTACAAGTACAATTAAGAACAATTTCTTGGATTCAAAACCTATGCTTAAACGGGTTGGATGTGGAGATGTGAGTACTCTACTCGTGAAAGTGGGTGCTTTCAACTGCCATTAATGGAGAGGGGAAGAGATTTCTGCAACTTTTCTCTTTCCCCTCATTCTACCCCACCTCTAAAATGTTTGCACTTGGGAGCTGCTTGACCTTTCAGGACAGCTTGGGACGTGGTATAGGGGAATATGGGGAAATGACCCAAAAAAAAGCTCCGCCTCCTTTTGTTTATGGAAGCCCCCACTTGACTGAAGCCCCTCTCTGTACCACTGAATCCAAAACTTTTAATAAAAAGCATACAGCAAGGTATGTACAGGGGAACACAAAACAATACAAATGTACATTGTGAAAAGCAGAACACTTCTCTGCATGGTACAAGTCATGCCAAGCAAAAAAGCACCCCTCCCACACATTGTGCCATTCAATAATGAGATGAAAATGCAAAACAAAGATTGGGCAAGTAGATATCCCATATTTGTGAGTTCCAGATTAAACAGAAGTTATATATTGCTTGATATTATGCACTCGCCAAAGTGTTGTGTGAGAAAAAACATTCCAACTACCTTCAAGCACCTTGCTGTACCCCAATAGTGGTATGAACCGCAAAAGCCTGTGTGCATGTTTTAGTCTGACTACAAAAATAGTCTGGTCTCACCTTGCCCTGGTAATTGCAGACTGGCCCAGTTCACACAACACTCAGCCAACCTCTGATCTCCCCTAGGCTTGCTTACTCTTTTTACAACTATTTTAAAGTGGGAAGGGGAGAACCGTGTGTCCCGCCTTGAACTCCTTGCAGGAAAAGGTGGTATATAAATGTAATTCTTTCTTTTTTCTTTGAGCATGAATCATAACGGAAGCTGGAAAAAAATGTTTTGGTTATCCTAGGATAACTGATAGATGTTCAACAACAAACATGGGATTCTCTTGTGGATGCTTGGAATAAAGGTTGCATTGTTCTCTATGAAAGCTGGTGTTCATTTTCAGGGACACAAGGCAATATGTTAGCATGATGCATTCCTATAGCAGTATTTACAGTACTTACCCTATCTGTCATTTTATTACTTATTCCAAGCAGCATCAACATGTTGTCACACTCAGTGACTCCCATAGCATAAAGATCACTAAGAACATTGGCACAGGCTATACGTCCCTAAAAATACAAAAAAAATTATTGAATTTACAAAACATCATCAATTCATGTGCTGCTTTACAAAATAAGATAGGGGGAAAAGATACATTCTTCTCCCAAACTTTTCAACAATGGAAAGGAAGGCAGAGATAATGAACTAAAGATTTTTATTCTCTGTTTCAAAGGGAATATTTTTTTTTACAACTATATTAAAACATGCTTCTAGTGTACTGTATTGCCAATAATGTCCAGAATTCTGTAATATATGTGGCACCACCTCCAGGCAGAAATATACATTTGCAGTCAGGTCTACTACAATTAGAATTCCTTTGTTTTAATAAACATTTTAATATTGCATTGGTGAATGATTATCTATTTCTCCCTTTAAGAGACACAGCAGACAGCTCTGGAAGATATTTAACCAGTGTCAACATTTTAGAGTTAGGCTGAAGTGGCAAATTGTCAGTGTATCAGAGTTAAGTGAAAGTGGCCAGTGGTCCCCTCCTCCTCCCTTTTAAAAGAATATGGCAATTGCTCACAAACCAGGACTTTTAAATTGTCCCAGGCATAGCTGGACACAAATTGCTTGTTACTGGTAATTTTCAAGTTACACACATCTGCAAAAAACCTAGCCCCCACAAAGCAGAACAGAACACATGAAACCTTGTCTGCAATATAAAGAAACAACAGGCATGTGTGACACATAACTGCACATACAGCTGGAGTTTCATTTGATGTCAGCATCCAACAGTTTCCATTATCAGCAAGATATAATGATATTCATTTAAATGATATTCAATTAAAAAGCAACTCGTCTTTTCAGTAATAGGAACAGCTGTAGCACAAACACCATACACGCTTGTGATTGTACCTGCAGTTATATTCCATATGATATTCCTACTGATTCTTTGGATTGCAGCACCCAGTTGCAGACTTCATACTTGCTATTCTGAATGTGTTTGTATCAATACAGTAGGTTGGAGTACCTTGGGCAATAAATTTCATGGAGAGCAGGTATTTATTTAGTTAAGAGTCCAAGAGTGATCCTAATGCAGTACAGTTCTGATTCAAAGTATCCCAAGGCAACTGGAGTACAAAGCTCAGATCTAGAGCTCTGCCTCTAACAGGAGAAAACTTCACAAAACTGGCAGGTTAACTGTCCAATCACAACAGAGAAAATCTAGAACAGCCCAAAACAATGCTCGCCAATCACAATTTAGGTAGCTAACAGGCACCTTTCCCCCGCCCCATACATATGTTTAGGCAACTCACCATCATATAAGGATCATCCACAATAGGATAAATGTAATCTGTTGTCTGGACCAAAGATAGACCTCCATGTCTTAAAGGAATAACACAAGTGTCCATTCCAATTCCTGTAAAGACAGTGGCAGTTAATTACCAATTAATAAAAGTCATTTCCTTGGATTTCTCAAAGTATATTCTATCCTTGCCCACCCCACTCACCCAAAGACTCCTTACACACCAATGAAATTCAAAAGGAAGCAACAGCTAGTGAGGTTTGGGGAGATACATCAGTCTGTTTCTCCTCATTAAACATCAGCCCGACAACCCTAGTCTTTAAAACAGGGGTCAGCAATGTTTTTTGAGGCTGGTCCAGTCCACTCACCAGCAGACCTCTCGGGTGGGCCGGAGCATGCACGCCCGTGCGTGCGCTCAAGCTATTTCCAATGCACTTCTGGGGTGGAGGAGCGCCCGTGTGCATACACTATTTCCAGCATTCTTCCGACCCAGAAGTCTGTCACCATGGCGAGAGAAAAAAATGGTGCTGTGAAAAAAAAAAAAGCACAGAATCCCCATGCCGATCCACAGAACAGCCGTGGGCCAGTTCCAGGAAGCTCATGGGCTAGAACCGGACCATGGGCCTTAGGTTGCTGACCTCTGCTTTAAAACATGTCTGCCTACAGAAAACAACTGACAGACACACAAGCTGATTAGGACAAAATAATGATAGCAGATCTGCACATTAGCCAGCAGCCATTCATGAGGTTCAGTCTCCTCCTGTGGTGTGCAGCCTTATGAAAACTGCCTGACCATCCAATTGCTGCAGAACCTAAGAGCTTTTTACCATCTCTCTTGCAATACAGCGGCCTTCTCTGACGGATAAGAACCTGGTAGATGAAAAGCTGCCATCTATACTTTTGATTTAACAAACGGAGGGAGGGAGAGAGCAAGAGAGCAATGTGCACTGCATGAGATTGGCCCTTTGAATTTAGACATTAAGAGCTTTCATAAAAACTTGTAGTTGAACTTGTAGTCAGGATCAAATGACATGGGTACTCTGGTACTTCCTTGGCTTCAACCATATAATTTAGGGTGAATCTCCCACAGAACTTATAGATTCCCCCATGACCTCCAAGATAAAGCACTCTCAATATGCATTTATTAGACCCTTGATTAGCAAATAGTTTTATAAGAAGACCACTTTGAAGCAACGGAAATGGGAGGTAGTAGACCAAGTCTCCTGCTCTGTTCAGAAAGGTTTTCCATACATCTCTCAGCTTTAAAGACCAAATGATACCAGGACTTGGGACCTCTTTCTACCCCTATGTTCCATTTCCCCCTTGATCTTTAGAGATACTTTTGCAGTGTTCTGAGCAGAAGAGTATTTTCAGATTGCCATCCACTGGGCTCACAAACAAGTTTATGGCAAGATTTGATAGACTGATCATCTGTTCTGGGAAGGAGGAAAACAGGGTAATTTTTGTTATACTGTATTTATAATTTGTTGAAAATCAAAATTTCTATAAAATTTCACAGAAATGCACAATGCCACGCACGAATCAGGTTCTGCTGTACCTACACCATCAATGGGGTACTTGGAAAAAAGTTAAACCTGGTGCCACACACTCCCAGCTTAACTCTCTTTGTAGACCAAAGGAGCAGTGGCACAAAGATATGCCTGACTCCTCACCCAAGTCATAGAAACATAGAACTGTAGGAGTTGGAAGGGTCCCCAGGGTAATCAAGTCTGCCTCCCTGCAATGCAGGAATCTCTACTAATGACTTATGGCCATTCCAGTTCATAGCTAGGAGGGAAATTTGTGAACAACTATGCTATTTTTTTTCTGGCCAGTACCACTCTTGGGCTTGCCTCATCATGCCCTGCTTGCAGCAGAGTAACAGAACAAAGTGCATCAAGCCAAGCATTCTGCTTCTGCAATAGTGAAATCAGACGTTCGAAGAAAACCCACAAGCATGAAGGTAATAACTCTCTCCTGCTGCTGAAACTGAGATTAAGCAACATAATCCTTAGGAATATAGTGGTACCTCCAGTTACGAACTTAATGCGTTCCGGAGGTCCGTTCTTAACCTGAAACCGTTCTTAACATGAGGCACACTTTCGCTAATGGGGCCTCCCGCTGCCGCCGTGTGACTTCCGCTCGCAAAGTTTGCAAGCAGGAGCTTCTACTTCCGGGCTAACGGAGCTCGTTAACTGAAGCGTTCATAAGGAGTACGGTACGTAACCCGAGGTTCCACTGTACTTGGTATTTCTTTATTCAGCACATAAACCATGACCATCCAAATAATCCACCAGCCACACATGGACGGCTATGGATTGTCCTTCTAACATTACCTATGAACTGGAAAAAGAAATATGATACGATACCAAAAAAAGTAAAACAACAGACAAGCAAACAACAATATGTCTGTGTTGATTACCTGACATGTTTAGGGAGGGTTAACAGGTTCTTGTTACTCTTCTTCATGTCAAAAATGCAATGTACAAGTACAATACTTTGGAATCCAAGGTATGCAATATATGCTTGCATTTTGGAAAATCATGATTTAAAAAACAACAATATATTGCTATAGATTCAGGTAGGTAGCCGTGTTGGTCTGATGCAGCAGAAATAAAATAAAATAAAAAATTGTCCAGTAGCACCTTAGAGACCAACTAAGTTTGCTCTTGGTATGAGCTTTCGTGTGCATGCACACTTCTTCAGATACTATGAAGACGTGTGCATGCACATGAAAACTCATACCAAGAACAAACTTAGTTGGTCTCTAATGTGCTACTGGACAATTTTTTTTATTTTTTAATATATTGCTATATAACCCATGACTAAAAATCATGAGTTTATCTTATCCCCTTTCAGAGTTAACTATTCTAGTAATCATCACATCTTGCAGCATCAAATTTCATAAATTAATTGTGCACTGTGTAAAGTATCTTCTATGCTGAATCTCCTAAAGATCAGTTTCACCGAATGGCCCCAAATTCTATTATTATGTCAGGGTTCTCAGTGAGCTGTCCACCTCAATACAAATATCACTTTCCTGATTGGTTACTACTAGTTCATATCCCATCAGCGTGCATGTAAATTTAGGAGTTTTTGTTCCAATGTGCAAGACTTTACAGTTATTTATACTGAACTGCATTTGCCATTTTGCTGCTCCTTCACCCAATTTGGAGACACTCTCTTGATTTCATCCATCCTTGGTCACCTCACTGCTCATGCCTAACCCCAGATCATTTATGAACACGCGAAAAAGAATCAGTTTCAATATAGATCCTTGGGGAACCAAGTTATGTGCTCCCCTTGTGAAAACTATATTCATTCCTGTGGTCTACTTTCTCTTTTTTAGCCAGTTACAAATTCGTAAGATGCCGGCCCTCTAATCCCATTGTGCCAAATTTACTTAAATTCCTTCAACAAAGGCTTTCATCAATAGCTTTTCAAACATTCAAGTATACATAGATTACTGGATCACTCTTATCCACATACCTGTTGACACTCTCAAAGAACTCTAAAACATGAGGTGCTTTCTTAGTAAGAAGCAAGGCTTGGAATGCCTGAGTGATCCAGCCATGTAAAGTATTGAATGCCCCCCCCAAACCTATTCGGGAGGGGGGTTGATAAGGGGTTTGCTTTGTTTTTATTATGTATTTTGTGTAAAAACACAAAATCTTATATTTTATGCTGTGAACAACCCTGAGATCTACAGATGAAGTGTGTTATAAAAATTTAATAAATAACAACAACAACAACAACTGGCCTCTGAGCATTCTGTGTGGTGGTAGCAGTAGTAAGTGCACCAGCGAAGTAGGAAAGAATAGTACAGGCTTGGTACAACGTGGAACTATTTGTAGGCCTTCCTTTCAGCATCACTCAGATAGGGTGGGTTCGGGGGGGGGGGAATCAAGAAGTGAGCAGGGGCCAGTTGTGCCCCAGACGCTGCCAGTTGGCCATGACTACAACAGGATTATGGCTTAAATCTCAGTCAATGAAAATGTTGGTGCTCCCATTCTGAAATGTATCACATAACATGACCATGTTCTGAAAATTAAAAAGTGAAATACTCAGGAACCAAAGATTAAAAAGAATATAAAACGTACTCTTTGGCAGAAAAAGCACACATTTTTGTTTTTGTAGTCTACCTTCCTTTTTTCACCAACTTAGAAGCATTATGAGGAGCTGCAGAAGGGGGTCATACTACATGGAAGCGAAGCATGAAACACAAGTCACAGGGCCCTCTCTAGATCTGAGCTGCAAAATGGGGCTAGGACTTGTTTTGGCCATGCAGTTCCAAAGCACTCTGAGCACCTCAGAAATGGTGAGCCAAGCTGATAAGTCGCCAACCCCCCTCCTTTCATCCTGGAGCTGTAGTAGTAGTCTGAGGCTTGTAATTATGCCACAACACATTTGTCGACTTTGTGGGGAAACCAGTCTTTAAAAATCAAGAAAGAAATGGTCATGTGGAAGAGGTGGATGAATTTGGGTACATTAACGTTAGACCAGTTGATAAACGAAGAGAATGAATTTTATACATATTCCATCTTAAGAGACAAATACAGATTACCTACAAATTCTCACTGGCAATATCTCCAGACAAAACACTTGCTAACCACCATCTACAGACCAGGAGCTTTTACAGCCTCAGAGACCCCAGAAATATTGAAGCAGCTGATTAATTCTTACACAACAACAAAAACGGCCATCAACATATATAAATATTTGTTATCAGCAAACCATTTTGATATACAGATATCGAGGGAGGGTTGGAATAAAGAATTAGAGATATCCATTTCAACCACACAGTGGGAAACTGTTTTAACTGGTATAACAAGGGTGTCTCTGGATCTTAAATTGAGGCTCACACAACAAAAAATAATATTTAGAATATACTGGAGCCCATTACGTTTGTTTAAAAGAAGGGCTGTTAGAGATGCAATAGGGATAATGCTTCTCTAAAACATATGTTTTTTCACTGTCCTACATTTAAAGGTTTTTAGCAGAAGGTAACAAACCATCAACAGAAATGTATGGAACAACCTTACATTAACAGAGCAAAATATCCTATTGAATTATATACCCAGCACATGGAACCTTACAAAAGGACTATTTGAGTGGACTCTCCATGCCCTTACCACAGAAAAAGACTGATGGCGGGGAAATGTGGCTCCCTTCTACGAGTGGATTGAAGACTTGTACAAACTCGCAACATATAAACGCAGACTTGCCACTGTAATAAGAATTTTAAGGTCTTACATATGTAATAAATGTTCATAAATGTACCAAGAAAAATGTACAAACCACATGTCTGAAGCAGCACAGGAAGACAGCCCTGAAACGCTTCAGGTTACAGACTCCACTAACCCAGAAATAGTGCTTAAGGTTAAGAACTTTGCTTCAGGATGACAACAGAAATCATGCTCCGGTGGCGCAGCGGCAGCAGGAGGCCCCATTAGCTAAAGTGGTGCTTCAGGTTAAGAACAGTTTCAGGTTAAGAACAGACCTCCAGAATGAATTAAGTACGTAACCAGAGGTACCACTGTACTGTAATAGGTTAAGATCTGGTGAAGTACAATAACAACCTAGGTAAAATACAGTGGTACCTCGGTTTTCGAACATAATCCGTTCTGGAAGACCATATGAGTTCCAAAACATTCGAAAACTCAAAACAGAAGCCTCAAAATGGAAAACTCAATATGGAAGCCACATTTCCGGTTCAACTTCTGAGACGAGTTTGAAAACCAAAGCATTTACTTCCGGGTTTACAGCATTCGAGTTCCTGAAATGTTCGTCAATGGAGAAGTTCGGAAACCGAGGTACCACTGTATATAGTTTTGGGTCCCCCTTCCCCCCATTGTTTTCCCTTCTACACAGGTTGTTTCTCTTTCTTGTTTGTGTCTCACCATGTCTGGTGCACATATTTATGTACTTTTTGAACTTTCAATAAAGATTTTTTAAATAAATAAATGGCACAACACCATAATTATTCTGGAGTTACAGGATAAGAATCAGTAATAGTCTTGATTTTATTTTTTAAATTATGCTCTGCCTTCACTCACATACCTCTAAGGGAAGTTATATACAAAACCTAAAGAATAAGAATAAATGTAAAAACCCTTTAAACAACTTGTATTTCACAGTTTGAGCATCTCTGCTTCAAGTTTTACTTGTGTTTCTGTTTTTTAATTAATGTGTTATAATTTTCATTCTTTTGTACTGTACCGTATTTTTTGCACCATAACACTCACTTTTTTCCTCCTAGAAAGTAAGGGGAAATGTCTGTGCGTGTTATGGAGCGAATGCCTGCGGGTGGCGGGGGGGGGGGATCTGCTGCAGTCGTGAGCAGAGGATCCATGGTTCCCCTTCCTTCCCTCCTCCGTGGTTACAAAGCATGGATCCACATGGATCCTCAGGATTTTTGCATTGGGCTACTCCAAACTCACTGTCAGATCACATGTCTGTGGCCACAGCATGAACCACAAAAATCATATATCCACTATTTCGTTTAGAGTATTTTTTTTCTTGTTGTCCTCCTCTAAAAACTACGTGCGTGTTATGGTCTGGTGCGTGTTATAGAGCGAAAAATACGGTATTTTAATGTTGCTGCTGTTGTTTTGCATTGGAAGCAGCCCAGAAAATTTGTCATGGGGCAACTGTGATGGGGTGACTATACAGATGCAGTAAATAAATACACCATTAACTAATATCTGACTGGTCAGAATTGACCAAACATTTTTGATTGGTGAAATAACCAACCTTGTTGTTGGTGAAATAAACAACCTTGTACACACACACACACACACAGTACAATATTTTTCCGTATTCTCCAACACATGATACAACCATTAAATATCATTGAAGAACTACTGCTTACCCAATCTAGGCATAACAGCTCCCAAAAACTGTTCATCTTCCTGGAAGTGATTTTCTTGTAGAGATTCAAGCAATTTCTGTAAAATGTCCTGAGGCACTTTACAGCCAGTGCCTTTAAGTTCAGTGAATCTTGTTAGCCGAAAGCTCTTGTCAAGTTCATAACTTTCTGGGTTAAAGGACTCCCGGACAGACATGATTCTCCCACAATAAGTACCAGAAGCTTTTTCTCTTCTTCAAGATATTTGTTGGTATGCTTTCGTGGTAATTATCCTAGTTTGCAGAAAGAAGTATTAATACAATATAGACTTTCTCAGCTTGTTATGCAGAATAGTTCTATGTCTGTCTGTCTGTCTGTCTGTCTGTCTGTCTGTCTGTCTGTCTATCTGTCTATCTGTCTATCTATCTATCTATCTATCTATCTATCTATCTATCTATCTATCTATCTTT
Organism: Podarcis erhardii; assembly: GCF_964252035.2. Classification (NCBI taxonomy): domain Eukaryota; kingdom Metazoa; phylum Chordata; class Lepidosauria; order Squamata; family Lacertidae; genus Podarcis; species Podarcis erhardii. The sequence continues at coordinate 75,226,964 of NC_138500.1, read as the reverse complement.
TCCCTTCTATCTAAAATTCTGAGCTGCAACCATACATTGCAAGAACAGACGCCTCCTTCACTAAGGCTACCAGCTCTTGACATTTTTTAAAAAATAGGCAACATTCATTTTTGCATATAAAGCCCCTGCACAATTACTTTCTTGCAAGTTCTGTAGCAGGGGATGGATCTAAAACTACCCACCCTCCTTAGGTCACTTTGACAAGTAGCAAGGGAACATCTACTATGGTTGAATTCAATTTATGTCTCTAATGACATGCCAAACATGAGTTTGGAAGTGCTGTGCCGAGCCAACTGGACCGAATTCAGTGCATAATAGTAGCATATATGTGATCTTGCTACAGGCTTAAAGAAAACCAGGTCTTTAAAGGTTGGCTATGTTTATAGCAAATTGACCTGTGTACGCAGCCCAAGATGTCCCACTTTGCTCCACCCTTAGGTGCATACATGCCAACATTTCCCAAGAAGAAATTGGGACATCCCCCCACACCATCCTGCTGCTGCTGCCTGCTCACTCTCCCCACTGTTGTCTAAGCATCCACCTGCTGCCACACAGAGAAGGGCCACTGACAATACTTCCAGAAGTGGCGCCATTCTTCCAGAAGCTGTGGCCCACCTCGTATGTGTGTGGCAAGTGGTGGCCAGCGAAGGTGCGGAACCAAGAGAGCATGAAACAAAAAGACACACATATTTTGATTCTGCACTCTTTGGGTCACCCAGGGAAAAAATTGGACATTTGTGCGGTATGCAGTGGAGGAGATAAACATTGGCTGGATCTAGGCACATCAAAAAAGTGATTCAGTTAAACCTGCTGTAAACTTCATAAAGGGAAAGTCTGCTAGTGAAAGATGGGACTCCACAGTGTCATAGTGTTATAATGCATATAAAGCATTTTTTCTTTACTAATGTAGCTGAGTTCATTATGTCTGAAGCACAGTCCAAGCAAAGTTAAGCACCCATGACACTACGAAACTGAAACAGTAACATCAACAAATCAGTTTCAGTGGGAACTGTGCCCACGGTATTTAATAGGCAGTAAAAAGTTACGGATTCCTCTACATTTCCTATTAACAATTGAACTTTAACACACAAAACAGTAGCTTTCTCCTCATTCTGTTCCCCCAAACAGGTGTCAATCTCCTGAAGCAGGGCTGGGGAGCCTGTGGCCCTCCAGATGTTGGTGGACAACAAACTTCCACAATCCCTGGCCCGCTAGTTGGGGTTGTTGGGAGTCCAACAATGCTAGGGGAGAAGGCATAGGGAGCTCCCCACCCATCCTATAAATCATTGTTTGAATGACAGACACCTATTTTCCCCACGGAAAGCTAAGCCTCATAAGCCATACAAAGAGTCGGGAGTACTTAATGCAGCTACCTATATAATTAAAAGCTGCAACATTCTGAATCTTGACTGAACGTTTTTTTCTGTTTTCTGAAATGAGGAAAGAAGACTGCAGAGCTGTCCCAAACAACTACAGTGTTCACAACACCATACTTTATCCACTTTAGAACAATTTCTTGCAAGTTTGTTTTGTAACTTTGGGAACACACGAGTTAGAATTCAAGTGCTGCATGAAGTCTGTCCAGAGTTGCACCGGAAAAGACCAAGCTCCCAGTTTCCATTAGTTCAAAAATCAACACTGCTCCGAGAATTTAACCTTTGCTTCACCGTAGATCTGGCAAACGAGCACAGCTGGTAAAGCAGGGGACTCCGTCTGAGGGTCGTGGGTTCAAGCCCCACGTTGAGCCAGAGACTCCGGCCCCGCCAGGGCTCGCGCCAGGGGACTCTGCCCCCTTCCGAGATTCTGCGCGGGACATCAGACCTTGGAGGCCGACCCGCCTATCCGGAAGGAAACCCGGCCACGTGCGGAAAGGGCTGGCAGCCCCGCCTGGCCCGGGGAACCCAGAGGGCGACTCTGCTGCCCCCCCCCCCGCCCTTCGCGACGGGCCGCTTCCCGCCTCCCTCTGCCCGAAGCGGCCCACTGGCGAACAGAACCGGGGGTCCTCTGGGAAGGGCCCCCCCCCCCCGAGTGGCGGGGGAGGCGGGCGTCGGGCGCGCGCCTCGGGGAAGAGGAGCCTTAGCCCTTTGGCGGGTGGCTTTAAAGGCATTTCGGAGGCGGGGAAGGCGCGGCGGGAAGCGAAGGCAGCGGGCGGGGGGGCGCCGGGGGGGGCTTCTCCGAAGGGAGGGGAGGCGACTGGCGCTCCACGCGGCCCCTCTTTCTCCTCTCAGGGAAAAATGTCGGCGGGTGGAAAGTTTAACCCCTTCCCCGCCCTCGCGCAGCTCCCCGCCGCCGCCGCCGACTCCGCTCTGGCCCACAGCGGCCCCAAGCCAGCCCCCGCCGCCCGGCCGGCCCTCTCCGCCGCCGCCGCCGCCGCCGCGCCCCTCCGGCCGGCGGAGCGGCCTCTCCTTCCTGCGCGGCCCCTGCAGCTTGGCGGCGGCGGCGGCGGCTGAGGGCAGGGCCGCGTTCCCCTTTAAGCCCGCCCGCCCAGGCCGGCCTCTTACCGCGTCTCCCCGGCTGCTGCTCCTCGCCCGCTCGCCCGCCCGCCCGCCCGCCGCCCGCGAACGGGACCCCCCTCCGCCGCCGCCTCGCCCCCCGGCCCAGCCAGCCAGTCCCACAATGCACCGGGCGTCTGGCCGGCCCGGCTCGCGCGCTCGCTGGCTCGCTCGCTCGCTCTCCGGCAGGGCAGACGACTCCGCCGCGGCAGCGAGAGGGTTAAGCCACCCCCCTTTTCCCGCGTTTCCTCTCGGCTCCTTCAACGGCCGCTCCGGCCCCGCCCGCCAGGGACCCGGAGGGAGGGGCGAGCAGCCCGCGCCGGGGGAGGGGGAGGCAGGCCCCGCCCCCCGGCCGAGAGGGGCTGCCCCCCCCCCCGAGTTCACCCCAAAGTGCGCGAAGAGGGCGAGGGGCTCTGGGGAGGAAGGGCTTCGTGGGCAGGGGGCGTATTGCCTGTCCCCCCCCCTTCCCAAGGATGCCTCTCTCCAGCCTCACTGCGGACAGACATTAAAGTCCTGTATATTCTCCAAAGGCGCCCCGAGAGCAAGGGCTGTACATCTGTGAGGTGTATCTGGAGAGGTAGGCAGTGGCGTAGCGTGGGTTGTCAGCACCCGGGGCCAGGCAAGTAATTTGCGCCCCCCAACCCTAAGCCCCAGATGTTGCCCCCTGCCCCCCCCCACGCTGCGCCACTGGAGGTAGGGATGCCATTTGTTCTCTTTTAGCACCGCAGACCAGGTGTGTCTTAGAATCTTGGGCAAAGCTTTTAAATCGCCTCGGGCAAATGTATAATATACAATATATACTATAATGTCTAAAAAAATGCATGTATAATTTTTATGCATTCTGAAGATATGTTCTTTGTATTACTAGAAGATATTGAAATAATGTTTCATCTCCATTAGATGCTAATGTATGGGGTGTGTGCATGTAAAATGTATTTTGCATGAGGACCCGCAAAGCATGGACACAAGATGAGTTGCTGCTAGTGGGACTGATTTTTCCCCCCTTTCAGTTGTGGATTTATTGAGCAATAGCTTGGAGTGACTACTGTTTTACTTTCCTCACAAACTGCTTCAAAATTCCTTTTACAATGTTTTATCCCAGTTGCAGAACAAAAAGAAACTTAATTTAAGATATTTTACTCATAAGAGAAACCAGTTTATATAAAATAAAATTATGGAAATGTTGGAAAAGGTCTAAAGACATATTTAGACCTTTCCTTATTCTTTCCTTAGGCTGTTGGTTTTTTTATTTAAAGAAAGTCCAAATTTGCCCTTTAACTTTTATATAAGGGAAACTTTAGTCTTGTCAACACAAACTGAAGTATTACTTTGTAAGAACTGTTGGCAGGTGGCTGGTCTAGACAAGAAGGTGGAGTTCAATCTGTTGTGGATGAGATTGCACTGGCCTTGAGGGATCAAGGTGCATTTAGATCCACCTTTGGCCCTCGAGGTGCAAGTGGTGACAGGGTCTCCCTTGGCTAATGCTTATGTTCCGGCTGCCTAAATGCAGTTATCCATGCTCTGGTAACATCCAGGTTAGACTATGGGTTTTCCTTTGAATGCTGCTCAGAAGGTTCAGCTGCAAGGCTGTTGATTGGGATCAATAGGTGGGAACACATCTCACTGAATCTTAAGTACAGTGGTACCTCGGGTTACATACGCTTCAGGTTACAGACTCCACTAACCCAGAAATAGTACCTCGGGTTAAGAACTTTGCTTCAGGATGAGAAGAGAAATTGTGCAGTTTCAGGTTAAGAACGGACCTCCGGAATGAATTAAGTACGTAACCAGAGGTACCACTGTAGTGGCATTAGTTGCTATTCTCTTTTTGAACATGTTCTTAGCTTGGGATCAAAATGTCTGAAGGAATGCCTGCCTCCAAAGCAGCCTGTGCTTGCTTAGTTCATCATCAGAGGCCCATCTCCAAGTTCCCCCACTATTGGAAGTGAAGTGGGTGGGGACTGAAGAGAGGGTCTTTTAAATTGTAGCACCACATTTTTGGAATTTTCTCCTTGAGGAAGCTTGCCTGGTGCCTCCTTGGCTATCTTTTCAATACCAGGGGACACCTTTTTTAATTTTTTCCTAGTGTATAATTGTTAAACTGTGATTATTGTATCACTACAGTTTTAAAAGACTGTAATATATATTTATTGTATTGCTGAAATAAATGTTTTACTCCATATTATGCCACTGTGATAATATTTATATTGTTGGGTGACACAGAAGCAGAGGAGCGCTGCTTCTGATGGTGGGGTGTCTGAACAGGTGGTCTGAACAGGGATCTGAACAGGTGGTAAGCAGACCTCTCTCTTTTAGTCAACAGAAAGTCCTGAAGTAGTGTGTTGCAGGGATCGGGCCAGGGCACCAGTCAGCACTCTACATATCACCCAACTGCCCCAATCTTTGGGCCCTCCACCTTCTGCCCTGCCCTTTTAGGATTGCTCTACCTATCAGCATTTCCCCTATGCACAAGCAATTGAGTGGTGCTAGCACATTTACAAAGTTAAGCAGGGTCCTGTATGCTTTCAATCCTGAACATTGCTAACCAACCTAATGAACAACCTAACCTGTGAGCCAGACACTTGTGTGTACATCAGTTTTACTGCAGCAACCATGGAAATATTTTTGGGGTGCTTCTCTTGGCTTATATTTTCCAACTACTGTGATTCAAAGCAATACCTTTTACTGGACCCAAGTTGTTCTTCAGTTTGGAATAAGGAAAAATCAGGCAAGGATGCCACTATTTATTTTATTAAGAGGTTCCCTCCCCAGCTTTTGATATTTTACACCAGGGCTGATATTTTACACCAGTGTATACAAACACTTGGTTGCCAGCTGAAAGACTTAATTCATATTGGTTGCTTATTACTTTATGAGAAGGCTCAGTTTTTTAGCAGCTTGTTCAATAGTTCCTGAATCAGATTGCTCACTGAAGAGTTCACTGTTTGACTTTTCTTTCACTCAGTCTGTGTTCTGTATAGAGTTCTGTACCAGTATATTTTCTTTCTCTGAAATTGGTCGGCAAGAGTTCCTGCTCCGACCTTTGTTTGGAAGGGAGGAACTTTACTTGTACCACCAGGTCTGCTGATACCTGATCTGTGGCCTAGCTTTCTTGAGGATGCAAGTCCAGCATTAGCTTCCTGGATTACCATATCAAGTCGCAAGGAAGGGACAGAACTAAAGCAGGTGTCATATTGCAGTCACTGGCAGCCATTAAAACATCTGCCTTGCTCTTGTTTTGTACTTTTTTATATAATCACACACAGTTCCCTGCAAACTGCTTGAGAATCTATCTAGTGTTCCTGTAAGCTTAAACCACCTGCTTCAAATGACATTTTAGCAAGTTTTAGTCATTATTTTCTCAGTCTTTCTTCACTGTCAAAAATAAAAACAACTCCCCCCTAAACTAACCTGAACAGAAACCTAGGACTTTTAAAAATAAAAGCAAATGGTCCCCTCCCCTCTTAAAGGATTTGAGAATGTTGAATCCATTTTCCAAATCTGCTAAGATGCTTAACATTTATGAGGGTGGGGTAAGAGAGATGGTTTGGAAATATTACTGCATGATATTATGTTCTGAAACATAATATGTAACAAATTCTTATTTAGGCATTTTCTGACATGATTTTTTTTTTTTAGGTCTAGCTATTGTTATGACTGTTGACCAATAGTTCTTTTGTTAGGCGGATTGCTGGCTAACAATAAAAGATGGCTCCAGTTACAGATAGGTAGCCGTGTTGGTCTGTCATGGTCAAAACAAAATAAAAAAATTCCTTCCAGTAGCACCTTAAAGACCAACTGAGTTAGTTCTAGGTATGAGCTTTCGTGTGCATGCACACTTCTTCAGATACCTGAAGAATATCTTCAGATATCTGAAGAAGTGTGCATGCACACGAAAGCTCATACCTAGAACTAACTCAGTTGGTCTTTAAGGTGCTACTGGAAGGAATTTTTTTATTTTGTTTTAATAAAAGATGGCTGTTGATGTTTCATCAATGGGTGCTAATAGGAGATGGCCTCCTGATATTTGAAGCAACCTCTCTGGGATTTTTTTGAATGACATACCCTCAACAGAGGGGGCGTGGGTGGCGCTGTGGTCTAAACCACAGAGCCTAGGGCTTGCCGATCAGATTTGAATCCCTGAGATGGGGTGAGCCCCCGTTGCTCAGTCCCTCCTCCTGCCAACCTAGCAGTTCGAAAGCACACACACACACAAAAAGTGCAAGTAGATAAATAGGTACCACTCTGGCGGGAAGGTAAACAGCGTTTCCGTGCGCTGCTCTGGTTCGCCAGAAGCGGCTTAGTCATGCTGGCCACATGACCCGGAAGCTGTACGCTGGCTCCCCCAGCCAATAAAGTGAGATGAGCGCGCAACCCCAGAGTCGTCCACGACTGGACCTAATGGTCAGGGTCCCTTTACCTTTACCCCCAACAGACCTTGCAGAAGGTGTCACCCCTCACAAGGGCTAAGGTGGGTGGCTGGGTGTGAGAGAAAGAGAGAGAACAAGCAGTATCTGCCTTGGTGGACTTCTCTTTCACATTCATTTATGCTCTGCTTTTAGCTTTGCACATCAAGCAAATGTTACAAAGGTACCGTAAGTATTCAGTGCTCTATTATCCAAAAGAAATTAAACCAATATTGTTGCCCCTGGAACTTTTTACAGCTCAAAAATTGTGAGACATGCAATAGTTTTATGCTATTACCTTAATTTGTGAAAAGATTTAAACTGAAACTAAGAGCAACATATTGTAAAAAAAAATACTTATTCAGAAAGCATATGCTTAAAAATGGGATTCATCACCTTGCAGTTGTGTTCCTTACATGTTTTGTATAAGGTTTAGTACTGTTAACCTGAATTTTTGTGAAATACAAAAAAGATTAAAAGTCTAGAATCAGAAATGGAGTAGGAGAAAGGTGTGGCCTTGACTGAGGGGCAGGGAGAAAGCTTAGGAAAGAACAGGGATGTTCCTATGCCATCAGATGGAAGGGCCTCTGTTTAGGACGGGTTAGGAAAAAGTGGAGGTGTCTGTAACAGTGGGTGGAAGCAAGCTGCTGCCAGAGGCCTTTCCAGCAGGCTCTGCTTAATGTTGTTAATCCTATACTGTACTCTCTTACCTGGGATTAGTTACTCTTACTAGTTGTTTTGCTTACCAGGGGCCCGGTGTTTCTGTGTTATCCTCCTATATGAGTAAATATGTTTCCGTAATATGATCTGTTACTTCAGAAGCATTTTTATTTGCATGCAGCACACTTTAAAAACACACACAGATGTCCTGACTAGAGGCAGTGTGACTCTAAAAGTTAAGGACCATAAGCTAAAGCTACTTAGCATCCCCAACACACACTAACATTTCAAGCTGTAACAACTTAAATAAACTTCCTTGATTGGATTTATGCTAATGGATCTCCTGTAGGCATTTCTAATTCATTTACATTTAATTTTAAGGTTGCCTCTGTGTCTGTTTCCAATTCAAACTAATACCATTAACAGATAAAATGAAAGTCTGTAACAGGTCAGAAGCCACAAGATGGCAATAGTTGAAGAGCAATTTGCTTCAAGAAGGAGTTGGATTGTGGATACTACAGTGAGATTACTCCTACTATGTTATTTATATAGTGCCCATCATCTGTAGCTAGAAAGGCACTTTCTGTAATTAAATGTAATTTTATTTTCTGTCCTGATGGGAAAAGGAGGAAATGGAGGTGAAGGGATCTATCAAAGGTGTGTGGCAGAGGAATGCATAGCACACACATCTCCTTGCAGAGAAGAATATTGGACCAAATATGGTGGACTGAGAAACCCAAATTTTAGGTCCCTTCATGTCCCTATTTTGAACACAAAGTTACTCCTATGTCAGTTCCAAGAAGTACAAAACAGGAAATGGGTATCTAGTGGATGTTTGTATGTTAAAAAGTCTTTAAGGGGCCATCAAATGGATGTTTAGATACTATCTCCAATCCAAGGGCCAGTCTTAAAGTATGGAATGGAATGTAAAACAGTTACTGAAATGCACTTTACCTTGGGGTGCCTTTGAAAAGTGTTTCAAAATTACAGCAATATCAGAATGAAATGAACAAACTGTTAATAAAATGTGTCTTATAGAATGAATAACACTCAGAAGCAGTTGCTTTGAAGGTTGTTGTTTTACAATCAAGCAGTATATAAATTTTATGAAATAAATACAAATAATCTAGTTTTCCATTCTCCTTTCAGACTTTTCCACCACCCACCCCTGGGTGCTGGTTTCTTTTATTCCTCCTCCCTTGTCCCTTGACATTATCTCCTTTCTCCTATAACAACTTTCCTGTCTTATCCCCCTTTTGAGTAGCTGCTAGGACTTGAATAGCAGCTAGGACTTCCTACTCAGGCAAGACTAAGGTTCCATGTAATTCTCACTTAACTAAGGAGGGAACCCCCCAGAGATGGGAGGGAAGACTAGGCATGGGCAATGCAAAAAATATGCACACGTGGATGCATTGAACTGCTGTGCATTCACACAATAAGAGCAACTAATCCCTGGAAGCAGCTGTCCTTCACCCCAACCAAATTTGGATCTGATCATGTCCATGCCAGAAGGGACATTAAAAATATGTATATTTTGTTTTATTTTTCTAAACAACAAAACAGATAATACACACATAAAGAAAAACATGTCTTAACAACAAAATAATATACAACCCAAGGAGCTTTTGATGATAAAGTAAAAAGAAATATCTAAAATCAGGAGTAAATTAACTGGGTACAATTATGAAATTGTAAAATTATAAATGGGATATAAGAAAACAACTTACATTATACAATGTTATATATAAAGTGGTGGAGTTGTGCTGAAGTCCATATATTTTGGAAACTAGTGATTACAGAGAGCTGTACACTTAGAAGTATAAATGTGATTGTGGACCCTAAACTATGTATTTTGTCATTTTCTTTTTAATGTAATGCAGTTTTTCTGTGGAAACAGTTAATTATATATACAGTGGTGCCTCGCAAGACGAAATTAATTTGTTCCGCGAGTTTTTCCGTTTAGCAATTTTTTCGTCTTGCGGAGCGCGGATTCCCCGGGTATTAACGGTTTTACGAAAAAGGAAGCAAACTCGCAAGACGTTTTCATCTTGCGAAGCAAGCCCATAGGGAAATACGTCTTGCGAAGCACCTCGAAAAACGGAAAACCCTTTCGTCTAGCGAGTTTTTCGTCTAGCGAGGCATTCGTCTTGCGGGGCACCACTGTATTCTGGTAGCTGCACAATTAGTAATCACTCAGTGCTGGAAAGGCACTTCATGTTATATCCTTGATAACTGGTTCAAGGATGTTATGTTCATTGCTATCTCAAAGAATTGACATGTAACACTGGTCAACAACAAATTTGTTGTCTGCGTTTTTTCAGTTGATTTAGGACGAATCTGATGCGCTGAATCCCAAAATCACATTGGTTTTGCTCAATCAGGTCAAGTTTTTGAGCTATGGCCACGTCATTTTTTTACGTTTTTGTTCACATGTATGCTTGTGTGGAGCATTTTAGAAGAAGTTGGTGGGGGTAAAATGCCATGTCGAATAATTGTTTTGATTGGCAATGATTATTTTAATGACAAGAAGTATTCAGGTCCAATAGTTCTGGGTGATTATGTCGAAAAGGGATCAGTTTGAAGTCATAAAACCTCGAAATCTTCCATAAATTGGTGCGGCTCCATAAATTGGTGGGATCAACAGAAAGAACCGGAGCAGCCTCAAGTATCCTGATTTCAATCAGCACGTCGTCCTGTAGCTCATTGTGATGAGCTTCCAGTGCCTATCTTCGGAGAACTTCCTGACATTAGTGACGAAGATACCTCCAGTGTTGAAGGACATGAAGAAGAAGAAGTGGTTCTTGAAGATGATGCTCCACATCCATTTTCCCAAAAGGAGTTGAATGATCTAGTTCGCGACCTCAGCTTGTCAAAGGACTCTGCTGAACTGTTGGCATCCAGATTGAAGGAAAAAAACCTGACAGTGCTCGCATCAGCTTCTTCCGCAACGCATCAAGAGGACCTCTGTTTTTTCTCTGAAGAGAAGGACTTGGTGTACTGTGCAGATATTGCGCAGCTTCTGCTCAAGCTTGGAGTGCCACAGTACGATCCCAAAGATTGGAGACTGTTCATTGACAGCAGCAAGCGATCACTGAAATGTCTTCACAACGGCAACCAGTTTGCCTCTATACCCCTGGCTCACTCGAGTACACTGAAGGAGAACTATGAAGCGGTGAAGTATGTGCTGGAAAAAATTGGTTATGATCAGCATAAGTGGTTTATTTGTGTTGACCTGAAGATGGTGAACTTTTTGCTCAGCTTAATCAAGCAGTTCACCAAGGCTCTGGACAAGGATGGTGACTGCTTCACTTACTTGTGCCAGGCTTTTCCAGGATTGACCATGGAGGAGTTGAAAGCTGGCATCTTTGACGGTCCTCAGATCCGTCAGCTCATCGGAGATCCAGAGTTTGGAAACTCAATGAACGAAGTGGAACTGGAAGCGTGGAAGGCATTTGTTCTGGTAGTGAAGAACTTTCTTGGCAACAATAAGGCCAGAAACTACGCAGAACTTGTCAACAACATGCTGACTGCTTTCAGAAACCTGAGCTGCAACATGAGCGTCAAGATGCACTACCTATTTTCACATATGGACCGGTTTCCTGAGAACCTGGGTTCAATGAGTGACGAGCAGGGGGAGAGATTCCATCAGGACATGAAAGAGATGGAGACCAGGTATCAGGGTCGCTGGGACGCAGTCATGATGGCTGACTACTGTTGGACTCTGAAGAGAGACCTCCCTGCCGCTGAGCATTCCAGGAGTTCCAAGAAACGGAAGTTCAAGCCCTGAAGTTTGAAAAATGGTGAAGCAACATGCAATTTAAGTGTACTTACCTTTGTCAATGCCCACCATTCAGTTTACAGTAAACCTGACCTGATGTAGAGAAACAGATGCCATTTCCCGATTCAGCAGTGCAAAAATGCCCTAAATCAGTTGTAGAAATCTAGACAACATTCAAAAAGTAAAAAATTGTTGCCCAGTTATCTTTGTTCAATTGGGTGATGCTGATCCTTCTGATCTCACCTCTGTTTGGAGGTTATATTTAATAATAGTCACGTGGGTGGCAAATCCCTTCAAAATATTATTTTATTTGGCAGTGTCTGTAAACAGGAAAGCCTTTCCCCCCCTTATTTCCTTCACTGTATAATGTGTTTGTATTCTTATACCCCATTTATAATTTTACAATTTCAGAATTTCCATACAGTTCTTCCCTTAGATGGTTTTCCTAAAATACTTACAATTGAAAGAGAGTGGGGAACAAGATGAAGTCAAGAAAACAGACAGAATGTGCACCTATTCAGCCACATGTGCATAGGCATCAGCCTTCAGCTCATAGAGCCTTGTATCTCCGAAAGAACCCAGATTTTACAGAGTTCTAAAATGGGGGGGGGGGGCCTTGATGGATACAAAACACGGGTGATAAGGCAACATAAATGGCAACAGGAGATCAAACATCTGAAAAGGGCATTAGTTTCAGGAGGCTAGGGACTAACGTAATATGATGTGTCACACAGGTGGTTCTGGAACAGAGTTCCTGGCCTAAGTGACAGCAAAAAAACCTCCACACCAGACAGCTCTGGGTGCTGAGCTAGAGGAAAATAAGTCAAAAGCAGAAAACAACGGCCAAGATGGGCCATGGATGGGTCATGGGTTTAAGGGGAAGGATGAGGAGTTCGTGGTGGATGTGGGAGTGGACAGGAAGCCAGATTTAATGGATTCAAGGACGGGTGTCCCAAGGTCTAAGTAACAATATTGGTGAATAATTTTGGTGGCAGAGTTCTGGACGGGGATGAGGGCTTTTTGTGAGAGGTAAGGATATCCTACAGAGCTCTAGCACCCCCACAGAACTGCAGTTCCCAAAGTTCTGTGCAGGAAGTGTGCATAAACCAGTTCTAGTTTGTGAAGATGTACCGCTAGAGTTGGCATTGCCTAATTAAAGCCATTTGCTGCAAGAAAGGCAAGATGGAGCAAAGCCACCTACCATCACTGATTACCTAAGGATAGTAATTTATGCAGAAGAGTGTTGCTGATTATCTTAATTGGTACTGAGTTAATAGCTATATAAGAGAACTACACCTTGGGCAATTGCTAACTGTAATGGTTTGAAGATGTGCTTACCATCAACACAAGTGCAGTGATTATGCGCTCAGGCAAACTTTCAGTTTTGTTAAGCTCTTACATGTCTTACTGCCATGGCTTGTGCATGCGCATAAAAGCTCATACCAATAACATACTTAGTTTGTTTCTAAGGTGCTACTGGAAGGATTTTTTTTTTATTTTGTTTCAACTATGGCAGACCAACACGGCTACCTACCTGTATACCACACCATTAATGTATGTAGTGGTTTGCAAAGTAACGTAAGTAAAGACATATGTCCTTGCTCCAAGTAACATGCAAACTACAAATGTTTGCTGTGTGTGAGAAAAGGAAGAGGCATAGACACCATGGGTACGAAGGGTGCATAGGGAACAGGCTCAGTTTTCTAAACCTAATTCAGGTATTTTCATTAAACGCTAAGAACAGCTTTCACGGAGGAATGTATCACTACTAAAGTGAATTCACCCTAGGACACAGAATCTATGAGGATGCAACAAGATTGTTGAAGATCTCTCTCCTCTCCCTCCCTCCCCCCCCCCCCGCTGTTGCCCCTTTTAATGTTCAGGACAAAACCAGGCTGTCAACCAGGCTGAGCCAGTATACATATTGAAGCCAAAACAAACAACAGAGTGCAAGAGGTCCACCAGATCAGGCCAGTGACCCACTAGATCTCTATGGGAAGTCTGCAAGCGGGACCTGAGTGCAGCAGCACTCTCCCAATTTGTGATTTCAGCAGCTGGTATTCAGAGGCATATGGCCTCTAACAGCGGAAGTAGAACTGAGCCATAACCTCCATGACTTTGTGTCTATTCCTCTTTTAAAGCCGTCCCAGTTGGTAGCTGTTTCTACATTTTGTGGGAGCAAATACCATAGTTTAACTTTGTGTTGTGCAAGTAAGTTCCTTGTTCTGTCCGTCTTGGATTTTCCAATGTTCGGTTTCATTGTATCACCTCAGGTTCTAGTACTATGAGAAGGAGAAAAACCTCTCCCTGTCTTCTTTCTCCTCAACATACAAGTCTTACATACCATCTTTCCCCGAAAGTAAGACATCCCCCGAAAATAAGACCTACTTCCAGTTTTGCCTCTCGCTGTAATATAAGGCATCCCCCGAAAATAAGACCTCCCCGATAATAAGGCCTCCCCCAAACATAAGGCCTCCCCGGAATATAAGGCCCCCCAAGCTACCATAAGGCGTCTGACTCCTCTGGGCCGTAGCGGCGGGCGCCACCGCGCAGCTCCCTGTTTGGCCGCAGTGCAGCCGGAGCTGTTCAGGCAGTGCGAGGTCCCTTTAAATCAGAGCGCCCACACCGCGGCCAGGACAAGCGCCCCCCTGCTGCGCGCTCCGCCCTGACCGAGTCTGGCTGACTCACAATTAGACAATCAATGTGTACCGTAATCTTCTTCATGGAAAAATAAGGCATCCCCTGATAATAAGACCTAGCGCATCTTTGGGAACAGAAAACAATATAAGACACTGTCTTATTTTCGGGGAAACGGTAGCATTATCGTGTCCTCCCCCACCACAATTACTTGCCCCTTTCCAAAACCCTTTCCAGCTCTACAGTAGCCTTTTTGAGGGGAGGCAACCTGAACTGTTCATGGTAGCAGCAATATCAAAGGAGACTGGTAAATATTTCCTGATGTATTTATTCCTGTTTCTGTCAGCTGAAGTAGCTTTTGTATTTCCACCCAACAATTAGTAGTAGTTGTAGTAGTATTAGTAGGCTACTGCCCTTCATCTACAGATCTCAGGATGGTTCCCAACATAATAAAAATATAAAATAAAAGTACAAAATACATAATAAAAAACAAGAAACAAACAACCCCCCTCTCACAATCACATTTAAATGGCCACAGAATCTTTAATGAGCCAAAGGCCTGATTGAAGAGGAACTGTTTTTGCCTGCCGCCTAAAGGTGTCTAATGAAGGCGCCAGGTGATCCTCCCTGGGGAGAGCATTCCGCAAGCAGGGGCCACTGCAGACAAAGTGTGTTCTCGTGTTGTCACCCTCCAGACCTCTCGTGGAGGCCTCAGATTATGATTGCAGGTTCTGAGTCGGTTCCTATGGGAATAGGAGGCGGTCCTTGAGGTATTGCAGTCCTGAGCCATTTAGGGCTTTATGGATCATAACCAGCACTTTTATTTGGGCCCAGAAACTGATTGGCAGCAACTGCAGTCAGACCAGGATTGGTGTGATATGCCCTGTGAGTAAGCTGGCTGCTGAATTCTGCACCAGGTGGAAGTTTCCAAAGGCAGCTCCATTGCAGTCATCCAACCTAGAGTTTGCCAGAGCATCAATGGCAAAAGTTAGGCTATCCCTGTCCAGAGAGGGCACAGCGGGGCCACAAGCCCAGCTGATGGAAGGCATGCCACGCCGCTGAGGCCACCTGAGCCTCGAGCAATAGCAATGGACCCGGAGGTGGTCCAGAGCTACCTACCTGCTTCTTCATTGAGTGTGTAACCCCAGGAAGAGCAGTCAGCCTCCCAGCCATCCAGTCTAGGGAACCACCCACTTGTTTTGTGTAGAGATTGTGCTTATTTTCACTATATTGAGTGTCTTATACACTGCACAGAGACAGTTGTAATGAAGCAGTATGGCAATTTTTCATTTAAAAATAAAAAATGTTCACTGGAATGCATTGGTTCTTTCCAATTGGCCACAGCAGTGTATTAATTCAAAACCGAGAGGTTGCCTTCCCAGTGGTCTTGAGGGCTCATCCCCAAATGGGCAAACAGAAAAGTGTGTGACCATTTTTGTCTTTTAGGGAAAAGATGGTGGGTCAAAACACACACTTTTAATTATTACATATTAAACGTATTAGTCACTTGTCACCTAAATGATGGAGGTGGGGGGATAGATAATACTAATAATAGATAATATTCCATACCCTTAACAGTGATAGAAAACATTAGCAGCACACTAACAATAAATAACACTCCCATCCACTGTCTAGCATATAGAAACTCAGCAGTGACTCCCCTTCCCTAATTCCAAAATCATTCATGTCAGGTCATATATATTTTTAATCACCCTGCCCAGAAGTGGCAAAAGTGAGAAGACACTGCAGGGGAGGATGGCAGCCTGGCTGGCCACAATCCATCAAGTATAAGTGTGTAAGCATTGCAGGAGGACAGGAACTAGTTTGCCAAGTAATGGGCATGGAGCAATGCCAGGAATTTGTTACCTGCCATGACCAAAGCAATTATCTCTCTTATCCCCATAGGCTTCTTTACGGAGTGCTATATTTTACTAAACAGCTCAAGTGTTCTTTATGGAGAAAAGCCCTGCTCCCTTGCCCTCAATTTTGCCTGAACAAGCCACGCGTGCCCTTCTGTCATGGCCCCCCAAATACACAAAGCACAGGTTAAGTTTGGTCTGGCAGCCACAGGAAGAGATGGCCACTTCCCCAGATTCCCAGGAGGCATCTAACATCTCCCGCAGCTTCCCTAAAGGTCTTGGCAGACTACCTGGCAAATGTGACCTGTGCTATGATTGGCTGGAAAAGTGTCGGCTGCACTCAATCCAAAGTGGGTAGAAAAGCCTTAAAAATGGACTAAGGACATGTTATTGGCATCTGTCTGTCTTGAGAGACAGTGGTGTGCACTTCCAGGGGTGAAGTCAAACCGCTGCATTAGCAGCACTGAAGTGACCTCCCCAGGGTGCAAGCCTGGGCAGGGTGTCTGGAAACCCTGGGCTGCCCACAAGAACCACCGTCCCCCTGGCCTCGCTGATGTGGTCCAGAAGGAAAGCAGAGCAATATGTCTGCCACAAGCTTCTCTGCAGGAGTTGCCAGGAGGCGGCAGACAAGGTGCCATCTTAGAGACTCTGCTCCAGATTTGTGTAGGGCTTACTCCGCAGCCTTTCCCCCAAAATATATCCTGCAAGGCAGCAGAGGGTTAAGATCAGAGTTTTCCTCCCTCTCCCAGATGGGCTCCCTTCCCAGGTTGACGAGACCCATTTGCCCCTCGCTTCCATCTACAGCACCTGCAGAAACCGCCTTCTTGACTGTTGGACCCATTCTTGGTCTCGCCCACTCCATCTGCCAGAGCCTATGTTCGCATGCAGGAGAAGCCCCTGACTCACTGGGGTTTGAGCCTCATTGGCTCCCCTCACCTGGTTTAGCCGGCCAGTCGAAACCATTCCTCTGTCATATGCTGACAGCTTCTAGGAGCCACAGGTGAGTGCTGGGTGGGGACCAAAGGTGGACAAACTACCCCAGAAGCAGCAAATGTCCCCCACTAGAGGTACTACCCTCCCCTAATACCCCAAACAACCATGCAGACCCTTTAAAATGGTCAGTAATCCCTGGCAGCTCACAAGACTAGAAAGCTGTTTGTAAGTAGAAAAATTAAAGTTTGATAGATTTGAACCAACATGCTCCCTTTTATTTTCCATATCCTGCTTTGTCCATTTGCCCTCCTCTCTTAATAAAACTTCATATATTTGGGGCTGTTAGGGTCTAAATGGTAGGATTCTTGCCAAGTACTTGAATGAAAAAGTGGAGTTTCCCAGGGGAAAGAGCAGTGCTGAACCTCAGGGTGGGGAAGGCAGCTGGATGCCAGCTCTGTTCCTGATAAACTGAGAGGTATTTGGTGAAGTGCAAAGCATACAGTCTTGGGAGTCTCTTTGGAAGCAATTGCTTTTGCTCCCAGAATTCACCCTACTTGGGGTTGTAGAGGTTAAAAATGGGGTGGTGGTGGTGGCAGAAGTATTGGATGGTTTGGGTCACAACTGGTCTACCCTGCAAGACAGTTGTGCAAGGAAGGTGCTTCTAGTCTCCCTCTTCTGTTAACATTCATAGTCTCTCTTTCTCCCACTGTTTAAGACAGGTGTGATGGACAGCAGAGCCAGACCAGTCAGGTGATGCAGTCCCCCCTGAAATTCCACCAGAGGGCTGGAGCCTCTCTCTGATTGGCTTAGAGTCTGCTAGACACAGAGGTGGGAGGAGCAGCACATTGGGAGAGAGTATAAAAGGAGCCATTTCTGAGGGAGAAAGTTAGACAGGGCCAAGGTTCAGGTTGGATCCACTACAACAGGATTTTGCCATATTTTTTGCATGACCTGTTATGTAGTGAAGTTTCACCCTGGGCCAGCAGGGGGATACTGTATATAGTTTTCACTCAGGTCTGTAGATAGTTTTCACTCAGGTCCACGTCAGTTATTTTAGGCTGGAAACTCTGGGTTGTTGTTGCTACAATGTTGACAGCCGGCTGCCTATAAAAGCAGGCCGGCTGAGCTGTTTGCTGTTCAGTTCTGTCCAGCTTGCAAGTAAAGAGCTACTCTGGAGAAATTGCTGTGTCGTCTGCTATGTTCGCCCACAACTTAACACTGGCGACGAAGGTGGGATAGATGGACATCAGAGCACAGCCAGATGCAGCCACCTCTGAGCAGAGCTGAATCACTGAGCTGAATCACTGAGCGAAATCACTGAACAGAACCAATTCAGAGCTGACTGTTCTGGCTAGTGCACGGTGTTCCATCCATCGCCCTTCACTCCAGCATCGGAATCATGGCTTCACTTGTGCCTCTACCGCCGTTTGCGCCAGCCTCTGAATCATGGAACTCCTACCTCACTCGGTTCGACTGCTACCTCCAAGCCAACGAGCTGACACAAGTATCACAGGAGCGTAAGCGGGGCCTATTCCTCAGCCTCTGTGGGCCTGAGGTGTTTGAGACGGCCCGAGCATTGGTTGCGCCTGAAGCAGTCCAGGCAACACCGTGGGACACGATCCAAGAGAAGCTCCTCAACCACTACGCACCAAAGCCGTCCAAGATTGCTGCCCGCCATGTGTTTTACCACCGGAACCAGGCAGAGGGGGAGTCAATCAACAACTACACCACCGCCCTCCGACAGGCTGCAATGCACTGCGAGTTCCAAGACTTAGACGATGCCCTGATGGATCGAATTGTCTGCGGGGTCCGGGACATCCATCTGCAACAGCGTCTCCTCGCCAAGCCAGACCTCACGCTACAGAAAGCCATTGAAGAGGCTGTGGCCTCAGAAGATCCGCAGGAGATCCGCAAGGCCAGCAGCCCACGTCTTGCTAGGAAGCCAGTTCCGGTGCATCATGAAGAGGCCAGCAGTGGTGAGGCATCCTCCAGTGAAGACGATGACGTGCACCAGACAAAGCGGGAGCGCAGGAAGTTCCAACAGAAGTCCAAGGGCCAACCGGAATGTGCCGGCTGCGGAGGCAACCATTCCCGTGCCAAGTGTCGATTCAGAGACGCCATCTGTAGGAAGTGTTCTAGAAGGGGCCACATCGCTAAGGTCTGCCAATCGGCTCCGTCTGACACCCCCCCCTTCATCGACTCGCAAGTCCAAGTCTTCACTCCAGTCTGCCAAGGAAAGTTGTTTCGCTCTCACCAACTGCCGCTGCCCGTCTGGAACCACGATTGGCCAAACCGACTCGCCTACGCGACGCACGCGTGCGTGTGTCCATGTGACATAGAGATTGACACCGGGTCTGCCCTGTCCATCGTGTCTTGGAGCACCATCAAAAGACTGGTACCCAGAGTGCCCAAAAGGCAACTCAACTCTCATCGCGTACACCTGAGAGACTACCAGGGAAATGACATTCCCGTGGTAGGCGTTGGCCGGTTCCGGATCGCCTTCAAGGAATTTTCGGGCCTGCTCCGGTTGGTGGTGGTCGAAGGTCAGCGGCCAAGCCTCCTAGGGCTAGACTGGTTTGATGCCCTCGGCCTGGAAGTCACCGGCATCAACTGCATCTCTAACGCAGAGACTGAGGGTCTGGTCAAAGACTTTGCCGAGGTTTTTGACGGCACCTTGGGGCAATATACAGGTACGCCCATCTCCTTTAGCCTTGATCCACAAGTCGCCCCCATCAAGCTAAAGCCACGCCGGGTTCCCTTTGCTCTCAAGGCTAAGGTGGACGAACAACTGGACAAACTGATCGCCCAAGGAGTTTTGGAGCCGGTTGACCACGCCAAGTGGGAAACCCCCATCGTCACGCCTGTCAAGCCAGACGGGTCGGTGAGAATCTGCACTGACTACAAGTGCACGATCAACAAGGCACTTCAGCAGCACGCTTATCCGGTTCCTGTTGTCCAACACCTGCTGCATTCCCTGGGTGAGGGTAAGGTCTTCGCTAAGCTGGACCTTGCCCAAGCCTATCAACAACTGCCCGTCGATGATGCCACTGCTGAAGCCCAGACGATCGTCACCCACCGAGGAGCATTCCGTTGCCGCCGTTTGCAGTTCGGGGTGAGTGGGGCTCCTGGCATCTTCCAAAGCCTTATGGAGCGTCTCCTGCAAGGGCTTCCAGGCGTGGTACCATATTTTGATGACGTCTTGGTGTCCGCAGACTCACACCAGCAGCTGTTCGAGCGCCTCCGTGCCGTGCTGACCAGGTTCCAAGAGGCCGGGCTCAAGGTAAAGAGGGAGAAGTGCCAGATTGCCGTTCCACAGGTAGAGTTCCTGGGCTATCTTATCGACGCCTCCGGCCTTCACCCGACCACATCCAAGATCCGTGCTATCCAGCAGCCCCCCATCCCAAAGAACAAGACGGAGTTGCAGGCGTTCCTGGGGCTGCTGAACTTTTATAACATGTTCCTGCCCCACAAAGCCACAGTGGCTGAGCCTCTTCACCGACTCCTCAGCACAAAGACTCCTTGGTCTTGGGGTCATCGGGAGACGGCGACCTTCAACGCGGTCAAGGCTCTCCTTTCATCGGACCGTGTGCTGCTACAGTACAGTGAATCCAGGCCGCTGGTCCTTGCCTGCGACGCCTCACCTTTTGGCATCGGCGCTGTCCTTAGTCACCGTTTCCCAGACGGAAGAGAAGCACCGCTCGCCTACTTTTCCAGGACGCTATCTCCGACAGAACAGAATTACAGCCAGCTCGACAAGGAGGCACTGGCACTTGTGGCTGGAGTGAAGAGGTTCCATGAATACCTTTATGGCAGGGCTTTTGACCTCATCACTGACCACAAGCCACTCCTGGGCCTCCTCGCCGGTGATCGTCCAACTCCACCGGTCCTCTCGCCACGCATGCTGCGATGGACTGTTTTCCTGGCTGCCTACCACTACCGGCTCGTCCATCGCCCGGGTAAATCGATGGGCCATGACGATGCCCTCAGCCGTTGCCCTCTTCCAGCATTTGTGGAAGACCCGGCTCCAGCTTCATCGCTCCTCCTGATTGAGGATCTTCCGGCAGCGCCTGTATTGGCTGCCACTGTGGCCTCTGCGTCTGCCCAGGATCGCACCATCAGCCGGGTACTCAACTGGGTGTGGAGGGGGTGGCCACAAGGGCCTTTTGCATCGGAGTTCCAGCCCTTCGCAACCAGACAACATGAACTCTCGGCTCATCGCGGCTGTCTGCTGTGGGGAGACCGTGTCATGATGCCCCAGGGACTCCGTCAGCGCGTGGTGAAGTGCAAAGCATACAGTCTTGGGAGTCTCTTTGGAAGCAATTGCTTTTGCTCCCAGAATTCACCCTACTTGGGGTTGTAGAGGTTAAAAATGGGGTGGTGGTGGTGGCAGAAGTATTGGATGGTTTGGGTCACAACTGGTCTACCCTGCAAGAGAGTTGTGCAAGGAAGGTGCTTCTTGTCTCCCTCTTCTGTTAACATTCATAGTCTCTCTTTCTCTCACTGTTTAAGACAGGTGTGATGGACAGCAGAGCCAGACCAGTCAGGTGATGCAGTCCCCCCTGAAATTCCACCAGAGGGCTGGAGCCTCTCTCTGATTGGCTTAGAGTCTGCTAGACACAAAGGTGGGAGGAGCAGCACATTGGGAGAGAGTATAAAAGGAGCCATTTCTGAGGGAGAAAGTTAGACAGGGCCAAGGTTCAGGTTGGATCCACTACAACAGGATTTTGCCATATTTTTTGCATGACCTATTCGAGTCTGTAGTCCTTTCTGGCAACAGCCACACAAGAATGCATTTATGTATAACCAAAGTCCAAGCAGTTTCAGGAGGGAGATTTGGAGTGCTTTGTACACTTAACCCTTCACCAGCTGCTTCTCTACTGTTTGCCCCCTCAGCTGCTGCCTGCTCTCATTGGGCTCCAACACTGTGATTTATTTGTTGTTGGTTATAAGCATGTTGGGCTTTGTTCCATATAGCCTTTCACAGCCCAGGGCCCAAATATATGGACTCCTCCCCCGCCCCCTTACTTGCCACCCCATGCATTAAGGTTTGTGAGAGCAGAGCAGCTCATAGTTCCCTCCAACTCCAGTTTGTGGGGCAGTGGCACATCCTTTGTTATGGCACCCCAGATGTAGAAGTCCCTTGCCACAGAAATTTGGTGGTTCCCAGTGTTCTTTACTTTTAGGCGTTGACTCAAGGCACATTTGTTTTATCCGGCAGGTTGAGAGCTGGATTGCTGCTGGATTGCCTGAAAGTTTGGTTCTCTGCACTCTGTGTTTTGTGTAGTGTATTAGGTACTACCCTGGGATCTTCAGGGTTGAAAGGTGAAATAGAAATTCAAATATTATTATTGTTTCCCATATTAAATCTGGAATGCTATAGCCTGGCAACAGACATACTACAGGGAGTTATTGCCTATTTATTTAAATTCAAAAATAAACCCTGTCAAGCAGGAGCAAGATTCTATGCCTCAGCCACTAATGTAGTATCCCTCTCTCAAACCCTGTTCCTTTGATCCCCTCACACATTCTAGTTTTGGTTTTGTGTGGTGTTGCCAGTATCCCAACCATAGTGACTCCTGCTTAATACACCCACTATTTTTATTTCTTCTAGCTGTGGTGTAATTGAACAGTGGACAAAATGGATACCCATTTCCTTTTTTCTTAAAAATGATCTGTTTCCTGTTCTCAGCTGCAGACAGATGTTTCCCCCCTACAGATAACTTCTGATAGCTGTTGTAATGTGTTTTTGAGAATGTTCTTCATACCTGGCAGGGGGGTTGGAGAACAGAAACAATCTTTATTTTTAGGATATACAGTTAATCCCAGGAGACGGAGCATCATAACACAGACAGCCATCATGTCGGAACACAAACAGATGCAGCTTCCCAGACACCATTAACTCCTGAACAGCCAAGGAGGTTCTGCATACACTTTACTACAACGCCAAGCCGTCAGTTTATTGTAACATGTTACAAAGCATAGGCAAACGAAATACAAATCCCATGTATATTTCTTTTTTAAAAAGGGTCTAAGTTATATAAGAGGGGCATTATAACATTTAGTTTAACATATAGATCACATTATTATCTTATACACAAAAAGGATGAAATCCTGAACACTAGGGAGCAAGTCCCATTTAACTTGATACAACTTCTGCATAAATATTTGTTAAAGTGTTGTTTATTTTGTGGAATTGACACACCCCATACGTTTGCAACACACCCACCCACCCTATTCTTTTGACAGCAGAAAAGGTTTAGTCTCTCCATGGTTGGTGGAATCTTATCCTGGTGTTAACTTGTTTCTGTGCCAATACGCTTTTAAATGCTTAGGAATTTCTGCAATCCATTGCCATCTCTATAAGCATATGACAAAGTGTATGTACAGTGGTACCTCGGGTTAAGTACTTAATTCATTCTGGAGGTCTGTTCTTAACCTGAAACTGTTCTTAAGCTGAAGCACCACTTTAGCTAATGGGGTCTCCTGCTGCCGCCGTGCAATTTCTGTTCTCATCCTGAAGCAAAGTTCTTAACCCGAGGTAATATTTCTGGGTTAGCGGAGTCTGTAACCTGAAGCGTATGTAACCCGAGGTACCACTGTATTACTTTTACATACAATCCTATCCATGTTTACTCACAAGTAAGACCTGCTGATTTCAACAGGCCTTGCTTATAAGCAAGTGACAGGATTGAGGCCTCAATCAGTGCAATAGATATAGGTAATGCAGAGGCTGATGTACTGAAATATAGTTGCTTTTCTGCAATGACAATGAAGGCCATTGCAAAGTTTTGTCCAGGAACAGAAATTCAAATGTTCCTTTTGCAGTATGGTCATCAACAGTGATGTAAATAGTCAGAAATAAATCTTGTCACCCTGCCCCTCTTCTTAGAATCTCACCTATTTATTATTCCCCACTATCCAAAGGTAGTCCAAATTACTATATTTTTATAGTAGAGTGGTACTTCTGGTTAAGTATTTAATTTGTTCCGGAGGTCTGTTCTTAACCTGAAACTGTTCTTAACCTGAGGTACCACTTTAGCTAATGGGGCCTCCCGCTGCCGCCGCGCGATTTCTGTTCTCGTCCTGAAGCAAAGTGCTTAACCTGAGGCACTATTTCTGGGTTAGCAGAATCTGTAACCTGAAGCCTATGTAACCCGAGGTACCACTGTATGCTGCTACTCTACAGCACACAAAAATATTCAGAAACTCTTCGAACGTTTGTTAACGCTGCTCCTGTATAGTTGATGGAAGGCTGAGGAACAAGAGGACCAAAGCAACCAGAGTCTGTAGCAAGCAAGAGCTGTTTTCCTAATTGCTCTGACCAACAAATCTGACTCAGATTTTTTAAAACAGAAGTCAAGGGTATCACTTGATCCATTCTGAAGGACTCTTGGTACAAAAGGCTTTCTTGGCTTGCCTCCCTACAGTTTTCTCCTACCAGAGATGGGTAGTGGCACATAGTTTGAATCGCTGGCTGACACCCCTGGTCATCCACTTGAAGCCAAGACCACTTGCAGCCTCAAGTCCTTGTGCTTCTGGAGATACTCTTGCAGTCTCCTCTGTTCCTACTGCCTACAGTTATACGTAATGGGCTGGGCCACTACTTTCTCCACTGGTTACCACTGGAAGGAAACAGAACTGTCATGGTTTGGTGGCTGCTAGAGTATTGCTCAAATGTAGTTCAGGCTTTTCGGACAAATTAGTTTGTACTGCAATCTTTTCTGAACTACGGTATGTCTGAAAAGCACATGTGGATACACACACACCAGAGACACTTGTTGAATTAGAGTAATTTATTGTGTGTTTTTTTTCTGAACTTGACAGATTCCCAGAGATTGATAACACAACACAATCTTATGCACCAATTCACAACTAGTCCCTTGTTGGTTTTATTAAGAACATAGTAATTTAAAAAATAGCTAAATATGTACATATTAATAAAACTTATATACATAAGATTGAGATACTTTTTTTTTACCTAAATATGGAATGATTTCCTAATAAAACCTATAAAAAGACTTCTGAAAAAAATCTGAACAGTAGTCACAGTAAGTAGACAAGAATACTATTATTTTTAAGATTTATTAAAAGAATGCTGATTGTTGGTTAACTGTTACTATATGTATGACTTCTTTGTAGATTTACTGGGGAGACTGAGTAGTTCTGTTCAAGAGGGAACAGTCTCTAAATCCTTTCCATCTCTAAGGAGAAAATGTACTTTTTAAAGACTGCAGTGCAAGTCAGGTTTATCTTGTCATCAAGAGAACACAGCCACATTTCAATAATTATATGTGTAATAATGATTACACATTATGTGTAAAATTCCATAAAAGTGTTAAACTGCAGTAGAAGTAGTTATTCAGCCTGAGTTGAACAAACACAAAAGATTCTGTATAAATATCTACAGCAGTGTCTTCTGGTGTGCTTAAGATGACTATGAAATTTTCATTATATAACATTCATTAATCCTTCATTGGAAGTATGACCTAGTACCTTTTCACACACAGACTAGGACAGAAGCCTGATTCTTCAAAAGGTAACAAGAATACATAAACCATAACTTGTGGGCTTTTGTGGTTAATAACCTTAAAGACCAGTGTATAAATTTATGAACACCCATGCCAAAGTTTCCTTTCAAAAGCAGAAATATAAAATAAGCCAAAAATATTTGACGGGGGCAGAACACTTCCATTAGTTTTAACTCTGATGAATGAGATAAGGAGATCAGTACACAGTGGTGATAAATATATACGTTTTGGAAGGAATTTAATATAAATATTAGTTAACTGGCAAGTGATAAGGTGGGATTATATATATATATATATATTAATATAATTTAGGGTTCAGATTTTGTACACTGGCCTCTCTTTCCCAGCACCACCTATGATCCAGGGGATAACAAATATTAATATATCTGATTACAATGGAGTGTGTGGAGCTTGACCCAGAGGATGTTTGGTCATCTATCTGAAATTTCAAATAACAAATCTTTCGTGGAAATTAAGGGGGGCGGTAATTTGCAGATTCTGGGCCAATTTCCTTCATCCTTGGCCTACAATATTCACAGGGAGAAAACTGGGAATCAATTTTTTTTGGCAGATTCACACACCTGCCAGATGAGGAGGAAGTGAATGGGTATGCTCTTTACATATAAGTAATTGTGTGAGCATTTTCACTTCACAAATAGGCCTGAAGATGTGGAGACCCAATATGAGCTATCATTTCCTCTCACTGAAGGGATGAAGATTTATGGAAATCAAGCCTATGGGTAACTATGGAACACCTAGTTTCCATAGTGTAAGTGCAAGAAGATTATATATACCCAATCCACTCATGACAAAATTATCCTTAGTTGGGGAAATGTGTGAACTCCTCGTGGTCAGGAGGAAGGTGTGATACTATGCTCCTTTGAGTTGAACAAAGGAAACCAGGATACATGTTCCTATATGCACTTCCTTATGACTCATTTCCCCCACTGCTGGACAGATCCTTGAAGAGGCATGAGGAAAGGCATGAGCATTTGTGAAAATCAACACACCCCAAATGTAATGGTATTTCCCCTACATCTCATGCAAATATGACAGAAAAGCCATGTATAAGAGTGTTGGGGAGGCTATTGGCAGCGATAATTATTGAAATAACTTTTTGGGAACTACAAGATGGTGCTGGCACTCAAAAGCCAGGGAGAGAGAGAGAGATGAGGGGGGTTGTTACACCAAATGGTCTGAAAAATAAAATGTCTGAGTAATCTCAATATTAAGAACAGTTCATTCCACGTTCACCAATACTTGTTCTGGACAAAACACCAGCATCAATATTAGCATCAATTATTGGGACTCTTATTGTCAAATACCATATTGCAACTTATTCAGACAAGAATACTTGGCAGTTTACCATCTTTACCCAAGAAGGAAAATCAAAGGCTAAGGAGAGAGAGGGAGGGAGGGAGGGAGGGAGAAAGGGTCTTCAGAACAGATGACTAATGATTTGTTAACTTTGAAGTTTTTTGGTCCTTTGATTTCTGCACAAGAATCCAATATGAAATGGGGTCCTTCAGAACATCTTTCTAAGGGAGGCCCTTAACTTTCTTAATGTTTCGATGTTTAAGCAAAGATGGGACAAACAGCCAGCCAGCATGCATATACTTATGTGGGGAAATGCAATCATAAAGAAAAAAATTGTTCTATTTCAGTGGTTATCAGATTAACTGCACTATATCCTTGCTGAACAAGTCTATTCTGATTAAAATAAGAAACAAGTTATTTTGTGGCTTTGTTACCCTATGTTACAAAAGCATGAACAAACTTAAGATTGAGGCCATGATAGAGAACGCAGATATTGAAGTAGTCTGAAAATAGCGCTGGTGTCCTGCTCAAATGTAAAGACGTCTGGATCTGCTAGTGAAACACTGGTGCAGAATGTGTGGTTTCAAAGAGGTTACCTGAAAAAGAAGAGCTGGGCTTAGGATCTGAAAGGTTGGCTGTATAAAACTGACACACAAGTATTAAAAGTAACCTATGGATTTCAACATTAAAGTAATAAAAGGTGTTGTCTGCAATAGAATTAGAACACTAACAGGGTGTCCATAATTTATTTCTTGGTATGTATCTTTATTACAACCCCTGGGAATCACTTATGGAAAGGTATTAATTACTGTGAGAGAAATCTAGTACACAGAATTGGAGAATAAGGGAGAGAACACATGCAAAGGTGTGTATTAAGAGCAACAAGGAATTCATCTAAAAATATTACACACATGGATGGAGAACAAAGCACTTGCATAACAATGCAAGGGAGGGTCTATCAAATATCTGAAATTAATCTGCAAAGTGGAAAGAACAGCACTGCTCTATTGAGGGGTTTTTTCAAAACAATACAGAAAGCACTTAAACAGAACTCTCCAACCCCACCCTCCCTACAAATATATATAATTACAATGATCTCCCCTCCCCTGATTACTCACTTTTATTTGGGGTCACTTAATAATAATTTTATTATTTATATCCTTCCCATCTGGCTGGGTGTCCCTAGCCACTCTGGGCGGCTTACAGAATATAGCACAAATGATAACCCCACCACCACCACACACACATCCTGGAGAGTCATGTCCGGATAACAATATTGGGAGATTGCATGGCATAATATTGTCCCCAATGCTCTTCAACTCTGAAATGAAGCCACTGAGTGTGGCCATTCGGCGTTTGAGGGCAGTGTGTCGTCTGTGTGCTGGGAGTGGTAGCCAATGTTGCTGAAGCCAGAACTGGGATTCAAGATGACTAAGAGATTGGGGAACGGGGTCAAATGAACAAAACAAATTTCAGTAGGGACAAATAGGTTGAGAGAACTGGGTCAGTTTAGTTTGGAAAAGAGGAGACTGAGAGGAGATAGGATAGCCATCTTCAAATGTCTCGAGGGCTGTCACAGGGAAGAGGGAACAAGCTTGTTTTCTCCTGCTCTGGAGGGTAGGACTTAAACCAATGGCTTCAGGTTACAAGGCAGGAGATTCCAACTCAACGTTCAGAAAAAGTATCTGACAGTAAGAGCTGTTTGGCAGTGGAACAAATCCCACAAGAGGTGGTGGACTCTCCTTCCTTAGGGGTTTTAAAGCAGAGGTTGGATGGTCATCTGTCATGGATGCTTTAGCTGAGATTCCTGCATTGCAGAAGGTTGGACTAGATGACCCTTGGGGACCCTTCCAACTCTACCATTCTATGATTGCCATAACATCTGAGTCAGAAGAGGCTATGTATAATCCTAATCACTGTCCTAGTGATGGACTGGAGGAGGGCTAATAACCCAATATTGAACCCTGGGAAGATGGAGGAATGGCAGGTAAGTGGATTGGTCAGTTGCATGTTCTGGATGGGGCTGCACTCCTTCTGAAAGAGCGCTTTCAGAGTTTGCGAGTGCTTCTGGATCCATCTTTTTCACTGAAGGCTCAGGTAGAGGGCCCTTAACCAGCTACAGACATCATCTTTGACAGGCAAAGCCTGGCCGTGGTAATTCCATTATGAACTTCCAGACTCAGTTATTGCAGTGTGCTCCATGTAGGGCTTCCCTGGTCTAGACGCTCCAGCTGGTGTAAATGCTATGGCTACACTGTTGGTAAGAACAGACAACCACCAGCACAAAGTTTCAGTGCTTAAAAGCTTGCACTGGCTACTCAGAGGCTAACAAGCCAAGTTCAAGGTTCTTGTGTTAACTCACAAGATCCTTAACAACTTGGGTTTAGGATACCTAAAGAACCACTGAGGTCTCTAGGGGAGTTGCTGTTAGTAGTCCCCCATGGCTCTGATGCACAGCTTGTATACACCAGAACCCATGCATTTGGTGTTGGGGCCCCCATTCTGTGGAACACCCTCTTGGAGGTGATCAAACAGGCCCCCTCCCCACTGAACTTCAGGTGTGTGGTTTAGATTTAATTTTAGCAGGCATTTTAAGTAAGCTTCTATGTTTTTATGGCTAATATTAACTGATTTTTCTCCTTATGCACATTTTGCAGAAAGGAGACCAAAGAAATAAGATTTCTACTAATGTGACTGCCTCTTTTTGTCTCACTTATGAACTTTTGATAGTAGAAAAATTAGCAGCACTAAGAAATTGCATGAGATGAAATGGGCACCAGTAAAATACTAAATAAAATTACTAGAGCAATTAAAAGCTGACATATAAAGACTTCGTTAAGGAAATTGATTATCATGTCTTCTTACATAAATTGCCTTGATTGCTTGATTGGGTGTGGGGAGCAAGAGTGAAGAGATCTTTATAATCTCTGTGATCTGAGGACAGATTTATATATTCAGTAGTTACTGAGTACAAAAGCTTTCCCTAGACTTCTGGCTGTTATAAGGTCACATTTTAAATGCTTCTCTGTAATGAAGGACTCCTTGGGCACAGTCACAATGATGTCAGGGAGAAGGGTGTTGTCTGGCCTTCCTGAATTATAGTGTTTTATGTTCAGTCCCCTGCCTCCAGTGGAGGAGCACTTCAACATGGAATGACCTCCACTCCTAGCACTACGGAACCGGCAGTGGAGACAGAGAGTAAGAAAATGTGAGGCATATCTAGTGACAAAGGAAAATGTAAGTTTAGGTAAGAGATGTTATATTGTGCAAGGTTATTCCAGACAGCCCAATTCTAATGAGACTATAAGCAAACAAATGGCCAATTTGTTTTTATTAACCAACAGCTTTTTTACCTGTTGGTAGTAGAGAAAGGTCCAGTTTCTCATCACAGTCGGTTGTCTCTACTAAATAAATACATAAAATATATTATTCTCCATAATACATACAATTAGAATTAAGTAAAACAGTAGAAATAAAATTAAATGGGAAAAGTGGTATGGAAAACAGGCACATGTACTACACGAACGCATCAAAACCCCTACAAATTAGAAGCATTTTAAGAACTTAGGGAATTCAAAGGAAGAGCTGCTCCATAAGACAATAACCAGTTCTCTTCAGAAGGTGACTGATGAATATCCAGTTCTCTGAAAAGAAGGTATAAATAAGGCCAAATGTGATAGTTTGCTCCAAAGCTCTCACAGGGCCAACTCCATATACTACATGAATAGCTTTGCAAGTCTCATGGTTGATAGTCATATTGCTTCATGCACATATAAAGATTTTTGCTGTATTGTCTGCCTTATGCAGGTATGAGTTTCATGATCTAAGCAGGTTAGCTCTATACCCACAAGGATGAAATTCTGTCTCCGCCTAAGCAGCATTTAAACACATCTCACATTTTTTACATTGGAAGCAATCACATCTTTTTAGGCCAACAGCAATTGTGCCAGAGTTTCACTGAACTTCCCATCAAGCAAAATGAGTGCTCCCAACACTAAACTGACTGAAGGGCTACACTCAAGGGCAGAGCCTTGCATACAGAAGTTCAGTCTCTGGTCCCTAGAGTTAAATTGGTCCTGGGGAGCAGACATTAGAAAGAGCTCTCTACCTGAGCCCTGGGACAGCCACTTTCAGTCACAGAGAACAATACTGGGCTACACAGGCTAATGAACTGACTTTGTATCAGACAATTTCATATGCTCAAAAAGCAGTGTACATTAATGTCCACTTTAGGTTGGGAAAGGGACCATAAATCAATGTTCTTTATTTTTATGGTTTTAGGTTGTTTCATGGAGAAGTAATATTGGGCAGTGATTTTTACTGCATTATTGTACTTAATATAATAATGAAAAATTATTATTTATACCCCGCCCAACTGTTATTGGTACTTTTTAAATATTGTGTGCCTCTTTGGGTATTTTTAAGAATGAAAGCAAAACTTAAAAAAACCCTAAAAACCTATATTCTCAGTGGATACCGTGTTATATAAAAATACTTTTTGTGATTCTTACCAAAGGGGTGTTCAGCATACACATTATACTCACTGAGTACCATGGACTTAGGTAATATTCTGATCTGCATATATGTGCAAGAACCATGAGCCCCTCTCCCTTGGGATATTAAAGTAGAGGTCTGGTTTTGTTTTTTTAATGGTGCAGCAGTGATGAAAACTTTGTGATGTTTAACACAAAACAGAAGCTATACAGTTGATGTTAAATGTCAAATTTTACGGCAGATTATTTTCACCTCAAAAAGTCACAAGATCATTTGAGTAAATGTTGCAGTTAGAAGTTGATTTCTGGGATCACGCACAGAGCAAATGGTGAAATAGGTCTCGACCACCCAGAGGATTCTATAGCCCTCATGTTACATGCATGTAAGGCACTCATGGCTTCAAGCTGGAGTGGGGCCTTGTTCCTTGCCCTGGTGTCATCTTGCCAAGCTATCACTGCCCTTTGGTCTTCTCATTACGTGCTGCTGGTTTTATCTATTGATTTGTTTTACCTTGTGGGCTTATAGCCGAATAAAGTATTATCTATCTATCTACGTGCTGCTGGTGTGTTCAAGCAGCTACTTATGATCTGGGGTTCCCTTTCAGATGGCAACATATGGTTGGAGGGTGCAGCTAGCATAGCAATGTTCTGGCTTGAAACCATGTCTGTTCCAAACACAAGTAATGAATGAATAGGGCTTAAATTCTAACTACATCAACTCACAGATCCATTGAACGTGATGGAGTAGCTCAAGGAAATATAAAAGCAGTGAAAACGAGGAAGCTGTGCCACCAGCTCTTTGTTATTCTAAAGCAGCAATGCTGCAGCAAGCAAAGGCTCTAACAGCTCAAACAGCTGCTAGTGGCTGTAAAGCCAGACAGGATGTGTGTGACTGCTGCCATGGAAACAAAGGGGCAGTCCATCCTTATTGAGCACAGGATGTGAGCTCAGTGTGTGTCATATGACCTGTACAGGATGTACATGGGTGGAGTCTGGAGTTTCTCTCTGTTTGTTGAAGAGAGCAGACATCTTTACTGTATGACTGCTAAAGACAGGAATAAAAAGCATGTAGTTACATTTCTGTCTGTGTCTGATTCCCCTCCCTGGGGATATGCAGGGAGGAGGAGAAGGAGGAGAAGCAGTTGGTGTGTTTTTCTCACAGCCTGAGGAAAATCGCCGGAACGGACCTCGTGTTGTTTTTCCTGCCGGGAGTCGCCGGAGGGAGGTCAAAGGAATTCAGCCGGTGCCTGGACAGATAGGCACATACCTCTGACCGAGCCTGAATTCTAACACTCTTCACCAACCAGAACAAGTTGGAGGATGTCAAGCCCATAAAGCTGAGGAAGGAGAAACAGGTGCCTCCCCTATCCTGCCTTACAGTAGCTGGAACATGCTTAAAGAGAACCATGCTGAACCTCATCACTCTCATGCAACAGTTAAAAAAAGGATACACCAAGACAGGTGAGGAGTAACACCAGTTGTCTCAGTGAATCACCTGAGGTCTGTAACATCAAGCGCTGGCTTGCATGTGTGAAAACAGCCACAGATCAAACTCCACAAACAGCTTTCATGCCATCGTAAGACACAAAACATTTCAATGGAGGTGACTCAGATATTCAACTCTGAGTCATAATGACTAGTTGAGTGACAAGACTAAGAAATGTACATAGGCCTGAATCAGCCCTTAGGAGCAGTGTCCTTCCTCAGTAATTCTTAAAGGCTGGGTTCAGGCTGCTCACTGTCATAC
The DNA here is from genome assembly GCF_964252035.2 of Podarcis erhardii. NCBI lineage: Eukaryota > Metazoa > Chordata > Lepidosauria > Squamata > Lacertidae > Podarcis > Podarcis erhardii. The sequence continues at coordinate 75,194,114 of NC_138500.1, read as the reverse complement.
TGTTTGTCTTGCCACCTTGCTATCTGCATTCAATCTGCTTTCTACCTCTAACCCTCCCTTACCTGAGCCTCTTTTTAACCGTCTTCTTGCCAGTTTGATTTGATCCTGAAGAATCTGTACCCAGTCTCTTGGGCCAGGTAGTTTATCCACATGGTTTGCAGTGCAGTATTTTTCTGTGAACACTAAAAACAGAAGGTACAAATAATCTCTTTACCAAAAGGTTGAAAAAGATGGAAAACTGCAAGCCAAGGTTTAAGTAACCAGACACAAGAAAAGCAAACTCACAACAACATTCTACATTTTATATAAAATGTGAGAACTGGATGTTTACATTTTTGTAACTTAAAATCTCCATGACTGAGCAAAGTCAGCATGTAAATTTATTCTTCCCAAACGATTTTCCAAGTGCAGGAAGATACTAACATGGGAGACCTTCAAACAAACTAACTTGCAATGTAAGCTTGGACTGTAGCTGTTTGAAAGCACTCAAATAGCCAAGAGATTTTGCATATATTAGGGAAGATCTGGTAAGCTAAGCACTCTGCGAATGTTTACCATGTTGAAAAACATTAGCAGAAGATGGCATTGACATTCCAGAAATATTCACTAGAAAGATCAGTCTCCAGACATTTAAAGAGAACACCACAAAACATTGCCTTGGAATCTCCGGAACAAAGTGACACACGAAACTATGAAATCTGAAAACACAGTGGCAACATGCACATAAAATGTTACTCAGATGAAGTGGAACAAGCCAAAACAAAGCGTTGGGCTTACACACCTCTCCCCACACTTACTCTCCCCATGCAGTCAGGAAGAAGACTTCTTGAAAAAAATTATTTCATTTTTGGATAATTCTGTTGTGAACCAGAGATCATGGTTCATGACAAACATATTATTTAAACAAGCTAGCTTTATAACTCATGGCTTGAATGTAATGCCAAGCTAGGCTCTCTGGTTCACATGCAATACTAAGCCAGGATTCCATAAAAGTGAAACTAAACCCAGCAGAAGCCCTTTTTCTGGCTGCGGAGGGAAATGGATAGGACAGCTTGTGAGGCAGATGCTTTGCTTGGGCTCCTTCCAGCTCAACCCATGTACCACTAAACCACTGTTCAGCATTACATGCAAATATGACCAACATTTGGCTTTGATTTTATAAAACAGAATTAACAAGGGTAAACCTTTCGTGCACATTTCAAGATACATTTCATCTACACATCAGTGCTTTTTATGAGCATATATTTGACAACACTGCTTCCTCATGAAACAAAATCTTGACACATCATTTTTTTTAAAGTATTTTTTAAAAAATTACAAAAGGGAAAAAGGAGGTATAGATCATCTGTCTTAGTTTTCTGTGAAAGATTCCAAATATATAATCAGGTATCTTTATAATAACATTTTAAATGACTTTCTGAGTTCACTATTTATATGCCTTATTGCTCTCGGGCTGTTTAACCAGAATGGTCAGGAGTGGGAGTATGAGGAAGTAAAGGAAAACAGGAAATATTTCAGTCTTGTTGGGGAACTGGTGACCTTTAACCTGAGAGACTGCCTCAGGTGCTCCATTATACAACAGCAGCAGCTTTGAATGGAGGATGAATGTCAGCTATGATATCACCAGGCAAATGACCAATCAGCTCCTTTCGCTGCCCTACTTGCATGTTTCATGCAGCCAACCTCAATTCCTCCACTGTACTTCCTGATTAAAGAAATAGAGTATATACAAGAAATATACAAGAAATAGAGCAAAAAATGGAGCCACGCAGGCCTCTGACATGGCCCCAACAATGAGCTAAAACAGCCAGGGGCCCAACAATCGGCTGACAGTCAGACCTTGTGAAGCCAGGGGCATGGAGCTTTTGCACTGTGGGCTTCACAAATACCAGGCTACCAAGTCCTGTTGATGAGGGACCTCTGTCCTGAAGACACTGTGCACAACACTTCACAGGTGCCACCAATCAGCTGATTAGTGCTACCTGCAAAGCCCCTGTTGGATCAGCCACATGTTTATCCATCCCATTATAGGTCGTGGGTGTGGCTTGGCCCAAACCGTCTCATGGGCCAAATGGGCCAAAAAACCACAAAAAACCCACAAACAAATGGTGGGTCTAAAGAGATCTGTGGGCTGGAGGTTCTCTGTGATCTAAGAATCCAAACCGTTCCTGTTTACATCATTTGCGAAGCCAGCTGTTCACTTCCACTATTTTTCTCTCTCTCCCTGGGCCACGTCGTTCAACTGGGAGGACAGATGAGATGACAATTTGTGCATTTAATTGCTTCAGTTTCCTGCCCAGAGCCTCATAGTCTCTTTTGATCTTCTGGAGGCTATTGCTTGCAGTGTCATTGGTTCCCACATGAACCAAACAGCTGGCTTCGCAAATGGTGTAAACAGGAACGGTTTGGATTCTTAGATCACGGACTGCAGTTTCTTGAAGATGGACTTCTGACAAGAGATGGGCTGCACCTCACAACGGTTGGGAGGAATGTTTTTGCCAAAAATCTCAGAAACCTCATCAGGAGGGCTTTAAACTGACTAATGTGGGGGAGGAAGACAGTGCTCCTGAAGGTAGGAGTCTATCAATTGATGAAGATGATCATCCAAATGTCATAGACCAAATGGAGCAAACAGCACGCAGACCTAGAGGTGGGAGGTAAAAATCCTTAAATAAGAGACACGGGGGAATGATTAATGGATTTCAATGTCTGTACACTAATGCGCAAAGCATGGGTAATAAACAAGATGAGCTTGAGCTCTTGGTACAGCAAACTAAATATGACATAATAGGCATCACTGAAACCTGGTGGGATAAGTCCCACGACTGGAATGTGATAATGGAGGGTTACAATCTATTTCAGAGAAACAGACCAGACAAGAAAGGAGGAGGAGTGGCGTTATATGTCAGGAATGTGTATACCTGTGAAGAGATCCAAGATTTAGAACCTCAAAGCCAAAGTGAGAGCATTTGGGTCAAAATTAAGGGAGAGATGAATAACAGGGACCTCATTGTGGGAGTTTACTATAGATCCCCAAGCCAAACGGAGGACATAGATGATGCCTTCCTGGAACAGATGGCCAAGCATGCAAAAGGACGGGAGATAGTAGTAATGGGGGACTTCAATTACCCGGATATTTGCTGGATGTCAAACTCAGCCAAGAGCATAAGGTCAAACAGATTCCTCACTGGCCTTGCAGACAACTTCGTTGTCCAGAAAGTGGGAGAAGCAACAAGAGGAACAGCCATTTTAGATCTGGTCCTAACCAATGTTGATGACCTGGTTAGTGGGGTAGAAGTGGAAGGATCATTAGGCGCGAGTGATCATGCTCTTCTGAAGTTTACTATACAGCGGAAAGGAGCAACCAAGCATACTAGGACTCAATTTCTTGACTTTAAGAAAGCCAACTTCATAAAACTTAGGGAAGTGCTGGGTGAGATCCCATGGACAGTAATATTAAAAGGAAAGGGAGTTCATGATGGCTGGGAGTTTGTTAAGAGGGAGATAGTAAAAGCACAACTTCAGGCAATACCAATGAGACGGAAACATGGAAGGTGCCTAAAGAAACCAGGGTGGCTATCTAAAGAACTTTTAACTGAGTTAAGATTAAAAAAGGATGTGTACAAAAAATGGAAAAGGGGGGAAACCACCAAAGAGGAATTCAAACAAATAGCCAGCACGTGTGGACACAAAGTCAGAAAAGCTAAAGCACAGAATGAACTCAGGCTTGCTAGAGAGGTTAAAAGCAACAAAAAAGGCTTTGATGAGTATGTTCGTAGCAAAAGGAAGAACAAAGAAACAGTGGGGTCATTCAGAGGAGAAGATGGTGAAATGCAAACAGGGGACACAGAAAGGGCTGAACTCCTCAATGCCTTCTTTGCCTCAGTCTTCTCCGATAAAGAAAACAATGCCCGACCTGAAGAATTTGGAGCAAATGATTCAGCAGAGGAAACACAGCCCAGAATAACTAAGGAGATAGTACAAGAATACTTGGCTAGTTTAGATGTATTCAAGTCTCCAGGGCCAGATGAACTGCATCCAAGAGTATTAAAAGAACTGGCAGATGTGATCTCAGAACCACTGGCAGTCATCTTTGAGAATTCCTGGAGAACAGGCGAAGTCCCGGCAGACTGGAGGAGGGCAAATGTTGTCCCTATTTTCAAAAAGGGGAAAAGAGAGGACCCAAATAATTACCGCCCAGTCAGTCTGACATCAATACCAGGGAAGATTCTGGAGCAGATCATTAAGCAAACAGTCTGTGAGCACCTAGAAAGGAATGCTGTGATCACCAATAGTCAGCATGGATTTCTGAAAAATAAGTCATGTCAGACTAACCTGATTTCGTTTTTTGACAGAATTACAGGCTTGGCAGATGAAGGGAACGCAGTGGATGTAGCCTACCTTGATTTCAGCAAGGCATTTGACAAGGTGCCCCATGATATTCTTGTAAAGAAGCTGGTAAAATGCGGTCTTGACTATGCTACCACTCAGTGGATTTGTAACTGGCTGACTGACCGAACCCAAAGGGTGCTCATCAATGGTTCCTCTTCATCCTGGAGAAGAGTGACTAGTGGGGTGCCACAGGGTTCTGTCTTGGGCCCGGTCTTATTCAACATCTTTAACAACGACTTGGATGATGGACTCAAGGGCATCCTGATCAAATTTGCAGATGACACCAAACTGGGAGGGGTGGCTAACACCCCAGAGGACAGGATCACACTTCAAAACGACCTTGACAGATTAGAGAACTGGGCCAAAACAAACAAGATGAATTTTAATAGGGAGAAATGTAAAGTATTGCACTTGGGCAAAAAAAATGAGAGGCACAAATACAAGATGGGTGACACCTGGCTTGAGAGCAGTACATGTGAAAAGGATCTAGGAGTTTTGGTTGACCACAAACTTGACATGAGCCAACAGTGTGACGCGGCAGCTAAAAAAGCCAATGCAATTCTGGGCTGCATCAATAGGAGTATAGTGCCACTGTATTCTGCTCTGGTCAGACCTCACCTTGAGTACTGTGTCCAGTTCTGGGCACCACAGTTCAAGAAGGACACTGACAAACTGGAACGTGTCCAGAGGAGGGTGACCAAAATGGTCAAAGGCCTGGAAACGATGCCTTATGAAGAACGGCTAAGGGAGCTGGGCATGTTTAGCCTGGAGAAGAGGAGGTTAAGGGGTGATATGATAGCCATGTTCAAATATATAAAAGGATGTCACATAGAGGAGGGAGAAAGGTTGTTTTCTGCTGCTCCAGAGAAGCGGACACGGAGCAATGGTTCCAAACTACAAGAAAAAAGATTCCACCTAAACATTAGGAAGAACTTCCTGACAGTAAGAGCTGTTTGACAGTGGAATTTGCTGCCAAGGAGTGTGGTGGAGTCTCCTTCTTTGGAGGTCTTTAAGCAGAGGCTTGACAACCATATGTCAGGAGTGCTCTGATGGTGTTTCCTGCTTGGCAGGGGGTTGGACTCGATGGCCCTTGTGGTCTCTTCCAACTCTAGGATTCTATGATTCTATGATTCTAAGAGGAAGGGGTATTTGTCAGTGGGTTTTATGATTCCTTGCAGTCGTTCAGTTACATCTTGGATCTTAGCCCCGGGGAGACAGCACACTTCCCGAGACATCTTGTCAGGCCCACAGATCACTGCTTCTGTTCCCCTCAGTAGGGAATCCCCTATCACCACTACACGCCTCCTCTTAGGTTTGGTCGGGGTTCTTCCGTGATCTGTCCGTTCCAAGGTCGCCTGCACATTATCTGTCCGTTCCAAGGTCGCCTGCACAAACTACCTCATATAAAACTACCTCAGCAGAGTAAACATTTTTCTTTACACTCTTAGCTGATTTATTGAGCAGAGCCAAAAGTATTGATTACAGAACATCTGAAAGGGCTACAGAGGAACCCAGTGGCAATGATGCAAAGAACATCTTTTCATTCTTAGTGCGATCTTGCACTGGCTGAGCCACCACAAGGGATAAATGGGCCCATAGTATCCAGCAGAACAGCTCTTGGAAGGCAGAATGTGCAAATGGAGCCAGGCAGAGTTAAGTTCCACAGGGTGCCATCCCTTGTGTTTGCTTCTGGGAGAGGAACCCCCATCCAGCATATTAAAGTCCTCAATGCAGCATCCCTTGTGTGATACCATAAAGACAATATAAAGAGAGCCCTCTTATTATAAACAGTGCCTAGCACTACCACTCTAGATACTATCAGCTGCTGGTTGTAACTGAAAATGATCAGTATTTGAGAACTGCCTTAGGTTAGGGCATTGATGGGGAACTTATGGCACTACAGACGCTGCTGAACTCCACCTTTGATCAGTTTCAACCAGTAAGACCAATGATCTGGGAACAATAGAAGTTGTAGTCCAGGAACAACTGGTGAGCCATAGACTTCAGATTTCTGAAGTAGCAGGTTGGTGCTGACAAAGCCCCTGAAGCTAAACGGACCCATATTGATACCACCAGATTAAAATGGCTATGCTTAAGTGTGCAGGATAAAACACAATACAAAGAAATGAAGGCAGTTGGCCTGACTGGCAGCATATACGCAAGCTGCCTCCCCATTTTCAGTGCTCATTTCAAGTTCTGTCTTACAAGTCAAAAGCAACAGCTAATGTCAGATTAATAACTAGGCTAAATATGATGTGGAGTGGGACTCCAGTTAGATTTGGACTCACACACAAGATTGTGTTCAATCAGCACACATCCCAGTTCCTAATTTTTTTATCCGCCTCCCTGAACAAGGAGAGCAGCAGCCACAACCCCTGCTATACAAACCAACCTGGGCTTGCTTGTCCCACCTGCATGGCAAGGGATGGGTGCCTGACTCCATAGCTGCTTGTAGGAATGGCCCCAAACAGAGGAAGGCATACAGGTCAAAGAGCTATTTGGCTCCAGAATGTGAACCAGCAAACCTCCCTCTACCTTTCCATTCCACGCAGAGCTATCATAGCCAGCAACATGTTTGGCTAGGGTATCTGGTTTATTTTTTTATTTATCAAAATGTATGCACCACTCAATCAAAAGAAACATTTTAAGCTGTTAACATAAAATCTTGCAGCAACATCACCGCTGCATCCCAATGCAATAAGAATGTTGTAGGTGAAATAATTAATTTGTAGTTGGAAATTTCAAAGAAATGGGGGCCAGAGAATACAACTCTTAAAAATGCATGGCGTGCTTCCCAATATCTACATTTAGAACCAATATTTTATTTCATTGACCCTCTTGACCCGCAATAGCATCTTACCATCCCTATCTTTATGATAATTATTATATTTAATAATTTCATTTCTCACAAAAGAAGATCATCATACGCAGTTGCATAACGAGCTTTCTTCAATGCTGATCTGTAAGCACCACATCAAAAAGGTTCAGTTAATTTCAAGTTTCAAACTATATTATGAAGCATCATGTCTTTGTTGGTTGAAAGAGTGGATAAAATTAGAAAACACAGAATTGTTAGATTTGGAAGGGTTCGATAACAGATTTGGATGGCACACCTATTTATGGTGTGAGAAGAAGAAAAACCATAAAGGTTTTGAGAACCACATCTTCCAGAGATCTTTAATTGAAATATGGGATAGGTATAAAAACCTATTAGAACCAAGAAAATCAATATGAGAGGGAACTGGATTACATATGGTGAGTTGATAGCAAAAGAAGGAGGAAAATGGAAAATGAAACCTTATAAACAAGTAAAAAAGTATGTATATGATTGGTTGCATTATTTTCAAGTAAATGAAATGTTTAAAAAGGATTTTAGAGAGAATGGATATGTTGAAAAAGATTCAAAATTTCAAATAGAAATAATAAATAATGATTGTAAAATTTTATCCAAAATGTTGTTGGAATGGCATACGAAGGATGAGGAAGTCAAGTCGGTTATGATACATTGGGCTAGAGACTTTGGATATAATATACAACTAGATGATTGGGCAAAAGTATGGAAGGAAAATATAAAATTTACAGCATGTACTGCGTTAAAGGAAAACGTTATGAAAATGATGTATAGATGGTATATTACACCGGTCAAATTAGCGAAAATGTATAAAACTTGTAATAAGTGTTGGAAATGTAAAGAAAAAGAAGGGACATTTTAACATATGTGGTGGGAATGTAAGAAGGTGAAGGGTTTCTGGGAGATAATATATAATGAACTGAAAAAGATGTTGAAATATACATTTGTAAAGAAACCAGAAGCTTTTCTGTTAGGAATAGTAGGAAATGAAATAAATAGAAAAGATTGTAAACTTTTCTAATACGCAGTTACAGCGGCGAGAATATTAATGGCCCAAAGATGGAAACAGGAGGAATTACCGACCCTGGAAGAATGGAGAATGAAAATGATGGACTATGCAGAATTGGATAAACTAACTGGGAAGATTAGATATCAACGAGACCATAAGTTCATCGAGGACTGGGGAAAATTTGTAGAGTATCTGAAAAATATATGTGATGAGCAAACAACGCTCGTGGGATTTCAAGAAGCTCTGTGAAAGTTTGAGGAGTATTGTAAAAAAGAAAATAAGATTGGGAAGGTATATAAAAAGGCAGTATTAAATTTAGGAAATGCGTAACTAAAAATTAATTACGGATGATTGGCAGATAAGCTAAAGGAAGTCCATAAGAGATAATTTGTGATAAACTTTTGATATGGTATTATATGTATATTGTATTGAAAACTAATAAAAATTATTATTTTTAAAAAGGTTCAGTTAAGACTGAGGCCCAGTGAAAACAAGCATCTTGTTGTGCAGTAAAATATACACTGAACTATTTTAAACTGTAGGTTGGAAACACCATGTCTGAATGATTCCCCCATTTCAAAAAAAAGCGTCCTGGCATGGGTCGTCACATATTACATTAAATAAGTGTAGAATCTTTGTACTTGTGTATACCAACAATTGAGCTGTACATTTGTAACATTTTTCACATGTAACATTCAATGAATGTGCAGTCCATGTACTCATGTACACAGTAGTTGAGATGTACAAATCAGCAAGTGTACAGTCTTTCACACAAGCCCTTGCACATGCCTTGTACTACCAGTTTGGAGATGTGTTCAGTGTTAACATGGGAACAAGTCTTAAATGTCAGTAGTGATACGTGTGCAAATCTTTATTCCTCAACCTACAATCTGAAATGATGTAGTCCCGGAACAGTTTGACCATGCAAAAGGTTGTTGATTCAGATCAGATATCAGGAACACATAGCCAAGGCAGGCTTGCAGATGAGCTTGAGAAATTTGTAAAGATCACCAATGTTTTTAGCAACTCCCAAAACGTGATACAGCATAACCACTAGATTATATTATAAAAGCACATTTTTTAAAAAGAAAGAGAACAATACCTTTTATTGCACCCACAATATTTTGGTCTAGTCCTTTTCGGTTGTCATTGAGACCTCTTTTCCTCTTGCCATTGGGTAAAGAGTTGGCCAAGGTCTTGTCATCAAAAAATGCACACACCAGCTTTCGAAACAGAAGACTTCCTGAACGAGTGTAATTTGCTAATATAGAGTCCAGTTGTGATTTCGGCATAAAGACGTCAAAGCCTTCAGCAAGTTGCACTTCTGGCTACCAAAAGAATATCAATGCTTTATTAGCACCTCTTTCATAACTATTTTGTCAACAAATGACATCCAAGGAAAACATGTTCACATCAACACACATACTAGACTTTTATGACACCAGAATAGACACTGAAATAAAATAGACATTGAAATCAAAATTATCAACTGAGTATAACAAAATGCACATCAAAACCTGCTCTGTCCATTATCTTTACGAAATTATAATTACTAGAACAGGGGGAAATCCCAAGGAGCTAGTTACCTGGATGTTAATTAATTTAATGCTGGCAACTGCAATTATGAAATATTTATTCAGTACAGCAGCAGCTTTGAATAATTGGATACTGCCCATTAGGAATTTGAACTAAAATTACTATGGCTACAATCCTGCACTCACTGTTAAATGTTTAATCCCACCATAATAAACTGTTGTAATCACATTACTTGAAATCTAAGCAAGTAATATAAGGAAACAAAAGTCAGAGTATAAGAACAAAAATACTTATTTGTTGCTCAACACCTATTTTGTCCAAAAGCTGCATGCCACTTGCCTCTGGGAACTTCAAGAGCAGGACATGAAGGTTTCATTTAAATATTATGACTAACAGTCATTGATCAACTTATCCTCCGTTTATTTGGTGAATCCCCTTCAAAGCTATTTTAGCTTGTGCCTTTCATCACACCTTATGTCATATATTGATGACATGTTGCATGAAAAAGCCCTTCTATTTATCTTTGACTCCCAACTGTAAATTCAGCTTAAGAACTTGCAATAACTGGCACTAGGGCAAGATCTGATTCTGGAATCAGTTTTTATCAGTGAACACAAGTACCGTATTTTTTGCTCTATAAGACTCACTTTTTCCCTCCTAAAAAGTAAGGGGAAATGTGTGTGCATCTTATGGAGCGAATGCAGGCTGCGCAGCTATCCCAGAAGCCAGAACAGGAAGAGGCTGCACAGCGATCCCACTTGCTGTTCTGGCTTCTGAGATTCAGAATATTTTTTTTCTTGTTTTCCTCCTCCAAAAACTAGGTGCGTCTTATGGTCTGGTGCGTCTTATAGAGCGAAAAATATGGTAAATTGTTTTACAAAGTGGCATTCTAATTTATTAATTTAGGAATAGCAGTTTTTAAAATTACCCACAGCAGCTTACGAGAACTTCTTGAATTTCCACCTTTCAGAGTAAGACAAAATGATTCTACTTATTCTACTCTGCATTGTACAACTTTACAGTGCAACATTTTGCATCCGCTGCTAGTTAATAGTCAAGCTTTGGTGACCGTATGGAGATTTTCAAAGTGCAGAAAAGGTGGACAAGTTTAAGCAAGCAAGTAGACATTAGCACATACTAATCAGATTGCAACCGGAAGTTCTCAAGGTGAGAATGACAAGTGCTTGGCACCATATATAGAACTTTGATTGGAAACAATGTCCTGTGAGTTAGTTGATCTCATCAGCATCCCTTTTGTCAAGGAAATCATAATAGGGCTTTTTCTTTGTTTTATTATCACAATAGTGTTGTTGTTTTGGTTTTAAAAAAATAAGCTTAGAAAGTGATAACCTAAGTTCTTAAAAAGCCTGTGAATCAGTATGAAGCATGGGCGTGCAAAGTACTGGGGAAATGATTTTTAAAGAAACAGTGAATAAAAGATGTGAATTGCCTCCAGCCGTGTCCCTTTCTGCTCATGGAAAGGCCTGTGGTCCAGCAGAGGCTTCTGCATCTCTCTGCACATCCCACCCCACAAGACTGCTCCAGAGGCTATGGGGGACCTGTGGAAACAGCATGAAGTGGCAAGGAGGTTGGTTGGAGAAAGGGGAATTTGCTGGAGCAAAAAGGCTTCCATGAGCAGAGGGACATACTGTAATGGAATACAACCCATGATGTTTATTTCTAGAATCCTCACTATAATACCCAAGTGACATTTCTTTTCCTAAATTAAGTTTAAAAAGAAACAAATCTAGCAAAGTTAGTATACTGAGGCTACAGAAAACCCACACCATATCTTTAAACAAATGAATGGCATTTTTCAGATTTTGCTTATTTTTGTAATGCAGAACAATGGGCTCAAAATCTATTGGTATATATCAATTCCCATTCTCTCACACAACTGCAAATCCTGCATTATTAATCAAACTTTTTTTCAACAAAAATGTCTGTACAATTTAGTGTGGTCTGCTCACTATTCCTACTTATGGCCCCAAACCCTACATAATTTATTGGTGTATATCTTAAGTAAAAGCCGAATTCCTGCTCAAACCCACATCAAACCCGACTTTGGAAAGGCAACATAAGGGCTGGGGGGGGGGGGCGTGTCAAATGTTGCTGATGACTACCCTGCTTTAAGCCAAGGACATAATTATTCCCATCTTATCTGGATATAACTCTAAGAACTGTTCCCTTCAGGGTTCTGCTTCCACTCTTTTTCCACTTGTATTCCTGCTTCTCTGTCTCCAGCCAACCAGTTACTGGACTCCCAGTGCCTTAACTCTCCTAGCAGCAGATGTCTTTCAATAGCCCCCTGGTTCCCTCTGGTTAAACCCGGTCAACTGCATACAATTTCTCCTCGACCAAGGTCTTGCGGGAGCTTTCTGTCCCAGCCATACTGACCTTTCCTTGTCTTCTCTTCACAGGCAGTCTCCCGCCCTCATTTAGTAGTTAGGGAACTTGCAAGCAACAGACATAAACCAGTTTTTAGCTTATTATGTGCAACCATTTTAAGGCAATGATTCTGCCACACCACAGTGGAGCTTCTTCCAGTATGAGCTGTGCTTTCCCCCTTTTATAGCCAGCAATGAAAACATTGCACTTGTGCAGATAAAGCCCCTGTTAGCTCTCACATATTCTCCTGACATAACTCTAAATGATTTCTCCCTGTAAAAGCCAAATATTTCAATAATCTCAGCCAATTTATCAGTAGCCAATTTAACCAGCTGAGGGGGAATGATTTTTTGTACATTTGAGAATTTGGTTGGAAACAAAAGGAGTTATTTCAATATCCATCCTGCCATATTTTTAGACCTTTAAGTGGACGACAGCAGTTTAACACAAGCAGACTAAAATATAATTTAGCAAGCTGGAATAATCTTGTGTGGTATACTTAGATAATAATAATGTTTTTAGAAAAGGATGATGCAATTACTAAGATCCAGCATGGGTTTCTCAAAAATAAGTCATGCCAGACAAATCTCATTTCTTTTCTTTTTGTTTTGTTTTGTTGGAATTACAAGCTTGGTGGATTAGAGAAATGCTGTGGAAATAGTTTATCTTGATTTCAGTAAGGCTTTTGACAAAGTTCCCCATTATATTCTTGTGAGGAAGCTGGTAAACTGTGGGTTGAATGAGGTAACTGTTAGGTGGATGTGTAGCTGACTGACTGATGGAACCTTGTCATCCTGGAAAAAAGGGACAAGTGGGGTGCTGCAGGGTTCAATGTCTTTATAAACAACTTGGATGAAGGAATTGAGGGGATGCTCATCAAATTTGCAGATGACACCAAACTGGGAGGAGTAGCTAATGCTGCAAAAGAAAAAATCAGGATTCAAGATGACCTTAACAGATAGAACTGGTCCCAAGCTAACAAAATGAATTTCAGTAGGGACAAACATACGGTTCTGCACTTAGGCAGGATGAACCAGATGCACAAATATAGGATGGGGGGACTTACTAGCAGTACATGTGAAAAGGATCTAGGCGCCTTAGTGGACCACAAGTTGAACATGAGTCCACAGTGTGATGCAGCAGCAAAAAAGAAAAAGAAAAAAGAGCTAATGCTATTTTAGGCTGCCTCAGCAGAAGTCTAGTGTCCAGATCAAGGAAGGTAATAATACCACTCTATTCTGGCTTGGTCAGACCACACCTGGAATACTGTGTCCAATTCTGAGCACCACAATTTAAGAAAGATGTTGACAAGCTGGAAGGTGTGCAGAGGAGGGAGACCGAGATGGTCAAGGGTCTGGAAACGAAGCCTTATGAGGAACAATGGAAGGAAATGAGAACACTAATTGAAATATGATAAAGGAAGGTAAAGGGACCCCTGGCCATTACGTCCAGTCGTGACCGACTCTGGGGTTGCGCGCTCATCTCGCTCTATAGGCCGAAGGAGCCGGTGTTTGTCCGCAGACAGCTTCCGGGTCATGATAGCCACCTTCAAATATTTCAAGGGCTGTCACATGGAAGAGGGAACAAGCTGTTTTTCTCCTGCTCTGGAGGGTAGGACACAAACCAATAGCTTCAAGTTACAAGGAAGGAGAGCTGTTCAACAGTGAAACTGTCTCCCTTGGGAGGTTGTGGACTCTCCTTCATTGGAGGCTTTTAAGCAGAGGTTGGATGGCCAGATGTCTTGGGGCCTTTAGCTGAGATTCCTGAATTGCGCAGGGTTACACTAGATGACCCTTGGGGATCCCTTTCAATTCTACAATTCTATACCTAGGTTATCTATTCCGATTGCATTTCATATCCTCAGATGAACTTCATTTTTCAAAATAAAAAATTCCACACTAAAAAAACTGCCACACGGCAGAGTGCCCTTGGTCACACAAAGTTGGAAAAAATATGCTCTTGTCCTCAGAGCAGCTGTCTCCACACATTGTTTCCAGCACTTAATAATAAAGGTAGAGAGGTATCTTGAAATGTGTGCCACATTTTGTTTGGATTACAGCTTCACGGCTGATTTGTATGAGTTCCCTTGAGAAATCTTTCCTCTCAAATTGATTGATATTAGCTGTGCATTAACAACAAGAGATGCTCATTGCAAGTTCCCAGTAACCAGGCTATTACACAAGAACCACAATAATCATGGAAAAAGCATGACCCTGGATCTACCTATTAGAAAACCAATATCCCTGTATTGCAAAAGGTAGAAATATGTTTAACAATGACTCTTCACAGGCAATCCCTAGTCTCAATTAGAGATGCAATTAATGTGTTTTGTACATTTGTGTGTGTGTGTTTTATAAATGAATCAGTCTGTACCCTAGTCACATATTTTGAGGGGGGGTGTGCTGATTTATTCCAGATTCCTTCAGTAGCAAATTATCCTTCAATTGCACGCAATCAGTACCCAATTGAGCTTCACATGGACATTTCCAAGTATGATTTATAGCCAAATAGAGTTTGTTAACATAAGATAATCAAGGCAATGGTGTACATGATTAAACACAAATGAAAGAATTGCCAAAACTTTTGTTTTGCTAAAATTAGCAAGCAGCAAATTAGATTTAGTCCAAGCATTTCTGAATATTTTAATTGATTAAAACAGAACTCTTTTGCCAAATCTATACAAATTATTTGCTTTGCATGGAAAACAAATAGAACGTTTACTTAGAAGTTGGGCACTCAGTTGCTTTAGTCACAAAGGTAGATAGCATTTTTCGGCAATCATAGAATCATAGAGTTGGAAGAGACCACAAGGGCCATCGAGTCCAACACCCTGCCAAGCAGGAAACAATCCTATGCCCAGTTCCCAGTGACCTGAGAATAATATCCACTGAACATACTGGGGCTTACCAGTGACATAGTGTAGGTTGCCAGCAACCAGGGCAGGCTAAGTATTGTGCACGCTAAAAAGCAGTGGTGGTGGTGTCAGACACCTGCCAGCCCCGGAGGCAGCTCCTGGGTTTGTCTCATGCCTCTGTCCAAAGACCATACCAGGATGGGCTTCTGAAAGCATGATGGCCAGAGCCTTGCCCTTCGCTTTGCCCAGAAAAGCAGAGAGATCTCTGGATGAGGGAAAAGGCCGCTGCGCCCTCCACTTTGGAGGTCAAAACTCCCTCCAGCAGTGCTTGTGGGAAGGTGGCCACCAGGTGCCACCTTGTTCCCAAGCTGGGGTGCCTGCCAAGGCCACTTGGCTGAGAGCCCCGGTCTAAGGAGGTCACTCCCCAGAACGGAACAGGCATGCACGGCCCTCCCCTGCTGCCACCAGCTCTCCTCTCCTACCTGCCCCCCCAGAAGCACGTTCACCTGCAGCCTCTTGAAGTTCTTGCTGGCCAGCTCCTTGAGGGCACAGAGCAACGAGGCAGGAGCAATCATGGTGTTATTATCTCAGTTCACCAGCCCCTCTGAGCTGCCCCCACCAGCTTTGAGCGTGGAAGCTCCTCTCCTCTCCCTGCCCCTATTGCCCGCTGGATCTGGGCTTAGGAGGAGAGCGCTGCCACACGAGGCGCCTCACGGCCATCCTCCTGCCTGGCTTCGCTCGGCACGACTTAGGGAGGGGTGTTCCGTTGGGTCTTCCTTGCCTCTGACCACCAGTGAGCCCAGTTCAGTCGTAGCCAAGCCCACCTGGGCACTCCAGCCTTAAAGGAGGGCCATCAATTTCCTGGGAAATTTTTACACACATGCCCAAATGCACCCAGGGCCACCGCCCACTTGCCTCCTCCCTGGGGATTACTTCTACACAGGTTGTTCCAGTAATTAATTAGAGTAAATCTAACATGTAATTCATGTTGTATATACCTCTATTGAAAGAATCCAAAACCAGTATTGGGGTAAAATGTACACCAAGACAGCCAAACAACCTAGTTGTGGGATATTGTTTGTATGGTTAAATTCACAAATATAATGAGAACCAGAGAAGGCAGAGTGTATTTATAAAATGTAAAGTACAAACCTACACAATAACATATTTTGTCTAACCACAGTTTTTTAAAAACAGAAATATATATATATATATATAGTGCCATTAACAGACAAGTCCCAGGCAAGCTGGCTATACAGACTCAGCCCAGGGTTTGATCAGCTCTAGATTTAGGTATAACAGGAAGTGATGTCTTTTGGAATGTTCATGCCATGGAGGGCTGTTCAGGTTCCCAATAATATAGGCATTTCAGCAGGCAATGCCCACATTCCTTTAATTTAAAAGGAAAGCATTGGCCACCATGTGGAGAGCATGTGGTCATATACGTCTACACCCAGTGCTATGAGGTGCCTGCCAGAGCTCACTATGGACCTCTCCCGTGTTCTGTTAAAAAGGCAATGGTGCCCACCTGAGAGGTGCTGGAGCTGAACTCAGGGGGCGGGTTCCTGCCTGCACCTTCAGTTTTATAATAATAAGGAACGCCCTCAGGCTGGAATTTCTGACCTGTGATTCTTACATGGAAGAAATGAGAATTCTCTTAAACAGAACAAGTGTCTAATCTTTAGAAGCAGCTTAGCACTGACCACTTTTGTTTTTTCATTAAAAGCTGCCAGACAGGTCACAATCTACATTTAACACAATCTGGGTTTAACCCTTACCATCCCCTTTCTTCCTTTTTACTGCATAAAAACCATTTTGAAGGGCACATGGTAGCTGGGAAGCATTGTCCTGCAAGAAAATGTTGTGAGAAGTAAACTATTAAACCCCTGCCCTGAGCACCATGTTCCCAGTCTATCTGGAGCCCTGCATAAGCTGCTTTTTCTCGAAAACAAAACATAAAAATAAAGTGCCCAGCACTGACACATTCTTTCCAAAATGCATTAGCATAATGTCTTGTCTGCTCCCAAATCAACTTGCCCATTCTTGGACTAGATCTACCCTTATGTTTCTGCCGCTTTAAGTGTGGGCCTCCTGATGGGAAGAAGGGAAGCCCAGATAAGCAATTCCTGCTATAGGTACAATAGGAAATATTCTCTGAAGGTGGATAGGTCTACTGCTTTTCTACATAAGGAGCTGAATCCAATCTACCATATTTTTCGCCCTATAGGACGCACTTTTTCCCCTCCAAAAATGAAGGGGAAATGTGTGTGCATCCAATGGGGCGAATGCAGGCTTTCGCTGAAGCTATCCACAAGCCCGAGCTTCCCCCGACCCCAGCCCCCAGAACAGGCTGTTGCCCGCAAGCCTTGCGAGCCTGTTTGGAACTCCCGCCGGGCTCGCAAGGCTTGCGGACATCTGTGCGAAGCATGGGGCGCGCTCCGGAGTGTGCCCCATGCTTCACACAGCTCTTTGGGGCTGGGGGGGGGAATATTTTTTTGCCTCTTTATTCCCCCCCCCAGAAAAGTGCGCCCTATGGGCCGGTGCGCCCTATAGGGCGATAAATACGGTACATAATTCAACCGCACCCAAAGAAGAACCATGGTACGATTGCCTTCTTGCACATAAGTGTGATGGAAGGGAGGCTAGACCAGTGCTTCTTCTTTGGCGATCACTCGTGCCAAGTAAGGTTGTCTTCCAGTAATGTAGTCCTAACAGTGTGTCCGTAAATGACTGGAGGCCAATTCTGGATCCACACATCCTTCCACAGAGGGGACATAGGTTTCTGGGTGGGAGTTAATCATGGTGAGGATTTTGCCAAACGTGCCTTCCTCTTAGCTCGTTTCTCCCTTTCATCCCAAGTTCATGCTTCTTCAAAGTCCGTGGCACCTTTGGTAAAGGCTATTCTCCAACTGGAGTGCTTGCAGGCCAGTGTTCCCCAATTATCCATGCTTATACTGCATTTTTTTAAAATTGCCTTAAGAGCGTCGTTAAGCCTCTTTTGTTGTCCACCAGCATTTGACTTTCCA
This sequence comes from Podarcis erhardii, assembly GCF_964252035.2. Lineage (NCBI taxonomy): Eukaryota > Metazoa > Chordata > Lepidosauria > Squamata > Lacertidae > Podarcis > Podarcis erhardii. The sequence continues at coordinate 75,176,058 of NC_138500.1, read as the reverse complement.
TTTTTAAGTTGGGAATAGAGTAGTTGCTTTGGAAGATGATAATCAGGCACCCGAACAACATACAGTCCAATGAAGTTGATACTGAAGGATTGTTGTTTTGACACTGGTGGTCTTTGCGTCTTCCAGTACACTGACATTAGTTTGGCTATCTTCCCAAGTGCTATGTAAAATTTTCCGGAGAGGGAATCTTTCAAGGGGTTGGAGATGGTGTTTATAAGTGGTCCATGTTTCACAAACATATAGTAAAGTTGGTAGTAGTTTTGTAAACAAGCGTTTTGGTTTCCCTGTGAATGTCCTGGTCCTAAAACACTCAACACTTCGATCAGGAAGCTGCACTCACAGAGCGAGCTCAGGCGATGCATCAATGTCAGCTGTTGTGGAAATATAACTGCCTAGAAAAATGATTTACACCATTAAGTTGGATTTGTGGCACTGTGGAGAGGTTGTTTTGTGCTTGTGTTGGAGCAGCTTCTGTCAATATATTTAGGATGGTTTGGAGGTCATCCTGAGTGTGCACACACTACATTGTCATCAGCATATTGAAACTCTACAATGGAAGTTATGGTAACCTTACTCTTTGCTTCCACCCTACTCAAATAGGAGAGCTTTCCATCTGTTCAGTATATTTCTACCCTGGTGGGGAGTTTCCCTTCAACAATGCATAGGATCATGGCAATGAAAGTAATAATAGTTGGGGCAATAACATAACCCTGTTTAACACTTGATCCCACTATGAATGGTTCACTCTGAGAGCCACTGTGATCCGTGATTGTTGCTGTCATATTATCATGGAGGAGCCAAAGAATGTTCACAAATTTATTCGGCAGCCGATTTTCAGAAGGACAGTCCACAGGTGGTATGGTTTGGTCTTGCTCTCTGTGTTTTTCTTGAAGTGAAAATCATATCCACTCCCCCCCTAGAAGATCGAAAACCATTTTGGGATTCAGGAAGGGTATCCTCGGATAGTTAGGAGGCAGTTTGCTAAGATCCTTGCAAGAATTTTGCCAGCCACAGCTAATAAACAGATGCTTCAATAGTTTCCGCAATCTGTTCTATCACCTTTTTAAATAAAATATTGATAATTTTGGCATCCCTAAAGTCTGCTGGGATCTCCACTCTCTCCCAGATTTTTTTGATGAGCTTGTGAAGTTGTTGTGTAAGTTCAGTTCCACCCACTTTAAAGACTTCGTCAAGTATCCCATCAGGTCCACTGGCTTTGTTGTTTTTCATTTGGTTTATAGCTGTACACAACTCTCCCAGATTTGGAGATACTGCAAGCTCATCTCTAATTTGTTTTGAGGGACTTGTGACAGGACCTCAGCAGCTACAGGGGAGTTGCAGTTAAGGAGATGCTGGAAATGTTCTTTCTGGGTAACAGGCCAGACACCCACTTCTGCATGGGCATGCTTGGAATTCACAATTTTTATTTAATGAATTTATTTCTTAACAGTAGAAATTTTCTCAGAGTACACCATTTACTTAGGAATTACTGGTGCAGTCAATAATGTTAATCAAGTTTAACATTTCCGTATGGCAATAAGGCATTGTAGGAAAGTGTTGGCAAACTTTAGCTCACAGATCACTACCAGGGGCATATGCATCTCCCATACTGGTAGTTCAGAAATGACCTTACTTTATTGATTCATTTGAAGGAGGCTACTGAAAGTGTGCCCCAGAAGTGTTGAGGGCGACCCTCAACTACATATTTTGCAAAGATTGTTCTGTGCACAGAGAAAAGAGGTAATCTAAAGGTTGAGGGATTGAGTCCTTGCACTAGCTTGACCATGAAGCTGCTGTTTGTAATAATCAGCAAACAGTTTCAATCGGTGGCCTTAAAGAAAATCACTATGTCACATACCCAGCCAACCGAGATATGGGGATAATAATATTGATCTGTCTTTCAAGGCTATTCTAAGGCTTGGGATCACTAAGGCACTGAATACAAAGGCATTCAATTCTCTAAAAAACAATTTCTGTATGATAATTACTTAATATTTTGCATACATAGGCTTCCCCTTTCATTAAAATTGAAAGATTTGAAATGGAAAGATTACTTAATTCAGCTTTGAAGGTTACCCTTTAGACATATCAAGAGTTGTAATTGTGGCTAATTCACATAATGTAGTTAACATGTGTGATGGGTTAAGGGGGCTGCTTGTGCGTAAAATGGTTGAGCTCTAAACTCATGCAATCAGTTTCTAAACTCTCCCAGTCAGCGGAGCCATGTGTGCATGGCTACCTCAATCGCTGGCAGAATCCATCAGTGGGCGTTTCCGGAATTTGCGCCAACATAAGAGTTCTTTGACGGAAACTCTCCTTCGGGATTTTCGGTGTGACAGTTTCCTGCGCGGAGTAGGCGTCCCCAGCGGAGGTCCTGAGCCTTCCGCGCTGTTCTCACTGGAAGCATCTTGGAGCCATCCCTCCGATTGAGTTTCTGCAGGAACTCTCCCTCTCCCCCTGCTGGTTCCTTCCTCCGCATCCGAGGGTCTCTTAGCCTCTGTGAGCCCTTCCACCACCTGACTCTCCGATGGCAGTTCCCTGACATCCACCTCCCCTCCAGGACCCCCCTCACTCCCCGTTTCCCCCTCATCTCTGGGTGGTGAGACTGGGAAACCCCGGAAAGAATCCTCCTCATCTTCGGATTACTCGAAAACTGCTCCCCACCTACTATTGTCCCTTCTTCCCAAATACTCTTCCCCATCTGAGTCTTCGTCCTCTTCCTGTACTGATTCTGGAAACCCCTCGAACTCCTCTTCCTCGTCAGTGGTGCCGAATTGTTCTTCCCAGAACCTAGCCATGGGCTGAGGCTTCTGTGGGAACCGGCGATGAAACGTTCCCACTAAAACCTCATCTCTGACTGTTTCTGCTGGTACCCAGGTATTTTCGGACTCCGGTTCTCCTTCCCATGCCACTAAATACTCCACCTGTTTGCCCTTCCACCGAGAGTCGAGTATTTCTGCTACATGACTGCTGCGCTCCCTCTCTGCTACTTGCGGTGCCGCGGGAACCTCACCTTCACGTCCCCAAAATTCCCGCCCCTCCCGGTATGGTGATAGTAATGACCTATGGAATACAGGGTGCAGTTTCATGTTGTCTGGCAGCCTGAGTTTAAAGGCCACCGGATTGACCTGTTGTATGACCTCAAAGGTCCCCAATCGTTTCGGTCTCAATTTCTTGCACCCTCCCTTGAATGGTAACCCTTGGGTTGACAACCACACCCGGTCCCCCACCCTTATGGTTTCTCCTTCCCTTCTGCTCCTATCTGCCTGCTTCTTGTATTCTTCCTTGGCCCTATCCAAATTCATTTTGAGCTGTTGATGTATAGCTTCCATTTCTTCCACAAAATGTTCCGCTGCCGGTACGCTCCATCTTTCCCCTCCTTCCCCTGGGAAGGCCCTGGGGTGGCACCCATAATTGGCCATAAATGGACTCATGCCCGTGGACATATTCTCCGCGTTATTGTAGGCGAATTCGGCCAGGGCTAGTTTCTCTACCCAATCATTCTCTCTGTCATTCACATAACACCTCAGATATTGCTGCAGAATACTGTTTGCTCTTTCTGCCTGCCCATTGGTTTCTGGGTGTCTGGCGGTCGAGAAATTGACCTCCACATGCAGTAAGCTCATGAGCTTTCTCCAGAACCTGGAAGTAAATTGTTTCCCTCTGTCTGAGACCACCCTCAAGGGGGTGCCATGCAACCTAAACATGTGTTTTATGAACAACCTGGCGGTTTCTTCGGCCGTTACCGCATGTGAGCAAGCTATAAAGTGGCACATCTTGGTTAACAGGTCTACCACTACCATTACCGCAGTTTTCCCCTTGGATCTTGGTAAATCCGTCATAAAATCTATGGACACTGCCTCCCATGGCCGTTCGGGTGTGGGTAATGGTTCTAACAACCCCGCCGGTGCCGCCCTCTCCCCCTTTGCTTGTTGGCAGCGGTCGTACCCCCTTACATACTCTCGTACATCTTCCCTCACCTTGGGCCACCAGAACTGCCTGGTAACTAACCACATTGTTTTGTGTTGCCCAAAGTGCCCCGCGGTGGGGCTGTCGTGCAGTTGTTTGAGTACTCTACCCCTCAACTCCCCTTCTGGTATGTACAAGGCCCCTTTGTAATACAACACCCCGTTCCTTTCCTCGAACCCCCCGGTGTTCTCCCCGGCCCTCCTGAGCCCTCTGAGCTTATCTTGGGCGTATTCATCGTTCTCTGTCCCTTCCAATAGTTCTCGTTGCCCCACCAATGCTGCCCCGCACACCCAGTGGTCCTCGGGTATGATATGTCTTTCTCCGGGCGCTCCCTCCCCCTCCATATACTCTGGCTTACGAGAGAGGGCGTCCGCCCTTACGTTCTCTGCCCCCGGCACGTAGCGAATCTCAAAATGGAATTTGGAGAACTCCTGTGCCCATCTCACTTGTCTCTGGTTCAGTACTCGGGCCGTTCTCCAATATTCCAGGTTTTTATGGTCCGTGCACACCTGGACCTTGTGCTGCGCTCCAATCAGCAGGTGTCACCACCACCGAAACGCTTCATGAATGGCGAGCAGCTCCCGGTCGTACACTGTGTAGTTCCTTTCGGATTTATTCAACTTCCGCGAGAAGAAGGCACACGGTCTCCAGTCCGACGCATCCTTTCCCGGTTGGAGAAGCACCGCCCTACCGCTCGATCCGATGCGTCCATTTCTACCCTCATCGGTTTTTGTAGATCTACATGCAAGAGCTGTTCCTCCGACACGAACGCTTTCTTTAGCTGTTCAAACGCTCGCTGCGCCTCTTCCGTCCAGGCGAATTTCTTCTTACTACTGAGGCAATCGGTGATGGGAGCCGTTAAATGGGCAAAGTTTTTGATGAACTTCCGATAGAAGTTTCCAAACCCCAGGAATCTCTGCACGTCCTTCCTGGTTCTGGGTGTCTTCCATTCCAGTACCGCTTGGACTTTGCTGGGATCCATGGCCAATCCCTTGTCTGACAAACGGTACCCCAGGAATTCCACCTCTCTGGTATGGAACTGGCATTTCTCCAGTTTTACCCACAGCTGGTTTGCTTGCAGCCTGCTTAGGACCTCCCGGACATCTCGGACATGCTGCTCCTCGTCCTCTGAGTAGACCAACACGTCATCTAAGAAGGGCACACAGTTCTTATAAAGCAAAGGTCCCAGGACGTGATTCATGAAGGATTGGAAGCATGCTGAGCCCCCCTGTAAACCGAAGGGCATAACGAGATACTCAAAGGCCCCCAAGGGGGTGGACATGGTGGTTTTCCATTCATCCCCTTTCCTCATCCGTATCAGGTTATACGCCCCCCTCAGGTCCAGTTTGGTAAAAATCTTTCCCTTCCTCACCCTGGTCAAAATGTCATCAATTCTGGGCATGGGAAAGGCCACTGGTTCTGACACCGAATTTACGGCCCGGAAGTCCACGACCAGCCTGGGTTTAGTAGTGTCTTTTTTGTCCACAAAAAACCACTGGGCTACCCCCCACTGCTCTTGACTCCCTGATGAAACCTCGTTTCAGGTTCTTGTCTATGAACTCCCTTAACTCCTGAATCTCCCTGTCCGACATGGCGTACAGTTTGCCCACTGGTAGCTGGGCTCCTGGGAGTAGGTTAATTTGACAGTCAAAGGGTCTATGCGGGGGCAGTCTATCTGCTTACTTTTCGCTGAAGACGTCACTCAGGTCGGCGTATTGTGGTGGTATTTCTCCCTTTTCCCCCACCACCATCCCTGCCAGACTTGCCCTGGCCAACCCCTGAGTTTCTCTTCCCTTGCAGTGTTCTAGGCAATGAGTTGACCCAAAAGAGACTGTCCGCTGGTGCCATCCCACTAGCGGGTCATGTAGCGCCAGCCAGCTCATTCCTAATATGATGGGCGGCCCCGCCAGGGTGGCTACATGAAATGCAATGACTTCCGTGTGCCTTCCCACCCTCATTGTCATGGGGACCGTTTGTTGGTTCACTTCCCCTCCCAGAAGTTCCCTCCCATCAATCGTTGTCACCTGCAAGGAATTACTTAAGGGCAGCGTCTGTATCTGGTGCTCTGATGCACACTCCTTACTCATGAAATTGCAGGAGCTGCCTGAGTCTAACAGGGCTTTTATCGTGAGTGGATGTCCATTGGGTAGCTCTAGCAGCACCTCTACGACTAGAGCCGCTCTTGGGGGTTCAGGCTTGGGCACGTTCACTGATCCTTGGCCTGGCTGCTGTGCCCTGTCGCTGGCAGCCAGGCGTTGGCTTTTACCTGCTCCTTAACCCCCTCCTCACTCCCAACAGCCCCCACCATTCCTTGCCATCCCTTCCTTTGTGGGCAGACCCTGGCAAAATGTCCTGGCTGCTGACAGAGGAAGCATTTTTTGGTGCTCTTCCCCTCCTTCTTCCGCCCTTCGTGGACGTTTGAAATTCCGCGCGCGCAGTCCCAATCTCCATCGGTTCCACTGGCGGGGAAGGTTGCTCCGGCATCTCAGGAATGCGGAAATCACTCCAACGCTCTCCTCTCCCTTCCCGCTTCTCCAGAGCCCTTGCCTCCTGGCGTGCTCCAATCGCAAGCGCCGCCTTGGTCAGCTGATCCATGGACTCCGGACGGGGCGCGCGGGAAAGTTCATCTTTCACCGCTGGGGCTAGCCCTTCTTCAAACAGCATTTGTATCGGGTCCGAAGACAGGTCCCACCCCAATTTATGTATAAGCATGGTAAACTGTGTCCAATACTCTCTGACGGACTGATTCCCCTGTTTGCACGCCATTAACTGTCTGCGTACCACTCCCTGTTCAATCTGGCTGGAAAACATCAAGTCCATCGCGATAAAGAATTTCCTCAAGTCTTTTAAGGCATCATTATTCGATGCCATCAGGGGCCTCACCCAATCTCTAGCCCCTCCCTCGAGGTGCCCAATCACAAAAGCCACTCTCGATTCCTCATCGGCAAAGTCATCAAACTGCAGGTTCAGTGCGTACTGCATTTCTGTCTTAAAGGCTTGGTAGCTTCTTGGGTCACCCCCGAATTTCTGTACCAACCCCGGTACCTTCCTTGCGATGGGGGTGGGCTTCCCCTGTGCATCCTGAGCTCTCCTCTCCTCGAGACGCGCCGTTAGCAGTGCCAGCTGGTGTTCCAACGCTCTGTTTCTCTCCTCCAGAGTTGGTCCTGCTCCAGCTCCTCCCGCTGCTCCGTCTCCGGTTGGGTTGCACCATGATGCCTCTCTTTCGCACAGGCAGCGTCGAAGACTGACGGATTGCTGTGATGGGTTAAGGGGGCTGCTTGTGCGTAAAATGGTTGAGCTCTAAACTCATGCAATCAGTTTCTAAACTCTCCCAGTCAGCGGAGCCATGTGTGCATGGCTACCTCAATCGCTGGCAGAATCCGTCAGTGGGCGTTTCCGGAATTTGCGCCAACATAAGAGTTCTCTGACGGAAACTCTCCTTCGGGATTCTCGGCGTGACAGTTTCCTGCGCGGAGTAGGCGTCCCCAGTGGAGGTCCTGAGCCTTCCGCGCTGTTCTCACTGGAAGCATCTTGGAGCCATCCCTCCGATTGAGTTTCTGCAGGAACTCTCCCTCTCCCCCTGCTGGTTCCTTCCTCCGCATCCGAGGGTCTCTTAGCCTCTGTGAGCCCTTCCACCACCTGACTCTCCGATGGCAGTTCCCTGACAACATGTATTTAATATAAATTGGACAAGTGGAGCCTGCAACAAAATGTTGCAGTGTGGAGTGGTCCAGCCATTCCATTCACCCCAGCTGAAAATTAATGAGAGATGTAAACTCAGGCTTCCAACCTGATCCTATGCATGTTTACTCTTATGTAAATCCCACTGACAGAGGGGATTCCTATAAGTGTATAAAGAACTGAAACATGATCCCATACTCAGAAATCTCCAGAGTTCACCAAGGTCAGTTCCCAAGCTAGCGCCCAAAGGAATGCAAGCTTCATTCATGGTTTTAGTTTTCAGTCCTTTGCCAAAGACTACAGAATGAGGGTCGTGACTAGGTGAGAATATGAACTCAAATCTCACCAGTCTCTTTATAAATGGCATTCTCTCACCCCAGAGATAGAAAATTCACCCAATGCCCTTCAGAGCAACTTCCAAGTTTTGTTGTTGTTTTTTAATTATATTGTGGTTAAAGATGTAAAACATGAACATTTTAAAATAATTAGCCCAAGGCTTGATGAATCATTTTGTAAAAATAAATAAATAAATCCAGCATTAATTACTACTCTGCCTGAATTCATTCACTGAGCAATGAGACACTGCTTAAAAATGTAGCCACTCTAGAAACCCCAAACGAAAAACCAAACCTTGAACCTGTATGTTCAAAACATGGAAAACTGACGGGCAATCTGAAAACAGGTCAAAATAATAAAATCACTTACAAAACTGAAAGAGAAGTTTCCAATCCTTTCCTTGCACAGTCATTTCTGGCTGTAATTATAATTACATACAAGAACCACAGAAAAGCATTTAACCAGTTGCTATGTATCATTACATAGAGTCTGTCGGATGACACACTAATCTAATTACCGGTGTAGCTCACATCTGTGTAACTGAATTATCATGACTGCTCTTTTTTATTATTAGTTTGCACTTCTAGAAAGGTACAATATTATCTACAGAATTTCTTTCATTTATGATCATTGATACGGAATTTAATTATGTTCTCTGAGCTTGCTGTACTTAGGAAATTGGAAACTGTCTTCTCAAAATTAAAAAGGTACGTTGAAGAAATTAATGATCAGCTTACTCATCAGTGAACTTTTCAGCCATCGTTTGCTTGAAGCTCAAACAAAGCCAACCAGCCACCCTCTTGCTCTCCTGATATTCATTCTACAAACATCTAATTCAAAAGGAGAAAATGCCAAGTGTGCCCTTTTGAAATCCTGGCTCTAGATTTTGACATTTACAATTTCAGCCCCGATACTTCAAGTCTACCTTCACATGTAAGCTTTCTTTGTGCCATGAGAGAGTATAAAATTGGGCAGATCAGTCTTATGGTTAGGATTAACCACCAATGGCCCAACTAGTGATTTGCACAAGTTCAACTCACAAGTGAATGCACTTCTGGTCAGCAGATAGGAAATCTCTCACTTCTCTTTATTGCTAAAAGGGTTCTGCACAGCCTTGTGACGTTGCTTCCACAGGACAGTTCTTACTAACAGATTATAACCATTAACACGGACAGAAAAAAGTGACATCGCTTTAGCTTTCCACTTGTTCTAGCATTACCTATGGCAGGGGTAGGGCAGAACAAGCTATTCTAGTGCTGCAGTGAGAATGAATACATTTCATACAAAGTCCTCCCCTTGTCATCTTTGTCACAAAGACCCTTGTGAGATACATCAAATTAACAAACCCATGCGAGGCTTTGATCATCCCTGGTTTTACCTTGGCAACTGCAATAATGCTAACAAAACTCATCTTCTGTAGCAAGCCTCTTGCTTACTTGTCCCCCCAAACTGAATCCAAGTAAACACCTCTGCATGTGCTCACCATCCTCCCCCCCCCATCTCATCTCTCCCTTCAGCCCACTGACCTTATACACGTACACTGGTGACACGGCATAAATAATAACAGCAGCTACTTAACTTGTGCACTTTTTCCTAATGCCAACTGTGCTAATCTGATTAAAGAGGAATGAGAAGTCAGTTTTTAAGATCTGCGGATAACTGAGAAGACTTTTGTAACTCGTGCATGCCCCTTCCCCGAAACCCTGATTTCTTCACTTTCTTGAGGAGGAGGGGATATCATTATCTTAGTACTTTAGCACCAACTCTTAGATTCCCTCAGACTCATGTACAGTGCAGCTGCAAAACCAAAAAATAATTCCTTCAATTGTCCCATGGCTAAATGCTTCCCAATATGCTTGTGAACAAATGAACAAGGCCTATTCAATGCTAGGCTCTCAATAGAAATGTTTTTGGAATGATTCCCTCAGGGGCATACTAGTACAAAACATGAAACAGGAACTGGACAATCATATGGATTTGTTAGGATATAGTGTGTGCATACAGATCTTTCCTGAAAATATAAAGTATGTGGATGGTCAGCCCTTATGTTGCAACCTGCAGATGTAGAAAAGATCCCACGGGAAACCGACATTACGGCCTAATCCTAAAACTTACTACACTACCGACAAGACCTGTGACATGAGGACTGCACTCTTAACAGGGTCTGTTCTGCCAGCACCTGGTCAACTTACATCTGAAGATGAAGATTCGAGGACAATGCCAAATCCTGAAACCTGTGACTCCAACTTTGAGGATGATTCAGCAGCTTCCACACTAGAACTTTCAGAGTTTGCTGATAGCTTTTTTTCATTCTCTGCAGTGCTGGGCTTTTTATTCACAGTAAGAGGTTCAATAGTCTTTGGAGGTATTTTTTTCTTTTTATTTCTCTTTCTTGAAAGTGTTGATTTCTGTGTGCAAACCAGAGGAACTGGGGGCGGTTGTCTGTTCTGAGCAGCAACTGAAGAAAGAAAAACCTGTGAGTACACTTCAAAACGTGTATCAAAGATGAGAGTTACCACAGCCCAGACTCCTGACCAGTTCCCACCCTCTTATCAGAACCAACTGCTTGAACCAACAGCTGTGGGCGGAGCACTCTCTTTGGAGCAGTCAGCTGGGGAAGCTGCTATGGGGAACATGGCATAACGCAAAAATCATGCTGACACTGAGATCATACCCACACTCAACACCCTGTTGCTGTTGTTGTCTAGTAACAACAGGAACATTCCTCAGTACTGTACCAGGAAAAATATACAACTTGGCCACAACACTCTTATTTCATGGAAATCGCTTAGATGTTGCCTGCACATTTTGCCCCATAAGTTTCTTTCTAGGAGGGCTAGAGACTCACTTTTTCCAAAAAGGAAAGCTCAGAGTACCTGTGGGCACTGGGTTGGCAACCCCTGATCCATACCATCTGGGCAGCAGTCTTTCTTTAAGACCTATGCTTTCATGAAAAGGCACTTATAAGGCAGTCTGTCTGCAGACTGAAAATTATACCTTAATAGTTGAAAAGACAGACTATCATACCTGCTTGGATCTGCATTATCTTTCTCATGGTTTTAAGCTCCTGAAGAATGGCTTGCAATGCTGGCTGGCAATTACAAGTACAACAATTTGAGCCAGAGGAAGTATTAGCCACCGGAATTTCTCCTGAAGAAAAAAGGGAAATTAAAACAGTGATGCAGGGCAAGAATGTCTTCACAGGATTTTAATGCTGTCTGATACATGCTGTTAGGAAATTGAAACCTAAAATTAAAATCTCCACTATGAGGTGGCGGCGGCAGGGGTGTGCTTTGCCATTCCCCTCCCCACACAAATAACGTTCCATGGTATAGTGAAGTCTGCACAAAACAGCAAACACAATGTAAGCTCACAGCAGGCCTCCTTATTGTCAAACTAGTTCATGGTGGATAACAAGAGCACTGAAGCTCATTACAGAAACAGTTGCTCTATCATGCGCGGAACAACCCAGAAAGGCCCTTCCTCCATATGACAATACCCTTAGAAAGAATGAGATGGCTGTGTAATAAGTTATTTAATAAAGAACTAACAAGTCTAAAATGGATTGAACGCCGCTTGTTGCTTCACAGTATTAAAAATTAAAAGAACAGAGTCCTCCATCATCGATTTCCATGAACAGAGAAGTTCTATGAAGGCAGAAAATACCCACAGCTTTCCCTTTCATTGTGACGGTGAACTCCTACTTCCCAGTTTCTTTTCAAGTATTGCTGTTGAAGGTTGTCAACCATCCCTGTACTACTGCACTTCATACTGTCTCCAGGATGTTAAATTTATATTTGATATATAAGCTGCTTCCCAACTCAAGTCTGAAAGCTTCCTGCACTTGATTTCAGGAGGCACAGGAACACAGAAGGCAGCCTTGTACAGAGTCAGGCCTTTGGCCTCCCTAGTTCAGTACTGTCTACACGGACTGGAAGAGGCTTTCCAGGGTTTCAGCCCAAACTGGAGGTGCCAGGAATTGAACCTGGAACCTTTAAAACAGAAAGTATGTGCATTCCCATGGCTCCTGGCTGCTGAGAAACGGAGACCTTGCCATCCTGGGCTCAGGTATCAATTTCTGTATTTAAAAACAAGGGTCTTTTCAGATGTTCCCAGCACAACTAATGTCAGTTGCTACATGAAGTCCAGGTAAAATGACTACGGAGAAAGCATTTCCATGATGGGGCCAATATAATAGGTCAGTGGCAGGGACCTAATCATGCCAGGCAGGGGCCCTACTTAGGTCTGTGAGGCCGTTTTCCCCAAACCATGCCCACTTGCCCCACACCTAACAGCATTATGTGACATCAAGAGTGGAGCAAGTAAAGATGTGTCTGGGATTGGCTACCCTAGAGAGCTGCACATTGGGAACTTCCAACTGCAGTGGATGGGGCTGCTGACAGCACACGTTAAAGCTCTCAGCATTGAACAGCTGACAGCAATGAGCAAAAGCCCCTCTGAATGCTTGCAGGCACAGTGTGGCTCCAAACCACCTGCCATGGGCCTTCCAAGGGGCTTGCTCTCAGCACTGATCAGCTGATCGATGCTGAAAGCACACCCCTTGTTATTTCATATGAACGGTGGCACAGGAATATTTTAATAAACAAAGCCCTTTTTCATTAACACAAAGGGTTGCACAATAAAAGAATGGAAAAACCAAAAACAGCCTAAATGTATATTTTAGCAGGAAAGAAGCATTTGTCATCCGCCTCTTTCCTACGCCCCCTCTCCCTGAGAGGTTCGGAAGGTGACAACATGAGAACGGGCCTTTTCTGTGGTGGTTCCCCGTCTGTGGAACGCTCTCCCCAGAGAGGCTCGCTGGGCACCATCATTATATGTCTTTAGGCGGCAGGTGAAAACATTCAGCTTTACCCAAACATTTGGCCATTAAATAATTTATGGCCTGTTAAATTGAGGGACTGTTATTATTATGCTGCATAAATTATGTTTTCAATGTTGTACAGTGCCCTGAGATCTTTGGATAAAGGGTGGTATATTGATCAAATAGATAAATAAATAAAACAAAACTAGTCCCAGATACCTTAGGAAGGATCTTCAGAGCCAAAGCTACCTTTCACAAGGCAATGGAAAGAAAAGTATGCAGCTAAGCATGCATCTATCTAGCAAGGAGTTCCACAAGACTGGGGGGGGGGGGAGAGGCCTTGTTTGAACATGCAGGTTGTCAGAGAGAAAACACCAGGATAACCACAAATCCTCAACAGGTCACTGAACTTGTATGAGCATGTTTTAGTATATAGCCTCCTGTTCAAGAACTATTAATTCCATTGGCTTTGCACGTTACTAGTTCCCAGTTCATTTTGCAGCAGAGTCTTTATATTTCCTAACTGTCTGTACAGCAAGGTTTAATCAAACAATATAAAACAAATATTATTAGGGCTATGAAACAGAGCACTATAAGGGAAAAAGCCTGTCTTTTTCAGCTATTAAAAATAATATTTTAAAACGGAGTCTGTCTGTGTTGTGTGTCTTAGAGAACTAAGCTTAGCAAATAAATATTATTTTATGAATTTGTCCCTTTCCTCTTTCAAGTTTTTAATATTCTGATGAATATCATGATAAAATTTTGACAAAGCAAACCTTGGAATAAATTCATGCTCATCTTTTCTGCTACAAATATAATGCATTACTAATGAGGTCTGCAGGTACTGAAGCCCCATTTGAAAACCAAAGGTCTGTTTTCCTACTGAGGCATGGGGGATTTACATTATAATTCCCATTAGCATTGATAGAAATTACCCATGTAAATCTACCCTGTGTACAGTAAGTGGAAAAAAGAGACCACCAATATTTCAAATCAAAAGCACGGCTCTGCTAACTTCATGCATATTTATGCAGATTTTTTTAAAAAAACCAAAAAGCATTTCCATCATTTTTCTTCAAATCAACAAGAGTAAAACAGAACACTTTACAGAATGTTCTTATTCAATGTTCAAAGCATCACCTAAAGAATAAAAGCACTTTTGTCTGTTTACTAAATTTAACAATTTTTAAAAAATTCATTTCTCACTTTTTAAGAAAATTCATTTCTCACTTTTTTTTTTTTACTTGTAGTGACGAATCTTAAGAACCACCTCTTGCTTTGCTCCTCCCTCTATATTATGGAAGGAAGCCAATGTGAATTATTTTGGCCTGCACAGCAGCCCAACAGCAGGAGCAATATATAAAAAAAATCAAGGCTATGTTTTTCTCTCTTCGCAGATGCCTTTCAGACAGAAAAGTCAATATGTGAGTACCACAACTGTATTCCCAATATTCATATGGAAAATATCATAGCAAGCCTAGTAGCACCTTTAAAAACAAAAGAAGCCAAAAGCAGCTGCCAGTTTCTCTGGCTCAACTAACAAAAGCCGTCTCCATGAAACAGATTGCCCACAGCCTGGAACAGGGCTCCTCAAACTTCTTTGGCCTGCTGCTCCCTTTTAAGAAACAAAATTACTCCGTGCCCCCTGGAAATCTACCTTCTTTTAAGTGAACAAACAGAAATATGAATTCTTTTATGTATCTATATTTCTACCTATGTCCTACAACATAGTAAAGAAATATGTTGTTGTAAATAAGACACCTTATTCATTCCACAACAAATGAAACACGTACGAACAGTTTTTAAAAACTAAACGAGGAAGTGGACTAGGCCCTGGCATTATAAACCCATGATGCGGACCAGAGTGAAGCCGGCTGGCTCAGTCCGATACACCCCAGGGATGGAGCTGGTGCCACAGTCCGCCTACCATTGGCCAATGGGAAACACTGGCCTAGAAATTACTGGAACAAGGACCGGTCCTATTGTTGGGCACCATGAGGCAGGAGATTTTTGGTGCTATTAAGAGTGGTCAAGTTGTCAGTAATAAGCTTATTTTTTATAAAGAAGATGCCATCTGCCTTGCATGGAATGGCTTACATAGGTTGTTCTATGTGTTCAGATAGCAACAACAGGACCCAGTTGGATGCACCATTCTCAAGATTACAACCACTGGGCAGAACAGGAACAATCAAAAGCCTTAGTAAAATAAAAATCTGTATGAAGATGAAACATATGCAAAAGCCATATAGTTTTAACTCACGTTTGGTCTTATTTCACACCACTTAGAGACGACTGTGATTAAGTGGTATACAAATTGTTAGAATAAAGTAAATACATAAATAACCCCAGAGATCTCGGATTGCAGTTGTTTATTACCATGGAATAAGTTGTGTAGGTAATACCTAATTCAAGATTGGCACAGAATCATAGAATGGTAGAGTTGGAAGACATCCCAAGGTCATCTAGTCCAAGCCCCTGTAATGCAGGAATCTCAGCTAAAGCATCCCTCCTAGATGGCCATCCAACCTCTGCTTAAAATCCTCCAAGGAAGGTTTCACAGCACACTAACCTGTAGTACTCACTAGAACACATATTGGCTCCTGAAGGGATGTGATATGATTTGCCTTAAGGGACTCTGTCTATGCAAAGGGCCAATTCAGGAATGAATTCAATAACCATAGAATCATAGAATCATAGAAGAGTTGGAAGAGACCACAAGGGCCATCGAGTCCAACCCCCTGCCAAGCAGGAAACACCATCAGAGCACTCCTGACATATGGTTGTGTCAGAGCTGCCTCTAGGTCCCAGCTCACAGAGGACCAACGCCAGGCTGATGTTATGTACAAAAGTCTTTATTGAAGTTTAATTTCCATTTCAAAGCCAGAGCGTGCAGCCCTACGTCTAAACTCTAGATCGGCGAAGTCCCGTCTGAGTCTCCGCCCCTTCCACACCAGTTTAAGATCCTAGCCCTGCTCCACCTCCTGCGCTGCTCTCTTCTCCTCTGGGTCCTCCTGCCCTCTGGGGCATTGCCCTTTCTGGACTCTTCCGACGCTGAGTCGCTTAGCTCCTCCCCCTGCCTCCGGGGTGCTTTAGGACCCGGTTCCCAATCCTCACTCTCTGCTGTCCCGCGCTCCTGTACATTTGAACTTGCTTCTCGCGCCAACCCAGTGACCTTTCTCCTAACCGTTACACTACTTCTATCACTGCTTCCCTCTTCCGTGACACTGGCCGGATCTGACCTCCCTTCCGTTGTCCGACTCTCCGAGGGAGGCGTGGTAGGCTCTGCCTCGTCTCCTCTCCCTGGTGGGGAAAGCACTGGCCCCGATGCCTGGGACTCTTCCCCCCCACTCTGCTCTGGTGGGGAAGCTGGTCCTGATTTCCAACTACTGCTCTGGGAGTCCCTGCTGCCCCCTTGCTCCTGGGGCGTTCCCCTTGGGACCCCCCCCCGCCCCTGGCCACTGGCGCTCCCCTCTGTGAATCTTCCGATTCGCTGGAGAGGCTCATGGAATCCCTCGGACCACTGTCCCCTCCTACGCTCCCTTCGGATTCCTCCCCCTCGCTCTCCATCTCCCATCTTCCCTGTGCCTCAGCGCCTGAGCCCCTGACAGGTTGTCAAGCCTCTGCTTAAAGACCTCCAAAGAAGGAGACTCCACCACACTCCTTGGCAGCAAATTCCACTGTCGAACAGCTCTTACCGTCAGGAAGTTCTTCCTAATATTTAGGTGGAATCTTCTTTCTTGTGGTTTGGATCCATTGCTCCGTGTCCGCTTCTCTGGAGCAGCAGAAAACAACCTTTCTCCCTCCTCTATGTGACATCCTTTCATATATTTGAACATGGCTATCATATCACCCCTTAACCTCCTCTTCTCCAGGCTAAACATGCTCAGCTCCCTTAGCCGTTCCTCATAAGGCATCGTTTCCAGGCCTTGGACCATTTTGGTTGCCCTCCTCTGGACACGTTCCAGTTTGTCAGTGTCCTTCTTGAACTGTGGTGCCCAGAACTGGACACAGTACTCCAGGTGAGGTCTGACCAGAGCAGAATACAGTGGCACTATTACTTCCCTTGATCTAGATGCTATACAGTGGTGCCTCGGAAGACGAAAATAATCCGTTCCGCGAGTCTCTTCGTCTAGCGGTTTTTTCATCTTGCGAAGCATCCCTATTAGCGGCTTAGCGGATTAGCGCTATTAGCGGCTTAGAAAAAGGGGGGGAGGGAAAAAACTCGCAAGACGTTTTCGTCTTGTGAAGCAAGCCCATAGGGAAATTCGTCTTGCGAAGGGCCTCGAAAAACGGAAAACCCTTTCGTCTAGCGGGTTTTTCGTCTTGCGAGGCATTCGTCTTGTGGGGCACCACTGTACTCCTATTGATGCAGCCCAGAATTGCATTGGCTTTTTTAGCTGCCGCGTCACACTGTTGGCTCATGTCAAGTTTGTGGTCAACCAAGACTCCTAGATCCTTTTCACATGTACTGCTCTCAAGCCAGGTGTCACCCATCTTGTATTTGTGCCTCTCATTTTTTTTTTGCCCAAGTGCAATACTTTACATTTCTCCCTGTTAAAATTCATCTTGTTTGTCTTGGCTCAGTTCTCTAATCTGTCAAGGTCGTTTTGAAGTGTGATCCTGTCCTCTGGGGTGTTAGCCACCCCTCCCAGTTTGGTGTCATCTGCAAATTTGATCAGGATGCCCTTGAGTCCATCATCCAAGTCGTTGTTAAAGATGTTGAATAAGACCGGGCCCAAGACAGAACCCTGTGGCACCCCACTAGTCACTCTTCTCCAGGATGAAGAGGAACCATTGATGAGCACCCTTTGGGTTCGGTCAGTCAGCCAGTTACAAATCCACTGAGTGTGGTAGCATAGTCAAGACCGCAAATGGGCAGGGTACAAATAATAAATTATTATTATTATTATTATTATTATTATTATTATTATTATTATTATTATTATTTTACCAGCTTCTTTACAAGAATATCATGGGGCACCTTGTCAAATGCCTTGCTGAAATCAAGGTAGGCTACATCCACTGCATTCCCTTCATCTACCAGGCTTGTAATTCTGTCAAAAAACAAGATCAGGTTAGTCTGACATGACTTATTTTTCAGAAATCCATGCTGACTATTGGTGATCACAGCATTCCTTTCTAGGTGCTCACAGACTGTTTGCTTAATGATCTGCTCCAGAATCTTCCCTGGTATTGATGTCAGACTGACTGGGTGGTAATTATTTGGGTCCTCTCTTTTCCCCTTTCTGAAAACAGGGACAACATTTGCACTCCTCCAGTCTGCCGGGACTTCGCCTGTTCTCCAGGAATTCTCAAAGATGACTGCCAGTGGTTCTGAGATCACATCTGCCAGTTCTTTTAATACTCTTGGATGCAGTTCATCTGGCCCTGGAGACTTGAATACATCTAAACTAGCCAAGTATTCTTGTACTATCTCCTTAGTTATTCTGGGCTGTGTTTCCTCTGCTGAATCATTTGCTCCAAATTCTTCAGGTCGGGCATTGTTTTCTTTATCAGAGAAGACTGTGGCAAAGAAGGCATTGAGGAGTTCAGCCCTTTCTGTGTCCCCTGTTTGCATTTCACCATCTTCTCCTCTGAGTGACCCCACTGTTTCTTTGTTCTTCCTTTTGCTACGAACATACCCATCAAAGCCTTTTTTGTTGCTTTTAACCTCTCTAGCAAGCCTGAGTTCATTCTGTGCTTTAGCTTTTCTGACTTTGTGTCTACACGTGCTGGCTATTTGTTTGAATTCCTCTTTGGTGGTTTCCCCCCTTTTCCATTTTTTGTACACATCCTTTTTTAATCCTAACTCAATTAAAAGTTCTTTAGATAGCCACCCTGGCTTCTTTAGGCACCTTCCATGTTTCCGTCTCATTGGTATTGCCTGAGGTTGTGCTTTTACTATCTCCCTCTTAACAAACTCCCAGCCATCATGAACTCCCTTTCCTTTTAGTATTACTACTACTACTACTACTACTATTATTATTATTATTATTATTATTATTATTATTATTATCTCCCTTCTATTCCTTTATCTTCTCTATCCTGTGAAGACACTTCTGCCCAATAACAGGACTTGCCCAGTCAGTTAAAGCATGCCACAAACACATTTGATCCTTTGTACAGATTCTGCCCCTCAGGTCTCAATTCAAAGACCATAGCATCTCTCTCTCTCTCTTTCTCTCTCTCCAGGAAAGGAGGAATGCTGCACAATAACTGGGTTGCTCTTTGCCCCTGTTCCTGGGTACAGTTTGTGTACTCAGCGCTGGAGAGGAGCAGTTCTCTGTCTTCAGAGGAAAAGGCTCATTAAATGGCAAGTCACTGCCACAGCGGGAGAAGATAGCCTTGCTGGTGCCAGCCACTTTCTTGGACTCAAGTCCCAGTATGAGAGCACCAGCTATCCTGAAGGAATGCATCCGATCCCACACAAAGACAAGAAACAACTGGAAACCTAAACACTTTCAGCACATGGAACTCTTCTCTTGCTCCACCACATTAAGAAAGCAGCCATATGACTGGAAACACAATACAGGCACCCCCCCACACTTACATGTGTTCTGCTTGCATGAAACCGTGTACACAAGCAGTGCTGGGAAACAATTAAACAATTCAATTCAAGCACAGAAATGGTGGGAGAGAGAACCCACCCACGAGGAGACCTTACCTGGAGCCCAAAGAGGATGTCAGTGAGGGCGGAGGAAGCCCCAAAGTGACTGGAGGCACAGCAGGGCTTTGTTTATGCTGCTCAGCTTCCCCGCCTAACAGCTGATATGTGGGGTAGTGCAGCAGCAGCAGCCTCTTTCCCACGTGTCCTTCAGCCTCCTGCTGGTCCCAGGGGTTCAATTCTAGTTGTGGGTATTTTTGGATACAGCAGTTTTGGTATAGATTGGCAAAGAGGGTGTTTAAAGGGTATCCCCACTTTACTTATGCACGTGAGGCCCCAGGATGTAACCCCTGTGTAAATGGGGGCTATATTTGTTCTGCATTTTCCACATTTCTAAGCAAACAAACATAATACAGTTAAGGGAAAAAAAATAGTTGTACTATGCTGTAGTACTATCCTTCCTGTGTTCAATCTGAGCCAATGCACTAACAGAAATGAAACTGAACTTAAAAGGGACAGTATTGTTTCCTCTTCTGCACAACTGAAAATTAATACACTGATATAATAGATGCAAGTGATGAATGTTTGCATCTATTACAAGTGATGAATACATGCAACCAACACTGCAAGCGGAATTATTAATAAGAGAGTCAAAAACAATTAATTTTGTAAGGTGGATTTTGTGGGTGCACATTCACATTTCCCATCTATAATTGCAATAATCAATAAAGACCTCAAAGCCAAGCCAACTTCTTTCTATGATATAAATTAATTTTGACCAAGTAAAAGAAGGCTATATCTAGTTATGAAATGGAAATATTATTACTAAGTGCCAGAAGCAAAACACACCTTCCAATTAATCAACTAAAAGAGTGGTGGTAACCAACAAGCCATACGCCAAGTCCAGCAATGAGAGCATGCCATTCTATGCACATGAAAGCACCTTCTTGTGCATATCATATTTCCCCCTGTAGTCCACTGAACCACGCAGGCAGAAGTGTGGCATGGAGGAGGCAGGCCCCCAATTATGTGCCACAAATGCCTTTACTTGTGCCATAGGTTGGCCATTCATGAACTAAAGAAGGGGTGGGGAACCTGGACTTGATCATTCCAGGCCAGGCTGTCTGGGGCTGATAGGAGTTGGAATTCTCCAGCATCTGGAAGGTCATAGATTCCCTACCTATGGAATAATCTATCATTACGATATAGTGTTTGTAGCCTTAATATAAAATGCATTTTCAGTGTACCTAAAAAACCATTTAAAAGAGGTTTAAGATCAGCTTTGGGTCCAAACATAAAAACCTTAACTTTTTACAGCTGACAATTGTACAACTTTCTCTGAATTTGTATCTGCTTTTTATGCAGAAGGTCCCAGATTCAATCCCTGGAGCCTCTAGCCAGGGCAGGGACAGAACACTGCCTGGAACCCCAGAGAGTTACTGTCAGTCAAGATAGACAATACTGAGATGAGCCAGTATAAGGAAGATTCTTATGTTTCTAACATAATGGCCAAATTATTTTACCCAAGTAACTCAGCACTCATTTTTTAAAGAGAACAAAACAAATAAGAAGTGATTTAAATGTATAAATGTGGATCCTACCATTTGCACCTCCGCTTCTTGCTTGATTTTGGAAGGTTTTGGACCGAGTTCCATATTGCCCTGAATAGTGGCTTATCTGGGGGGATAATTCATTCCAAGTACCACTCTGAGTTGGATGGAGGTTTGCCTGGGTTTCTGCAGGGGGATTCAGACGCTGAGCCCAGGCCAAATCTAAGTCCTGGGGTTCTTCCTTCAGTTTTTCTCCTTCTTTGCCAACTCTCTGATATATTCTTCCAGTGCTGTCATTCAGTAATCTTCTCATCCCTGTAATTTGTTTTTTAATTTCCCGGCTTTCATCTCCTAGAGAAAACAGAGACACAGTTATCACAGTAAATTAGCAAAAATGGTAATGATACATGATACATATTACTACGTTTCAGAGGACTTTGAGGATGTCTACTTTCTGAAATGCATGCCGATTGGCATTGCACACACACATATGTATGCAGACAACTATTTTGTTGCCATGCATACTATGCAGATGTGATACTAAATACATGATCACCTACAACGTAGAGAGTATATGTTTGAGTCTGCATAAGAGTTAAAAAATATATGCACAGAACCATTTAAGTTAGTTCAAATTATCAAGTACAGTGGTACCTCGGGTTAAGAACTTAATTTGTTCTGGAAGTCTGTTCTTAACCTGAAACTGTTCTTAACCTGAAGGACCACTTTAGCTAATGGGGCCTCCTGCTGCCGCTGCGCCGCCAGAGCACGATTTCTGTTCTCATCCTGAAGCAAAGTTCTTAACCCGAGGTACTATTTCTGGGTTAGCGGAGTCTGTAACCTGAAGTGTATGTAACCCGAGGTACCACTGTATTGCTTCAATGCCACAGCTGTTGGGATGTACAGTAAGTGATAATAAAACAGTTTAATAAAACCTGCTTAAAATGTCATAGTTCATAAAAAGTAGTTTATTCTCATTACAAGAAACAAATGTAAATCACCTTTCTGGAGAGTCATTAAGGCTACTGCAAATGTAACAAAGTGGAGTAAGAAGAACAGAGCCACAGGAGCCACACACTCTCCAAAATTGTGGGGCATTCAAGGGTTTTAATCAGGGTTACCAAGTCAGATATAACACTGAACCTGGGCACAGGATTTATGAACATGTGGGGAAACAGTAGGCTCGTCCTTTAACACCACTTAATTTTACAACTGTACTGGCCCTTGGAAGTACCAGCAAAACACAGAGGACTAAAACCAATCCCTTCTACTCACCTACTGTGAAATCAAAGAGAGGTTTGCACTGAGCCTGGCCTAGACTCTGAAAGAGTTACTTGTTTGCACAATTAACCGCTTACTGATTTACTGTATCAAGCTTGAGAACTTAGCCCCTCATAGGATCAATCCATAGCAGCGAGTTGTTAGTTCAAAGGAATTTTATAATGATGGAGAAGATGGAATAATAACAAAATTAATAATAAAAGAAAATGTTACATTTTATTTAATACCTGCCTATTTAATATCCACAGACTAACGTATAGCCAGTCTCTGATGCATAGCAATTCAGAATGTGAAAAGGAAAAATATATATGAAAAATGCCACTGTTTCTAATGACAACCCTGCACATTTAAAAACAATTATGTACTCGGCATCATCTGAGTATTAATTTTATTTATGACTGTGCTTATTTCACACTGAATGTGTGCATGTTTGGAGCAGAATGTTGCCATTTTGCCCACTGAGGCATGCAAATACATTTCATTAGCAGTAGGAAAAGTCTGTAGCAAACCCATCAAGCATTTTAAGCATGAGTGGAAATGGATATTGAAAACAGACCGCATTCACATAAGATGAATTTTCTACACTGAAGTCACTTCCTTGCAGGACACATGCATTTTTCTCCACATACTTGGACTAAGCAAACAAAATGCCGAAAGTCTAAGCTTCTGCTTTCACAGCTTTTTCACAGTGGCTGGTCAGCCTCCGGAACCTGATAGAAGTGCTGGGGAAGATCTAGGGAGAAGAGAGTCTACTGTGATCTGCAGAAATCCACCATCATAAGCAGCATAAACACTGTTGAAGCAGAAATGAGCAGCCCTTCTGAGTCATATCTGGACCCTTTAATATATTGTACTCCCTTTATTAATCTGCCCCCGTTACAATACTCTTTTTGCGGAGAGTACTGAACATGGATGGAGCTCTTAGCTAGATTGGACTCTATGGGGCTTTCCCTGGAAGATTCTGTGTGGGTGACAACAATAATACTCAGAATCTGTATAGCTCTTTCAACTATTCAAAGCACTTCACATACACTGTCTTCTGCAACAACCCTGTAAGGTAGGTCAGTAGTGTTATACCTATATTACCAATGTGCCTGAGGATGAGAGACAATGGCTTGCCTAAGGCCACCTAGGGCGTTCATAGCTGAGGCAAGAACACCAGGGACTTCCTAGATGGTAGCTCAGTTTCTTAGTGACTACGCTACACCGGCATGGGGCTGGAGGAGGTCTGCTCCTGGCAAATGAAACTGTGGCTTTGAGCTACATACTTGATGGCTCTGCCCTCTATTTGTGGCTGTTATTGATTTGTTGTTTATTGTATTTTAATGTTTGTTGTGCGCTGCCCTAAACATTTTATTGGAAAGGTTATATACTTTAAAACCTGCATCTGGAGGCTGATCTGGTATTAATGAGGGCAAACAAGCTCAAGTTTAATGCAGATTAGATGTGGAGGCGCTGTTTGTTGAGATTTCTGCTCATCTGGGTGAAGGTATGTATACAACCCATTTTGATTAGACAAATTCATGGAGCAGAGGGCTGTCAGTAACTACTAGCCACAATGGCTATGCTCTACCTCCAAAGCTGGAGACACAGCAATGCTTCCGAACACCAGTTGTTGGAAACCACAGGAAGGGAGAGTGTTCTTGTGCTCTTATCTGCTCACTGGTTTCCCACAAGCATGTGGTTGGCCACTGTGAGAAGAGGATGCTGGACTAGATGGCCCATTGGCTGGATCCAGCTTGCTATTTTCATGTCCTTATCTGCTTAGGAAGGGCAGAATAGTTATATTATCATAATCAGCATCACCACTGAACTAATGTGTGTTGTGCACAGCCCTTATGCAAACCTATACAGTGGTGCCTCGCAAGAAGAAATTAATTTGTTCCGCGAGTCTCTTCGTCTTGCGGTTTTTTCGTCTTGCGAAGCACCCCTATTAGCGGATTAGCGCTATTAGCGGCTTAGAAAAAGGGGGGGAAAGGGAAAAAACTCGCAAGACTCGCAAGACGTTTTCATCTTGCGAAGCAAGCCCATAGGGAAATTCGTCTTGCGAAGCGCCTCGAAAAACGGAAAACCCTTTCGTCTAGCGAGTTTTTCATCTTGCGAGGCATTCGTCTTGCGGGGCACCACTGTATATGTCTGTCTATACAGGTTGAATATCATCTCAATGGTCAATTACACTGCCCATCTTAACTGGATTTGGCTTCAGTTTTAGTTGCCTCTAGCACTATTTAGATTAGAACATTCACTACTTTGCCTGTTGTAAATGAAAAGAAGAAATATGGTTGGGGGTCATCAGCAAACTCTGTATGACCATTTCCAATGCTTGCATGTAGATGTTAAATAGCATGGGAGATAAAAATGAACTCTGTAGAACTGTAAATAAAATGGATGTGAAAGTGTTGGGCAAAAATCCCCCCACCTTTGCCCTCTGGAACTAACTCATGAGAGAGGAGTAGCAACCAGAGCACAGTATCTCCAACTCCCATCCATGCCAGGCTATCCAGAAGGATAACACAGTCCATGGTACTGAAAGCAGTTGAGAGCTCAAAGATAATAAAAAGGGTCACAATCCCTCTATCTCTCTGGCAAATGTCATCAACCAGTACAACCAAGGAAGTCTCAGTCCTAAAAACATTGTTATCTAGGAATGTCCTGAAATGTGGTGCCTCTGCACCCTTTTAGATGCTTTGGCCAAGATTACCAATGTCCAATAGTTGGACAAATCTGAAAGGTCCTAGGAAGAGTTGTCCAACAACTTCCTTCAAGGCAGCATGGGCCATCCCCTCTCACAAGGTGGCATTAACCTCCCCTTTAGCTAGATGTTATCAGCCAAGGTGGCCAAGGGTCAAGCACACTAAAGGTAGGTCAAACCTTTCCAAGCACTATGTCACCCTCAGGCTGCAATAATTAAAAATGAGCTAAGCAATTGCAGCAAAATGGTGCTAAAAGAACTTCTGGTATTTGTACTGTTGTCAACCAGAAGTACAAGTCAAAGCAGAAGACAATGATTTTTACCTGGAAAATGCTTGGCAAATAATTAACAGTGGGCTGTACCAGGAGTTCCAATTCATCTCCCAGTTATCCAAATGTGTGAGCCTACTCAGTTACCTGGGAAAAGGCTCAACTGGATGACACTGAGCAAACACTGTGTCAGAGAAGACTTCTATTCTCCATCAGCCTTCAAATGGGTCTAGTACAGGGGTGTCAAACTCAAATTCATCGGGGGCCGCATCAGCAGTTTGGTCACCCTCAAAGGGCCGGTTGTATCGGCCTAAAATATTTGAGCAGGCTGAGACCCCCGAAGTTGATGGGCTTTGAAATTTAAATGGGGTGTGTGTGGCATGTGATAAATTATGTGAAGTTCGAGCTGGTCTTTGACCAGTAATAAATTATGATGATGGTGATGTGAGGTGGGGCCTACCTGCCCCCCCCCCAATATTTTATTCAGGCTGACACCCCTGTTATGAAAGATTACTAAAGTCTGCCCCTGTGGTGATGTATCATAACATTGTGCAGGCCCAGTCTGAGGGCACTGCGTCTTGTGGCTGGGGCTTGTCTGCGCTTTCTCTTCCTTCTCCGCCTGTTGCTGCCTCCTCCCTGTGCCAGGCGCAGGTGGTGGTGGGGAGATGTGCCCGTTGCACCCCAGTTTCTGACGGGAGCCAATGCTGCTTGCTCCTCCCTCTGCTTTGCAACACTGCAATATATTGCTACCGTATCACAACATCACTATCACAATGTTGAAAAGTTGGTATCGTCTGCTTTTAGGGGCTGAGGGGCTTACTCAGCAGGGACAGGGGCACTCCTAGGAATTTATTGGATTTCAAATTCCTGGATTTCAAATCCCATTGAGGGGGGGCAGGGGCGGACTTTGGTAATATGGCAACCACCCTGAGTGAGGACAAAATTTGGTGCCCCCCCAATAGAATAAATAGGCATCATTATCATTATTTTGTGCTCCCTTGGCTCGGGGCGGGTGAGGTGCCCGCACGGCCCCAAATCTGGTGCTGGTGGAGGAAGCACATTTCCACGACGGGCTGAGCTGCCCCTGTGGATCCTGCTGCCTGAGGCAGCTGCCTCCCCTTGCCCTCCGTGGCAAGCCGAGGCTGAGGGGGACGTTCGCTTGCCCAGGCGCCGGGCTCCCGTCCACTTGCTCCGGCGCGCCCGCTGCAGCCTTGCTGCCAGCAGCCGTTGGGGAAGCCGGCCGGCCGGGCTCCGGGGCTCGGTGGAGCCCGCCGGCAGAGGGCGGCGCTGCGCCTCGCCTGGGCGTGGAAGCCCTGCTGGCACGTTGTTTCCCATGCCGCCCGTCCGCATCGCGCTCCCGTCTCCATCTTGGCTTGCTCCCTCCCGTCCTCCGCCTCCACGCCTCGCTTGCCAGACTTGCATCCCTGCCCGGCGGCGCAGCGGAGGCCGAGCATGGCGCCAGCAGCGGCTGGTGGGGCGCGCGAAGGAGCATCCGGCCGGGCAGCTCCGTTCCGCTTGCTGCTGCTGCTTGCGCTGGGCGCCTCCTGGGCGGCACGCCCGCCGGAGCGGCTGCCATAGACGCGGCAGCCCGCGGGATGAGGCGGGCAGCCTGCGGGGTCGCGCCAGCGCGGCCTCTCTGCTCACCACCTCCTTCGTGCTGAAAGGCGACACGGCGCACAACCAGGCGATGGTGCACTGGACGGGCGAGAACAGCAGTGAGAACGGCGGCTACACGGGCCACATGACGAGGTCTCGCGGGCTGGATTCGGCCCGCGGGCCTTGTGTTTGACACCCGTGGTCTAGTCAGATTCATTCTGCATCTTCTTCCACTTGCATTCAAGTTGTCTTTGCAACTGTTTCATCACCACAAGCTCCCCAGAATACCAAGGGTCAGATCAATACAATATTATGTATAGTAGCAATTGTGTCTGTTAAGAGAGTCACTTCAGCATTCCACAGATCAAAGAGAGCACAGCAGAACTGCCAGCCCTTTTGGCTGGAAAGTATAGTGGTGGAACTATAAGGAAACCACCTTGCTCCATCAGTTTCCAAAGGCAAACCAATCTAAATGGGCTCCTATCCCTACAAGGAATCAGAAGCACCAACAGCTTAAACCACCTGCGGGTATAGGGCAGTATGCAAATTGAATAAATAAATAAAAATAAATTAAATAAACAGCTTAAACTCAGTGGCCTATGCTGGTAAAATCTTTCTTACAGAGCTCCATAGGAGAGCTGGTGAAATAGACCAAACTAATGTACAAACTAATGTACAGAACATGTTTTAACACTGTGAAGTAGTGCCTAGTATTGTAAGGTAGTTCCCAACACATCTGGTAACACCTTTGTCAGGGAACCCTCCCATGCACTATTTACTCTGACAGGTAAATGCTTCCTTGTATCTATTATTCAGCAAGAAGAGCCTTATTTCCAAAATGTCACCTTAAGCAGAACAGAACTACAATACAATTCAGTGCCAGAACAACGGTTTTGCATGCACCAGGCCCCAGGTTTAATCTCCAGCATCTCCTGAGTCAGCTGGGGAAAACTTCTGCCTGAAGACCTGGAAAGCCACTGCCAGTCAGTGTAGGCAATACTGAGCTAAATGGACCAATGACTTGACTCAGTCTAATGGACCAATGGGCTGACTCCTATGTTCCTTCCAATGAGTGTTCTGTGTAGTTAGAATCATTGCTCTATTTATTTCTCATTAGAGGAACTGAACATGGTTACTCTGACCCTGATTAATTTTGTTGATCTTTCCCTATTTTGGAGAAGTGTACTGTATAATTGGATACCAGTGTTGTCTTCTCTTCCACCAAGGATATCAGAACATTGCTGATCTCCTTGAATAATATTTGCAGGCCAGTTCATAGCATTTCAAGGCCTGAAGATGTTCAACATGCACATAAGCCTCAATACAGGCTTCCTTCCACAAGTAGGAAATTTAGCAATAAAAAACACAATATTCATCTTTTTAATAGTATCATTGACACAGCAATTTACCAATAATTAAGTCAAAAGAAATAAATAAAAATTAAAAAATTGTCCCATAGCACCTTAGAGTGTCCCATAGCACCTTAGAGTGAAGAATATGAAAGCTTATACCCACAACAAACTTAGTTGGTTTCTAAGGTGCTACGGGACAATTTTTTGATTTTTATTTATTTCTTTCAACTGCATCAGACCAACATGGCTACCTACCTGAACCAATAATTAAGGACAGTGAACTTTTTTACATTGGGGTCCGCATGATATGCCTACTACATACAGTGGTACCTCGGGTTAAGTACTTAATTTGTTCTGGAGGTCCGTTCTTAACCTGAAACTGTTCTTAACCTGAAGCACCACTTTAGCTAATGCGGCCTCCTGCTGCAGCCACGCCGCCAGAGCACTATTTCTGTTCTCATCCTGAAGCAAAGTTCTTAACCTGAAGCACTATTTCTGGGTTAGCGGAGTCTGTAACCTGAAGCGTATGTAACCTGAGGTACCACTGTAATTTGGAATTTGGCCCCAAGATTTCAGAAAATAGTGTTTGTTTGACCCAACACTTACATAAGCAATTGTAGCTATTAAAAGAGAAGATGAAAGTAAATTTAATAATATGGACTGCTAATTTTTTTCTGACTGACTATGGTTAAAAATATTGTTTTGAGGACAATGTGCTTTGAGGGTACACATCCTATACCCATTTACTTGGGAGTAAACCTCACTGTATGAGGGACGCGGGTGGTGCTGTGGTCTAAACCACTGAGCCCCTTGGGCTTGCCAATCAGAAGGTCGGCGGTTCGAATCCCCATGATGGGGTGAGCTCCCTTTGCTTGGTCCCAGCTCCTGCCAACCTCGCAGTTCGAAAGCACGCCAAAACAAAGTGCAAGTAGATAAATAGGTACCGCTCCAGCGGGAAGGTAAATGGCGTTTCCGTGCGCTGCTCTGGTTTCAGTGTTCTGTTGCGCCAGAAGCGGCTTAGTCATGCTGGCCACATGACCTGAAAAACTGTCTGCGGACAATGCCGGCTCCCTCGGCCTGTAAAGTGAGATGAGCGCCGCAACCCCAAAGTCATTCGCGACTGGACTTATTTTTTTATTTTTTTAAAAAAGATATTTATTTTGGTTTTATATAATAAAACAGATATTACAATCAAACAAAACAAAAAAGAAATACAGTAAAAAACAACATAATCCAACAGAGATAAAAAAACACAGTATAAAAACATATGACAGAAAGAATAAGAAAGAACAAAGAATAAAGACAAATTAGTTTTTAAATTCTTATCTTTATAACCCTCTTTCCTGACTTCCTCATGTCTCCCTTTCCTGCATTCCCCTTTACACAATCAAATTTAGCAGCTCCTTACCCTCTTTCAAATCTTAATCAATATTATACATTCCAACCTATTATGGCTTCTATTTTCCCTTTCTTTTTAAATATATTTTTGCATGTTCTTTATAACTTAATCCCTTATATCATTTTATTTAATTTCGACATGATATTACTCTGGCCTTTACACCCTTTTCTTTTAAAACATTCTTGCATTTTTCTTTTTACCATGTCACTAATGCCATGTTATCTTTATATCCAACATCATTTTAACATTCAAACATTTTACAATGTTTTTGTAAGTATTCTTTGAACTTCTTCCATTCCTCTTCCGCCGACTCTTCTCCCAGGTCTCGGATTCTGCCAGTCATTTCTGCCAACTCCATATAGTCCATCACTTGCATCCTCCATTCTTCCAGGGTGGGCAAATCTTGTGTCTTCCAGTACTTTGCGGTGAGTATTCTTGCTGCGGTTGTTGCATACATAAAGAATGTTCTATCTTTCTTTGGCACCAATTGGCCGACAATGCCCAAAAGGAAGGCCTCTGGTTTCTTAGGAAAGGTAAGCTTAAATACCTTTTTTAGTTCATTATAGATCATTTCCCAGAAGGCCTTAATCCTTGGGCATGTCCACCAAAGGTGAAAGAATGTTCTCTCAGTTTCTTTACATTTCCAGCATTTGTTATCAGGCAGGTGATAAATTTTTGCAAGCTTGACTGGGGTCATGTACCACCTATAGATCATTTTCATAATATTCTCTCTTAAGGCATTACATGCCGTAAACTTCATATCAGTGGTCCACAACTTTTCCCAGTCAGCAAACATAATGTTATGACCAGTGTCCTGTGCCCATTTAATCATAGCTGATTTGACTGTTTCATCCTGAGTATTCCATTTTAGCAGCAAGTTGTACATTCTCGAAAGTATCTTAGTTTTAGGTTCTAACAATTCTGTTTCTAATTTCGATTTTTCCACCTGGAAGCCTATTTTTTTATCCAAGTTAAAGGCCTCTCTAATTTGATAATAGTGTAACCAATCTCGCACTTTATCTTTTAGTTTCTCAAAACTCTGCAATCTCAATGTGTCTCGATCTTGTTCTAGTATCTCCCAATATTTCGGCCATTTGGCCTCCATATTGAGTTTTGTCAAAGCCTTAGCCTCCATAGGTGATAACCACCTTGGGGTCTTGTTTTCCAATAGGTCTTTATATCTTGTCCAGACATTAAACACAGCTTTCCTGACAATATGGTTTTTGAATGCTCAATTAGCTTTTACCTTGTCGTACCACAAATATGCATGTCACCCAAAAGCATTATTGAACCCTTCCAAGTCCAAGATGTCAGTGTTCTCAAGAAGTAGCCAATCTTTCAACCAGCAGAATGCTGCTGATTCATAGTACAACTTCATGTCTGGCAGGGCAAACCCCCCTCTTTCTTTAGCATCAGTCAATATTTTAAATTTTATTCTGGGCTTTTTGCCCTGCCAGACAAATTTAGAGATATCTCTTTGCCACCTCTTGAAACAATCCATCTTGTCCACAATCTGTAAAGTTTGGAACAAAAACAACATTTTTGGCAATACATTCATCTTTATAGCCCAACAAGGAAAGCTTCAATTTTGACCAAATTTCTAAATCTTTCTTGACTTCTATCCAGCATTTCTCATAGTTATCTTTAAATAAATTCAAATTTTTAGCCGTCATGTTAATCCCTAGGTATTTCACTTTCTTAACCACAGTTAAGTCTGTCTCCTTCTGAAACCTTTCTTTTTCCATTATTGTCAATTTTTTCTCTAAAACCTTAGTTTTTTGTTTGTTCAGTTTAAATCCTGCCACATGACCAAATTCTTGAATCAATTCTAACACCCTTTTCGTACTAGATTCTGGCTCCTGTAATGTCAACACCAAGTCATCTGCGAAAGCCTTAAGTTTATATTGTTTGACTCCGACCTTAATTCCTTGGATCAACTGGTCCCTTCTAATCATGTTCAAAAGCACCTCCAGGACCGAAATAAATAACAATGGAGAGATAGGGAATCCCTGTCGTGTTCCTTTTTCTATTCTGAACTCTTCTGACACCACATTATTAATTTTGCTTTTTGTTCTGAGCAGATTGCTTCTATACCATTTTCAAACCCCCGTCCCACTCCCATTCCCTTAAGATTTTTCTTCATAAAATTCCAAGAAATATTGTCAAAGGCCTTCTCCGCATCGATAAAAATTAAAACTGCTTTTGTATTAATATTCGTTTGCAATAACTCCAAAATGTCAATAATGTTCCTTGTATTATCAGAAAGATGTCTGCCTGGGAGAAAGCCTGCCTGATCTTTATGTATCACTTCATTTAAAACTCTTTTTAGTCTGTTGGCTAAAATATCTGCAAAGATTTTGTAATCCACATTTAAAAGGGATATGGGACGGTAGTTTTTGAGTTGTGTCTTTTCAAATTCAGATTTTGGTATTAATGTGATGAAAGCTTCTTTCCACGACTCCGGCGCCTTCTTTCCCTCCAGAATCTCGTTGCACACCTCCTTTAATGGTTGAATTAAATAGTCTTTCAAAGTCTTGTAATACTTGGAGGTTAATCCATCCGGTCCTGGAGATTTGCCTAATTGCATATTTTGAATGGCACCTTCAATCTCCTGTTCTGTTATTTTATGGTTCAATATTGTCTTATTTTCCTGAGATATTTTTTGTAATCCATTAATTCTTAAAAGTTGGTCTATCTCAGTCTCATTCTGTGGCCCCTGAGTGTAAAGTTGTTTGAAGTATCTCTGGAAGCACTTTCTGATCGCCACAGGATTCTGGATGTTTTTTCCTTCCACCTCAAGATTTGTAACCATGTTCAGCTTCTGTCTTTTTTTCAACTGCCACGCTAGCAGTTTCCCACATTTATTTGCTGATTCAAAAGTCTTTTGTCTCATTTGTTTAATTTTCCACTCAATTTCCTGATTTGTCAATTTCAAATATTGTACTTGGTATAATTTAATTTCTCTCAGAATCTCCTATGACTTTGGTTTTGATCTTAATTTTTTCTCTCCTCCTTTTATTTTCTCCAAAATTTTATCTTTTTTCTCATTTTGGGTTCTCTTTTTTATAGCATTCTGTTGTATCAGAAACCCCCTCATGACCGCTTTACTTGCATCCCAGATTACTCTTTTTTCCACTGTAGTTTTCAAATTTACTTCAAAATAATCTCTCAAGGTCTTTTGGGCCTTCTTAACAATCTCTTGATCTCTTAATAGGGTGTCATTCATCTTCCATCTGAAGGAACCAGTTAATGTTAACTTCATTTCCATCTTCACAGCGTTATGGTCGGAGCAGGTTTTGGGGAAGATTCCCACCTTTCTAGTCTTTGGTGCCAGTCCTCTAGTTATCCATATTTGGTCAATTCTAGTCCAGGTCATTTTGGCTTCAGAGAAGAAAGTCCCTTCTCTCCCTAAGGGATTTTTTGTTCTCCAAATGTCAATCAAGTCCATATTGTCAGTTAGGTCAAAAAAGGTTTTAGGTAGTCTGCCATCTTTTGTCATGTTTTGTCTTTGTGCCTTGTCCATATTTGTGGATACCACCCCATTCATATCGCCCATCATGATAATATTGTTGTAGTCCATATAATCCAACATTGTCTCATGCAACTTCTTGTAAAATTCCAACTTCCCCTCATTTGGTGCATAAATTCCTAAAATCAAAAATTTTTCTCCTTGTATTTGAATTTCAATTGCCACAATTCTTCCTTTCTCGTCTTTAAAAAGGAATTTTGGTAATAGGCTCTCTTTTGCGTAGATAACAACTCCTCTCTTCTTCACTCTGTCAGATGAAATAAATTCTTGGCCTAACCTCTTATTGATTAAAACCTTCCGATGGAGCCTAATCACATGCGTTTCCTGTAAACAAATTATGTCTAATTGTTCCTTTTTTAATATGTGAAAGATCTTCTTCCTTTTCTGGGGGGAGTTACAGCCGTGAATGTTCCAACTTAATAGTTGCAGAGTCATGTTGCAGTATATCTATTTTCCTCCTACTGCTCCCAAAAGTTCTTCTCCTTTTGGCGGTGGTGTCACTTTCTCCTGCACGTCAAGACCCAAAGGTGTAAGTAACGGTCTCAGAGGATCAAATCCTGAGGCTCCTGGTTCTTTTTCAGTCCCTTTCTGAAGGTCTTTTCCATAGTCACTCAAAAATTTTTCCTTGTCTTCAACTGTTTTGATTTTAACTTTTTTCCCTCTATAGTTAAAAGATAGTCCCTGGGGGAACTCCCATCTAAAGATGATTCAGTTGCTTCTCAGTAGTTTTACCAAGTCTCCATAGTTGGATCTGAGCTCCAGAAGATGTTTTGGGATATCCTTGTAGACTTCCACTCTAAAATCCTGAATCTCAAGAGTCTTTTGAAAGTGTGCACCCAGAATCTTGTTTCTTTCTTCTTTCGTTCTGAGGGAGATCAGGCAATCTCTTGACCTGACCTTCCTCCCTCCCTTTCCAAGTCTGAATGCACTTATAATTTTAAAGTCTTTATCCTCTTCCAAAGGCCAAAATTTTGAAAACTCTTTTGTCAGAAACTCAATTAAGTCCTCCTTTTCAAGCTCTGGAACTGACCTCAATCTCAAATTATTTTCCCTAGATTTTAGTTCAATCATAGACAGATATGCCTGGTGTTCGCCAATCTGTTTGCGCATGGGTTTGATTTCCTCTTGCACGGCCTCTACTTTCTGTTTGGCCTCCTCAGCTGTTTGACGGTTTACTGTAGTGGCTTCCAATAACTTCCCAATAGATTCTGCATTTGACTTAACTTGCTGAGTCAAATTGTTGACACTAGCTGTGTTTTGGTCAAGTTTAGATGATTGGTCCGCCACTTGCTTACTTAGGCCATCTAATTTTTCAAAAATTTTATCTAGCACTGTAGTAAAGTCTCCTCTTGTGGCCATTCCTTCAAGCCTTGTTTGTTCTAAATCTTCCTCTTGTGCCACAGGAATAGCAGGAACAGATGACCTGCGCAGCTGTGAGATTATGCTAGTCTGTTGTGTTTTGGCTTTACTTGATCTTGTCCTCCCTCTCATTCCACTGCTGTCTATGCGTCAAGGTCAGTCACACGGTTTGCAGTTCCCATGGAAATCCCCAAGTCCAAAGATGGAAAAATACCCCCAGTCTTTACACCACTTCAATCTTCCACTAGAGGGACACAATGTTTATCTCAAAAGTCACAATTTATACAGTCTCAAATTTACAAAATGTCCCTTCAAATTTATAACAGTTGCAAATGTCCAGCAGACCTAACAGATCCTCTACTTTGCAGAGTTAATCCTAAAAAGTTACAATGTCTCCAAAAAGCGTGAGTTGCAGTTTGACAGTTCCTGCAGCCTGACAGCTCTAGTAGCCTGGCAGCCCGATCTCCAGGGGTTCAGTAAATTAAAATATTTATAAATCCACACGAGAAGAGGGAAAGCCAAATTCTTCCTCCTCCACCTTAAAATAAGGTGAGGTTCTGTGTCCGATGTTCAGATAGCAATCTTTCAAAGCATAGTTCTAGGCAAAAGTAAATTAATCGTCGTTGCTTTAAACTTTAAACAGAGCCGGGAGACGGACTTCCTGGTTGCATCTCCCGTTTCAGTGTCCAAATTAAGCTTCTTTTTTAAAGATACAAATTTCTTAAGCTTCACCTACTCACGGTGGTCGTTTCTTAGCCAAATTGTCCCAGAAAAAAGGTCAGCGCTCACCGGCAGCAGCTTTGCGGCTTCACTCCAGGGAAAGAGCGATCGACTCTCAGCACCGCGCCAACCCCGTCACCTTCCGGAGCCCCTTACGGGGTTCCTATCCAGTTTCAGGGGGCGCTAAAGGTGCCCGCTGAGTCCCACGGCCACAGGCTTCTTCTGCCTGTGGTTTTCCGACACGGGTCTCCGCTTCGCCGTAGCGGACGACCCGTTTAGACGGAGCTCCCTCTTCGCGGTTAGAAGAGGGCAGCCATTGCCGTTCACGCCGCCTCCGGAAGTCCATTCGCGACTGGACTTAACTGTCAGGAGTCCTTTACCTTTTTACCTTTTTAAACCTCATCGCACTTTATAGGATTTACTTCCAAATAAACATGTATAGAATTTCACGATCATTTACACTATATAGCCCTTCCCTACTGCAAGCCCACTTCACTCATTTTATTCTGGCAAAATGAAGTTATTGGTCTACCAAAATCTAATTCATCAAAATAAAAATGTAGTAAAACACACAGACACCTGGACTACAGCATATTTCAGTCCCACTTTATATCAGCCATAAACATCTCTGCTTTCTGGACCTCTTCAAAATAAATTCACATTGAAGACTGCACACAGTGTAGCATTCAGTTTTATGAAACTATAAAGTTCTTCATTGTTAATTACACAGATAAATGTCTCATCACACATTTGGTTACCAGGATTGCATAATTAGTTTTCTACATTAACCTTTCAAAAGCAGAATCTCAATTGCAAGTTTAAAACCATTGTAAAAATTGTTTACAACAGACCTATGTTTCCCTGTGCTTCTGGAAAGCAATGCATTCCACAGAAGGCAGAGGAAAGCAATATAAGCATGATGACTCTTAAGAACTTTTAGCAATGGAGGGAAGTTGATAGCTCTATGGAGTCTTTTTTGGGAGACAAAAATCTGAAACCCATTAAATAAAGTAAAATAAATTCACACCTTACCATGCTATGCCAAAATAACCCTTAACACTATGGACAAAGCCAAAGGCCTACCACAAGCGACATAAAAAAAGATGCTTCAAATGTTAAAACCACAAACAGAGAACAGAACCAATGCACCTTTGTGGGTTTGCATAACAGATTCAGAAATGTTTATCTACCCCCATATCTTACCATGCCGCTGATGTCACAGTACGAGAGTCTCTGGTGACAGTCACACTTTCTCCAACACAGCCATTTTACCAGGCCCAGCAGGGGACTTTGTGAGGCCACTGCACAGCACAACATTGGAGGGAAGTAGCTCATGTGTAATAAGAGTAGCTGTTGCCCCACTTGAAGGATCCGTGTGGCAGCAATGAATGAAATTAAATAATTCTGTTTACAGCAGTGAGGCACTGAATTCTGCAGTGTCTGATTCTTCTGCATAGGAGAACTTAAGCACTTTTATGGTTAACTGTTTAAAATCTTTGGCATTAAGCAATAAATATGTTTTATAAGATGGATCAAGAGCAGCTAGGATTCTTCTGCATTACAGCAGGTATGAGCACTTGAACTATAGGGGGTCAGAATCATAGTAGGGGCAGTCATGACAGTTATGAGCAATTCACTGATAAAGTCCTATCAAGCTTCAGTTAGGAAGACAATAATATTTCATTATTTTCTTTACACATTTTGGACAGCTGATTTAATTTAATTTGGCTGTGGTTAAGATAAGTGCCATGTCTGCAGAGGTGAAGGGACATTATATTAAGACAACACATTAATCCCACCCATGGCCAAAGCAAAACCAAACAAATAGTGGCTTCCTGGAAATTGAATTTCTGTTATCCAGATGTCAAAGATGTAATGCCCCAATTACACAAACTATTGCCAGTGAAGCATGCCAGCAAATATGCAATGTAAATGGGTTGAGCACAGAGCTGCAAACTACATAGTCAGCATCTTGTTCTCTGGGTGAGTGATAATTAGCATTGTGGGTAGACACTAATAAACATTTATGTCTCAAATTACAGCATTTTTAGCAAATGTTAATAAAAGATATGCTGGCAATTGGCAAAATAGAAAGACATTTCAAAAGAACATCCTATAAAACAATGGCAAGTACTTCCTATAGGCATGCAGTAATTATCACCCACCCACATGCTTGGTGCCACAAATGTGCCATTTAGAAATTAATCAACGTGAGAACATACCTAAATAAAATTGTTGCGCTTCTTTGGCCTCCCCATTAACATCATTACTATAGTCAGGGATCTTGTATGCCTCATGGTGATAATCTGGAATTAAAAATAGGGAGATGAATTAGAATTCAAGTGATCTGGGGGAAAAAATGAACACTGAATACGATGTTACAATTTTGTCTCATAATCTCCCAATGTATCTGCTTTTTTATTCCATGCACATCTGATCAGTCAATGAAAACGTGCTCTGTGTCAGCCCTCCCTAAAAACAAATAAAGCCCTCTGCTTTTGCTGAAGGCACTTAACCAAAATATTTTCCATATTTCAGCAAACAGCTATGTCTGGGGGTTCACTTGTGGTGTTCATTTTCAAAAAAAATGAATATAGCAGACACCAACTATCTGGAGTGTTGTCTTTTGCTGTGTCTTTCAGAATGCATGGGAGATTTTGACAGAAATGAAAAGTGTGCCATCCTTACAGACAAATAGAAATTTGTAAGTCTTGCCTGATGACAAAATTAGTGGGAAGCTCAATGAATAACCTTTTAGCTCTTTGGCCTTTTATCTGGGAAGGTTGCCAATGAATTCTAACGGGAACAGATCAGGCTCTACGAATGGAAATTAATAAAAAATTTCAAATAAAACTGAATACATACAATGAATGTGGAAGCTCCCTTTTTATCACAACTACATAGTGAATAAGTAATAATACCTATGCAGGCACAAACAGGTAGGTATATGCAAGCAGAAAAAAGGAATTATGGCAGGCATTTATAGGAAGACTATATTCCTGGCTTTTGTTTCTGACCCTACTGCTAGCATACTCTGTCCTTAGGCTTGCAGTTGACAGATTAAATATTCAGAAATAAGGAATCTTCAGTAACAGTGGAGTCTGGTATAAGGAATATCCATTACATCCAATGGAAGTGTGATCTAATGTCAGAACAAAACTAGTTTATTGACTATCTCCTCTATGCAAAAATATCAGAGAAATCAAATGATGGGTCCCTAATCCCTGCTCTCATCAGCAAAGGTTAGTGGTGACTGGGATAGTTCAGACAGTAGAGCATGAGACTCTTTAATCTCAGGGTCATGGGTTCAAGCCCCCCCCCCCATTGAGACTAGATGACCTGACCCTTGTAGTCCCTTTCAACCCTACAATTCTATCATTCTATGACTGAGTTTGCCTTGAGTGACTACTCAAGATGTTTACTTATGGAGGAGACACCACCTTTTGCATGTTTGTTCTTCTCTCTGCTATAGAGCAGGAGGTTCACAAACTTCATTGCACTGAGTCTCTTCAAAGTAAGAAAACAACTAGACAGATGGTTCTTCTAGCAGGGCTCACACTTGTCCTTAGTTCAGAGGCCAGCAATCAAAAAATGATTGAGGGTGTTAGTCTGCATGAACTCACAGAATGCTTTGAAGTCTCTGCGAGACAGACCCCTAGGGAATAAAAGGGTTACACAAAAGAGCTATCGTCCTCATAGGAGTGATCACAAACACAAGGGATAAGGCATTACAAATCTAGCACATTACATTAAATTATTGGCACTTAGCCTGCTGGCCCAAGCAAGACAAGCAGTCTTGGGCCAACCCAGGCCCATCTAAAACTTTAAAAACCATTGCTGTAAACCAAGGGAGGGTCACGGGAGAGAAGGGGGTCTAAAGGTGAACAATGACACCCTAAGATAAAAAAGGCCACAGCAGAAATAGAGAATATGAGCAACATAAGGGTAAGACAAAGAGTGGTATACCCTGAGTTCAAATCCTACTTCAGCAATCTATTCACCTGGGGGTGGGTGCTTTAGGCAAGACACTACCTGCCAACCTCAGCCTTTCATCCATGGCAATAAGAATATTGCCTGCCTTGCAGGGATGTTGTAAGAGTCTAGGAGAAAGACTACATAAACTCCAGCTCTTATTAAGTTCTTATTCCTAGTAAAATTAATTCTGGACATGTTTACTGAGAAGTCAGTCCCACTGCCTTCAAAGGAAATGATTTCCAAGTGAAAATGCAAAAACTGACAGCCTAACTCATTTTTACAGCCTAATCCTAAGCACATTTTTGCAACAGGATTTATGTAGTCTTAGGGAAGTGTTATGCACAAAAGGAGATGTATATATTTAAAGATCCCAGGGTCCCTGGAATTGATGGTTTCTTCTGTTCCCTGCCTGAAATAACCATGCTGTTATTCTTTAGTATCAAAATGCCCGTCATTAGGGTGCCACAGGCATGCACAGAGGTGGGGAGCTGCACTGCAAGGGCCACTAAGGGATGAGTACCTGCTTATGCTATTCCCGCCACTGAGGGCTGAGTCACCAGTGTCAGTGACCCCAAAGCCAGGATTTTACATTTCCTTATTACAAACTCATGCAAACCACTCAGCTTATGTGAAAGAAAATCAACAGATGCACTTGAGGACACCACCATGGTAGTGGTAAACCTGCCCTTCGCTGATGGGAGTTCCAGCCAGTGCAAGTCCTGCCTGTGTAGTCCATAGAGCTGCTCCTTCATCTACATCGTCTCATGGTGGTTGTTTCTTCATCACACTAGCGTGTACCACAGGGGTCACCAACCCAATGCCTGCAGATACCAGGTTTTAACTGGCGAGCTCTCTTTTTTAAAAAGAAGTAAGTCTCTTTCTTCCCTAGAAAGGAAGTTATGGGACAAAATGTGAAGGTACCTTCTAAACAATTTCTGTGAAATGGCAGTGAGTGTGGTGTGGCCACTTTGTACATTTTTCCTGGTACTAAGAAATGTTCTCTGTTGTTAGACAGAAACAGGCATCACTTGGTGGGGGGGGGGGAGAGGGGGGGGTTCTACACAATGAAGGGCAGTAGGACAGAGCCAGGTCTGTGCAGAGCTTGTCTGAGGCCTGGGGCAGGAGTCTTGTCCAGGAGACGCTCTACGCTAGTACACAGTAATGCAGGTCCATATTTTAGTATTGAAGGCCTGCAATGAATACAGTTACACCCATTAAGTCTCTGGGCAGCTGGGAAGCCCAGGGCATTCTTGGCAATGCAGCATAAGCCCATTAGGCCCCTGGCAGGACCCCCGGGTATACTTAGCTCTTTGAGGCCCACGGCAGGAGTATCCAGTTGCTCCCCAACCCTCTGTACGGGCCTGGAAAAAGCTAGCTTCCCATAGTAAGTGGAATGTCTCCAAGGGTAGCTGTCCCCCTTATTTTGTGTTGTGCCATGCTCCCCATGGCAGCCATTTTGTGTTATGCCTTCTCCCACCCCAGCAGTTATTCTGTGGCTGGCATCCCAGAACTCTCTCAAAATTCAAAAATTGTGTCCACCGGTCCAAAGAGGCTGGCTATCCCTGGTGCAACAGAATGTTGGGAACTGGGTTTTAGACAAGAGAAACAGAGCGACCAGATCCTTTACTTGAATCATGCTAGACAGGAGCACACGATCCATTCAGACATTTCCACTGGGGAGAAAGGAATAGAACTAAGAGTCTGCACTATGTTCACAATTTCTAGCTTTCACCAAGGCAATATGGATTGCTAAACTCTAAATGCAATTTTGAAATAAAGATTTAATATTACAATAAGTGAGCACACAGCCCCTGAGCCAAATGCAATACACAATATAGTCTTCCTTGGCTAGGAAACATGCCTGCACTGACAAAAATATAACAAGGAACTACAGTTTGTCCTCCAAAAGTTCAGAACAGACTCTTCTGTTTTTTAGATTTTAAAATAAATTAATGCTTCTACTTGAAATTATTATTAGATTTAGGGCCTGGTTCAAGATTCTAAATATCTGGGCATGCGGACACCACTGGTCTCTCTAGCTGAATGTAATACAGGAGGCACCATACAGTATCCTAATATATCAAAATCACAATGCACTATGCACTGACTGCACAACCTCCATTCATTCCAATTGGGCTCATGTAGCATTCAGTTCCCACTGAAACTAATGCTATGCTAACCTGATATTGGCGAGAGTCACAATCATATACAATTAATTGAAGCAGGAGTTCCAGGATGGCAGAGTACTACAGATACTATAAACTTGGTTGAATTCCAGATAATCTTCTAGCATTTATATCATTTTGTCCCTAATCAGATACAATAAATAAAATGTGAGCCTCCTGAACATCGCGGGACGTGGGTGGCGCTGTGGGTAAAACCTCAGCGCCTAGGACTTGCCGATCGTATGGTCGGCGGTTCGAATCCCCGCGGCGGGGTGAGCTCCCGTCTTTTGGTCCCAGCTCCTGCCCATCTAGCAGTTCGAAAGCACCCCTAAGTGCAAGTAGATAAATAGGTACCGCTTTATAGCGGGAAGGTAAACGGCGTTTCCGTGTGCTGCGCTGGTGCTGGCTTGCCAGAGCAGCTTCGTCACGCTGGCCACGTGACCCGGAAGTGTCTCCGGACAGCGCTGGCCCCCGGCCTCTTAAGTGAGATGGGCGCACAACCCTAGAGTCGGACACGACTGGCCCGTACGGGCAGGGGTACCTTTACCTTTACCTTTACCTGAACATCACCAATTTGTAAAATGGCTTGTTGCTTACACTGTTACTTAGAGACCACATTCTCCAGGTTTATGAAGTTTGACCTCCAAGTTCATCTGGGTGTCAGAGACATTCTCAACGATTTTCCCCACACCTGTGGAACTCACGTCCTCTGCATTAATTATGAGTCTGAGAAGACTTGCAATACCTTCTCTTCGCTGGGACAAGTGCTAATCCTTTACTCTATCCCTTGGGCTGGGTTTCAATAATAAAAAAGATTCATATTATAATATTTAAGAAGGTTCACTAGACTTTATGCTTCAAACAATGCAACAGAAGACAATAAGGGTGTATGATTTATGACTCAAGCAATGAGACTGACAGGCAATACCAACAGACAAGACTCAACACACAGTCATTTGGGGGGAAGTTTCAGCAAAGATTTATGCCACCCTTTTGGCATAATTCTGACATTGAGCCACCATACGCAGTTCTTTCTGGTGTGGCAACCATTCATGTGATTTTTTTGCTCGTTTCCAACCTGTGCTGGTACTGCAGTTTAACATGTCCTCGGAACCTTTATCTTAAGCCCAGACTCCATGAGCAGTAATCACATTGAATGTTTAAAATAGTTATTTTTAACTGTTTTTACCTATAATTTAATTGTTTTATTCTTTTTGTAAACTGCTCTGAAGTTTTTTTTACAATCAAGCAGTGTATAAATGTTATGAAAATAAATACAAACATATAAAATTGTCAAAGTATCAAGGAGGACTATGCATAACATTCAATTAAGTTTTACTCAGAGGAGATATATTGAAATTAATGGACCTAACTTAGTCACAGTCATTAATTTAAATAGATCTACTCTAAGTAAAACTTAGGTGAATACTACCCTACCCAACTACTGTGTCAAAATAGGAAATCAGTACTACATCCAGTACAAATAAATCATGAACAGTTTGAGTCACATGAGTGTTAAGTTTAAAAGCTGTAATATATAGTAAACTTCACATAATATAATAATTAGCAGTATCCTCTGTCATACTCTCCTTTCCCTGGGATATTATAGTCCAGGGCCTATCAGATCCATGACAGCAAACAAGACTTCTCTGTATTCCTGATGTTATGATTCGAGCAGAAGGACCAGGCCTATAGCTAAGGAAACACCAACTAGGGAAACATCAACTACAGTGGAAACAAATCCTCATATCAGTCAAATAAAAACAACAGCTCAGAAGTGTCAGATGAACCACACACTTTCTAAAATTGTAAATTTTAAAACTGCTTTGTGCACCATCTACTTATTTATTTATTTTTAATCAAAACATACACGCTTCAATAGGGAAAAGAAACCATTTGTAGAACTGGAGGTCAGATAAAATGCTATGTTGAATATTTTAACCCCTGAGCACTGAACGTAATTTGCATTTACTTCTTATTGCTGAGGACTTATTTGATTGAATCTTATCTTATGGAAACGTATGCATTCAGCTACTTTTATATACTATAACTTAAGTATAGTTGAAAGGCATGAAGTTCTGAAACAAATCAGTCCAATTTTGACTGTGTGACGACAGTTCCCTTACATTAGTCTTTGCTTGTTACTGTCCAACAGTACAGCAATCACGCTATAAGCACAACCCTTTGGTTAAAAAAGTAAACTTCAAGAATGTGTTGCCATAGGCTTAAAAAAAAGAGAAAACCAACGTTTACGTTATCTATTCCTTCTCAGTTCTTTATTTCAGAAATCTTATACTGTATCCAATTTCCACCACAAATGACAAGTTAAAGAAGAGTGTCTGAATTATTTAACGATGAACTATCAAATAAGAAGAAGAGTAACAGCAGCACTACCCTCTAAATTACCTGCCCTCAACTTCTCATGCAGGGCACATACGCAGTTCATGGAGATATTTGCGTTCAGTGCTAAGGACCTTCTCCAGCCATGTTTTAAAGTCAAATGAAATAAGAATACAAACCTCCCAAGGAGAA
The DNA here is from genome assembly GCF_964252035.2 of Podarcis erhardii. NCBI lineage: Eukaryota > Metazoa > Chordata > Lepidosauria > Squamata > Lacertidae > Podarcis > Podarcis erhardii. Next base: position 75,132,227 of record NC_138500.1, on the reverse strand, counting down.
CACCTGTTATACAACACCAAGGATCCATCCATCCATCTATCTATCTATCTATCTATCTATCTATCTATCTATCTATCTATCCACACACACCCCTTAGACGAAAGTGAAAGGGCACATTTTTTACACGTTTCCTGCCATGATTCTGCTTAGAGATCCGCATTCCTCTTCCGAGGAGCTCACACGGGAAGGACAAGTTGCCTAACCGCCCCCCCCCCCCGCCCCGCGCCCGATCCTGTGTGGTTTCACGGGCTGCGTTGTGGATGCGTGTGCTGAAGGCAAGCTCCGCCGAGCTCCTCGTCTCCATGCGTGTCTGGGTCCATAAGGAAAGGGAGAAACAAAGCGGAAGACAGCGAGCGCACCGAGAGGAATTCAGTACTTAAAAAAGGAGAAAGAAACAGGTCCCCCTCTCCCCAAGTACGAATGTTTCGTTATGTCCCTGATTTGAGCCTTTATTTTTCTTTTAAAAAGGCATTCACCGCGAAACAAGACCTAACTTTATCATTATGTGTCTCATCCGACCGAGGAAAAAAGTGTCCATTTTATTAAAATGGAGAAGGAGAAGACTCCCCCCCCCGCCATACACAAGACACACGCCGTGCTTCCAGCGCTAATACAATTAGGGAGTTTAAATATTGAGAGGCGGACAGAAGGGAATGGCACATATTTCATAACATCCTGCTCTTCCTCTAGATTTGCACATGAAGTCTCCTTCTTCTTCTTCTTCTTCTCCCCCCCCAGACGAGCACAAATCCCACACCAACACCAGCACACCAACACACTCGCACCCCTTACCCTGATTTATCAGTTTAAAGCTTTGGGATTTCCTGCTTCTCTTCCTCTCCGTAAACTCCATGGTGTGCGAGCCGAGGCGAGCGAGGAGGGAGGGCGGGCTGCCAGGCGGAGGGAGAGCGCGGCGCGCAGCAGCAGCAGCAGCAGCCGCCCCCCAAGACCACCCAGGGCCGCCTCTCCCGGCAGCCCGAGACCAGCGGGAGGCGCTGGAGAAAGAGGCGCAGTTCGGGGCGCGGGGCAACTGGGCTCCGGACTCCCCGCCGCCGCCCCCGCCGCCGCCCAGCCCCTTCCAAAGTTGGGCGAGGGGCTGCTGGCCGGCCGTGGCTCCTCTCCCACCGCCGCGTGGCCTGGCGAGGAGGGCAGAGGCGCGCCTGGCCGGCTTCGGCGGGGGCCTCGGGCCAAGCGGCGGCGGCGGCGCCTAGGATCCCGCTGCCACCTGCTGGGGAAAGGCCAGGCCAGGCGCGCCCCGCGGCGGATGTGACAGGCGGGCCGGCGGGCCGCCACCCCGAGGCCGGCTCGCGAGCGCGCGCCACGCCACGCCGAGGACCGGGCGGGGAGGCGGAGGGGGAGGCGGGGAGAGCCGCGTCCTGCTCGCTAATGGAGGAGGAGGAGGCGGCGCCGCCGCCGCGGCGGAGCGTCTCTCGCCGGCGCTGCCTGCCCTCCTCCCGCGCGGGGCGCCCGGCAAGGGGGCGTGGGGCTGTCGCGGCGGCCAGCCGAGAAGCGCCATTTTGTGCCCTCTCGCCTCCTCCCAGCGAGGGGCTCCTCCGACAGGCCGCCGCCGCCGCCGCTCGCTCGCTCGCTCCCTGGGCGCCCAAGCTCCTTCCCGGCGGCGGCGGCGCCTGAGGAGACCGTCGCGGGGCGAAGAAGACGCGCGCGCGCGTCTCTCCCTAAGCAAATGGCCTCCTCGTCCCTCACGCCGCGCCGCCGAGAACTCTTGGCCAGGCCTGCCGGGCGAAGGGGAGCTGACGGGAGGACGGGACCGGGGCTCCGCGGGGAAAGCGCCCCTTGGAATCGCAAACGCCCCCCCAAAAGAAAGAGAGCCCCCCCCGAGGGCACCGCAGTGAAAGAAAAGGAGGAGAAACGCGCAGGCAGTTCTGGGGGGGGGGCCTTAATCGGCGGGGGGAAATGCTCGTCGCAAAATAGAGGCGCGCACATAACTTCCTCCAGCCAGCACAATTCATTCTCCACGAGTATAATAGAGCGAAATCAGATTTAAGAGATAAAGCGCGCTAATTCGTCGGAGTCCGGGAGGATCTCGTGCCGGGCGGCAGAGGCCCCAAGGCGGGCCGGTCTCCGCTCCAGAGCTCCTTGCTCGGCTTTTGGGTGTCAGGTGGATTTTGCAACCGCTGGGCTGGTCAGAAGATAGGTTTAGACAACATGACTAAGAAATACCGTATGCATTTATTCCTAAATTGCTCGTCAAAAATAGCTATTATTTCTACCAAACATGTTCTTCAAGTACTGCAGATTACTTCGAAGCAAGCAAAAACAAGGTCTGTGGCGCCTTAAAGACTTAAAAATTCAACAGCAAGTCAAGTAAATTATTCTATTAAAAAATGAACAGAAAACTTCACTATTTGGCCCAAGATTTACATTTCTGTGTGTAAGACAATGTTTTTTGCCCATTCTTTTTGACCCAAATTGGGTGTTGTCTTATACACGAATGGGGAATGCCCAAGGGTAAACACACACACACACACACACACCCACCCACCCTGTGACTGCCATGAAGAAGCCGCCAGAACCACAAATTACCGTATTTTTCGCTCTATAAGACGCACCAGACCATAAGAGCACCTAGTTTTTGGAGGAGGAAAACAAGAAAAAAAATATTCTGAATCTCAGAAGCTAGAACAACAAGTGGGATCGCTGCGCAGTGAAAGCAGCAATCCCTCTTGCTGTTCTGGCTTCTGGGATAGCTGCGCAGCCTGCATTCACTCCATAAGACGCACACACATTTCCCCTTACTTTTTAGGAGGGAAAAAGTGAGTCTTATAGAGCAAAAAATACGGTATTTCACCTGGTGCTGTTTTGGGGGATGCTGGTCCTCTGCTGCTGCTTCTGCTGCCTCCTCAACAACTTTGGCCAACTTCCCCCAAGAAAGCTCAACAAGGCAAGGGTGCCTTGCAGGTCGGAGCTCCACTGCTGCTTCTGCCAACCGTTACAGGCTGTTTAAAGTATTGATTTATTAATTTTGGGTTCAAAAAAATAGGGGTCGTCTTATACATGGAAAAATACTGTAAATCAACCTATGACAAATCCGTAACAATGTTCATTTCATATTTTATAAACTCAAGTAGGACACATGCCAAGTAGTTACATTTTGGTTGGAGGCTTCATATGTATTGTTCTTTAGCTATGTATTTTCAATATTGCAACCACTGAAATACACTTGATTGGAATATCTCTTTATTTTTTGCATTGAACATTGATATTGGATTGGTGAATTTTAAAATGAAAGAATAAACAGTTACTGCTATGCTTATGTTTTTGGACTTTAGACACCAAGAAGGTTTAAGAAATGTAGTTGCAGCTGTTGTTATTAATAGACATTTTACAAATTTTAGTAAACAAAGAAAAGAAATGACTGCATCAATGAAGTGACAGTTTTAAACATTCTTAACGCAACAAGTACAGTGTTACACTGCACAGTTAATAAGCAGCATAAATTATGTTGTTAATTTGTGATACAGCATCCAGGTTTTCCTTCTTCACAGTTCTTACCATCTTGCTTTTCTTTAAAAGGGGGCAGGGAGGGAAAGTTTTAAATCAGTGTTTGCTCTTATCTTTCCCCGCACTGCCGAAGGGCTGGACACCCTTTTGAGGGAGGGAGGGAGGGAGGCGGGTGGTGCTGTGGTCTCAACCACGGAGCCTCTTGGGCTTGCCGGTTTGAATCCACACAGTGGGATGAGCCTCTGTTGTTTTGTTGTCAAAAAATTATTAATTTTCCACATTTATAACAAACATAACATAAAACACACAAAACACATCACAATACTAAAGAAAAAAACAAAACAAAAATATAAACACATTACTTCTAAAACCCCATTTAACTGTCATTGTTAGCTGACTTCCTCAAATCCCCCCTTACTGAATTTCATTGTACCACCTTGTAACAGTTCTCCAAAATCATATTTCTAATAAAATTAACTCCTTCAATTTACTATCTTCTTCTCTTTTCTTAATGATCTAAATCCATAATGTTTTACAGTTCCTTCTTATTCTAATCCTAAGCCTGTTTTCTACTTTCAAGTGACTTCTAATTATCTTATGTTGCAATATTTGGCTAAATAGTCTTTGAATTTCTTCCATTCTTCTTGATACTCCTTTCTGATTGCGGATTCTTCCAATCAGGTTGGCCATCTCCAAAAAGTCCAACATCTTCATCTGCCATTCTGGAGCCTCTGTTGTTTTGTCCCAGCTCCTGCCAACATTCGGAAGCATACGAGTGTCGGTAGATAGATACTACTGTGGCGGGAAAGTAAACAGTGTTTCCTTGTGCATGGACTCTGGCACTTGTCAGTGTCCTGTTGCGTCCCGATGCACCAGAAGCAGTTTAGTCATGCTGGCCACATGACCTGGAAAAGCTTTGTGCAGACAAACAACTGGCTCCCTCGGCCTGAAAAGCTAGATGAGCGCGGCACCCCATAGTCGCCTTTGACTGGACCTAACCATCCAGGGGTCCTCTACCTTACCTTTCCCTTTGGGGCAGCTTTCTGGAAGCAACAGGCAAGTGATGGATGAGGTGAGAGGCAAAAGTGTGAAGCCCCATGAATGTGAATTACCCCATGCACTTTATTAGGTATATATTTGCTAAAATTTCTGTGCCACTAACATTGAGGAGGAAGATATGGCAGTAAAGAGTCGTGCCCATCTTAAGTCCTCAGAGCTGGCCACAGGGGGTTGACTGGGTGGATCCAGGAAGTGAGCAATACTTCAGAGGGAAGTACCACTTGTATTGAAGGAGTAGAACATCCCCCTTTGAGGTGCTTCACCTTCAGGCATGCTTGGAGAAAACTAATTACTTGGATCCATTCCAGTCTGGCTTCACCTTGCCTTGGTCACCCTGACTGACATCGGTTGGAAGAGAAATGGGGGAGTGTGACTCTACTTGTCCTTGATCTCTCTGTTTGGCTTTTGATACTGTCAGGGAGGTTGGAGCATTGTTCTTCAGCTCCTATCTTTAGCGCTGTTTCCAGAAAGTCGTCATGGGACACCACTGTTCAGCAGCTGTGGTGTCCCGAAGGGTTTAATCTCTCCCCCCCACAC